>NC_090448.1:1115512149-1116137149 GCF_031143425.1 Pleurodeles waltl | reverse complement strand
CAATTAAGAACACTTTCTGGGCCTGGGAAAGATCAGAAGAGAACTGTACCTGCTCTCGCTGACCTGAGAGGAGCCCTGAGGGACTGGACCAGCTCCCTCTTGTACGTGGAACAGAAAAGTTGACTCAAGGGGCCTGTTGGCTAACCTCCTCTGCATCTACATGGAGACAAGAAACTGCAAGTAGCCTTATCCTCAAAATATTCAGCTGACCAGGGTCATCTGGGCCTGGAATTTACCCTGTGGTTTACCTCTGCATCACACCCTATGAGTCTCTTAGTACTTTCCTTGAGGTAATAGAGGGCTTAGACTTGTAATCCTGTGATCGATTGGGATTAAAAGACCAAGGGCCTGATACAAAGTTTATCGGATGGGTTACTCCATAACAAACATGACGGATATCTCATCCACCCTATTTCAAGTGCCACTGGCTATAATGCACTTGTAATATGATGGACAGTATATTATCCAGAAAACTTTAAATCATGCTCTAAATCAGAAGGTAAAATCTTTGACCAGGATGAACCTGGTTGGTGTTTCTAACCAACACTCCCTCATGGCCGGCCTCCAATTGAGCATAGGTCCGGTTTACCACGACCATTGGCTATCTTTGGCTCTTTGTGCTAATTGGCACTATTTTTAATTAAAACTTTAAAAATACATATCTTCAGTTCCCCTTATTGGGTTCTTGTCATTTTAGTGTAATTTAGTTTATTACATTTTACTCTATTTTTCTAATTTGGTTGGGATTTTTATTTTTTTGTGTTTTGACTTCATTACTGTTTTGGTATTGCATAAGTACTTTAGACATTGCCCTAATTAAGGATATTTGCTCTGTGCTATTGCTACCAGTGGGCTGAGCTCGGGTCATTTAATGACTTTGAAGGACCATCCTGACAAGAGTTGTGATTATTCCTTAAGGTGGATATTGTTTTTAAAGATGATAATTAGATTTTCTTCCTTCTGAAACAGAAGAGGTGGTGCATCCTTGGTGATTGGCCAATAGAAAAATAGATTTGAAAGGTCAACAGGACATAATAGCATAATGTTTAACTGCTGACTGTTCAACCAAAGCTAATGAGATGCATTTAGTTATGGACTTCATTCAGGTAGCTGGTTACCTGATGATAGACATCCATTCCTTCTTCCAGTTTGAGATAAATACCTACATATGGTAGTCAGCATTGTAAGTGTGAGTCCTACCTCAAGGTTATGTGTATGTTGAAGCTATTGGGAAAGAGTTCTAAAACGTTGGACTCCCTCTGTAATCTGAGTAGCAGCAGAAAGGGAAGAACTCAAGTGGACTTGGTGGGTGAAAAGGATCAACAAGGAATTGAACCATGTTATATCATCACTCCTCACTCTTACATTTGACACTCATTAGTGGAGGAGGATTCATGCAGTGGCCAGACATCAATTTGTATGCTTAACCATTGTCTCTTGCAGAGACCAGTACTCTCTGATGTTTAGGATGATGGTTACCATACTGGAAGTCATATTATCACCAAATGTATTCAAGTTATCCACCACAGAAGCATGAAAGGCGGAGTCGGCCCTGATGAAATCACTCTTGTAAAGACCAGCTGATGCATTGATGTCAGGAGCAAGCACTTAACTCATAGAGCCTTTTGCTAACATGATCAAGTATTCTGTCCTCCTTATGGTTGCTGGCTTTTGAGTAGAAGTTATTCAGAGAATATAGGTTGAAAACAAAGTTTTTTTTCCTAATCTCATCTCTGGTTACAATTTAATACAAAGTTGCAGCTCTTATTGTATAGTGAATTTCAATACTACCCAGCCTTCAGTTTCCTTATCAACACACCCATCTCAAATTCCCCTGATATATGAAACATTGCATGCCATGTTCAGCTACGTTGGATGTTCCAGTAGCAAGGAGTTAGAGGTGAAACATTATTATATGGTGCATGCACATTATTGGTACACTGGTGATGAAATCAACACTTCTCGTAGAGCAGGGTTATCCACCATAAGTCCAGGAGGTCTGAATTCATGCCAGATTTTCAGGCTATTTGCTGGCTGTGTAGATGAGCTCCCTTTATATTAATAACATACACAGCTATTTTATGTGGTAATCAGCCATTCATCCAATCCCGTGGGGCCAATATTGGACACCCCTAAATTGGACACCCCCACCATGTCCATTTGCACTGAAGAATAACCCTGGCCAATAGGAGTTTTAGAATCCTCAGGGTTCTATGTTTGATTATATTCACACTGTAACTACCTTCACTCTACTTACATAAGATTGCCCTTCATGCAGCCACTAGACTGGCCACAGGCACCAGAATATTTGACCACATATCACAGATTCTGATCAGTTTGAAGTGGCTCCCCTTTGAGAAAGTCCTCTAATGTGACTGTATAATGTGCAATGCTTTGTTTCTAGGGGCTTTAAACCTCCTTGTCCAAATACTACTCTTATCAGATGTCTGTATGTCAGAATATCATATCTAGAAATATTGTCATATATACTGTGTCCTGAATGCAGCAAGGAAGTACAGAGGTGCCTGCTAATTCACAGCGGTTCTAGCATGCTGTGGCCAATCCTCAGTCCCCTTTGGCTATATGAGATACATTGATATTTATCCAGTACTCAAAGGATCTGTATTATTGTGACCGTGTTTTGTTCTGGTCCTGTGCCTTCCAGCAGTATAGTTGGTCTTGATGAAGACTCCAAACTATTCTTTCCTTTAGGGGTTGAAACCCCGACTTTCCTAACATCAACCCTGGTTTTACAAGTGGACATTTGATTGATTAATTCATATCAAGTTCCTGTTTTTGGACTTGACCTTTTTTCCTTTGTCTCTATACATGTTGTATATATTCATGCTTTTTGCCTTATTCACTTTGTTTTGGCACACTTAATCTCAGTTTGCACTGTGCAGCCACTTGGAGCACCGTTTTGAGTAACAGATCAGTTTCTGTTTTTATAGACCAAAGGGCCTCATTACAACCCTGGCGGTCAAAGACTGCCAGCGATGTTTTGGCGATTGTACCGCCAACAGGCTGGCGGTACAATTTGCCATATTATGACCGCGGCGGTAGTGCCGGGACCGGCGTTTTCCCGCCATCGTTGTCCCGGCGGTTATAATCCGCCAGGGCAGCGCTGCTTGCAGAGCTGCCCTGGGGATTATGACTCCCCTTCCCCCCAGCCTGTCCATGGCGGTAGAGACCGCCATGGAAACGCTGGCGGGAAGGGGAGTCACGGGGCCCCTGCATTGCCCATGCACTTGACATGGGCAGTGCAGGGGCCCCCAGGCACAGCCCTGTGTAGACAGTGAAAAGCGCGACGGGTGCAGCTTCACCCGTCGCACGGCCGCAACACCGCCGGCTCCATTGGGAGCTGGCTCCAATGTTACGGCCGACATCCCCGCTGGGCCGGCGGGCGGAAACTCTGTTTGGTTCATTACACCCTAATTAAGTATCTAGAACAGTTTATTTGTCATTTGTTTCTTTTTTTAAATTTGTTACGGCATCTTGCTAAAGATTTGTTACTTTGTATCCTAAACCCTTCAAAATTGTTTCACTTGATGATATTTCCTGGCAGAACAAGTTTTTTTTTATTCCACCACCTTTAGGGATCATCAGCCACCAATGTTATTGTGAGGGGCACTTTATCACCAGTTGGGTCTTGTTCCTGCTACATGAAACCAAAATAGATAAATACATGCTTTAATTGATTCTTTGCAAGCGTCTTGCCTACGGGTTCACAAATCTTCGATTTCACTTCTGAAACCACATTTCAAAAACGTCATAATACTTGTGAAGTTGTTGTACTTCAGTCAGCTTTGCAAAGCTTTTTCATCAAAAGAGTGTTAGTGAGGAACATTTCACAAAATAAGATTTTTAGAAACATTTGTATACAAAATGCTTGAGAAAGTTGATTTTCATGCTCAAGCACCACTTGCATGGAACTGCAGATAATTTTTAAGGTTTTCCTCACCTTTGAGAGAATCAAGTACATTTGCAAGCTAATCTAGGCGACTTCGCTTATCACTAGTTCTGACCGTGTTATTAGGAGAGTGAGTTCTACATTTTTGTACCCTGTATTGGTATTTTATGCAAAAAAATCCTCATTATTGATATTATTAAACACCATGATAAATGACCACAATTAGAATTCCTTCCCATCCCACATTTAGATCTCATAGGAAGAGGGAAAGATATTCACCTTTAACCTCCTTGGAAACCACCGCCGCACATTTGTCTTAAGGTCATCACTGCATAGTCCAGAGGGAACCGGTTGATGACTGTCTCTTGACCCTTGCACCCTCTGGACACCAAAGGAGCTAATGAGTGGAAGCTGAAGGGCTCCTGGGAAGGCAGGGAGAGGCGTTATTTCAAAGCCCCAGGCACATCCTGGTACACTAAGCGTACTATCTTTCTACAGGATTTCTCTCCTCCCACTCGGTCGCATCCTCAATGTAAAAGAGAAACAAGCATTTTCAATGCAACGGGTCTCGCATTTGTTCGAATTAGAGCTATCAGCGTTGTAAAGCAAAAATAAAACGCAGCGCGATCGCACTATGTAAAATGCAGCGCGATCGCGCTGTGTGGAAAATAAACAGATAAAGTATTCCGGACTCCAGGCTGAAAACATCGAGCTTCCTATGTTTTTGGTACTTTAACGGTGCTGTGTAGGCGGGCTAAACACCAGAAAAGGCATGACGTATGCATGCCTTTCACAAATGAAAGCAAGCGGATATTAAAAAACAAGCCCACGAACCAATGTAAGTGACTGACGTGGCATGGGCGTGGTTTCAAGCCCAAAGAGAGACAACAGAATGGACGGAGCACTTTGTGCTCCCCCATAAAAAATGAATGAAAGAAAATGGCATCTTCTAATCGTCATGCTGTTCAGAAACAAGGCGATCATTCTTCACCTGGAGTGCGGGTACAAGGGCCGGCACCTTCCTAGCATCTGTTTCTCCACTCTCTGATTTAGAGTGTAAACTTGCTCATTGGCAGAGAGTGCCTGGAGATACTGGCACCACAGCATTCAAAGAGCAATTAACCAGGTGATGAGTCAGCACCTAACATTTAAGTCCCTTATAACATCGAAATATCTTAAAGGTTTCTATTTAGCGTTAAAAGGGGTTGTGAATCATGCCGTCTGATGCAAGAGCCACGCAGGTTCGGCAAATATGTTATTCTAGGCAGATAGAGAATACATGCAAAGTGCATTCTAATTTACTTCAGCCCTGTTGAGGCCAGATGAAGTTGTTTCTTTATTTAAGGGGTGGTTCTAGTCAACATACATTTCAGAGGATTAGCCATCAAAAATAGTTTAAAAAATACAAAGAGAAAAAATGTGAAAAGCAGAATTCATCTGAGTGAAGCTCCTTTATAGGCGACCCATCTAGTGCGATTTACCATACTTTTCAAGGTTTTATCTTCCTAAATAGGAAATTTCAGCTGTAAGGTATTTGAGGATTCTTTATGGAAGATCATGGCATTGGGAGCTGAATAGTCTATATAGGAAATATTGGTTGCAGGATTTCAACAGCCTTTGCATAAAAATCAGAACATAATTTAAACAATCTAGTTAAGGGCAGTAGCGTAGGAAGGATGCCCAGAGCCCTAGAGCACTGAAGGAAAATGTCTCCTTTGGCTTCTTTTGTGGAAGTGAAATACAGCAATTATTAGGGTTTAATGGGTCTCTATGGGTTCTGGGCCTAGGTGCCACTGTACCTTCTGCACCAAGGGTGACTACATTCATGGTGAAGGGTGCGCTGCAGTGTTGTCAGGGCAGTGCATCTGATAAGTATTTAGCACCAAGGACTCACAGGTCCTCCCTCAATTTGTATGTTGCTTAATGAAGACAAATGTTACATTTACCTGATATTATATTTTGCACTAAACCACACTACATGGGAAAAAGGGAAGGGTGGAAGTAATTATCAACCTTAGGGTCATATTTACGAGAAAGTGGCGCATCACAAGTGATGCGCCACTTTTCTTGCAGCCCCCCTGCATCCCCTAATACCACTGGTAGCGCCATATGTACAATACGGCACACCATGGTGCATGTTAAGGGCAATAGCGTCCTTTTTTTTACGCTATTGTAACGCTATACTGGATTAGCGTTAAAAAAATGACGCTAATCCAGTGTAGTGTTAAAACGCCCATTGAAATCAATGGGAGCCTTATTTTAACTCCTGCTTTAAGCAGGCATTAAAAATGATGCTAGGAATGGCGCAATGAAATCTTAAAGATTCCATTGCACCCCTTTCAGTGTCCCTCTAATGAGGGAACTCTCCTTGGCATACATCATGCGTATATTGTGCATGATGTGGCGCAAAGGGTTTACAAGGTGGTGCAAACCTAGTTTCGCAACCTTGTAAATATGCCGCTATGGTAGTGGCCCATTAGCATCACATTTGCATCAAACTTTTTGCCACAAATGTGGCGCTAAAGGGTGCAAGGGCCTTGTTAATCTAGCCTTAAAATGTGTAGAGACCCTAGACTTCTTCTCAGTGCTCGCGGAAGAAAAAGAAGCACGTGGCCCATCATGCTCTGGGGCAGCGACGTGTGGGGGGCAGATATGCTGTTTTGCTAACCAAACAGACAATATTGCTGTTGTAAAGAATCCACAGATGAGTCACTGGTGTGATTTGTTAGACTGTGGTACTTTTTAAATCCTATTTTTTAGTTCCAGGGGGCAGAAATGAGTTCCAAAATTCGGAACCGAATGTTAAATGACGAAACCTAAAGAAGTCTGCCAAAAAACATAAGGATGCTGATGGCACAGTCTTAAAAATCATATTTCCTTTCAAACTTGTACCCAAACATATGGCAGCTTAAAATTCTTTATACTAAGTAATATTTAAGACTACTTTGTTTGTTAAAGCTGCTAATAGTCGTTGATCGCAAACTACGTTGCAAGCTGAAAGAATAAGGGACAAATTACCTTAACTTCGGCAATTATTATGCCAGTTCATTTTACACCTGCTGCTAGAGTAATTTTCAATGGAGCACATAGGGAATGCTGGAGGGCCGCAGTGCAGAATAATTATGCATCCCATGCAAATGAGGGAATCCCTTTGCTTCTGCACCCGCACTGTATTATGGGCATGGGCGCAGAGACAAACATGTCCTTAGGAGGTGCACTGAAAGTGGACCACAACAAGGTGGTGCACTGTCTGTGTGCCTCAGAGGGCAGCCCTCTTGAGGGGGATAAAAGGGGTCCCTTGGACTCCCCTGACTTTCCCCTTCAAGCAGTGCAGTCACTCACTTCACTTCATCTGCCTTCAAGGGGATCTCTAATCACGCTTGAAAATGTGAGCGGGTTTCCGCCTGCCCTGTGAAACATGGTGAAGCTTTTAAACAGCAGCTTTGATGTGCTGCCCCTAGGGCAGCGTGACCTCGTGGCTGCCCTCAGGGCAGCTCATTCTTCATAATAATAGGTCATACTTTCCCATTTTGCGTCCAGCACACCTCTTTAAAGGTGTGCCATAGCGCAAACAGGGAATGTGTGCCATTTTAATTATACAGGTCCAGGAGACTTATATGTGCTATGTAATTTCATTTACACCTCCAACAGTTGCATAATGTGAGGCAAGGCGTCAGCTCAGGAACCCCAGTGATGCTAACAAATTACTGAAAAGGCCCATAAAATACATTTTCATTAGTGTAAGGGGAACACTCCAGGGGCTGTCATATACAAAGTGGCCAAGGGGGCGCAACAGGTGTGTACACCAGCGTTATGCGCCCTCAAGGACATTTGGCATTACAGAATGAGCGGCAAATGCTTGTGCAGCCCCTTCTGTAATACAGATAGTGCTGATGCACATGTAGCACCAGCGCTATCACAAGAGGGCGTACCTTCATTTGCATGGGGCCATTCCCCATGCAAATGAAGGGATCTCTGCCTCTGCATTAGCGTCAAATTACAGATGCAGCTGCAAAGGCAAAGAAGCCGTCAAGAGGCTCACCGACAGTGCCCCACAAAAGGTGGTGCACTGTTAGTGGGCACTCTAAGGGCAGCTCTCAAGAAGGTGGAATGGGGCTTCCTTGGACTGTCCCCAGGTACCCCTCTGCAGGCAGGTGCAGTTGCTCACTGCACCCGCCTCCAAGGGATCTCTCTCCCCTCTTGAAAGAGCAGGGGGGTTGGCGCCTGCACTGTGAAACACACAGTGGCTTGTAAACAGCTACTTACTATTTCACTTTAAAGTGCTGCCCCATGACAGAGCGAGCTTGCAGCTGCCCTGAGGGCAGCACATTCACCATAATAGGGCACACTTTCCCTGTTTTCACTCAGGTCACCCGTTGGTTTTACCGCCATAGGTGGCAAAATTATACTTTGGGTGAACTGGCAAATCCTTACACCCTTCCTGGTCCTTAAACTGGCATTGCTTAATGTATCTTCTGGCCCATTAATACCTGCTAAAACCCACAGAAGGCTTAGTTTTTCTCTGATTTTATGCTATTATGTCTGGTTTCTTTCTGGGATCTGTTATTGAGATTTGTGAAAGTATCTTTTTTTCTATGATGTTACAGACCTGCAAAATTGAGGGGACCATTAAGTCTGTTTCTTTACATTGTCATTTTCATTGTAGCATCAGTGTGCTTTCACTCCAAATGGTAGAGCTGTGAGTATTTTTAGAGATGTGCTGTCACTCATATAAATAATTGCCATATGTGTTACAACAAACCTAGATTTTTAGGCTCACCCAGAGAAATGATCTACAGAGTGTGGTCATATCATCTGCAAATGGTGGATTTTCCCTGTGATGATATTCTGTGGGAGGAGGTGCTAGCCATAGGCCCATCTATCTAATCTATGTCAGTGTGCACAGTGCCATGCATCCCCATGTTCTAATATTTCCATGACCCCTATCTTTTGCACATGTAGCCCTCTGTAATCATGTTCGCTTTCTCCTGTCCTTCTATCCCCCATCTCCATGCCCCTGACCTCACTCAATTAATCAGCAAGTAAGGAGTCTCACTCAACTTGACCAGTAAAGGGACCGGTTATTTCTTCCCCAGAATTACTGAACCCAGAAGTACAGGTAATTCTGGGGGAGAGAAATACAGTAAGATCATGAGATAATCCTTGATGCTCCCCTGAAAAATGTATAATTACCAAAGTAAATTGGCGATATCAGACAAGGTCTGGGTGAAAAACTTGCATCAATCTTTGTTCCCACTAAACTTGTAATCCCAATAGGGGCCACCACACTTCAATATCTGCCTATTCACCTTGGGGCAACTTTACTGGCATCTGACGCAGCACAACGGAGCAAGACATCTTTCTGTGTGCACTGCATCAAATGGAGAGAGCAGGAATGTGTCAAATCTACTAAGAAATGGGACATTTCTGTCTGCTCTCTCCCTGTGCTGGTGCACTGAGTGCTGTCTATCACCAACTCAGGCACCCTTATGTCATTACGCAAAGGTGCCTGTGTTGCAGGCAGGATCATGTTTGTGCAGGAAGGGAAACCTTCCTGTACAGAACAATCCTCTGTGGCTCTTTCCTCTTTTGTGTGTGCTGTGTGCTGCAGAGTGGTCTGCAGCACACAGAAAGAAGAAAAACAAGGATAAATTAACATATTTCTTCTTGTTAAGCCTCCTGTGGTAAGGTGTAGCATATTGACTCTTTCTCATGTTTGCTTTTTTTAAGTAAATCTGTGAATGCTCCAAAAGGGAACACCCATGCTCCACACATGGAAAGCCTGCCAAGGGCAGCGTAACACATGACAGCAACTTGCACTGCCTGTCATTACTCCAGATTTACTATGCGACGCAGAGCCGTATGGCTCTGCGTTGCATAGTAAATCTCACTTAAGGGCTTGCTTTGCCCTTGACAAGTCCTTAGTATCTCTGGGCCCTAGTGTTTCAGAGTTCCTTTCCTGCACAGCCATGTTCACTGGTTTTGGTTGAAGAGAGCAAGTATTTCATTCCACAGTCCATACTCTAAGATGTCTTCTGGTTTGTAGCACTTGCAGACTTGGCAGCGCTGGAGCAGCAGACCAGCTTGACATTTTCCTCCTCCCAAACAGTTGAGGCTGGACCACTCCCCTAAAGACCACGTGGACCCGCTGTGCTGTGACCTGGGAGGAAGGTGATTGATCAGCTGTCTTGATTCTGGATGCAAATTTATACTACATTGTGGTCAAGATCAGCAGCAATATAACTCAAAATGTTGCCCCACTGTGCAAAAATGGTTAATGGGCCTCTAAACTGTCACTGAATTTCACTAAATGTCGTGGTCTCCTCAGAGATCTAGAATATTTCCTGGAATACTGTAAACAACATAACCTCCACATCCCACCATCTCACCGTCTGCCTCTTTTCTTGTTGTACAGAAGTCACCTGTGGTACCGCAAGGTGCTCTGTCGTCTGTCTCTTTTGCACATTATCCTTTCATACCACCAAACATTGCTTAGCACTTATCCCTGACAACCTCATAATTATTGGCTCTTATCCCTTACAACTTCAGAACCTATGCACCTTCAAACCTCATGGAACCATAGCATTAAGATATATGGCACTACCCTGAGCCCCTGTTAATATTGCAGGATATAAACACCCAAACTATTTTATTGGTATTTTAATTAGTGTGTAATTTTGGAAAATATAAGTACGGGCTCAAAGTTTTGTTCAGGCATCCAAGGCAGCCGCTATTGAAGCTAGGGGTGCCGAACATCAAGGCTGTGTACTCTTGATTCCACCTCATGCCTCTTTAATCCACCATTTCACACTCCCTGCCCCTTTATCTCACTCTTGCAGGGTCTCTTTCATCCTTTCTTGTTCCATTTTCCCTTCTTTTTCCAACTTTCTTACTCCTTCTTTTCTTCTCTTTTGTGTTTTTCTCTCTTTTGCTCTGGGTCAAATTTTGTTGAGGAGATAGATATGTGTTGGTCACCAAAAGTGAGTGCCGGTGGACCCGGCATGCAAATGCCGGCTCAAATTAAATAATGATGTTTAATGGTATTACTCAATAGCGCCTTACACTGTATAGCAACATCTCTATATGTATAGCATTCTGATGCCCATTCTTGCTATAGTATAAAAAAAGCAAAAGAAAACAAGCATTGGCATGCCTTTGTCAGTTCTTGTTTTGTCATGGTTTTTGCAAAACTTTATTGTTTGGGAAGTGCCTGGGAGTTTGTTAATCTACAAAAAAACAAGCCCAATGACTAAAGGCAAAAATGCTTTCTTGGTCTCAAAAAAAGCACGCAATCCTATGGTACTCCCTGGCATTATAGGAAACCACTTTGAGTGTGGATATGCTCCTTGTGAAAGGTAAGCATGACATAACCTCATAATGAAGTCAGCCAATGGCTGAAGAGGGGTGACGCATTGCCCCTTGATGCTCAAGTGGGTTGGAGAAAAATGAAAACTATAAGTGACCGTGTCATACATATAATTTTAGTAAAATCAAAAGGTCTTGGCTGACACAGGCCTAAAAAAGACAATCATTGTGCCATTGGCTGCTAGACTCTTGCCTTTGAGAAAGAACAAAAGAAGGAAAGAAATAAAAATGAAGGAAATATTAAAAAAAGAACATCAGGCATAAAAATAAACACAGCTGAACTTTCTACTCGATTTCGTGGCCCCTTCTCTGGTATCAAGTGCTATGTACCTGCAATCACAATTACTGTAGCACTGGAAATAAATGTGCTTTCTGTTATAAGAGGATAAGGCCTGGGGACGGCTGCCTCACATCTCCAATTGTTGTCATGCACCCATGTGACCACACCTCGCTGAGTACACCGGCCATGGAAACAAACAATAACCCAGTTCCAGAAGCAGCGCGCGAGGCAGAGATGTGTAACCACTAAACAGCTGCCAGGAGTTTGTGGGCCGAAGACAGCGCGCGCGCGCCATATGGTTTCTAAGTGATTCAAATTTGTAACTGGTGTGCTCTGCCAGTAGAGATTTCCTCCCGGTTCTCTTATTTAATTGTTCCACTTGCATTGTATTAATTATTATCCTTTTTAGTTATCGAAATCCGTTTTTCGTGTCATTTCTCACACGATAATTGTGAACAATAAGTGTCATTTGAGTTTTTCTCATTTATAATCAGAGTTTATTTTTTACACTCTCATGCTTGGGCAGAATGTGCTGAAAAAAGATGCATTCTTTATTCGAAACTTAGGACTGATGGATGTGACTTCACCGACATTAACACAGAATTAACACAACACTCTTTTGCGCTAACAAAATCTGTTGTGGTCGTATGTATGATGCCCCAGCCAACTTCACTGAAGAGGTATACACGGGAGGAGACAGAAGTCAATGAAGACAGGAGTAAATTAAGTGGGCAGATGCGCATGTTGCAGCATGCGGTGGGCACAGATTGGGCCATTGGAAGCAAAGAAAATTGTGAAGAAGGAGATGGGCATAAATAGGGCTGGAAAAAGGCAGAAGTTGGGCGGTCTTTGGATAAATTAAGTTAAAGGTAGCAAATCTAAATGAAACTGGAGGGGAACAGATGCAAATGGTGCTGGGGAAGGCGGGTGTGAACGAGCTGGAGAGGGGTGATGTAAATGGACCTGACGGGGACAGACATAAATGGAGCTAGAGGGGACAGGCATACATGGAGCGGGAGGGGTTAAATAAATGAAGCTGCAGATGCAGACACTGATGAAGCTGGATGCTCTTCATGTCCCTATGGAAGGAGGAGGCAAATGAAATTATAAGTTAGAAGGGGTAGACGTACTTGAATCATGATACAATGGATGTACATAAGGCTAAATCGGGCTGAGGTTATTGAAGCAGGAGGGGCTTGAGGAAATTGATGCTCTTAAGATCTGAAGTTATTGAAGAGGGAGGGGCTTGAGGACATTTATGCTGTTCAGATCTGAAGTTATTGAAGAGGGAGGGGCTTGAGGACATTTATGCTGTTGAGATCTGAAGGTATTGAAGAGGGAGGGGCTTGAGCAAATTGATGCTGTTGAGATCTGAAGTTATTGAAGCAGGAGGGGCTTGAGGACATTGATGCTGTTGAGATCTGAAGTTATTGAAGCAGGAGGGGCTTGAGGACATTGATCCTCTTGAGATCTGAAGTTATTGAAGAGGGAGGGGCTTGAGGACATTTATGCTGTTGAGATCTGAAGTTATTGAAGAGGGAGGGGCTTGAGCAAATTGATGCTGTTGAGATCTGAAGTTATTGAAGCAGGAGGGGCTTGAGGACATTGATGCTGTTGAGATCTGAAGTTATTGAAGAGGGAGGGGCTTGAGGACATTTATGCTGTTGAGATCTGAAGTTATTGAAGAGGGAGGGGCTTGAGGACATTTATGCTGTTGAGATCTGAAGGTATTGAAGAGGGAGGGGCTTGAGCAAATTGATGCTGTTGAGATCTGAAGTTATTGAAGCAGGAGGGGCTTGAGGACATTGATGCTGTTGAGATCTGAAGTTATTGAAGCAGGAGGGGCTTGAGGACATTGATGCTCTTGAGATCTGAAGTTATTGAAGAGGGAGGGGCTTGAGGACATTTATGCTGTTGAGATCTGAAGTTATTGAAGAGGGAGGGGCTTGAGCAAATTGATGCTGTTGATATCTGAAGTTATTGAAGCAGGAGGGGCTTGAGGACATTGATGCTGTTGAGATCTGAAGTTATTGAATCAGGAAGGGCTTGAGCAAATTGACGCTGGAGAGGTCTGAGGTTATTGAAGGTGGAGATGCTTGATGAAAAAAGCTGCAAAAGGCCGAGATAACTGAGGCTGGAGAGGTCTGGGGTTCATGAAGCTGGAAGTGACTGAGATTTCGGAAGCTGGAAAGGAGTGGAGTGCTTGAAGCTGAAGAGCGAAATGGTAAAGAAAGATTTAGAAGGATGAGAAAAATTAAATGGATCAGGAAAGGGCTGATGCAATTCAAACTGGGCAGGGCTGAGGGAACTGGAGATGTTGGAAACTGATGTAAACAACCAGGAGGGGGCGAGGTTATTGCATCTGGATCAGACAAAAGGTAATTGAAGCTGGCTAGGTCTGAGCTACCTGAAGCTGAAAGGGACTGAGGTAACTGAGTCTGGAAGAGTTGGATCTAATTAGTGTATTGAAGCTGCATGAGACAAAGATAATTGAAGCTGGAGAGGTTTGAGGTAAGAGATGCTAGCTTGAGGTAACTAAAGCAGGAAGGGGTAGAGGTGACTGAACCTGGGGAAGGGAATCGTATTTGAAGCTGGAGATGGCTGTTGTTCCTGATGCTGGAAGAGGCAGGCATTATGGAACTTGGAAAATGATGCAGTGCTTACAGCTAGGGGATGCAGAAGTACTGAAACTGGAGAGGGATGATGATATGGAAGCCAAAAGAAGCTCATATAATTGAATCAACTCAATTGACACTGAACAGGTAACAGGAGCGACAGAGCTGAAGAGAGCTGAGGTAGTTGAAGCTTCTGAGGATTAAAACGCTGAAGCTAGAGGGGCAAGGAATTATAAAAGTGAAGAACATGATTAATTGAAGCTGGAGGAAGTTGAGGTATTTGAAGCAGGGTGAACCTGAGTAGCTTTGGAAGCTAGATGGAAGCTAGAAGCTAGATGGACCTGGAGATTTGCAAGTTAGAGAAGGCAGGAGTAAGGTAAGCTTGGTGGGTCAAAGGTTATGCAAGGTAGAGGAGCCTAAGATACTGGAAGTGGAAGTAAGAAGAGGTACTAAATATGAGTGGCGGTACTGGTAGTTTGTGAAGCGAGAGATTCTGGGTTGTACTGCTGAATATTCACCCCCAATTATTGTGGTGTCAAAATTTTGACTACAGAATATAGAGGGACAAAAAATAGAAAGGTAAGTACATATAGGGAAGTATAGATTCTTAACTGCACATCTAAGTACCATGAAGAAATATATACTGCTAAGGGACATCCAGCTGTAGCTAAGTATAGAAAATCTAGACATAATTAACTGTTGCTATTTTATTTTCAATATTTTTTCCGCTGTACTGTGTCCCATCGATGTTCTGGTGTCGATATTCATGGTTCACTTTAAGATTCTGGAAGCAGAAGGGATAGAAGTTTAGAAATTAAAGCAGAAAGACCTCTGTTTATGAAATGGAAGCAACCCATAGCGCCAGAACTCAACAGATTGCAGCTGGGTAGAAGCAGCATTACAATAAGTTTGTATTGACACAAAATATGGGGTGAAGTATATAGGCTCTCATTATGAGTGGAAGAATTTCACCTAAAGCCATGTGTCTCCAGGCCCGCGTTATTGTGTTCGTAAACTTCGGAACCGAGAACTCTGGGCTCATAGCCAGTAGCTCTTGTTCGGTGCTACAGGAGCAGAGGCTGTGGGCAGCATCACTACCCTGTGCACTTCCGACCCCTGCAGCAGCAAGGGCTACAGACATTGTTGCCCCTGGATAGGCTGAAGACTGCCCATATGCCCTGGCCGCCACCACCGGAACCTCTCTCAATTGGAGATCTTCACCTGGGTAATGAGCCGGCATGTCTGCATCTGTGTAGTTATTATACATTCCAAGGAGAAACCATGTAATCACGGGTATTTTGGTCTGGGTATACCAATCAGAATCAAAGATTCTGGTCTTCTGGTCTTCTGGTACCCCCACACCAAGAAACGGCACACATCTAATGAAGGCCATATACAGGGGTGGTAGGAATGAGGCAGCATTAATGATCTTTAGAAAAGAAGATGAGTAATGCTGTATTAATTTGTATTTCTGTTGTACATGCCTACCAGTGTTATGCAATAGTACTGTAGATTTTCTGGAGGAAGTGTTTCTGCTTGGAAATGGGTAGCCTGTAAAACAGAGTTTTTGTCATGTGAAGCAATGCATTGCTTCTCACTGTATCCCCTGGCTGTCTTACCTTATCTTCTGGCCGGTCACTGTTTAGTATCTTCTTGAGAGTCCCTTGTCTGTTTCTGCAAGTATACATTGGCCATGCCTTCCTGAGCCTGTGTTCATCTATGCCATTGCCTCGCTGGACATTTTCTTTTCAGCGGATACTGAGCTTTTGGCCTATTTCTCCCTGGGAGATTCCATGTTTGTGTCTTCCCTTTATCCGTGCCCTCCACCCTGTTCAGGTCACCCTGTATCCATGTCATCCCATGTCTCCAGGCTGGGACATCCCGTGCCAGTGCTTGTGGCCTCTTTTGTCATTGCTTTCCCATTTCAGTGTTCACCTTGTGTCCAACTGTTTTCCATGTTTCCTCCCAGTGTTCACGATCTGCATTGTTCAAGGTCCCCCATCCAGTTTCACTGTGTGTTATTACCTATGGCTTTAATGTTCAGTGAGTGTTATTTCCTATGACTGTTTTCCTTTGGTCGTGATTGCCAGTTTCCGTGATTTCCAGCGACTGAGTTTCCAGTGACTTTGATTCATTATACCTGTGGTTCTCTCGCCTGTGATTCATCGCATCTTTGATTTGCTGTGTATGTGATTTCCTGGCTCTACAGTTCCTCCTGTCTGTCGATCCCAGCGTCTGGCTCTATTTTATACCTGTCCAAAATAGGACTCATATCACAGGTGTGTTTTTTGTTTGAGTCTCTGCCTTATTCAAGGCTTCCTGTTAATCAAGTCTCTCCTTTATTCATGTACCTGCCGAGTCTATATCTCCCCCATGCCATACAGTTCACAGCCCCTTCAGTCTTTTATATTTCTCAGTTGCCAGCGGTTTTTTATGTGCCTACTTGTGCCATTGTCTTGCAGTTTCTCTCTCCCATTGCTTGTGTCGCCCATGTGCACCTTAATATGTCTGTTCGATCCCTGTGTCTGTTCTCTTTCTCCTTCTCTCTGCTCACTGGGAGTCTGTGTCTTACCAGTCACTATGTGTCCCCAGAGGCTGCATCTCTTCAGCATCTGTCCCTCCCAAACGTTCAATCTAAGGGTGAGTGTAATTTGTGTAATTCCACGTAGCATAAGTGAAAAATGCGCTCTCAGGTCCAAAATGGACTCGAGGATGCATTTAGCGCTTAGACAATAGCACTAAATGCAACAGAACATAAGTAGCAACATGAGCAAACACTCATGCTCATTAAATGTGCTCTAGTTGTAGGATTATTCCCACCAATTTACTCTTAATTACATGAGCTGGCGTAATTATGTTATTAGCTGTAATTCCAGTCAAAGAGTAATATGGAATTACCAAAATTACTCAGATTACGCTGGTGTAATTGCCCATGCCTTCTTTAATCCCTGTATTTGAGTCTCCCTATGTCATGGATCAATGTCTTTATGTACCTAAGTCTTCCACTATAT
Source organism: Pleurodeles waltl (assembly GCF_031143425.1). Lineage (NCBI taxonomy): Eukaryota > Metazoa > Chordata > Amphibia > Caudata > Salamandridae > Pleurodeles > Pleurodeles waltl. The sequence goes on along the minus strand of NC_090448.1, from coordinate 1,116,119,968 downwards.
GTGCCTGTCAGTGTCTCTCCAATGTTCCTGAATCATGGTTTGTTTTTCTCTCTCTACACATCTAAAGAGCAAGGACCTTAGTTTTCCTTTTCCTTCAAGACAACCTAGTTCTAAACAGACATGCTCAATTTTGCTAGGTCTGTGAGCCACTTAGACATTCTTTTCAACCCCACAGTGTGAATGGAATATTTCATGGCCAATGAAGCACTGCTGCAAGAGACCAAACCCTAAACGTATGCAAAACCTGTTCTAATATCCCCTTCTGCACCATCAAAGAACTAATTTACAGTGCAAACTGGACTACAGCAATAGTCATTTAGTGGGCCTTCCTCATCATACCTCTATTAAACTCTAAAAAGCCATAAACATTTCATTAGGCACTATAACTTCTCCCAGTCACACTCTAACTTCACTCTATTGTCATCAGGCGGCTTGCCTTTTTGTTAAAATAGGCCCTCTAAGAGATCTTAAAACTATCCTTTAAAAGCTATTTTTGTCTAGCTGCAGGCTATCTTCTGATACTCCATCTTGACAGGATCTCTCTTGCAACTTAAGATCATTCAATCAATAGCTCCTAACTAAACCAAAACTACTGTATGCACCATACAGCTATCATGCTTCCACTTTCTGGACCCACTCACTTCTAGTTTCTCCTACTGAATACCAGGGTGGACCAACATTACAGGAATTCAAAGCAACACAAAAGATCCATCCCTTAATATTTGAAGGCCATGAAAAATAAATAACACCACAGAGTGACCAAAAGGGTTTAAGAGCAAGGTTTATTTTACATTAGGTCAGCTTTGCTAGGGTATTTATTGCATCTCCTGGTAGTGAAGAATGAGTAGTGGTCCCTTCCTGTGATCTCAAGTGATCGGGTTCTAGTTTGTTGACGTATTCACATTGAGAGTCATGAGGTCAGGAGCTTGTGTGTTTGGTTTAGTAGATATCTATCACAGGGCTGTTTGTGGAAAATGTTGTGTAGTGAGGGAGGCCCACACATCTCAACTCTTGTTACAAAAGTTGAAAAAACAAACATCAGATTTTTTAATTCACAAAGAATGCCAGAAATACTCCTGGAGAACTGTGGCGGTACTTCTGCATGTGTAATTGTAAGCAGGCATGACCTCTGCGCTTGTAGTTACTGGTCAGCCACTCAGGGACACTGACGCCTTACTCTGGGTTGACAAATGTGGGTATTTTACCACATTGGGAAATTTTTCATATGAGCATAATCATCTGTGGCTGTAAAACTCAGTCATTCCTGACATACGAACCAGGAACTGGAATTTACCCCGACAAGGAACGTTTTTGTGCTACTACACTGATATTATGTAAGTAAAAGATTTTATTGAGTGCAGGGCCGGCTCTAGGGTGGCATGACCGGTGCCACCGCAGCGGGTGCTTCCCACAGGTCAGGCCGCCATGTTTGCAGGTATACTATGGTTTTCAAAGCACCTGCTGTGACGTTTCTTTCCTCTGGCAGTTTTTAGGCAACAATAAATATGTCAAAATAACCCTGGTGATTAATGTTCTGCTTGGAGAGAGATCAAGGTTTTTTCTAGTGGACGTTTTAAGGTACCGCAGATTGTTAATACGCCCGCTGCAAAGAACATGTACCATGCAGATTACAGATTAAGTGCATATAATGCATATAGGTCAGTGGGCTACTACTTTTGTGAGAGAGGTCCTTTTGTTCCTTGTAGTTTATAGATTAAAATCCTAACATAGAACAGTAAACTATTAACTGTCATCAAAAAACTTCATGCATACTGCAAGGCATATATAGGAGCATTATAATATTTGGGTAGAAATCAATTCCCATTATTAATGAGAACCCCCAGCCATGGTGGTACATTTCAAATTCTGAGTTTGTGCTTCTCCAGACCAAGTGCTCAAAATATGCAGCCTGCCAGTATGGATGACATGTGACTCCTTCACTTTGTAGTCCTCTGTCTTACGTAACATTTGTTATACACTTGTTTGCACACCTATGATTGATTTTCCCTGTGTAATTTGTGTGCAGTGTAAACTGTTGCGACACCCTACACTGGTAAGAGTGGCACTATAAAACTAAATAAATGTATCTGAGAGAGTGGTTATGGAGACTTGAGGGGCATGGTCAAAGGGTGGGAGTGAGGGAATCCTGCTATGCCTCTCTATTTATATCACAAAATATAATTCTGATTTAGCTTACTAGGAGTATATGGCATGAGGTCACCGTAGCAATGCTAAGCCACTTCCCCACCCCTCCTTATTCTCTATTTCGTTCTTTTATACTCTTACCATCTCCTTCCCAGCTGCAGCATTCCTCGCCCTTCTCTCTTTATAAGGCAAAGACAGAAGAAGCTATCCCGGCAACAGCACCTGGCTTCTCCCAGCAGCTGCAAGCAGCCATTGCATCAAATGTAAAAGAAAATGTTTTTAGTTTTGAGGAAATCGAAATATCAATTGAAATGTTATCATACATTACTGTCTATCAATTCTACACCCTGTAAAGACCTATTGAAAGTTTCAGGCGAATGCATCTCCATTTTTTATGTAAATTGTTAAAGGAGTGACATTAAGTGGAAATAACATTTATATCTGTTGATCTAAATACATTTCTGTTTGCTGTTAAGTCAAATATAGAAAGTAGCAAGTGAAGTTGAGAGAAGGAAGACCTCCCAGATCACATAAATTTGGTAATCGAACATTGTTTGAAAAATAGTTGTCAGTGAGAGAAGAGACAAGAAAATTGGAAATCATTGGAAGAAAATATCGAGGTAGTGTTAAAGATAAGTTCTGCTTTTTGCGGGAGGAAAAACTCAATTGAAATCCATTTGAAAAATGTACTTAATATAAGGCCGAGTCTCAAGCACGGAGTCTTCATTAACTGTGACCAGTAGAGAATAACACAAACCTAATTCCCTCAGTTGTTTGTTGTTGTAATTGTAAATTGTATTAATATAGCTCTTGCTCTGGCTGAAGAGGCATTGAAGCGCTTTGCGGACTATAGAGCTCTACTCCAGAACCCAAAATTAGAGTTAATAGTCCATTAGTAGTAGCTTCTGATTTTTTTTCCTTTTTTCCTTTATTTTTCCTTGTGCATTAGTGGGTTGGGTTTCTGCTCTTGATTTCGTGTGTGTTTAGTATAGGTTAGAGTAGGGATAGAATGATGGGAATGAAAGTGAAAAGGGGAAGTGCTGGGTTGTTTATGTAAGTTGTGGTTGCGTGTGCTTGTTAGTTGGGTGATATGGCTAAAAAGGAAGACGACATTTGAAAGGGACGTTTCAGACTTAATCGTAGTCAGGAAGGTTTGGAATGAGTTAGAGAGAGGAGGGATCGGGCAAAGGTTGAAAGGGACTATTTTGTATAACAAAACTTATGTGCAGACACACAGAAACACACACACACACACACATATATATATATATATTTATAAATAAATAACCTGGTGAAGGCCTAGTGTGGCTAGATGGCTGGAGGAAACCCCCCTTAATAAATATCCGTATGAACCTAGATGCCGCAATATTTACACTATTAAAGTGCACATTTAAATTGTGGTTAACTATGTTATTTTTTTCAAATGACTGTTGTAGCAAAGTTGAATATTATGTGGTGTAGGGATTAGTCCTCACCATGTAATACTCTCACAGCACACCACAGCTCCAGCCTGCTCATTGCTTCTATGTCACAACTCGTTACTCTCACAGTACCTAAGAGATGGTCCATGGATTCATAGTAGTAAATCCTTAGCTCAGTCCTGGTAGTGGGGCAAAGAGCAGTCAAACTTTACTTAGAGGAACATGTGTTAAGCATTTTGCAGTACAAACATGGACGACAAGTAATTGACACGACTCAAAAGAAATCCAACACCGATTTATAAAAATGGAGCTTATTTTTGTATAAATTTAGACACCAAAATAATCAGAATCCAATCAGTATAACCAGAGTTATCATTTTTAGAAGCAATATTTAATCACAGCAGACCTGGCATTTAAACGTTGCATTGAAGTCCATGGGAGAATTATCACTGGTTGCTAAAATGGACTTAAAAAGCAAGTTGCGTGCAACCCTTGTAGGTTTAAGGTTGTGCAGTCACTAAGACCAGATCATGACAGTCAGTGCAGTTTTATCTCATCCGTGGAACCCGGTTGCAGAGTTGTTCTGACTGACCTTGGTGCTGAACAGGACTCGCATTGGTGCTTATTTTACCATACACACAGTGTTGGAACAAAGAGGATGCAAAAACTCTGCTAGGGGGTTGTTGCAGATGTTGTTCACAAGTGCTGGGCAGTGCTCTCCTCTTGTAGCATCGAGTTAATGGGTCAGTTATCGGGTTGGTAGCCAACAAGCCTTGGTAGTAGTAACCATAGCAAAATGATTTGGAGACATCTGGAGGTCTGGGTAAGTGTTATAGTGACCTGTAACTTTGTGGAAGGCAGCACTATGATTCCCACAATGCACTTCACCAAGTGGATCCAGCTCGTCTCTCGGGGGTCCCGATGGTCAATGATTCTTTGATTCCAGAGCTTCTATTTACCTCCAGTTTGCAGAGGACTGGTGCTACCAGTCCAGGGGAGACTGAGGGTGCTTCTGGCTTCCACAGGGGTCCTTCTCGTTGGTAGAGATGAGTTTCAGCTAAGGATGAGGGTCATTCATGCAGTTTCTAGTCTGTTGCCTCAGGGACAGAGTATCCCTCTTTTGCCTTGGTGCAGTGGGCAGAGTCCGGTTGTCAGAGATGCAGAGCTCCTATTTGTCCTTCTTTGAAGTTAGACCATCAAATCTGAGGTTCTGGTGTAAGTGGTGTCCCTTAAATCCTGGAATTAGGCAAGTTAGGGGAGTGGGGGCTAGTGACCAATGGGCAGCTAGCTCCTACAGCTAATCTGCGCCTGAGGTGACCACATCCGGTGGGACAGATCACCTTTAGCTACCCAGAACCCTGTATTCTGCCACTCCTAGGATGTCAGAAATCAAAATGTGGTACACAGACTGGGTTGCTCACCCTAGAGGTGTGGTCAGTATGCTGGGGGTATGCACTAACCTGCCCAGCTAATATCCTGCCTTGCCACAAGCAAATATGCCTGGGGCAGGGGCTGTTTCCACACTGGGGGAAAGCACAGATGGCTATCAGGGATGGTGGAGCCTTTGAAGCTCACCCCCCTGATGGCTCTATTTACTAGCTCGGTTGGGGGGTGTCAGGAGGTGTGAACACCTTTCTCCCTTAGTCTTTGTCCCTGACCTCTGGGAGCACCCAGGCTGCCTCGCAGGAGGTCAGATATCTGTCTTGGTGGCACTAAATGCGGGAAATCACACAGGCTTACCAGCCACACAGGATGATCAGTATTCTGCCACTCCTAAGATGTCAAAAATTTAAATTTGGTGCACAGTCTGGGTTGCTCACCCTAGAGGTGTGGTCAGCCTGCTGAAGGCATGCACTAACCTGCATAGCTAATTTCCTGCCTGGCCACAAGCAAATATCCCTGGAGCAGGGGCTGTTTCCACACTGGGGAACAGCACTGATGGCTACCAGGTATGGTGGAGCCTTTGAAGCTCACCGCCCTGAAGGCTCTATTTGCTAGTTCGGCTGGAGGGGCACAAGGTGTGAAGACCTTCCTGTCTCAGCCTTTGTCCCTGACCTCTGGGAGCACCCAGGCTGCCTGACAGGAGGTCTGATACCTGTCTTGGTAGCACTAAATGCAGGAAATCACACAGGCTGACTGGCCAGAGCAAAATGAAGGGTGGGAAATAGGTGGTCAACCATTGGTGTGGCACCTGAGCACATGCCAGTCATCCTTCAACACCAGATTCATGCTGAGGGAGAGAAACCAAAACAAGCTGTTTGGTACCAAACTTTGCCTATCTAGGTGGAACCTTAATGGAGCTTAAGTCCCATGTTATACAATGGACCAGCTCCATTTATAGTGTACCTTAATGGAAAGGACGCTATACAGACCTATAGGCTTGTGCTTATATGTCTGTGCCTTAAATATAATGCACCCTGCCTCGTGGACTGGGGAGGCCTTCTTGAGGGGTGTCTGACATATATGTAAGGCAGTGCATGGGACTGGGCCACTCATAGTGAGAGCACAGTCAACTCGAGCAGGTTGCGCTGCTCTGGCAGTCTGCAATGTGAGGCCTGCCATCATTAGTTTGCATGGGTCACATAGAGTGGGACAAACTTGTGCTGCAGGCCTGGGGACCCCTTTACCACCTATGCCCTGGGTACCATTTACTAGCGGTTTACAAGGGGCAAAGTTTTGCCAATCAGGAATTTACCATGTCGACAAATAATTTAGGGAAAGAACACATAGACTGGGGCCTGATTAGCAAGTCCCAACATACTCTTTAAGTAAAAAAAACAGCATCTGTGAGTCCAAATGGGGGCATAAAGTGGTGGGGGTCATCTGCAAAGAGCCCAGTTTTCTCACAACTGTATGTAACTTACAAACACAATAGATACATGACATTTCTTAAAGTCTTGGTAGCAAGTATAAACCCCTCTATATATGCACCTATTTGTACACAGAAATAGCAATGACATGGTCTGATATATAAATGTATCTTGTGGTGTGATAGATATATTTTCTCCTTATTTAAATGTATCAGCTTACACAGGAAGCTTAGTTTAATATACAATGACTCATATATAACGACAACCTCATCTCCATACCATGAGAAGCATAGCTTTTCATGTCTGCCTTGTGCTTTTCAGGAGACACATTAACCCTGTATGCTACCTTATGAGTCAAAACTGGCACTAGACAAAACACAGGTCTCCCCTGCAAGCGCACACAACATCATGTGTAACATTACATAGGATAGCACAAATAATATCACGGGTGATGTGACACAAAAGTAAAAATCAGGATACAGTAAGATGTAAATGCAAAATAAAGAAACAGAAACAGTAACATGCTCAAGCCTTGAAGTGTTGCCTTTTTAGTTCTGTCTGTCGAATTGCCCCTTGTGATATTCACTATCAACTAATTTTTTGAGTTATATCACTAAAGGATTCTGTGTTGTTTTTGGAATTGTCAGTTTTGTAACTGGATTTACTGCCAGCATCAGGGATGATGCTGACCGGTTTGAAACCACAAGTAAAGGACCATGACCCCCCTTCCACATACCAATTGTCCTAAACATTACCCACCACTATTAGACCCCTTAAGGCCTCTTTACTCAGTCCCAGCAAGTATGGAGACTCTCAGCTTAAAACACATTGTGTAATAGCAATAGGTATGTCCACTGTGGTGACAGCATGTTGTCACATGAGATCCAAAGCCTTCCTTTGCTTTGTTTTTTTGAATGAGAAAGTTTCCTTATGAACAACATTTAGTAGCCAAGGAAGGTGAAAATCGAATTGCTTTGTTTCAAAATGAATGCCTTTATTTATTCTTTTGAGAGCATCCAAGCCATTACAATTGAGTGACATCAACTTGGTAAACAGTTAATATATTTTTAGTATAGAACGTAACATTTGGTACATATAAAGCCTATAAATTGCTGTGCGCATCATTTTGGTTTTAGTGCTCACTTTTCATTTAGCAAATAAGTGCATTGTGGGTGTTGTAGTGTCTCTTTGTTTCATTTTATCCATTTCAATTAACAAATATGATAACAATGATTTACATAGGAAGGGCCAGTATAGGATACATTTTGGGTGATGAGCAAGCGGGAACCCCTAAATATTGCATATGTGCTGGAGCTTTGCATTGGCAGTTAATGCAGACGGTTGCTGTTGGCAAGGAATCAAAGAGCTGATGTGAAGAGCAGGTCATTTCCTGAGATTCAATTTGGTGGCTTTGCTGACAGCTATCAGGTAAGATGAGGAGTATGTTTGTGGCTGCAAAGAGCTCCAAACCTTTGGGATCTTCACCTACAGCTAAAGACTGGTGATGGTGAGGTAGGAAGAGGACATGTTGATGCCAGCTAAGGGTCCAAGATCCGGGGAGTCACTTCTTGGGGATCAGGACTTACTCCAGCAGAAGCCAGCAGCAAGTCCAGGAAGGTCCAGTTGGTACTGGATAGCTGGGCAGCTGCAGGGAGGACTCTGGAGGTTTGGTGTGTACCTGTAGCTCAGAAAAGAGGTCAGACAATGAGTCCCTTCTCGGGATCCTGGGCCAAAGGTAAGGAGGTGCAGTATTCCTTCTTTCTTCAGACAGGGTGGCAGTCCTTCTGAATCTTCCACAGGACCAGGAGTGTTCTGATGATAGATTCTGAAGGGGCCACGGTTATCTCCAGTGTTATTCAGTGGGTACGGGCTGATCCTTTTGTCTAACCGTCCCCCCATCAAGGGTTTGCCTACAAACTGTCTAGGGTAACACAGAGCAGGGAGGCATATGTGTAAGCTGCATTTGTCAGTGGTAGGGCAGGCAGCCTTTAGCAGACAGGAAGGAGGTGGGCAAGCCATGTGATTACCCTTTGAAGCTCAAAAAGGCTGAGTACAATCCCCAGAACATCCTGCCCCAGGCCCAATGCCCTTTTGTTCACATGTCTGTAAGGAATACACAAAACACCACGGAAGAGCCATTCACAGTCACTGGCAGAAAGGCATATTTGGTCTAGACTGCAAAATGTACATTTTTTTTTTAATGTCATTTTCAACATAGTAACTTAAAATCCAACACTAACATTAAAGAGGATTTTAAATTGTAAGTCATTGAGTGGAAGCAGCATTTCTCTATCTTAAACTAAAGTTATAACTTATTAAGTACAATAAGAAATCGAGTATTTGTCTATGAATGCTCTAGGAGGTTTGTATTGTCAGGATATACAAAGCCTAAACACACATGTCCTACCTTTTAAATACCATGCACCCTGCCCCATGAGCCTTTAGGGCCTACGTTAAAGGTGACTTACAAGCAATAAAAAGGAAGGTTTAAGCTTGGAAATGGTTTATTTTGTCAGGTGGAAATAGCAGTTTAAAACTGGACTACAGGCTGCAGTGGCAGGTATGGGATATGTCTTACTGTGGTACTTTAATGAGTGGCAGGATGAGTGCTGCAGCTCACACATAGCATTTAATTTATTGACCCTGTGTACATGTATTACCATTTACTAGGGACCTCTAAGTAAAATAAATTTACCAGTCAGATGGAGACCAGTTTTATTATGATTAGAATGGAAAGCACATGCACTTTACCACTTAATAACAGGAGTAACATTAACTGTCCTAAAAGCAAATGAATACGATTTCAGCAAAGCAAGGCAAGGGAAAGCAAAAATCTTAGCTGACCACACAGAAAGGGTCAGGTCCAATGCTTTTACAATTTGTCAACAAAATATATATATACATATACTAAACACAATAACACATAATTACAGAAGCATTCAAAAGAGGGAAACTTGTCAGCATTGAAAGAGCATTCACATCTCCCTTAATGCATCACCGTACAATTATGAAACACGTTTTCACCAAAAAATTGTTCAGAGCAGGTAGACTGTGAAATCTAGATTGTCAAAGGAATTTGGTGAGATAATATTTAACTATCCATCTTCTTCAGGATATTACATTATTTTGATCTTCCGTTAGTTATAGTAGCACATAGTATACAAATCGTAGCCATTAGATCTAAAAGATCAAGCTCCAAATGCTATCTCACCCTGTTTCGAGATGTATCCCCTATGGGTTCCTCTTTATAACTCAATATTTCATGTCCTTAGGGATGCTTTTCAAATGCTGTGGATTGAAAGATAGTCTGCAAATTTTGCAATTCTTAGCGGAGTAGTGTTATTGTTTCTGGTTTATTAATCCTATCTCCTTGTTTTGAGATTACTGCCTTTTGGCTATGTCATCATTTGTATATTAGCAATTGTGACATGCATATGATCACTAGAAAGGGGGCAGCAAGTGATGGGCATGGATACTTGAGTCTTCTATTACCGAGTCATAGTCACTTGTCCAAGGGAAGAATACCTATTAAATTGGTGTTAATACAATAGTTTTTCCCCACCTCAGACGTCGTTAAACGTAGAGCCTGAATTTCCCCAGCGTGAGGATAAACTGCCCATCTATCTACCTGTCCCTGTATATAATATTCCTATCTTTATTGCTGTAAAAGTCAGGTTTGTGAAAGGCCTACAGCAGTGAGATATTACTCATAGAAATATAGAGTGACAGCAGAATAACACTGCAAGTCCTTTATAGTTGGCACATTCCCTGCCTCTCTATAAAAAATATCATGCCAGCCCAAATGGCCTGCCTGTTCAAGGGCCTGTGCCCTACATAGTCTCGGACTTTACTTTTGCTTTCTCCGAACGGTTGTTCCCATGTGTTTTTATAGATGTGTTCTTTAAATAGTTTAATTTAAATAAACCTAGTCTAGGCTAACCCGCACAAGTTCTGCCTTTTCAAGCCACACTTAACCCACATAGGCGGTCATTCTGACCTTGGCGGGCGGCAGAGGCCGCCCGCCAAAGTCCCGCCGTCAGGTTACCGTTCCGCGGTCGAAAGACCGCGGCGGTAATTCTGACTTTCCCGCTGGGCTGGCGGGCGGTCGCCTTCAGACCGCCCGCCAGCCCAGCGGGAAAGATGCTTCCACGATGAAGCCGGCTCGGAATCGAGCCGGCGGAGTGGAAGCTGTGCGACGGGTGCAGTTGCACCCGTCGCGTATTTCACTGTCTGCGCAGCAGACAGTGAAATACATGTAGGGGCCCTCTTACGGGGGCCCCTGCAATGCCCATGCCAGTGGCATGGGCACTGCAGGGGCCCCCAGGGGCCCCGCGACCCCCCCTACCGCCATCCGGATCCCGGCGGTCGGACCGCCGGGATCTGGATGGCGGTAGGGGGGGTCGGAATCCCCGCGGCGGTGCAGCAAGCTGCGCCGCCGTGGAGGATTCAATGGGGCGGCGGTACACTGGCGGGAGCCCGCCAGTGGTGCCGGTCCGACCGCGGCTTTACCGCCGCTGTCGGAATCCCCATTGGAGCACCGCCGGCCTGTCGGCGGTGCTCCCGCGGTCCTCCGCCCTGGCGGTCTTTGACCGCCAGGGTCAGAATGACCGCCATAGTCTTAAACTCTGCACTGTTTTTCTGCGCTATTTGTCCAATGTTTGTAAATAAACAGAATGGTTTAAAAACTTGCACTATCCCAGTTAGCAGGCTGTTATACAAACTCACCATGCATTTTATGAAAGCAATTTGCAGTGTTTCTCCGGTGCTTCCTCACAAGTGTCCCTTCATGTGCTGTCTAGTTCGTGGGTGGGGAAAACCTCCAGTGCGTAGGCTGCATCCCATGCATTGCTGGTTGCTCAGTAGCATGCATCCGTATATGTTTAGACATGCGTGCCATCACTCTGTGAACTTCATAGACTCTTCATATCTGCCACCCATCACCTACGAATCCTCAGGACGCGCTCAGATTTTCTAACCATGTGTGGTGTTCTCTTTGGAAACGAGAGACTCTACTGAGTAAAAACCAGTGGGAACACGTGATATAGAGCAAGTGTGTGCAATCCCAACGCTGTAACATGCCTATATTGTTCGCCCACAATTGCAATCCATTCCCTTCAAACATTACCCACCGAAGGGGCATAGAGACCGAAGTATCCCATCACCCAAGGAGAGCCCAAGAGTTGGATGGACATTGACACTCTTTGTTTTATCCATTTGAATCTCATTTCCTCCACAGTGGGTCTAATGTCTACCCATGTCTCTGTCTGTCCCTCGACTCTTTGTGTCTCTCTCTAGCCAGGCCTGCTTGTGTGATCACGGTCTGGATGTGGTCTCGTTGAACTGCATGAGATTCAATGTATGCGATCTGTTAATGCACGGGACTCTGTGAACTGATTTGTGTGCGTGGGAACCTGCATGTATTTTAGTGTGTGTGAAGCAGTGTTGGTAAATGTGTTGTGTTTTATGTTCTGGAGTGTTGCATGATGTATGCGAGTGTGCTGCCTGGATGTCTTTATATGTGATCATGAGTCTGTGTGATCCATGTCATTATGTACGTGGATGTTATGTTTCCCTGTGTGCCTGCTCAAAGGAAAAGGGAAACATATTTCTGTTTTGAATGACTGATTATAGTGCTAGAAATGGAAAACATACTCTAAGATAGGAGTTTAGAGATGACAGAAGAAAGCAGGATGAGTCAGATGGGCAAAGTTGTGAGGAATGGAACACACAAATACATTAGCAACAACGGCAGATGCCATAATCAGTTCTAGCTTACTTAATTAGTCAAAACACTCCACATTTACAAATATCTTATGAGGATAAGGCAAATGCTGCAGTTATTTGTGTGCCAAACAGGTTCTAGCGTACAGTAGCTGCAGAATAACGCTGGTGGTTAAGGCACTTACTGAAGAGATCTATATGCAGTCTAGTCATAGACAACACTCATCATAAAATGGAATAGAGGGTTAATGTGCCTGCTGCAAAGCACAGCATATAACATGGAGGTCACATATTTTTATTTTATAAAGATAGCTTAGTGGTTACTGCTTTAGTTACAGAGATCCTTGTGTTAACTTCAGGTCACAAATTACAATCTTTGGAATACAGCTCAGTCGGTTATGAACCAACATCAAGCAGCTGCAAAACTGCAATACACAAGTTGAGATCCTTTCTGTTTTTTCTTAATATCATTATCGTAAGTGTGCTTTAAGGGTTTCTAGAGCAGTAATAACCCCTTACAACTAAGTGTTATGTAAATTGTTATTAGTATAATTACTCCTAGAGGCAGATGCCTGTGACTTTCTTATGGTACATGTCTATCTCTTACATTGAGAGCTTGGAAAAGTCAAAGATCTACCTCAAATCATAGGTTCTCTCTTAAGCACTGTTGAAGTGACAAGCTGGGTGCCTTTGTTTCCTGATGGCATTGATAGTAGGCTGACAATCTCCAGGTAGCTCTCAGCCAGAATGAATTCGAACAGAGTACTAATGGCCTTGCAAGCCTGGGGGTTGTGTTGATCCCCGATGGAAATGAAAATAGGAGGTTCCACTCCTCCCTGCAGATTGCAGCCTTGAACGCCAAGCATAGACGTCCTGTGTGCTGCTGAATCTGTCATAGTGCTGGAAAATTGCACCAAGAAACTAGGGTTGGTCTGAATCACGGATCCCCTCAATAAAAACTGATGGAGCCGAGATCCGGCTGGATCCCTCTCTTTCCCAGCACTGCTTTCTCATATAGTTCCTGCAAGCTTATACTTACTGATGACATTAGTAATTAAATCAATTACATATGATGTCATGCATGATGTCACCAGAAAGGCAACTGCCATCAGAGATTACGCACCTGCTATGAGTCATCAGCAATGCATACTTCAGGTAAAGGTAGTTTTTTTTCTTTTAAGCTTGCCTTTCACAACTCTTCAGTGCCATTGTGATCGCTATAGAGGTACGTATTTACACTTTTTTTAATATGAATTTTAATATTTTTAGGAGATTGTCATAACTTAAGGACTTTTTTTAGAGCTTGGTGTAAGGGTAACATGAATATTTCATCCTTCTTATGACAAGTGTATTTTATCCTATGACAATCTTAATGAGGCGAACAAGACATAGGTCATGTTTGTGACGGCGTAGCTCATCCACTGAGTTCTGAATCAGGCCCTTAGTCTTTGTATTTCTTTCCATACATTTTCATTGATAAATACCTTTGAATATTTCAATCACGCGAGGTTTGCTGGTGATACCCAGAACATGACCTGAAAGAGTGGCCAAAATGGGACGGATGGGTTATCTTCTCAGCTACAAAATAAGTGTATATGTAAGCAGTATTTACCTATTTACCTTTTTGGTTACTATTTAGATATGACTTCATAGCAACCCGCTGAGTGGACTGGGTGTGGAGGGGTGTAACACAATCCTCTGCAGTGCAGGGGGAGGCGGCAACTCCTTAGGAGGCCCCAATCCTTCAGACGACCCCATTTAGCCCCAGGTCAAAACACATCTGCAAGATTTGTGAGACTCTGGAACTTTTCATCTCATTTTACAGGGGACGAGGAGGAGGGGGGAGAGGGTCATTTTGCATTATGCCACTGTGCCACTGCCCATGTCCTATGAGTCTGGCCTAAAAATGCCCACTGTTCAGTCGCAATGCCTAAGCACAGAATACACTCTTGTTGTGAATACTGCACATGACCTCTGACCTCTTTTCATGGGTTTACTGGGTTGGCTTGAGCATGAAGCAAGGTGAATGAATCTGCTAAACCACACTTCTTTCTCCCCTTTATTGAGGATCACAGCTGTCTCAGTTACAAATGAAGTCACAAGCCCCTGGCCCACTGCAACATGACAGGCCTGGCTTTTAGTTTTTATGTGTGAATTTCTCAACCCTGACTGCAGAGTCTCTGCACGGATAAACTAACTATTAAATTGCAGTTTTGTAAATATTGAAAAAGTGAAAACTTGCACAACCCTGTAGGTTTACCTTTGTTAATCAGGAACAGTATGTTTAGACTTGTGGTAGTGATATGAAAATGGTAAAAAGAGCTCAATCTTTTCTAAAACAAAAAATAGGAGGGCTGTCAAACCAATAAAGTACAAGAAAGTCCATCCTTAACCCATGTTATTAGATCTCCAAATAGTGTTTTTACCAGTCAGATGCCCACCTCAACTGCATCGGCCCTGGATATACGTGACCAGACTCATAAGTGAGACAGACATTTTGGCACATGTGCGCCATTTTTTTTAACGCCGACTAACACAATTCCTTAAAGCCATCCACGTGCCATATTTATAAAATAACGCACAATGGTGCTAAGGAATGGATAGCGTAAAAAAAAGACACTAGCTGGGGGGATGGCGTTAGGGGGAATGGCGCTAGTGGGTCAGAAATGACGTTAGGCTGGTTAGTGGCACAAGCAGCCCAAAACATGACTCCTGTCTAAGGAGTCATGCCCACCACAGGGGACCAGTGTCTCCTGGGCAAGCCCTACATACCCAGTGCCAAGCAGGGAGCCCCATGTAAGGGGCCCCCAGTGGCATACCACACACATACACAAACACTTACCTGCAACTTACCTAGAATGGACTCCCTCCTCCTGTAGTGTCCCTGTGGTGTGGTTGGTGGTGTTGCTGCGGCTTAGGGTGGGCATCTTTGTGGCCATTCCATGGTGTTTAGCCATGGAAATGGGCCTACCTTCATTCTAACGCCTGGTCTGACACAGGTGTTAAATAATGGCACCAAACAGGCTTAGCGCCATTATTTAGGCCCGCCTCTCACCTGCGCATCGCCTCCGCACCGGGACTTAATTATGGCGCTGGGTGACTAGCGCCCTGTTTAGGATGGGAATGCCTACCTTGCATCTCATTGATGCAAGGTGGGTTTGTGCATCCTAAACATGGTGCTAATTCTAATATTTTGACTCTAGATGGGTCTAGCATAAAAATATAAATGTGGAATTAGGTTAGCACTGCTTTAGCACCTAAATAAATGGCGCTATGGTGACACTACGCTTCCATAAATCTGGGCATTTGTTAGATGGCACACATGGCCCATCAGAAGTGTAGCATTGCAGTGCCACAGCGCTCCAGTTTTGGGCTGCTACAGGTGTTCAAGAGCTTTTGAAGCCTGAATACCACAATACCTATCACTCATACGTCCACAAGTCATTCTTTGCCATGAAAAACACAGAATATCCTCATAGCCCCTAAGGATGTTCTAGAATAATGAAAGCATGATAGGGGTTCAGGGCCCATTTTCATGTCAGTGCCAGAGGGCCAGCGTTGTCCTGAGCCACCATAGCAACGCACTAATGTAATCAGGAAGTGCTCCAACATGGAGTTCTTACTCATCGGACCTGTTTGCTCTGCGTTCAGAGCACTGCCAGGAAACTGGACAAGAGAGCGGTACCGTTGCTCGATTACTGTCTCTTGTCAGATACATTTAATAAGAGTAATTGTGAAGATCTGGAGCATATCCAGCCCTCATGCATCTATTTTGGACACACCTGTAGTACCAGCACATCTCATCAAGGCTGCTTTGCTTCACTTATACTTCTCAGCAGGGTGCTCTAATTTTAAAGGGTGTCTTTAAGGGACATTCCTGGGCAATGTCTGCAGGTCTGGCCAGAGCTTCGATGAGTTTTGTGCAACTCACAAAACCATATGGCTCAATTGTTTAGATTAATTTCACATTTGCATACAGCACTTGTGATCACAACACTCTCATATCTCACTTCTGCTGATTTGGATGTGTTGATGGCAACTCCCTTCTTCACTACCTAGAGGAATGAGTCACAATAAACAATTAATGACGTGTTTTATTCAGGGTTTCATAGCACACGTCCGCCATATCCAAGTACTAAACACTGATAGGGTGCTCCTAAAAGCAGAAGCACGCTATAATTACGGCTGTCTCATGACAATAGATAAAATTATTTATTGAGGTCTCACAATTACCCTTCTTGCAACACAATTCACCTCTAAAACCTCCTGCGTTCTATTATGGTGAATTTCGGGTTATTTTTCTCCGGCTCAGTTTCACTCTTGGTATCTTTTGTTAATGGTTCCGTTGGTCATCTTGTGTCAAGATTGATAGGTGGTTTGGTCAATGCTAAGTAAGTACTGATAGTAATAAAAAAAGCTCAATTTGTTATAAAAAAAATATAGACATTTTTATAAAGGTTTTTCTCACTCACCACAGGTTTTTCTGTGGAAAACAGATTTCTTAGTTCCTTGCAGATTGTGGACAGTTGTCAAATTTCCAGCAGATGAGATTTGTCTAGTTTTAAAAACTGCACCCATTTTTTTTATTTTCTAGCTGAATATCCAGTGAGAGAGAAGGTGTGTGGAATCATCACAAATAAAGGTGAAATTCTTGGGCCAGTAAAGGCGGGACAGCAATAGCAGCTATTAGAAGAATAAAGCACATCTGCAGGTATTGATTGAGATAAACATGAATTTTACTTTAGAAGGGGCTCTGCGGAATTGCCTTTATATTAAGGCCCAGATTTAAGAGGACCTAGTGCCTCCTTCCGTCACATTAGCGTCATTTTATTTTACGCAAATGTGACCCAACAAGGCCAAAATATAACCCCATGTGCCACATTATGCCTGCACCAGGCATAATTTATGCAAGGGGGCATTCCCCTGTTAGAAAGGGCGAAAAAATTATTTATTTGAACCATTTTTTGTGGCATTTTTTATGCCTGCACAGAGCAGGTGTTAAAAGGAGGCATACCATTATTTATAATGGGCCTTAATGTGCTTTGCAGGATTAGCGTTAACATTTTTTATGCTAATCCTGCAAAGCACCAAACTAGCATCAAAAATGTTGAAGCTAGTTCCCTGACTACCGCCATGGTGCGCTGTATATTAAATATGGCGCTCACAGGATGGCCTTACGGGAGCGCTATGGGACGCAAGAAAAGAGGCGCAGCAGTGGATGCAGCTACACTTTTCTTAAAACATGCCCTCAGCATCTGCAGGAAAACTACCAAGCACAAGCCACTCAGTGCCCTACTCCCGGGCATTCAGAAATAAGTTAGGAACTAATCAAATCTATTCATAGTAAAATCTTTGCAAATTGACCCATTGTGGCAGACTGAAGGTCTACTCGAGATGTCGGCTCCCTTGCCCAGCGCCCAGTCTTGTCTTTCTTTACAAAAACCTGTGTTAATTGTGAGAAAGTTTAGAACTCAGCACTTCCTTTTGAAATACTGATCTGACAAAGCACATTTATATGCATGGGCAGGGGGAGATGGAGAGAATCAGAAAGGACATCACAATCACAAGGCAAAGTTCATTGCTGCCAATAAGCAATTTACTTAAGGGACAGCATAAAACAGGCATTTTTATGAGACACTTTAATAAGCCTATTGCCCTTTAGGAGGGAATGTCAGGGGCTCCATACAGAAGGGCAGGGAAGAAGACACCAGAGTAATCATGCGGGTGCAGTGATGTCAGAAGTTGTGTGGAAGAGCCTGTGTGTGTCTGCCAGATTTAGTGTGAGTCCCACTAACTTTCGTGGGGGGCAACAGTGGGATCTGAGTGGGGTGCGAGGGCACATTTCAGATGGCAGGAAGAGACATGCCTTGTCGAGGGAGTGTTGTTGAGAGTGAAAACTGCAAAACCCTCAGAGAACAAAAGTAGTTTCGTAAAAAGATAACCTGAAATGATATATTTACAAAATGGGATAATTAACCAGTGGTGGCTGCTGAAAAGTGATCACTTGTCCCTAATTTCTGGATATATCACAAAAAAGCAAGTGATCCCAATTGTTCTAAAGAAGACCCAAAGGGAAGGGCTTCTCCTATAAATTCTTTAAAAATAGAAGGTTACATTATGCATTTTAGAGCACATATTCCAAGAGACATTGGTTAAAAACCTTTAGGATATATTGTAACTGGAGTTCTCTGAGTACAACTGCCTCAAAGGCACACGTGCTTTGGCTTACCAGACCCTATTTTTCCTGGTTTAATGATTATTATTGGATCCGGTGAGGTAGGTGACCAAAATGTTTTGGTGGATTCAAAATGGTACCGATGTTTACAGGTTGAGAGGCCTTTTGTTCCACTGGGACTAGTGAAGGATGAGGCAAGCCTTACTGCCCCCTGGTTGAGGTAGATTTTTGTTCTTGTTTGGTTGTGGCTGATCTCAGACTTTGTGGTTTCCAGAGTCAGTTATCTTGGCTCTAAAGCTCATGAATTACTTGGCCAGAGTTGGTCTATATGGCATATAGACAAGACAGATGATTGTGACTGGTAATGTCACCATGCATCATCTCATTTTGTTTGGACAGGCACGGGCAAAGCATAGAACACATACAACTTCTTAGTCCAGATTTTATAAATACGTTTCCAGGGGCAGAGAGTATGGAAAGAATAGAGACAATCAATAGTCCCTGGAAATATGATTCTATGGAAGGTGTTGTAGAGATTGTTTGACTCAAAACTCTTCATTAACCTGCCGACTCAGATGCTTTTGGACCAGTTGGTTGTACCCAAGTAAAGCAATCAAATAGCTCACTGGGTTAATTCACTAGCTAGGGAGATCCCCGGATGCACTGTAAAGTGGCCTGGCTCAGCCGAAATTTATAGTACGCTGGTCTAATTCGCATAGTTTGAGAATTTAATTTTATGTTTGTTACACATAATTCCAGAAATAGCACTCTTATGCCACGTGACATAATTATGCTGCCAGAATTAAAGCACAAGAGTGTGCGAACAACCCAAACAATATGAACAACCAGAACATGAGCAGCTGTTGTTCTTGGCAATTGTATTTTTACATCTTTTTATACAAAATGCGTCCACACGTCAAAAATTGACAATAGGACACATTTCACAAATCACAGTACTGTAAAATGAAGGAATTGCATATCATGTAACTACTCTTAGTTTCTGAAATGTTGCATAATTACCTGATAGAAAATTATGCATATTTTGCAAACCCCTAAAAGTGGCAGACTGACCAAGGCTAGTGACTAAGGGCTGTGAATGATGTGATCCTTCAAGTGTTCACAGAGAACTATTGCTTCTGCTGTTCATGTTTGCTATACACTCTTAGGGGCATCTTTAAGAAAAGTGGCGCTGCAACTAGCCACTTTCCTTGCACCCCTTGGCACCCCCTACCGCCACCATGTGTGTGCCGTTTTTAAAATATGGTGCACCGTGGAACAGGGTAGGGGTCAATAGCATCAATTTTTTTTATGCTATCGATGTACTATGCAGGAGTAGAGCCAACATTGTGGCTCTACTCCTGCAGAGTACATAGGGGGCAATTTTAATCAATGACATACCCCCTATTAACACCTGCTCTGTTAGATTTCCTTGCGCCATTTTTGTGGTCTGCCTAACGGGGGGTGCCCCCTTTGCATACATTATGCCTGGCGCAAGAATAATGTAGCGCAAAGGATTACAAAGTGGCGCCATGTATGCATTGAGCCAGTTTGTAAATATGGTGTGGGGATTTTGTCCTTCTAACGCCCCATTAGTGTAAAAAAATTATACTAATGTGGCGTTAGGATGGCGCTAGGTGTTCTTAAATCTGCCCCTTATGGTGAAGAAACAGAACTCTGAATTCTTCAGAATAATTGTTAGAAATGGGGTTTTTGGTTGGCAGTCAGGTTACCCTCTGTCCAAGCAAAAGCCCTCACTCTAGTCAGGGTAAGTCACACACAATCCAAGATTATCCTGTGCCCACCCTCTGGTAGCTTGGCACGAGCAGTCAGGCTTAACTTAGAAGGCAATGTGTAAAGTATTTGTGCAATAAATCATACAATACCACCATATAGCACCACAAAAATACACCACACAGTGTTTAGAAAATATATAATATTTATCAGGATAATTGTAGGTCAAAAAGAATAAAGTTGCAATGGGAAATTGTAGAGATATCACTGAAAAGTGATATAAAGGGCCTGATTCTAACTTTGGAGGACGGTGTTAAACCGTCCCAAAAGTGGCGGATATACCACCTACCGTATTACGAGTTCCATAGGATATAATGGACTCGTAATACGGTAGGTGGTATATCCGCCACTTTTGGGACGGTTTAACACCGTCCTCCAAAGTTAGAATCAGGCCCAAAGTGTCTTAAGTCTTTAAAATAGAAACAAAGGGCCTGATTTTAACCTTGGCGGACGGCGGGGGCCGTCCGCCAAGGTTCCGCCGCCAAATGACCGCACCACGGTCACAAGTCCGCGGCGGCCATTCTAACATTTCCTCTGGGCCGGCGGGCGCTCTCCAAAAGAGCGCCCGCCGGCCCAGAGGAAATGCCCCTGCAACGAGGACGCCGGCTCAGAATTGAGCCGGCGTAGTTGCAGGGGTGCGACGGGTGCAGTTTGCACCCGTCGCGTATTTCAGTGTCTGCATGGCAGACACTGAAATACTTTGCGGGGCCCTCTTATGGGGGCCCCTGCAGTGCCCATGCCATGGGCATGGGCACTGCAGGGGCCCCCAGGGGCCCCGCGGCACCCCCTACCGCCATCCTGTTCCTGGCGGGAGACCCGCCAGGAACAGGATGGCGGTAGGGGGTGTCAGAATCCCCATGGCTGCGGAGCGCACTCCGCAGCCATGGAGGATTCCCCCGAGCAGCGGAAAGTCGGCGGGAGACCGCCGACTTTCCGTTCTGACCGCGGCTGAACCGCCGCGGTCAGAATGCTCGTGGGAGCACCGCCAGCCTGTTGGCGGTGCTCCCGTGGTCGGTGGCCCTGGCGGCCACCGGCTGCCAGGGTCAGAATGACCCCCAAAGTCTCTTTCAAGCACAAGTACCTGGTTTAGCGTGGAAAAATCTCCTCAGAGGGCCACAAGAGAAGAGGTGCGTGGAAAAAGGGTGTGTGCGTCGATTTCTCCCCAGCACACACGGACTTGCGTCGTTATTTTCCACGCGGGGAAGTCGGCGTTGTTTTCCGGCGCGCGGACAGTCTCTTTCTGTGGATCGCGGGGATTACCAGATGTCCCGGGTCTGTGCGTGGATTTTCCTGCTTGTTCTCCGGCTGCGCGTCGGTCTGCGGGGCTGCGCGTCGAAATTACGATCTCACGGCAGGCGTCGCGTCGATTTCTCCTCTAGACTTCGATCTGCGGGGCTGCGCGTTGAAATTACGATCTCACGGCAGGCGTCGCGTCGATTTCGGCGTTTTTCTCGCCGCGAAACAAGCTGTGCGTCGAAATTTTCAGCGCACGGAGCGTCCAAGTAAAAGAGAGAAGTCTTTTTGGCCCTGAGACTTCAAGGAACAGGAGGCAAGCTCTATCCAAGCCCTAGGAGAGCACTTTCACAGCCAGACAAGAGTTCAGCAAGGCAGCAGGGCAACAGCAAGGCAGCAGTCCTTTGTAGAAAGCAGACAGGTGAGTCCTTTGAGCAGCCAGGCAGTTCTTCTTGGCAGGATGTAGTTTCTGGTTCAGGTTTCTTCTCCAGCAAGTGTCTGATGAGGTAGGGCAGAGGCCCTGTTTTATACCCAAATGTGCCTTTGAAGTGGGGGAGACTTCAAAGAGTGGCTAAGAAGTGCACCAGGTCCCCTTTCAGTTCAATCCTGTCTGCCAGGGTCCCAGTAGGGGGTGTGGCAGTCCTTTGTGTGAGAGCAGGCCCTCCACCCTCCCAGCCCAGGAAGACCCATTCAAAATGCAGATGTATGCAAGTGAGGCTGAGTACCCTGTGTTTGGGGTGTGTCTGAGTGAATGCACAAGGAGCTGTCAACCAAGCCCAGCCAGACGTGGATTGTAAGGCACAGAAGGATTTAAGTGCAAAGAAATGCTCACTTTCTAAAAGTGGCATTTCTAGAATAGTAATATTAAATCCGACTTCACCAGTCAGTAGGATTTTGTATTACCATTCTGGCCATACTAAATATGACCTTCCTGCTCCTTTCAGATCAGCAGCTGCCACTTCAACAGTGTATGAGGGCAGCCCCAATGTTAGCCTATGAAGGGAGCAGGCCTCACAGTAGTGTGAAAACGAATTTAGGAGTTTTACACTACCAGGACATATAACTACCCAGGTACATGTCCTGCCTTTTACCTACACAGCACCCTGCCCTAGGGGTTACCTAGGGCACCTATTAAGGGTGACTTATATGTAGAAAAAGGGGAGTTCTAGGCTTGGCAAGAACTTTTAAATGCCAAGTCGATGTGGCAGTGAAACTGCACACACAGGCCTTGCAATTGCAGGCCTGAGACCAGGAGAAGGGGCTACTTAAGTGGGTGGCACAACCAGTGCTGCTGGCCCACTAGTAGCATTTACTTTACCAGCCCTATGCACATAGAGTGCACCTTACTAGGGACTTATAAGTAAATTAATAGTCCAATCAGGTATGATTCCAGGTTACCATGTTTTAGGGGAGAGAGCATATGCACTTTAGCCCTGGTTAGCAGGGGTAAAGTGCGCAGAGTCTATAAACCAGCAAAAACAGTGTCCACAAAGTGGAGGGAGGCAGGCAAAAAGTTAGGGGTGACTACCCTAAGGCTGTCAGGTCTAACATGTGTCCCCCCCAGCTGAAAGTGGGGAGAGCTACCCGACCTCCTGGGAGCTCTCATCGCTAAGGCGGAAGTACCTGGAGAGACCATCAGCATTGGCGTGGTCAACCCCTGGGCGATGTTCCACCGTAAAGTCCATCCCCTGTAGGGAAATGCACCACCTCAAGAGTTTTGGATTCTCACCCCTCATCTGCATGAGCCATCTGAGGGGCCTGTGGTCTGTCTGAACCCGGAAGTGAGTCCCAAACAGGTAGGGTCTTAGCTTCTTCAGTGCCCAGACCACATCAAAAGCTTCCCTCTCAATAGCACTCCACCTCTGTTCCCGTGGTAATAGCCTTCTGCTAATAAAGACTACCGGTTGATCTCTGCCCTCCTCATTCAGCTGTGCTAGGACTGCCCCTATGCCATGCTCTGAAGCGTCTGTCTGCACGATAAATTCCTGGGAGTAGTCAGGGGCCATGAGTACGGGGGCCGTGCACATAGCTTTCTTCAGGGCGTCAAAGGCTTTCTGACAAGCCTCCATCCAATTCACCAACCTAGGTTGTTTCTTGGAAGTGAGTTCTGTCAAGGGTGTTACAATGGTACCATAGCCCTTGACAAATCTGCGGTAGTATCCTGTGAGGCCTAGAAAGGCTCTCACCTCAGTCTGCGTTCGTGGTGGTTGCCAGGCCTTGATAGTTTCAATCTTGGCCTGGAGTGGCTGCACCTTGCCACCACCCACTAGGTGTCCCAAGTACACCACGGCACCCTGCCCAATCTGGCACTTACTGGCCTTGATGGTCAGGCCTGCCTGTTGCAGGGCCTGAAGCACCTCCTTGAGGTGAAGCAGGCGTTCCTCCCAGCTGGAACTGTAGACAGCTATGTCATCCAGGTTGGCTGCACAGAAGGCATCCTTGCCAGCTAGGACCCCGTTAACCAACCGTTGGAAGGTAGCGGGGGCATTTTTCAACCCAAACGGCATCACCCGGAACTGGTAATGGCCATCAGGGGTTGAGAATGCGGATCTTTCCTTGGCCCCCTCAGTCAGGGCGATCTGCCAGTATCCTGAAGTAAGATCAAACGTACTCAGGAACTTGGCAGCGCCTAGCCTGTCCACGAGCTCATCAGCTCGGGGGATGGGGTGAGCATCAGTCCGTGTGACTGAGTTGAGACCCCGGTAGTCCACACAGAACCGGAGTTCTGGCTTCGCACCTGGGGCAGTAGCCTTAGGGACCAACACCACTGGGCTGGCCCAGGGACTACTGGATTTCTCGATAACCCCTAGAGTCAACATCTTGGAGACCTCCTCCTTGATGCTGGCTTTCACCTTATCCGATAACCTGTAAATTTTGTTCTTCACAGGGAGACTGTCACCAGTGTCAATATCATGAACACAGAGGTGGGTCAGTCCAGGAGTAAGGGAGAACAGGGGGGAGAACTGCTCCAACAGCTCGTAGCAGTCTCCTTTCTGGTTTAGAGTCAGGGAGTCAGACAGAATGACCCCGCTTACTGACCCATCACCTTCTTGGGCAGAGAGGAGGTCGGGGAGAGGTTCACTCTCCTCTTCCGTTCCTTCATCTGTGACCAGAAGCATGTTGATCTCCGACTTCTCAAAATGAGCTTTTAGTCGTTTCACATGGAGCACCCTTAGGGGATTCCTAGGGGTTTGGAGGTGCTTTGCAGACACTAAAATACGCGACGGGTGCCACTGCACCCGTCGCACCTTCCCACTCCGCCGGCTCAATTCTGAGCCGGCGTCCTCGTGGGAAGGTTGATTTGCCCTGGGCTGGCGGGCGGCCTTTTGGCGGTCGCCGGCCAGCCCAGGGCAAATCCCAAAATACTCTCAGCGGTCTTTCGACCGCGGAGCGGTATTTTGGTGGGGGAAGTCTGGCGGGCGGCCTCCGCCGCCCGCCAGACTCAGAATCACCCCCAAAGTCTCTTTCAAGCACAAGTACCTGGTTTAGCGTGGAAAAATCTCCTCAGAGGGCCACAAGAGAAGAGGTGCGTGGAAAAAGGGTGTGTGCGTCGATTTCTCCCCAGCACACACGGACTTGCGTCGTTATTTTCCACGCGGGGAAGTCGGCGTCGTTTTCCGGCGCGCGGACAGTCTTTTTCTGTGGATCGCGGGGATTACCAGATGTCCTAACATTAGCACTGAGCAGGTACGGAAGCGTCTGAGATCAGTCGCGTCACACTGGCATGCGTTTTATCTCTGAGCCAACAAGAGACTCAGGCGGTCATTCTGACCGCGGTGGTCGGCGGTCGCCGCCCGCCAAGCGGGAACCGCCAGAAGACCGTACCGCGGTCGAAAGACCGCGGCGGTCATTCTGGGTTTCCCACTGGGCTGGCGGGCGACCGCCGAAAGTCCGCCTGCCAGCCCAGCGGGAAACAGCCTTCCCACGAGGACGCCGGCTCAGAATGGAGCCGGCGTAGTGGGAAGGTGCGACGGGTGCAGTTGCACCCGTCGCGAATTTCAGTGTCTGCAGAGCAGACACTGAAATTCTTTGTGGGGCCCTCTTACGGGGGCCCCTGCAGTGCCCATGCCATTGGCATGGGCACTGCAGGGGCCCCCAGGGGCCCCACAGCACCCCATACCGCCATCCTGTTCATGGCGGGCGAACCGCCAGGAACAGGATGGCGGTAAGCGGTGTCAGAATCCCCATGGCGGATTCCCATGGGCAGCGGAAAGTCGGCGGTACACCGCCGGCTTTCCGCTTCTGGCCGCGGCTGTACCGCCGCGGTCAGAATGCCCGGCGGTGCACCGCCAGCCTGTTGGCGGTGCTACCGCCAACCTCCGCCATGGCGGTAATTACCGCCAGGGTCAGAATGACCCCCTCAGTCAGGATATCTGACATTCTCTTAGGGATGTGTGATGAAGCACCCTGGAGCCCTCAATTAAGCCCAGACCGCTTCTGCTCCCCCACCTCTTCTGAAGTCTCTATAGTCTGTATGTGTCATTCAGGGACTGCACCAATGGCACCCTTCACATGGGCAGAACACATGTTGTAGTTACAGTGCTTTTGAGAAAAGGACATATCGTTAATTTACTTGCTTATAGATGTTGGGAGTAAGACAGTAGGTCCATGTGAAAGGGCTCCATTCTTTCCATGTACAGATGATAAATTCTCTGTGAGAATTGCAAGAGATGGCAATGTGTGGTGGCTGCTCATAATTGGATGAACTGTGCCCTAACACCCCTATGTGCCAGATTCCACTGCAAGTACGTCTATAGGAAGTACAAGTAAGGGTTCAGGCTGTACACACTAATACAAGCCTGCATTTCTTCATTTGCAAAATATGCCCTAGACAAACTGATTAGGCTATGAAAATGGTTTACTGCATGATTGAGGCATTTTCTCCCCACTCTACCTTCCTGGCATTTCATACATGAGAATGGTGGATGCCTATGGGTTGTGTAAATGACAATTGTGAAACCTTAAATAGGCAGAAGCAGGAAGGAATAATTCTAGGACTCTTGAAAAACAATCTTGCAGTGAGGAAACATGATGACATACTAGGTCAGTAATATGAGATTAAGTCATTTTTGGCCACTATGGTTTACTCCTGCATGTTCCTTTTGTACTGGTGTTTTGTTGTGCATGTCATGTTGACTTATAAACACTACAGAGTGCTTATGGAGAAAGGTTCAATCCATTTGAGCAATCCTGTTTCACAAAGGAAGTTCACACCACGAATTTAGAAAATGTCCTTTCCATAAAATTCTGAAGAGGGAACAACAAGAAATGCTCTGTGCCTTTTGTGGACATTGATTTGTATGAACAGGATTGGTCATATTTTAGCCCAGTCCTCTTCCGGTAACAGTGAATTCATGTTCTGCAACACATAAAGCTGTTCTGGAATATGATAGGTACAAACATTACTTTTAACTCTGAGTCACACTAAGTAGAAACGCAGGGTCCCTGTGCATTTGTCCAGGTAGTTCTATCCACCCCTTCTTCAAAAGAAGAGTGTTTCTGCATTAAAGACTGAGCAAGTGTCTACTAGACTTTGGAACTCTGTTCTCCACCACGCTTTTCCTGTTTTAAAGGATTATTATTGGATTAGGTGAGGTAGTTAGCCAGAGTGTTTTGGTGGGGATGCAATAATGTGCCCTTTGCTCCACTGCAACTAAGGAAGGATGAGGCAAGCCTTAAACTTGATCTTTGGGGAGAGGACTTTCATGGTTGGCTTCATATGATCATGTTTCCTAAGCATAATCACATTACTTTGGACTGGTCCTGGAGTTATTCAACTCATTTGCTTGTTTGCTATTTGCTGGCTCTATTAGTTTTAGGCTGCCCAGCTTGAGTTGGTCCCTTCCTTTGCCCAAACCCTATTTACTGTTTACTTCCACTAGAATTTCCGCAAACAGGCCTTTAAACTTTAAATCTTGTTTTTTTGTTACATTTACTGTGCATTCAAAGACAGAGGTCAAATGTCTTCCAAGGATCCTGGTGTTTAGTTTTCTTTCTCTGACTAAATGAGAGGATTTATGTGACAATCATGCTGGCTACTTAGGGTGTGCTGTATGATGTTCTTTTTTATGCATAAATCAAAATGTAAATGTCTTTAAATGAACTGTGCAGATATATCATAGTACGGAAAGCACAAACAAAGCACATTTTTGGTAATTCTGAAGTGTGGAGGAAAAAATGTTTTATTACGATAAAAACAAAAAATCAATAAACTAGGTGATGACATTTCCACACATTATTGCTTGTGCAGTGTATATTTTTATCAGTAGAACTGTATGTCTGTGCAAATGTAATGGTTATTTCATTTAAAGATGTGTTGTCTGTAATGGCAGTGCTCTATCACACCATCCACACTTAACTTTGCCCCCACTTTACACAGCATCACTTCATGTCCCTGCACTCTACTCTGCTTCACTCCATACTACACCACTCCACAATGCATCACTGCACTCTACCCTGCACCATGTTGCGCCAAGCCACTTCACTCAATGCTTCTTTACTCTATATCACTCTAGTCTGTGCAATGCACTCTTCCCTACACTACTCTTTATGTGCCACTGTATCTTTTGTCTCTGCACGCTATGCAATCTATGCCACTCTCTGTTACTCTGCACCACTTCACTCTGGCACTTCACTCTGTGACGCTCTACTCTATGCCACTGCACTCTACCCCACTTCACACTACTCTGAAAGAATCTACTATATGCCACTGCACTCTATGCCACTCTATCCCACTCTGAGCAATTCTTCTGTATGCTGCTCCACTCTAGGCCACTGCAATCTACCCTGTGCTATCCATTCCACTCTATGCCACTGCATTCTACACTACTACACTCTCCGCTAATGCACTCTGTCAACTTACTCAAAACCTATATACTCTACACCACTGCAGTCTACGCCAATCTACTCTACAGTATTGCATTGTATGCCACTATTCTCTACTCTGCAGCACTCTACAAAACATCACTTTACTCTGCACCACTCCACGCCACTACACTCTACACTAATATGCTCTATGCCACTCTACTGTACATCAGTGCACTCTATGACACTCTAATCTGCCACACTGAACTCTCTCTGCCACTGAACTGTATGCCACTCTACTCTGCACCACTGCACTCTATGCCACTTCACTCTACTCAGCACCACTTTACTCTATGCCACTCTAGGCCAATGCACTCTATGCCAATCCACTCTACAACACTACACTTTACACCAATCCACTTTAGGCTCTTCTAATCTACTAAGCACCACTGGACTCTTTGCCTGTGTACCACTGTACTCGGCAGGACTCTACTCTACACCAATACATTCTATAACAATGTACCCTATGCCACTTCACTATGTGACACTCTACTCTGCAAGATTGATCACTCCACCACTGAACTAAACGCCTCTCTACTCTACGCCACTTCACTCTATGCTACTGCACTCCACGCCACTGCACTCCATGCTACTGCACTCTACTCAGCGTGCTCAACTTGAGGCCACTCTACAGCACTCTACATCAATGCACTCTACTCCTATATACTTTATACCACTTTACTCTGCATCACTCCACTCTATGCCAGTTTAATCTGTTCTGCAACACTGCATTCCATGCCCCTGCACTCTATGCCGCTCCACTCTACACCTCTGCGCTTTCTCTGCACCACTCCACTCTACCAAAGTTCACTCTACTCTGGAACAATCTACTCTATGCCACTGAACTGTACACCACTCCACTTTATCCTTTTGCACTCTAGTCTAGTCACTGCAATCTATGCTGAACCACTCTACTCTATGTCACTGCACTCTACACCAATGTACTATACACCCTATCAATCAAAAGCAATACACTTCATGTCAATGTATTCTGCACTAATGTACTTTATGCCATCTCACTCTACTCCACTCTATTACACTCTACAACTTTCCACTTCATAATACACCACTTCATGAAGCTCTACCTCATTAAACTCTACTCCAATTTATGACACTCTACTCCACTCTTTGCCACTCCACTCTACAGCACTATAATCCACTCGAAGCCACTGTACTACTCTTCTCTACTCTAGGATGCTTTACACAACTCCCTCTACACTACTCCATGCCACTTTGTTTCACTCTATTCTGTGACACACTACTCCTCTCTACTCCAATTTATTGCTCCACTCTATGCTACTACATTCCCCTCTATGTCACTCCCCTCTGACACTTTATGCCATTCTACTCTAATGTACATCACTCAACTCTACAACGCTCTATGCCACTTTATGCCATTCCAGTCTTGTTCCCTACTTTACTCTATGCCATTCCACTCAACATCAATCTACTGTGCTCTATGTCCCTCTACTCTACAACATTACTCCACTCTATGCAACACCCTC
This sequence comes from Pleurodeles waltl, assembly GCF_031143425.1. Lineage (NCBI taxonomy): Eukaryota > Metazoa > Chordata > Amphibia > Caudata > Salamandridae > Pleurodeles > Pleurodeles waltl. The sequence continues at coordinate 1,116,090,303 of NC_090448.1, read as the reverse complement.
TATGCCACTCCACTCTGCTCTACACCACTACATGATACTCTATGCTATTCCACTCTACAACACTGTACTACACTCTGACATGCTACTGTAGTCTATGCCACTCGACTCCACTCCACTTTATGCCCTTCTACTCTACAACACTCTACTCACTCAACAGTACTCCATAGCGCTCCATATCACTACACTCTATGCCGCTCCATGGCACTCCACTTCACTCCACGCCATTCAACTCTACTCTATACCACTCTACGCCACTTCTTGCCACTCTACACCACTTTACAACTATCTGCACCACGCCATACGATAGAAAACAACTTCTTGACAATCTGAGCATTAATACTAAAAACTTGGCAGGGTACCAAACTCCAATGAGATCAGGGAGGAGAAAGGAATGATAGAAGGATTTGTGGCATAGAATCCAGAAGAAATGAAATAGCTACAAATACAACTGAGGGACAAAAACAATAGTAAGGAGGTGAAGAATGCATTGTTAAATAAGGGAAGAAATATATTGTGATGCATCCTCTTGTGACTGTCTCCTGTTCAAACTGGAAATGACACAACAGGAAAGGATTCTATTTCATCCTAGACTTAGAACATTTAATGAAATCCTGTGGACAGATCACCATCTTTGGAAGACCTCAGTGTTAGGATTTACCAAATACCTTTTCAGAAACTCGTGAAATTCATTTGACAAGCAAAGAAGAAGCCGAATTTGATATGCTTCTTTCCGTGCTGGATTTAGAGCTCCACCGCTGCCCTTAAAGTGCAGAACTCCAGGCTTCTCATGGAACATCCCTCCGGGAGGCGGAGAGTGTGGAGATGCCAGAGCAGTCCAGGCAGCGGGGATGCTCACCCATGCAAGGAGCACAACATCCAGGGACACGCTGGCTGGAAGAGCAAGGAGCACTTTTCCTTCTTATGCACGTGCAGTCTTCCAGACGTTTTTGCCACTGCTTTTGGCTGGATGTTATTAGTTGAATCGCTCATTCTGTATCTTTGTTTTTTTTTTTTTTTTTATTTTAATATGTCGGAGGGAGGGGGTTACATGAGAAAAAAAAAGAAGAAGACATAATATATCCGTGCGAAGAAAGTAAAGTAAACAAAACAACGGGAGAAAGAAGACCTTTAAAAAAAAACCTCAGTTATATATATCACATATCGAAACAATTAGCATTTTTTTTTTGTTTAAACTGTGTCTTGATATTCCAACCATCTAGTCAGTGGTGCCCACATTCGTTCTCCTCTATGTCTCTTCTTATGACCCTTTAACTTATAAAGACTTAATTCAGTATTATAGATGGTAAGTAATCTAGAGCGCCAATTCTCAAACGTGGGGGGTTCTTTTTTGAGCCAATCTGTAGCAATACATAAGCGGTATATTGCCATGGACAAAAATAAAAATCGCCTTATTTTATACAGTACAGGTTCCGTACTTTCAGGTGAGTCCACGACTCCCAATACTACCAGCATAACAGTAACCTGAATATTGCAATGCGTGATCTTCTTAAGGAATACCTATATCTCATTTAATATTCCCTGCAACATTGGGCATACAAAAAACATATGCATTATCTCAGCTTCAACTTCCCCACATCGATTGCAGCTTCCAGAGGATATCCCCCACTTTTTCAGTTTTGCTGGAGTATAATATAAGTCCATCAGTGTTTTGTAATGCTGGGTTTTCAAATTAGCTGATAGAAATGTTGTCTCAGCCATGGCTAAGGATTGGTCCACCCACTCTCCAGCCACCCCAAATCGTGCAATCCATCTCTCATTCTGTTGTGCCATATCATCTACTTGTAACTCTGTTAGTAACTTATATAACTTGCCAATCTTTGCCCCATTTTTAACAGCCTCAACTACCGGGATCTCCGACAACTGTACTGTAACGCACTTCTGAGACTGTAAAAAATTTCGTATTTGCAAAAATTTTAAAAAATGGGTCTTAGGTAAGCCAAATTGAGACTGCAGATCCGTAAATGATTTATAACCGGATTTACAATACAAGTCTCCGACTTTATTTATTCCCCTAGAACGCCAAAAATCTAGTATGGGATCCCTAAAGATATGATTTGGGATAGCTGAAAATTTCACTGGTGTATAAGCCGTAATCTTTCCCAGTCCCATACTCCGTTTTATCTGAGCCCAAACCTTGAAGGCGGACAAAAAAGGCTTAAATCTTACTTTTTTAAAGTAACTTGGTTCCTCAAATTTTGATAACCAACCACTTGCCTCCCCACCCGCCATCATAGTATAAATAGGGGTTGATTTTACTTCTTCATTACCCTTAAAACTTCCCCTTATAAGTTCATCCATATGTTGAAGGCAACAGGCGTAGTAATACAGTGTAAAATTAGGGACTGACCACCCGCCTCGATCTTTGGGAAGTGTCATATACTTCATTGCCCTTCTCGTTTTAGCATATCCCCATAAAAAATTATTCCCCATCTTTTCCAATCTTTTAAGCCATTTTTTATCAACCTCAAGGGGAATAGCCCGAAATAAATATAGGATTTTTGGCAGAACCATCATTTTCAATACATTGCAACGACCCTCTAGCGATAAGTGCAAATTATGCATTCGGTCTAAATCCCTCTTTATTTTATTTAATAATGGGATAAAATTAATTTCCACCAACCGATTAACCACTGATGTAATCTTCACCCCCAAATACACTGCTTCAGATACCAATCGTCTATCTACTAGTGAAACGTGCCCAGAGCATACTATTTGTGTTTTATCTGAGTTCAGCTTATATCCGGAGTATTTTCCGAACTCTCTTGCCTCTATTTCTATTGCCTTAATAGCTTCCTCCGTGTTGCTTGTCACTATAGCTACATCATCAGCATATGCAAACACCTTATATGTTTCTCCATGATATAATAGAGGTTGAATATTTTTGCATTCTTCTAATCTCAGCAAGAAAGAATCAATATATAGAGCAAAGAGCAAGGGGGAACATGGACACCCTTGTCTAGTCCCCCTAGAGATTAAGATAGTATCTGATTCCAAACCAGCAATGCAAATTCTAGCTTTTGGGGCTACATATAAAGTTTTTATAGCTGTGATATATCCACTCCCTATACCTTTCCAGCGCATGACTTCCCATAGAAACTTCCACGATACACGATCAAATGCCTTCTCGGCATCCAAAAGTAATAATCCTAAATTTGTTTGATATAGTTCTGCAAGATCAAACATGGCTATTATTCTTCTTATATGATCTATTGTATCTCTACCCGGAATAAACCCATGTTGTTGTTTTCTAACCAGCCTGACTATCACATTTGCCAATCTACTGGCCAAAATCTTTGCATAAATCTTTCCATCTACGTTTAACAAAGATATGGGTCTATATGAACTGGGGAACTCTGTTGATTTATCCTTTTTTTTTAGCACTATAATTCTTGCACATTCCCACGATAAGGGTGCCTGACCTGCCTGCGCTATACAAAAAATGCTATGCATATCCTTTTTAATGTCTATCAGGAAGGTCTTGTAAAATTCAAGTGGTATTGCATCCGGTCCAGCAGCTTTCCCTGTTGCCAGGGAGCTTACTGCCTCAATTATCTCATCAATACGAATTGGTGCATCTAATGTAATTTGTTCCTCAGAAGCGAGCCTTGTACTCTTTAATCCCCCCAGAAATTCACTAACCTTTTTTTGTAGCTGTTCAGAATACACTATATCTTCACTATACAGCTCCTGATAGTAACCCTTAAAAACCTCTAGAATTCCTTCTAACTCTGTATGTTTCCGCCCATTACCATCAATTATATTCAAAACATTCTGTTTAACTGCCTTTTGTCTGACCCGTCTAGCTAAGACTTTTCCTGTGGATTCACCATATTCATAACACTCCAATCGGTGACTTTGATAGACGGCTGCCACTGTTTTATTCAAGTAAGCATTTATTTTAGCCTTAAGAATCACCATTTGGGTCTGAGTGAGAGTAATGTCTTCTCTACTAGTAATTTTACTAGCTAATTCCCTCTCTTTTGTTATTAATCTTTCTTGAAGTTCTACAATTTCCTTCCCCCTAATTTTCTGTATTCCCAAACTATAGCTAAGAGTTTCACCTCTCACTGCAGCTTTAAATGAATCCCATACCATCCCCGGATCTGCCGTATTCCTATTGATATCAAAAAAGTGGTGAATCCACTCTTTCATATGGGATATATATCCTGGGTCAACCATCAATTTCCTATCAAATGTCCATACACGACGCGGATTAGATGGTCCCTTAATTGTTATGGACAATATTAATGGATTATGATCTGATAAGAATCTGGGTTTGCATTCTATTTCAGCCCCATGGATTAAGTTTTGTGATACGAAAAAATAATCCAACCTTACCAATTTAGCATGTGGGAACGAGTAATAGGTATACCCTGGATCTACAGTTTTAATATTTTCCCAGACATCTCTCAACCCATGTTCCCTTACTAACCTCCTTAGAGCTTTCCATACTTTAGGCTTTCGTCCCTGATATAAACTCTGGGTGTCCATGCTCCTGCTACCTACCTCTAAATGAATATTTAAGTCGCCACAAATAATTATTGGTAAGGGCCATCCAACTAGTTCCATATTCAACGTATCCAGAGGCTCAGCCTCGTCCAAAACTGATCCATATATAGTGCAGAGGGTAAATTTAAATGTATTCATGGATAATTCTAAGAGAGCCCACCGCCCATCGTTACTTGCTCGAGATCTACAAACTTGTACATTGTTATTTCTGGCAAGTATCGTCACCCCACGTGTCGAAACCTCCTGTCTGGTACAAACAAGAGGCGTCAACCCAAGCTCTCGTATGAGCTCTCGCTTACTCCATGCAATGTGTGTTTCCTGCAAGCAATATAAATCTGATTTAATTAGTTTAAGACCAGCTGCCACTCTTTTCCTTTTCTGGGGGCTATTTAGACCGCAAATATTCAGTGTACAAATCCTTAATCTATTTGCCATATCACTCAGTTTGATGTACCAAACTCACGTCAATACTTTCTCCCTTAAAGAAACCAACTTGTTGATATTGAATCCTATACATCCTCTTCTTTTAATATGTCTTCATTAAATTGTTCTGAACATTTCTACCTATATTAGTGCCCCCCCCACTCCCCACCACCCCTCTCCCCCCTCTCCCTCCTCTCCCATCCTCCCACCCCTTGTACCCCAACCCTGCTACCAACCACCCCCACCCCCCTACACCCCTTACCCCTACCCTTACACCCAATTTATGGAGAGTATGGGATCTCACTGTCCCTAATGATGGTAAAGCTTCCGCTCCGACCGTCCCTACCCAGTGCATGATTTTCTTTTTTCTTTTTTTCTTTTACCTTTTCTCCCTTTCTTTGTCTTTATCTCTCTCTATCTAACCCTGTTTCAGCCAAAACAATATCTTACCCCCGGCTCGACTTCTCAGGTCTTAACTCCTAACCCTCTCTACTTTACCCCCACCCCTATGTCCCAATCCAGAAAATCTATCTTAGGGAACCGGACCGTTAAGTCCACCCAAAAAAGCCCTTGCTTTCTCCTCTGTCGTGAAGAAGTGAGTCCTATTATCCATTACTACTTTCAGTTTAGCCGGATTTAATAAAAAAACCTGTGCCCCCTTACTTTGAAGTGGCTGAATTAACTGCCGGAGCCTCCACCTTTTTTCAACAGTAATATGGCAATAGTCTGGTCTCACAAAAAACTCACATCCCTTAGCCTTACATCTAGCATTGGGTCGAGCTCGGTCGTATATAGCCTGCCTTGCCTGATAATTAAGCAAAGAGATTAATATTGCTCTAGGTCTACCACTTCCTCCTTCTGAGTTTGGTCCTATTTTGCTAAAAGGAAATCGATGGGCTCTTTGAACCTCTTTGTCCCAGTCCCACTGGTGTAAGTCCGGAAAAGCTTCCTTAAAAAGTGCGACCATAAAGCTATGTATATCTGATCCTTCAAGTCCTTCTGGTACACCCAGGACGCGCAGATTATTCCTCCTCATTCTGTCCTCTAAATCTGTCAATTTCCACTGAGTGTCCTCAAGTTGTTTCTCCATCATTTCTCGAGATGACTGGCGAGCTCCAGCCTCATCGTCCAGACGCGAGATCCGGGTCTCTGCTTCTTCCATCCGTGTAGTAAACTCTGAACATGTCTTAGCTACTCGACGAATTTGGATTTGCATCTTGCGGCAAGCCATTCGAGTCCTACGGCTCTCTAATTTAGATTCCTCTCGATGTTCCATAATGCTTTGATATATGGTTTCCAGTGACACAGGATTAGGCTGTTTTTCACCATTATCATATAGAGTTAAATCATCCTTGGAATACTCCCACTGAAGCCCCTGAAGACCCTTAGTGTCCAATGGGTTAGTGACGGAGAGCAAGATGGCGGCCGCGTAACGCAGCCGCGAAGCGTCTGCTCCGACCAAGGAAACCTCCCAGTGTTGCGGCAGCTCTCCCGCGGGTCGGAGCTTCCTTCGGCAGTCGCGCTTAGAGGAAAACAATGTAGCGGCATTTTAGCAACATTGTGCTGACTCGCTTTGCTTCACCTGCTCCCTCTTTTTTTTGGGGATGACTGTCCCAGGACTCTCAGGAGGGGCGGCACAGGGGAAATATTGCGGGTGACATTGCTTTTTGAAGGACTGCTTTTCATGTGAGGATTGTTCTAGGCTACTTGTCTCTTGGTTTCTGCGGGGCCTTTTTTTTCTTCCTCTGGGAGAAGTAAAACTACGTGGATTTGCTGACGGAGGCTAAAAGGATTGCAAAGTGTTTTCCCGGGATGCGGTCAGGACTGCTCCTGCTCCTACCTGAAGACAACTACAGGTCTGTGCTCACGGGTCCCAATTGGGGGCAATTTTCGACGTGGACTCAAAAAACGGTCAGAGTTTCTTTATTTTATTACAAGTATTTGACACTGGGCGTATATTATAATAACGCATTTTGCATTAAAAAGCACAAAAAAAAGGTAAAAATGCCACCTAAAGGAGTGAAAAATGTGACTCTGTCTGGACGAGGCAAGCCGGTAAGAGTAAGCCTGTCGGCACGGCAGGGGGGGGGTACGGATATAAAACAAGGCTTAGGTGAGAAGGTTGTCTCCAAAAACAAGAGTGCTTCACTGGTCAGGTATTTTGAGAAAGGGAAGGACATACTGGTGGGGGGCATAGATACCCCCCCCCGCCGCCGTGGAGGAGGCTGATCCTCTAGTAAACGAAGAGATGACGGCTATAGATGTGCCCCCCCGCATGAAGGTGGGCAGAGTGATGCTGAAGATGTGGCAACTTTACAAAAACAAGCTACCGGGAGTCAGATGGAGCAGAGGGAGCACGCACAAGGCGCTAGGTCATTATTACAGGTGGAGCGGAGGCCAGTGGAATTACGCGATAATGAGACAATACAAGGAGACAAGTTTTTCTCATTATCAGATCATTCAAGTTGGTCAAGCAACGAGCAGCTGGATTTGGAGGCGGATAAAACTTCTTCTGAATTCGAATCTGAGGTGTCCTCTTTGGCACTGGGAAAGGAATTACAGGAGAGTGGCAGGAGTGCCACTGTTAGGAAAAAACAGAGGAAGAGAAGTGAGCAAGTAGGACCTAATAAGCATTCTGTATCTTTGTGATGTATTAATGTATTTCCAGCAATGTGTTCTAATGGTAAATTCCACTTTGTATGTACATTGTTCATTAAGAGCTTTGGGTTATAATGTTTGTGAACAGTCTAACCACCAGAGAGATCTTTGGCAAAATTGTGCGACACCTCCACTTCATGGCTTTACCGGATAGAACTTGAGACACTTGGGATCGCAGGTGTGCGGCAGTGTGCTTGGGTCATATAGCGTGTCTAGCAATGCGCGACTTTTTTATGGGTTTATAATGTCCTCTTTGTGTTCCCGTATTCACTTTTTAATTTGCCTCATCGTTTGCTAAAAAAGACATATAAGCATTTTGATTCGTAAATCACATTATTTATTTTAAACGAGGAGGGTTGTCAACGTTCCTCGTTTGTGGATGGCTTTTGTGACGCCCTTTTATTGCATTGCTTCAATTAATATTTGTTATTTTGGGCAGTTTTTACTGCACGAACCTGGACCAGGGGCATTAGAGCGCTATTATACGATTTTTTATTTATTTTTTATTTTTAGGCACTGGGATATTGAGTGATTTTCAGAGGTTACGGGATGTTGGACCAACTCCAGAATTCAGTCTGGTTGTCCATGATGCAAGGCCAGCGCCTCTATCCACTGGCCGGCATCTTCGTCCTTAAGAAGACACACGAATGTCACCACTCTTTTTTAATTCTCTCCTTCGCTTCACTGTTTTGTGGTGTGTTGATTCAGGCGAACAGCAAGCAAACACCACTTCTGAGAGAACGGGCCAGTTCGCCAGAACGAAAAAATGGCTTTCCACAGACCTTCTCTCCATGCCCTCCGAGGCTTGTTATTTAATTTGATAGCAAGCTGGATTGACACCGGAACAGCCCAATAGGGGCCATTTTGAATCCCGCAGGAGTACGTCGGCGTGGCCTGCGTTCCAGCGCCCTGCGTGTTATTTATCGTTTCCCATATTTATGTGTGTTGGGAAATCAATCAGTGGCAGGCGGAAGAGAGGAGATCGATGGAAGATGATTCTTGACTGGCGCACACTGGCTCATGGGATAAGTGGCGGTCTCTGCTGATGGATCGGCCATTCCTTAAGAATGACATTACTGGTTGGGTCAGCAGTTTGAGTCCCGTGGCGCCTGCTACGCGGCAGCTTTTCACATCTGACTCGCTGCCAGAACAGACGTCTGTAAGGAGAGTGAGGGCTATTCCCTGTGAGTGACGGCAGTAGAGAAAGGTCGCCGCCTCTACCGCAAGCAGTTCTCCATATTGTCTTTTATGTTGGTTTTAAGGAATCCATATGCATGGCAAGGAAGGCATGTGTTTGTGCAGTAAGATAAACCGAATTGCCAAAGGTCACACACTGTGTCAAATGGTCAAAGGAGAAGTTGAATACAGGGTTCGTAATTCAGGTGTGATTTTGTTACCACAGCCACAGTAATTCAGGTAGGATTTTATTACATTGGCCACATGCCTCCTGTCTAGCAATTCTGTTTGCAGACACTTAGAGAGAACTTTTCTCGATTTCCTGGAAGTTCTGCACCGTTGGACGAAATGAATTTCAATATGAAATCTGCCGTTGTGTAGGCAATGTACGAATGTATCCAGGGCAGAGTACATCACTTGTGAGAGTTTCCTCTTTGACTATGTCTCAGTCTTGTTATCTTTGGAGGACCTGAAAAATTCAGGCACTCGTCTCTCGTTATCTTTTTCTTTCTGTTCCCAACTCTCTTCATCTCTTCTCACCCCTCCTCTCTTTGTGCCTTTCTCTCTCTCTCTTCCTCCCTCTCCTTGCTTTCTCTTGTATATTTTGGCATTAAAGAGGCTGAAGTGTGTTTAGAGGGGGTCATTCCAGAGGGGATGAGCTGATTTCGGGCGAGATAGTAGGATAAGGGGTAGTTATGCAAAGACATACTTACATTTAATAATGCAAAAGTTTTATAAAGATGGTTTGAAAAAAAGATGACGCAAAAAATGTGCCAATACGCAGATTTTGATTATTTCCAGTATTTCAAATGTAGCAAATGCTTTAATTCGTAGTGCTGTACAAATGATGACTTTATTAGAGAGGTCATCGAGTAAGCACACAGGTTTAGTTTTAGGTGTTAAAAAGATGGTTTCAGGGAAGTCCACACTCGAAATATGCCACTCGAGAGTAAGATGGTAAACTTTGAGAATGAGAGACAGATGCAAACAGCAGAAAGCTATAAATATTTGCAGCGTTTTTATAAGGCAAACCTCAATAAAAGATCCATGTAACAATTTGCACCAATAGTAACCATAAGGATAGAGATAGGCGATGCTTTGTTAAAGGCGAGAGGGCGAGCATCGAAACGTTGAACATTGTTTTAAGGAATACCGGGAAAGCCAAGTCTATGGCTGCTGGGAAGAGGGTTCCTGTTCTTGAAATTATATTATGTTTCTAGTTTGAATTGATGGTTTCTATAGATAATGGTTCAAGGCGGAACAATGATCAACCCTTTTCAGAACAGTTGGACCTTTGTTGGAGCAAACAGAAGTACAGTGAGGTGATGAACAGAGCCTCTACATGTCACGACTGAGTAGTGGACCTTCACTCAGTGAAACTATAGTATATTTAACAAATCCCAAACGAGCCCTCTGCTGCACGAATGAAGATGGTTCCTTCAACAAAGATTGACCTTGGAGCCGAATGGCTTTAAAGGGACAGGTCCCTCCAAACCACACGCCATTACTGGTGCCATGGTAGTCATTCTCAGGTTGGCTCAGCCTTTCAACCCTGATATTTGCCACAAGGTGCTGATTTTGAGATGAAATTTCAACATGTCCAACATAGCCTTCTTTCTTATTTAGGTTGGGTAATCGAGTACCCTTATAGTGAGTAATAGGAAAACTGCTTTTTACAGTGATGGAGGCAGCAAAACTGTGATATGAAGAGCTTTATAAAAAGGAATTGTTACCACTGTAAACCCTGCGGCCTCACCGTGGACGCCTGAGACATGGAGTTGTGTTCTTAACCTACTGCATGGCTGGAGACCGAGTATTGAACATAATAGGAAAGCTGTCTGGACAGAAATAACTGCTGTCCCTGGACATGAGTTTTGAATGTAATCAATGGCTCATGATTTGTGAACCGCTAATGAGCTGCAACAATGGAAATTCTGGTTGCATTTTGGATATTATTAACCTCGAACTACGTCCATGGGTTTTATTTGGTACTTTCTGTCTGACATAAAGAAGGACACGTTTTTTCCATGTGACATATCGGTATATGGCATGTGTGTGTTGGTGCTACTTCTGATAATCATGTTAGAAAACTTGGGCCTCATTTGCAAGGCCCAGCGGCCCGCGGCCCACCGGAGCATCTTTTTTTTAAGCTCTGGTGGCGCAGTGTGCCAGCCCATATTTACAAAGCCACGAAAAGCCACCTTGAGTGGCTTTTCACAGCTTTGTAAACATGATCTCCTTTAATGCATAACACTGTGTGAAAGGGGTGTTCTGTAAATAAATATCTTTATTTCTCCCCATTTTTGCCTCTTTCTACGTGTGCTGCATTCTGTGTGCTGTATCTTGTAGATACAGCACATTTTTTTCCCTTTCCCTGTGGCGCGGGGCAGCGAAGCAAGGCACTTGCTGCACCACTGTCCACCACGGGCTTTGTAAATGAGGCCCATAGTGCCTATGTGGGGTCGAGGATGGTGTTGTCCTCAAGAATAAATGAAGAAATGCGTCCCAAAGATAAGATTTAAAACAGCATTTCAAAAAGCAATCAACAGGAATAGCCACATCCTTCAGTCAACACATGTTTGGCCAATGGACGTTTCAAGGCTTCCGGTGTGACAAATGCAAGTATATCCTAACGTGACATGAAGTGCGTTTCTGAAGGCTCATTTAAGAGGAGATATGCTGATTTCGAGTACGGTAGGAAGACAAGGGATAGTTATGCAAAGGTGTGCTTGCATTCATTATTCTGGTGTTGTACTAGGTATTGCTACTGATGCATTCACAGCACAACATTGAATCTGCATCTGCGCAAAGGTATACTATGACTGATAGCTGCTGCCTGAGCTTAATGAGTTGCGGGGTATTGAAGTAAGTAGGACTGAATGCAGGTTTTGCAGAATGACTAAGCAGCTCGGCAACTGGGGCAGTTTTGGAGGTTTGTGAGTTTCAGGAGGTAGTACTGGCCAAAAAGCCCTAGGGTTCATCTGCACTCACTTTGAACACAGCCACCTAGCTTACCTGGTTTACTACAGCCTCCTGGTGATTCGAGTTCTTCAAGCCATGCTCATACCTACTGCCCTGAAGAGATAAACTCAACTTATCTGTTCTGTTGAGGTCGAGTTAGACAAACATATGGCCAGCACATTGTGATACCGTTACCATCAAACTAAAGTGGGTGTTTTTTGCTGGTGCAACGTCTGGTGTAATGAATAATAAAAAAAAAAAAACATGTTTTATTGCAAGTGTCTGGCTCAAAGGGACAAACAGAATGTAGAAGAAAACATTGCTAATGCCTAAACCTTGCCATGTGCTTGCATGAAAAACATAATATAAAATGAACCTTCATAGACTAGTATGGTTGCTTCGGAGTAGCCTGGGGTACAGAAACCCTTTTGTATAGCAATCCTTGTAAGTTTCAATGAACAACACAAGAAATGTGATGACTACTAGTTTTGAATTACGGATATCTGAAGACATGGTATAAGCACACCATGATGACTAAAAAGTAATTTAAAAAAGGATAAAAATTGAAAGAAAAAAAAAACATTGACAAAGGAAGATTTGGTCCACGGGCCCTGGCACTGAAGTACTTCTGTTTAGTTGGATGTGCACATGTAAACAAGAAACTCCTGCCAGCCATAGTAAAAGAGGGAAAATGGTTAAAGCAGGCTTCTCTGTTGGCCCACGTGGTACAGTGTGGTGGATGGAAGAAAAATCTATAGATAGTTGACCAAGGCTAACTCAAAGATCCCCACGTACGTGCATGCATCTTTTTATTTTATGATTTTTTTTATTACACGGGGTTAGAGGGGCATTGAAAGATTTCTCTTGCACATATCTGGAAGCTACCCAAACCAGTAGTAGTTTTGAGGTTTCTTTGTTGATTTTTAATATTTTCAATGCAAGATTTCAACTTCGAGATGTGTGAATTTTTTATCATCCCAGCAAAGTAAAAAAAAAAAAAAAAAAACACTCTTCTGTGAAGGTGGATATATTTTTCTGACCTCGCCCAACTTCGATGAGACAAATAATGCTCTTTCTATGCAGCTGTATGCATGTTTTGAAAAACAAGGGATGTCAAACTGCAGGTAAGTGGCCTCCCTCCACCATACAGGCCAGCACTGTCCACTAACCTACGAGGCGTCTGGCCCTAAGGCGTAAGGCTTACACTGGCCGGAGAGTACTGAGGTGAGTGGTTGTGGGCTACGGTGGTGTGGTCAGCGACCTGGAACCTCAGTCACACAGGAATCCACTTCATCACTTTTAACATCCTCACTACCTTCTCACTTTGTGGTGCTGAAGAAGCTTAAAAATATGTGAGTTGCAAAGCGCTGAGCTATGCAACCCAGCACACCCCCAGAAACCTTGTCACCATGAGGATTTATCACTTTTAAATCTGACCTTCAAGTCTTTCCAAAGTAGAACCTTCAGAAGAATGTTCTACTCACCTTCTTGGTTAAGTTAAAATGTATCTATTCATTTCTTTTTGACCTGTACTATGTTTCACAAAAGCTACTTAGAAGCAAAGGGCCGAGGTATTTTTTTTTCCACGAGATAACATGATTCCCTTGTATGTGGGATCCCAGATCCAAAACAGAAGGGATCATTCATTAGTATCAAAGAGGCAATCCAGTTGCTATTATTATGGCTTTAATTAAGTCTGGGTTTTGCCAGCACAGCTGTAAAATAAATCTATTGCTAACAAAATACATGGAATAGCCTTTGGGTTTACTTCTTACAACAATAGACTTTCTTTGATCAGCCTTTTTTCAACCATTGGCTTGAGATGTCAATCACACCTTGGCTTAGCCCGGTGAAGAATTTATCTCTCACCTAATGCTATTTGCTGTTTGGTCTATTTTTCCACTTCTGCTATAGTACTTGCATTGAGCTGCATGAGGGGCTATTTATAGCCATAGACGGTTCCCTCTGAAGTCTCCTTCTTACGTGCTGACGCTAAATGTTAGAAGATTAATCGCAGCCTATTGGCTTTTCCAGTGCTTGTTTTTTTATCTAACGTTATCGCAAATCTTGGGATATGCGTGCAGGTGTAATCTATGACAGCAGGGAGGAGGAGGGGTGGTAAAGGAGAGATGAAACGAGGTACATGAACATATGGCTTCCAAGTGGAACATTTTCTCATGTTAAATCGTCTGCTAGTCCTGGCTTTTTACCCCAAAATACTTTGCATGTTAGACTTTTTCACTTCATATGTTATATGTTAAAGTTATGTTAGAACTGCACGTCCTACATTACAACCTGTGTTTGGCTGAAAAGCCAGGACTCTCTGAAGGGGGCGCACTTGACTTGCAGGCCCTGGGCGGCTATATCAACATAGATTACTTTTATTAACATCTTCCTGTAGTATTCAGCCAATCAGCGAGGGAGGCACAGGCTGCGAGCACACGTAAGAATGCGGACTGCTGAGTTTTAGAAGATAATTTGTGGTGTAGACGTTGATTACGAAGGAAGCCCAGCTGGAGGGTAATTACTATCCGCACTGCTGCAATACGAAGGGAGTTGGGCAGACCAGATGGGCCCAGCGCCCCGTGTCTGCTGTCAATTTCTGAGTCTCTTTCCATCTAATTCCATAAAATCAGACAAGAGATGGGAGGAGATACAGTTCAGTCAGCATCATGCAAACAGCACTCATTGGGGGATGTGTAGGAGGGAGACGGCGTGCTGCTATAAGATAAATGATGTTAGCCGTTGTAAAACTCTATGTAGCTCCATGGACATATGCTCGCCAGCCCCCTTATTAAAGATAATTTGCATCAAAGTGCATAAAAAGTAATTGGACATGAATGTGAATGTTAGTGAATTGTAGGGCATGCAAGAGGAAGCAGCAAAGCTGACCAGCATTGTAACACCAATAGGTCTGGCCTTTTTAAGTATGACATTGTTTCATAGATTTGCATTCAAACATATGCAACATGCAAAAACAGATTGCATACATACAATAAACAAATATAAACATATGAGTGGCCTAGCAGCCCCGACACACCAGCCTTGGCACAGAAGACCCCTCTTATTTAGGTGACAGCGCACATGTGATCAGGAAAAAATGTATTTTTAGGTTTCACCTAGCACATGCACTGTCTCTGTGAGACATGTTGTTTACACACAAAGGGCTTACAGCTCGCCCATAGCTTACCATTTGTGTTCTTTAATGTTGCTCTCATTCCCTTTGTCCCCGGTTGTCATGGCATATAAGCGTTGTTTCTTATTTTCGTGTTTGGCCCACCCGTGGAGCAAGAACCAAGTACTCGTGTCCGTTCACTGCCCGTTTTTTTTAAGCTAGTTTTTTTTTGTGTTGAAGCACTTTACATGAGTGGTTGTGTTTTCAGTCCGTCTCCTGTATCCCCATCTATTTAGCTTCTTTTTTCTCCCACTTTTACCCAGTACTCTTCGCCACTGCACTCTGCTCTGCACATCTCTGTTTTACGCCACTGCATTTGACTTTATGTCATTGCACTGCTCTCTACACCACTCCACTGTTCTCTGCACCACTTTATGCCAAGGCGCTCTATGCACTCTGTGTCACTCCACTCTATTTTACACCACTTCACTACACACTACTACACTCTACTCTGCTCCCCACCACTGCATTGTACTCTGCACCACTCAACGGCACTGCACTTCATGCAACCCTACTCTACTCCATGCTACTGCACTGTACTCTGCACCACTTCACTTCACTTCCTGCAACCCTACTCTACTCCATGCCACTGCACTGTACTCTGCGCCACTCTATGCCACTATGCTGTTTTCTGCACCTTTTTACACTATTGCACTTCATACCACTGCACTCCACCACTCAGCTCTTTTCTGCACCACTCTACGCCACTGCCCTCTATGCTGCTGCATCACTCTGTGCCACTTCACCACTCTAAGCTGCTGCACTCCATGTCACTTTATTCTACACCATTGCACTTCATGCCACTCCACTTTACTCCACACCATTTTACACCAGTGCACTCTACACCACTGCACTCTACTTTGAACCACTCTATATCACAGCGCTTTGTGCCACTCTAGTCATTGCCACTGCACTCTACACTACTGCACTCTATGCCAATACAGTCTATGGCACTGTGCTGTTTTCTGCACCACCCTGTGCCTCTGTGCCTCTCTCTCTACCTCCCTCTGCACAACTCAACACCTCTGCAGCAGTCTACATCAATCTACTCTGCACCACTGCACTCTACACCAGTTCACTCTTCTCTGCACCACTCTACTCTACACCACTGCACTCTACCCCACCCTACTCTTCACCACTCTATGCAATGCACTCTACTCGGCACTACAGCACTGTACATCACTCTACTCTTCACCACTACACTTCGCTGCACTCTACTCTGCACCACTATATCACTGTAATCTACTATACAACACTGCACTTTTTGCCATTCTAATCTACCCTGCATCACTCTACTCTAACCCATTGCACTCTATGCCACTCTACTCTATGCCATTGCACTTTGCACCACTCTACTCTGTGCCACTGCATGCTACACTGCTGGACACTACTCTGTGCCACTGCACTCTACACCAATCTACCTTGTACCATTCTACAGGGAGTGCAGAATTATTAGGCAAATGAGTATTTTGACCACATCATCCTCTTTATGCATGTTGTCTTACTCCAAGCTGTATAGGCTCGAAAGCCTACTACCAATTAAGCATATTAGGTGATGTGCATCTCTGTAATGAGAAGGGGTGTGGTCTAATGACATCAACACCCTATATCAGGTGTGCATAATTATTAGGCAACTTCCTTTCCTTTGGCAAAATGGGTCAAAAGAAGGACTTGACAGGCTCAGAAAAGTCAAAAATAGTGAGATATCTTGCAGAGGGATGCAGCACTCTTAAAATTGCAAAGCTTCTGAAGCGTGATCATCGAACAATCAAGCGTTTCATTCAAAATAGTCAACAGGGTCGCAAGAAGCGTGTGGAAAAACCAAGGCGCAAAATAACTGCCCATGAACTGAGAAAAGTCAAGCGTGCAGCTGCCACTTGCCACCAGTTTGGCCATATTGCAGAGCTGCAACATCACTGGAGTGCCCAAAAGCACAAGGTGTGCAATACTCAGATACATGGCCAAGGTAAGAAAGGCTGAAAGACGACCACCACTGAACAAGACACACAAGCTGAAACGTCAAGACTGGGCCAAGAAATACCTCAAGACTGATTTTTCTAAGGCTTTATGGACTGATGAAATGAGAGTGAGTCTTGATGGGCCAGATGGATGGGCCCGTGGCTGGATTGGTATAAAGGGCAGAGAGCTCCAGTCCGACTCAGACGCCAGCAAGGTGGAGGTGGAGTACTGGTTTGGGCTGGTATCATCAAAGATGAGCTTGTGGGGCCTTTTCGGGTTGAGGATGGAGTCAAGCTCAACTCCCAGTCCTACTGCCAGTTCCTGGAAGACACCTTCTTCAAGCAGTGGTACAGGAAGAAGTCTGCATCCTTCAAGAAAAACATGATTTTCATGCAGGACAATGCTCCATCACACGCGTCCAAGTACTCCACAGCGTGGCTGGCAAGAAAGGGTATAAAAGAAGGAAATCTAATGACATGGCCTCCTTGTTCACCTGATCTGAACCCCATTGAGAACCTGTGGTCCATCATCAAATGTGAGATTTACAAGGAGGGAAAACAGTACACCTCTCTGAACAGTGTCTGGGAGGCTGTGGTTGCTGCTGCACGCAATGTTGATGGTGAACAGATCAAAACACTGACAGAATCCATGGATGGCAGGCTTTTGAGTGTCCTTGCAAAGAAAGGTGGCTATATTGGTCACTGATTTGTTTTTGTTTTGTTTTTGAATGTCAGAAATGTATATTTGTGAATGTTGAGATGTTATATTGGTTTCACTGGTAATAATAAATAATTGAAATGGGTATATATTTTTTTTTGTTAAGTTGCCTAATAATTATGCACAGTAATAGTCACCTGCACACACAGATATCCCCCTAACATAGCTAAAACTAAAAACAAACTAAAAACTACTTCCAAAAATATTCAGCTTTGATATTAATGAGTTTTTTGGGTTCATTGAGAACATGGTTGTTGTTCAATAATAAAATTAATCCTCAAAAATACAACTTGCCTAATAATTCTGCACTCCCTGTATTCTATGGCATTGCACCCTAAACCATTGAACACTACACCACTTAACCCTATGCCACTGCACTCTATGTCAACCTACTTTGCACCACTGGACTTTATGCCACTCTACTCTGCACCAGTGCACTCTACTCTGCACCATTTACTTTATGCCACTGCACCCCAATGCACTTTACACCACTCTACTCAGTGCACTCTACCCCTCTGCACTCTAATGCCACTCTACTCGGCACCACTCCACTCAATGCCTCTTCACGCCACTTCACTGTATACCACTCCATGCCACTCCACTCTATGACAGTCCATCCTATGCCAATGCACTGTATGTCACTGTAATCTACTCTGCATCACTGTAGTCTATGCCACTGCATTCTGTGCCACTCTACTCTGTGCCACTGCACTCTACACTACTGCACTTCACCCTGTGCCAATGTACTCTATGCTACTCTGTTCTGTACCATTCTAATCTACACCACTGCACCCTATGCCAGTGCACCCTACCCCACTGTACCCTACGTCACTCCACTCTATGTCACTCTATGCCACTGCACTCTAATCTCACCTGTGCACCACTCTATCCCACTGCACTCTTTGCCACTCTCCTCCACTGCACTCTACCCTTCTGCACTCTATGTCACTCTACTCTGCACCATTCCACTCTATGCCATGCCTCACCACTCCACTCTGTGACACTCCACTCTACTCCACTGCACTCTACACCACTCTACTCCACTGCACTTTACTCCAGTGCAGTATAATCCACTTCACTCTATGCCACTCCACTCAATGCCACTCCACTTCACTCCCCTCTATGCCACTGCACCTTATGCCACTACAGTCTGTGCCACTTTATACCACTTTAATCTATGCCATGCCAATCCACACAGTGCCACTCTATGCTCCTCTGCTCTAAGCCGCTATCCCCTATTCCCCTCTATTCTGTGCCATGCCACTCTACTCTACTCCATTATAGTCTACCCCACTCCCTCTCTATGCCACTCTACTCTACTCAAATCTAATCTATACCAATCCACTGTATGCTACTGCACTCTACACCACTCTACTTTACGCCACTCTACTTAATGCCAGTTCACTACACTCTGCTCTATGCCATGCCATTCTACTGTATGCCACGCCACTCTATGCCTCTCCACTGTATAGCACACCACTCCAAGCCACTCTACCCCACCCCACTTCACCCTACCCAACTCCTCTACTCTATTTCACTCCACACTGCTGTACAACATGGCAAAAAGACATTGGTAAAGCCAATAGCTCTTGTATAGGTGAAACTTGTTGGGTTTTGCCAATGCTGGTTTTAATAATATTTTTGTAAATAGTCACCAGAGACTGTCATCCAGGTATGCCTGGATAGTTTTGTCAATGATGCAGTATGTTTTGAAGATTGTGAGGGCAGCAAGGGAGGTCCATCAGGACCACTGTGAAGTGATCATATCTTTTCAGGCCATTAATGAGGTGTTCTGCAACAAGTACAATGCGCTTATGGCAGGGTAGTGTAGAGTCCAGGAGGCAGTGGAGCAGAGAATTGCCACCAACCAGGTGGTAGAGTCTGAGTGCTTGATCATCAGTTTTGAACTAGCTTTCTCAGAGGAATGGTTTCGCTTCTTAGGTAGAGAGAACTAGTATTAGATCATCTTGGTTTTGTTGGCAGTGTGTCCTGCAGGGTGAGATAGGTGTCCAGGGTGAATCCATTTGGTTTATCAATGAATGAAAGTTGGAGGTCGAATCCAGGTACATGTTATTAAGAGGCTTTAACCAGCTGTTGTATGTTGTTTTTGGTAGGGTTAAGCTTCAATTAGGCACTGAGCACTTACGTCTGAAGTAGGTGCAGACTGTGTTTGAGACATTGAATGTCTGAGGCATAGAAGGCCATCAAATATAGTGATTGGCATACTGGCGAATTGTAATGCTAGTATTCGTATGTAAAACCTCAAGAGACCATGTAGAGGTTGAAGATGACTTGGGAGAAGAGGGAATACTTGGGAGATCTGCAGGTGTTTGGGATCTGCTTGGACCAGGAGATACCCATATGAAAAAACGGGTTTTAGTTAGATAGGTAGGAGAACCAATGAAGGACATTTACTGTGAATCCCATTTGAGACTTCAGGGTGTAGATGACGGTAGGGTGGTTCACCTTTTGGAAGGCAGATGAGAGGCCCAATAATATCAGAAGGTAATCTTTACCTTTGTTATAACACTGTATCTATTTTGTTGAGTGATCTGAAGCTGAATTGATAGCTGTGCAAGGGATGGTTGATGTTGATATAATGTTGCAGATGGGCAATAACTTGCTTTTTTGATGATCATGCTTGAGAAGAGTGTATGAGTGATGGGGAGCTAGCTGGTGAGGGTGTCAAGGTCTAGTGTGGATTTTATTTATCAGTCAGAGGATCTATCCTGTCTTGAGAGATTCAAGATAGATGTCTCTAGTGGGAGAGGTATTGATGATGGTGAGTTGGGGTGACAGAGCTTCTCCGGAGAGGTTGTTGTTGAAGGCTGAAGATAAGACATCATTTTTATAGAGGTTGAAAATCAAGCAAAATCAGGAATAGAGTTGCTAGATTAAGAAGAGTTTGAACTTGCCATTAATAAATGATTTGAATCTCATTGGGTCCATTTGCACAAAACGCATTAGTGCAATAGGTATACATTTACATATGTGCATATGCTTAGAAAACGTGCTTTTGAACTTTGCCCTTTATTTAGATAAGAAGAATTTTCTCAGTTGAGAAACTTTGGGCTTACAATCTCACACATTTTGGGGTTATTCTCTTCCTTTCGTCATCCTAGATAGAGGCTTATTCCATACCCTCTTCATGGTGGGAATGTGTCTTAGAAAATATCTTGAACACTCAGAAACTTGAAGGGTGTAGGTGTCCACTTACTTGTAAGCATCTACTCCTGGGCAGAAATTTGCCTATGAATAATATTGCAAAGTACTGCAGTACTGGTGCATTCTTATGTGTGAGTAAATTATGATGTGAATTTTGCATTTGTGAGTGAATCTTCTATCAGAAATATGTGAATTACAAGTTAAACAAATTATTGATGTTACCATTAAATGACACATTTTTAAACGTATGTAATTCTCTACTACTGCGTTCTTTTTGTACATCATTATTTGCCATAGGAATTCTGCATCATTCAAGAAGTATTTTCCAAACTCTCTCTGACTTGTTTATGTTTTGGAAAATGTCAACAAACACTCAGATAATGACTTTCACGTTGTGTCTGAAGTTGGCCAATGCCGTCCCTTGACCCATACCAAGGGGTATATAAACAATGAATTGGCGTAGGGCAGCAGCACAAGTCTTTTTGCTGCACTGCCCTACACCAATTTTAAAGGGCAGAAATACACGATACAGTGCATTTCTGTTCTTTTCCTCTGAACTGGTGCACAATTTGCTGCCTACAACCAACGGAGCATGGTGCAAGGTTATCTTCCTGCACAAAAACAATCCTCTGAGGCATATTCCTCTTTACACTTTCTGTGTGTGATGCAAAATGCTGCACACATTGAAAGACGAAACCGCAAGGAGAAATAAAGATACTTCTCTTTGTAGCACCTGCCCTGGAGAGGCATACAGTTTTGACGTATTCCCAGGCTTATAGGCCCAGATTTATGCCAAAGTGGCGCAGCTCAGCGCTGCGCCAAAAATAGCAGCACCGCGCTGCGCCACTTTGAAATGCAGGGATGCACCGTATTTACAGGTGTACGGTGCACCCCTGTGTTTCCCCCTGAGCCGGTGCTGAATTGAGCTGCCTGCGCCAATGCAGTGATCATTGCATCATAGTGCAAGGGTGCCTGCATTGAGGGTATAGATTGTTTATATGTTTAAACAATCTACAATGGCGATTTGGCTCTTCTATGTGTATATTTATATTATATGTGTGTAGAATTTGTATATATATATATATATATATATATATATATATATATATATATCAATTCTAAACAACTCATAAGCCTTTAGAATTTATATATATATATATATATATATATATATATATATATATCAATTCTAAACAACTAATAAACCATAAAAAAAAGAAAGAGAAACTTACATTAAAATTAGTTGTTCAGGCAATTGTTATTCAGGCAAAATCGTTGAGCAGTAGTGATTTAGGCAAGTAGTTGTTTAGGACCTAGATGTTCTATCGCGTATTCGAATGAGGCATAACAAGCAGTGGCACTGAAAATAAAGGGGAAGACGTGCATATTCCAAGAACTGAGCAATTTCAGAATGTGGTACTACTGGTGGCACTAATAATAAAGGTGCTGACATGATACATTGCAAGAAGTGAGCCATCACAGAATGAAGTTTAACAAGGGATGGCACTTGTAACAAAGGAGTGACAAGCACATTCAAAGAAGTGGGCCATATCAGAATGAGTTATTACCTGTGGTAGGACTGGTAACAAAGGGGTTAACACATACATTCAAGATGTGTGCCATCTCATAATGTGATATAACATGCAGTAGCACTGAAATAAAGGATTGACATGCACATTCCAAGAGGTGAGCCATCCCGAAATGAGGTATAACGGGAAGAGGCACTGAAAATAAGGGGTGACACGCACATTCCAAGAAGTAAACCATCTCAAAATGAGGTCTAACATGCAGTGGCACTGAAAATGAATGGGTTGACATGCACATACCAAGAAGTGAGCCATCTCTGAATGAGGTATACCATGCTGTGGCACTGGAAATAAAGGGGTGACATGCAAATACCAAGAAGTGAGCGATCTCTGAATGAGGTATACCATGCTGTGGCACTGGAAATAAAGGGGTGACATGCACATTCCAAGAAGTGAACCATCCCAGAATGCGGTATAACATGGAACACACTGAAAATAAGAGTTGACATGCACATTTCAAGAAGTGCTCCATCTCTGAATAATGTATAATATGCAGCAGCACTGAAAATAAAGGGATAGTATGCACCTTCTAAGAAGGGACTCCTCACAGAATGAGGTATAACAAGCAGTGGCACTTAAAATAAAGGGGAAGACATGCATATTCAAAGAAGTGAGCCATCTCAGAATGAGGTATTACAGACAATGGCAGCATTGAAAATAAAGACGTGAGCTATCTCAGAATGAGGTATAACATCCTGTAGCACTGAAACTAAAGGGTTGACTTGCACATTCCAAGAAATGACCCACCTCAGAGTCAAGTATAATATACAGTGGCACTGAAAATCAAGGGTTGACATGGATATTCCAAGATGTGAGCCATCTCATAATGAGGTATACCATGCAATGGCACTCAAAATAAAATGGAAGCCATGCATATTCCAAGAAGTAAGCCATTTCAGAGTGAGGTACTACATGCAGTGGCAGCACTGAAAATAGAGGGGCTGACATTGCAAGAAGGAAGCCATCACAGAATGAGGTTTACCCCTGGGTAGCACTGGTAACAAAGGGGAGGCATGCACTTTCCAAGAAGAGACCTCATAATGAGGTATCCCGTGTCAGAACTGATAATAAAGTGGTTAACATGCACATTCAAAGATGCAAGCAATCTTAAAATGTGGTATAACATGCTTTAGCTTTGAAATAAAGGATTGATATGCTCATTCCAAGAAGTGAGACATCTCACAATGAGGTATAACCTGTGGTAGGACTGATAACAAAGGGGTTAACATACACATTCAAAGATGTGTGCCATCTCAGAATGCGGCATAACATGTGTAAAGGATTTACATCGACATTCCAAGAAGTGAGCTTTCTTGGAATGAGATATACCATGTGGTGGTACTGAAAAGAAGCTTGTTGTCATGCACATTACAATTCTAGGATCACATAAACACAACGGTGACTCAAACAAGTGTGTTAACCAAGTGACCACGTATCAGAAGACACTTTGGGGGTCATTTTGACCTCAGCAGTCTTTTTTAAAGACCGCTGAGGGACCGCCCTGCGGAAGACTGCCAGTGGTGGCGGTTTGTCGTTCGGCCTATTATGACCGTTGGCAGCCCTCCGTCCTTTTACGGACGGAGAGCCACCAACAGCCATACTGGCGGGAGGCGGGGAAGTGGAGGTTGCTCCACCGCCACGCCAACAGAACACCGCCCAGCGAATCACTTCCTGTGATTCACTGTGGCGGTGTTCTGTTGGCGGTGTGGAGTCGGCGGAGCTGCCCCCATGGCTCCCGTCCCCTCCCGGAGGATCGTCGGACCAGGTAAGTCGATCGTCCGTGAGGGGAGGGGGGTAGGGGAGGTTTTGTGTGTTGTGTGGGTGCATGGGGGTGTGCGTGTGTGTATGTAGAGGGGGTGTGTGAGTGCGTGTATGCCTGCGGGGTGTTGTGTGTATGGGAATGAGTGCGTGTATGTCTGTGGGTATGTCTGGATGGATGTGTGCGTGTATGTTTGAATGTGGGTGTGCATGTATGACTGTGTGTGTGGATGTAGGCATGTATGTCGGCGTGTGTGCGTGTAGGTATGTAGGTGGTGCCTGCGTGCGTGTCGTGTGGGTATGGGTGAAGTGATGTTGGGGGTCGGGGTGGGGAGGGGGACCCTGCCACCTTTGGCGGGTGGCAGAGGTGGTGGGGGTAGGGGAGGGAGTCAGGGTGGGGGTGGGGGGTGGGGGAGACACCTATCAGTGCCAGGGAAAGAATTCCCTGGCACTGATAGTGCTTACCGCCATGGATTTCATGGCGGTTCAGACCGCCGGAAATCCACGGTGGTAAGCCGGGTCCAAATACCGCCGGCGGTATAGTGACGGCCGCCGGGCTGGAGACCCAGATCTCCAGCCCGGCGGTCGTCTCCGCCCTGGCGGGCGGAACGGAGAACCGGCGGATGACCATGGCGGTAACCGCCATGGTCATAATTCCACAAAGTAAGACCGCCAGTCTGTTGGCGGTCTTACCGCCGGTTCTCCGCCTTCCGCCAGGGTCATAATGACCCCCCTTTATTTCCAGTGCTTGGAAATGACAAAGAGCTAGAAGTGGTAATCATCTGTATGCTGAAGAACGGTGAATATCTGTACATGTTTGCACTGCAACTCTCAGTAGAGGGCAGCATAGAACAAAGTACTGACGACCCAACTTTAACTGCTGGAGCATTGTGCCCCTGAGCCAGAGCATTTGACCCACGGCCTGACAAGGGCACTGAACCTCAACACTGTGCATGCATCACATGATCATCCCAGGCAGCACACAGGTCTGGACTGAGTAAAAGGAAAGGGGC
Source organism: Pleurodeles waltl (assembly GCF_031143425.1). Taxonomy (NCBI): domain Eukaryota; kingdom Metazoa; phylum Chordata; class Amphibia; order Caudata; family Salamandridae; genus Pleurodeles; species Pleurodeles waltl. Next base: position 1,116,065,182 of record NC_090448.1, on the reverse strand, counting down.
TTCTGGATCCGTTCTGACGGGCATCAGGACCCGACTGGCAATGCCAGGGCTTGACCTAATAAATATTTGGAGGGTTGGTGTGCCACAGCATAACCACCCCCAATCCAAACCATGCCTCTGGATACCTCACTCGACTTTTTATATAGCCCTTGGTTAGCACACTTTTGATTTTTTGTAGTACGCTAAATATGAAATGTAACTATTTCCCTTCTCGTAACACTCTTTTTATTAACCTTCAAGGGAGGAAAGTGTGAGCTTGCCTGTTTGCAAATTGCTTAAAGCACTGAGATATTGTTTTACCATAAAGTTGAAGCTCCTAAGCAGAAAAATATAACCAGATCTGAAAGTATATTACGTTACACTACAGGGTCAGTCCTCTGTACTGTTGAGGGAGTATAGAGCCCAAATCACTTTGAGGGTATGTGAGTACTTAAAATAGAGGGGCAGAACACTAGTGGTACAGACAAGTCAGATCAAGGTTTGATGCATGGCAGTGCAGTTCCAAGCACAGCTCAGCTCATCATAGGTTTTTATGTCTTGCTGAGATGATGGCTTAAAGTGACAGCATGCAGCAAGGACGTTTTATATGCTAAACGCATATGATTAGTTAAAGTAGTGCTGAGCAGGCATCCACTTAAATATAGCTGGCAACCTCAGACATTCATTTAATACTCAAAACATTGGATTAAGCAAGTTCCCTGGTAGCTCAATATGGGATTGACCTGCTTTTGCGTCTGCAATATGTCAGAACTCTGCATGCATGGCTTCTTACTTCATATGTGTTGGAAGTGTGCACATTTCATACCTGTGAACTGCCTGAACTTGTGCACTTGTCCTGGTTCAGGGCGACCAGATAGCCACAGTTGGTGCTTTGTGCTTTTACGCACTATTTTGCTCTGTTTTTTTAAAATTGGTCACAGATTTTTCTTGTGATGTGTTTTCACAGTCAATCTCTTTACAAATTGTGGCAAGAGAGGCCCTCTGTTGTCAAGGGTTTACCTTCACTCCATTCTTCCTTGATGGCTTGTTAAAAGTCTGTTTCTTTGTTTCCTTCTCATTCTGAGCGCATTATGTACCCCCAAACGCAGACAAGGTCTCCACCAGGTATCCATGGTACTACCTTATAGTGGGTGACCCACTGAAAGATCGTGCCAGGCTCAAGCCAGACGCCCAACTCTGGCTCAGCTTGAGGGCCTCAGACCCTCTAGTCTAAAACTAGCTGAGGGTTCATGTGGCTTTTGTCTGCCACCACGCTCGAACCTCATGCACCAAGAAATACAAGCAAAGCATTAACCTTTGATGTAAAATACGACAGAGAAAGAAATACCCAACTAGTGCCCATGGCTGACAGTGTGTGTTCGAGACGGTGTTCTCTCTTCGAACAGAGAACGCTGTGCCATCTCGAACACACAGTGCCACTAATGGTTTCTGATGTTTACATCTGCAATTGTAAATTATAGCTGTGTGAAAAGACTTGGCTTTGCATGATTTACATACATATGTGCAAGTAATCACAGCCATGGATTGAACAAATCGGGACTTATATTAATGATCTGAAGCCCTTTTCAGAAAGAAATGTTTTTGCTGAATCACCTTTTATGGAAATTTACTATTAAAGACGACAGAAAGATCCAATAGTCTGCTATTTTGTGTGATGCTTCTGAACATTGGATTCATCTGGAGTGATTCCTTATTAATGTCTACCCCAGCATCAGCACTTCTTGCAGTAGTCAGGATTTGCACCTTTTGACTACTGTGTGAAGGGGCTAGAATGTGCTGTCACTTGTTTGCCTTAGCTGATTTGTACTTTGTGTGATACCCAGTGCTTTAAATGGGCAGGCACTGTCTGGTACAAGTACCTGCACTTCTCTGATTTGATATGGAGTGAACCTGCACTTTTGAGCCCTGCTGCAATACATTTAATGGGAGTGCATAGGCACTTCTTAGGAGCAAACAGGTACTCTAAATAGTGAGTCCCTGCACTTTTATATTTTCATTTAAAGCACTGGTAATGCCCAGCCGGTGGCTGAATTGCACAATGTGACAACATAAATCTTAGGTTCACTCTCAGCTTTATTAAGCTGCGCCATCCTAGGCAAATACTTTATTTCTTCCTTTTTCTTCATTATCACATACGAGGGCACCTTGAAATATGTGAGTTCAGAATGTATCTGCACAAAAACATCTTGTGTGTAATCTAATAAACAATTATGTTGCTTCATCTCTAAAAAGAAGGTAGGATACATAAGGGGTGCACATGACAATTGACATTGTTTTCAATGTCAGGTAGCTTGTTGTTAATGCCACATGGCATGAGTGTTTGCAAGTCCCTATTTAAAAACTATCAATTTTCATAAATAGATTTCTAAACATTGATATAATTTGACAGACTAAGATGAAATGCTTCCGCATGTCAAAGAAATATATTATTTTTGTATTTTGAATAGATTTTATCATATTTTTACATGATGTTTGTTGCACGATTTGAATTTCAAATGTATTTAAGGCTCATCTCAACCACTGTCTCATAGAGCCAAGCCAGACCCTTGGTTTGGCTGTGGCTCACCGCTCCCTGTGAAGATTTTTGGGGTTCGTCTCTAATATTACCAAAACTTGTTCCATTAAATGAGAAATAGCATGAAGTAACGGCATGTTAGCTTGTGCTAACCAGCACAGCTTGTTCATGGAGTAAAACAGAAATATCACATTTACGTTAATATCACTTTGAGTAACACAATGAATACATTTGCAGACATACCCTCAATGAACATCTAAAACAATTTGTAACAGTTCTGATTTCCTCTAATTGAGCTGAACACCTGCTCAGTAATGAGAGGATGTCATGGAAGAAGACAGATTGTCATTTTTTTCAAATCATAAATTAGTTGTCATCTACAAAGAATTAATTTCTTGAATGAGTCATGTCCTTATTAGGTCTCCTGCTCCAGTCCTCTCTACCACCAAATAGAAAATGTTTCTTGCTTCTCAAAACACCATATGACCCCATAAAAATGTTGTGGCTCCAGTCTTCATTTGAAGACCAGCTTAATTAGTGGGCCTCCCTCCCCCGTCCCCTTCTTCTACTCAGAACCTCCCCCCATTCATTTAGTTCAGTAGTGCCTTTGGGGTATATATACAAGAAAGTGGCGAATCGGCCTTGATGCACCAGTTTTCTTGCGTCACCTCTAACCCACATAACAACACCATGGTTGTGCCATATTTACAATACAGCGCACCATGATGATCATTAGGACAATAGCATCAACATATTTGATGCTATTGTAATGCTTTGCTGAACCAGCGTCAAAAGTTTTGAGACCCATTGATTAAAATGGGTGCGTCATTTCAACACCTCCTCTGAGCAGGCATTAAAAATGACAGAAAGAATGGCGCAGTGAAATGTTGTAAATTTCCCTGCACCATTTTTTCGAGCCTCTTTGCATCGCAACACCACTCCCTTACATGCATAATGCCTAGTGCAGGCATCATGCGGCACAAGGATGTACAAAGTGGCGCAATGCTAGCATCACACCACTTTGTAAATACAGCACGGGAGAAAGGCCTCCTTAACTCCACCTTAGTGTAAAAACAAATTATCAAAGAGTGGCACAAGGTGGCTCTAGGGGCTTGTAAATATGCCCTTTGGGGATTTCTTGCGCCCCACTAGCACCACTATGTGTGCACCGTATTTAATATACAGTGCACCATGGCAGTAGTTAGGGAACTAACATCAACATTTTTTACGCTAGTTCAGCGCTGTTAGAAATGGGGTCTTTGGTTGGCAGTAAGGTTACCTACCCCCTGTCTAAGCAAGGACCCTCACTCTAGTCAGGGTAAGTCACACACAATCCAAATTATCCTGTGCACACCCTCTGGTAGCTTGGCACTGAGCAGTCAGGCTTAACTTAAAAGGCAATGTGTAAAGTATTTGTGCAATTAATCATACAATAACACCATATAGCACCACAAAAATACATCACACAGTATTTGGAAAAATATAGAATATTTATCTGGATAAATGCAGTTCAAAACGATTAAAGATGCAATAAGTAAATGTTGAGATATCACTGAAAAGTGATATAAAGTGTCTTAAGTCTTTTAGAAGCAAACAAAGTCTCTTTCGAGCACAAAGTACCTGGTGTGCGTGAAAAATCTCCACAAAGAACTGCAGAGGAGGAGATGCGTTGAAATAAAGGGGTGTGCGTCGATTTACCAGGCCACACACGACGATGTGTCAGTTAGTTTTCACACAGGGACAACTGCGCGGCGATTTCCAGCTCTCAGTTGTGGATCCTCTTTGGGTTGTGGGGTTTTCAGATGCCCCGGGGATGATGCGTGGATTTCCTGCGCTGGCAGGAGCTGCGTCGATCTGGTGGGCGTTGCGTCAAATTTTCTACCGCACGGCAGGCGCTGCGTCGATTCCTCTCTTGAAGTCAGGCTGCGTCATTCCGGCTCGGCTGTGCGTCGATCCAGTGGGCCATAAGTCGAATTTCCAGTCGCTATGCTGGCATTGCATCGATCTTCTCTTTGCGAAGTCCAGCTGCGTCGTCCCAGTTCGGATTGTGAGGAAACTTTCACTGCGGTGCAGGCTGTGCGTCGTTTCTGGCAGGCTGTGCATCGACTTTCGCCGCACAAGGAGTCCTTCTTGTAGAGATGAAGTCTTTTTAGTCCTGAGACTTCAGGGAACAGGAGGCAAGCTCTATCCAAGCCCTTGGAGAGCACTTCATTACCACAGCCAGAGAGCAGCAAGGCAGCAGGGCATCAGCAAGGCAGCAGTCCTTCACAAAAGCAGACAGGTGAGTCCTTTGGGCAGTCAGGCAGTTCTTCTTGGCAGGATGCAGGTTCTGGTTCCAGTTTCTTCTCCAGGAAGTGTCTGAGTTGGTAGGGGCAGAGGCCCTGTTTATATACCCAAATGTGCCTTTGAAGTGGGGGAGACTTCAAAGAGTGGCTTAGAAGTGCACCAGGTCCCCTTTCAGTTCAATCCTGTCTGCCAGGGTCCCAGTAGGGGGTGTGGCAGTCCTTTGTATGAGAGCAGGCCCTCTACCCTCCCATCCCTGGAAGACCCATTCAAAATGCAGATGTATGCAAGTGAGTCTGAGTATCCTGTGTTTGGGGTGTGTCTGAGCTAATGCACAAGGAACTATCAACTAAACCCACCTAGATGTGGATTGTAAGGCACAGAAAGATTTAAGTGCAGAGAAATGCTCACTTTCTAAAAGTGGCATTTCTAAACTGGTAATATTAAATACAACTTCACCAGTCAGCAGGATTTTATATCACCTTTCTGGCCATACTAAATATGCAAAAACAACAGATGATGGACGGAATGCAGAACAAATCAAACATTCACCCCCAGTCACAGATGTGGGTTTAATCCATCAGTTTTTTTGCTTGCCATGCCATTCCAGTTTAGACCAAGCCATATGCAAATCAGTCTTGACCGTGTTCCCCAGGGGAACAATCCAGCCCGAACTGCCAGGCCAGGTCTTCCCTGGACCAGAAACAAGCATCCTCGGACCCGTTTAAGGGTATCACCCTTCATCAGCCAGGCTAGCTTGAATCTGGTGGCATAGCAAGCACGGGACCCAGGTCTGGGCATACCCTTACTACTTGGGGCGACAAATGCAAAAACAACAAATGATGGATGGAATGCAGAACAAATCAAACATTCACCCCCAGTCACAGATCTGGGTTTCATTGATCAGTTTTTTTGCTTGCCATGCCATTCCAGTTTAGACCCAGCCATATGCAAATCAGTCTTGATTACCTTTCTGACCATACTAAATATGACCTTCCTACTCCTTTCAGATTAGCAGCTGCCACTCAAACAATGTATGAGGGCAGCCCCAATATTAGCCTCGGAAGGGAGCAGGCCTCACAGCAGTGTAAAAATGAATTTAGGAGTTTTACACTACCAGGACATGTAAACTACATAGGTACACAGCACCCTGCCTTATGGGTTACCTAGGGCATACCTTAGGGGTGTCTTATATGTAGAAAAAGGGGAGTTTTAGGCTTCTCAAGTACTTTTAAATGCCAAGTCGAATTGTCAGTAAAACTGCATAAACAGGCCTTAGCAATGGCAGACCTGAGACAAGGTTAAGGGGCTACTTAAGTGGGTGGCACAACCAGTGCTGCAGGCCCACTAGTAGCATTTAATCTACAGTCCCTGGGCACATATATTGCACTCTACTAGGGACTTATAAGTAAATTAAATAGTCCAATTGGGTATGATCCAAAGTTACCATCTTTAAAGGGAGAGAGAATATTCACTTTAGCAGTAGTAGAGTGTGCAGAGTCTTAAAACCAGCAAAAACAGTATCTAAAAAGTGGAGGGAGGCAGGCAAAAAGTTAGGGGTGACCACCCTAAGGATGTCAGATCTAACAAGTGCTTTGCAGGATTAGCATGAACATGTTGATGCTAATCCTGCAAAGCACCCAGATACCCATAGTAACCAATTAGAGCCTCCTTTTAATGCCTGCTCTGAGAAGGCGTTAAAAGTGCAGAAAAAAATGACGTAAAGAAATCTCTCAGATTTCTTTGCATCATTTTTTCAGCCCCCCTAATGGGGGAACACTCCCTTTGCATACATTATGCATAATGTAGCATAAATGGTTACAAAGTGGTGCTATGCATGCATTGCACCACTTTGTAAATATGGCACAACATTTTTGGCCATCTAACGCCACATTAGCGTAAAAAATGTTTTGCCAATGTGTCGTTAGAATGGCGCTAGGCCCTCCTAAATCTGGGCCTTAGTGTTTTACTCTTTGTGAGGTCCACTCCTGTGACTCGTGAAGAATTTGAAGGGTTGATCTTAAAAGCAAATTAAGTCCAGGGGTGTGCGAAATTCAGGTAGTTTGCTTTTGCCTATTAGTACAAACTTCCACAAAAAATTATGCATGACATGCAAAATCCACATTTAGCTCTGTATTTTAGCATGAAATGTGTCCTTCGCCCATTTTTTTTTCAAGTACCCATTGTGCGCTAAAAAACGGGCAAAAATACAAGTGCTGTGAACAACAGCGGCTCGAGTTTGTGTTTGTGTTGTTTCTATGCTTTTGCGCTAAGGTTTTTTCAGCGAACGTGGCAAAATTATGCCACATGGTGAAATGGCATCGTTTCTGAAATTTTGTATAGCAAGTGTGATATAAAATTTTCGAAATTATGTGAGATTACGAAAGCATAATGGAAACATTCATACTGGGCCATATTAAGGTAGACACAGTGAAACTTTGAAAACGATAGCCCGTGCAACTGTGGAGAACCTCAAAAAGGGCAGGACTTGCAATCCAGGTTAGACTTGGATATACATGAAATAGGACAGAGGTCGGAGTGCACCTTAGAGTTCTTGCTGTCCTGTGTGAAAATGGCTGCACACAGTTCGACCCAGGCACTCAAGAGTACAGTTTCCCAAACATACCATAGGCATAAGAAAATCAAATGCCGTTCACACTAATGGGAATACTTGAGCCCAGAAATAACTCAGAGTGAAAACATTTTAAAATATATGGCTTATTTAAAATGTGATATTTTTTTACTGTCACCAAAAAAAAGCAAATCAGCTGCTTGATATATATATTTTTTTTTAAAGATAATCATTATTGTATGTTAAGAATGAGGGATGCCACACACAATCATTACCTTATTTAAAAAGAAAACAAAACTACGAGAGGCACATTTTGTTCAGTCGGTGAAAGCTCGCCGAAGGATGTTCTTGATACCCATACCTGCATCTCAGTAATGGACTTTGATAAACAGACACCTGTGCAATGAAGTCGTCACTTGGTTTGCTTCAATTAAAGGACTCTAATGCTCATTATGTCCTCCCTGCTCAGAGAAATGTCTAGATGTGCAGTTTTTAGGGATGGCCCTCGTCGAGGCTCATAGATGGCAGGGCCGTCTGTCCGGGTAACTGGGGTTAAAGTTATAAAGGCCAGAAATGATTGTTAGTGTAATAGGACTGAGCTTCACAGAGCGCAGGCTTTGCTGACCAGGGTTTATGGTCACAAAGATCAGGAAGACTGCTTGAGTAATGGGCCTGGGATGCAAAGATCTTAGACTTAGCTGTCCTTATAAAAGGTGTTAGGATCATAAAGGCCAGGAATGAAGATTCTTATAATGGGAGAGGAGGTCATGGAGCTCAGGCTTAGCTGTCCTTAAAAGAAGCATTTGAAATGCAATGGGTCTCGTGTTTGCTCGAGTTATAGTCATTAACGTTGTGAATTCCTAAATGGACTTTTCTTGCCTCTTAAATTGGAAATGAAAAGTAAAACAGTTGACATAAGCAGGACGATTCAAAACGGCATGTGCGTGAAGATGAGACACAAAAGGAAAAAGAAGTTCGCTCACAGTCAAACGTATAAGCAAAAGTGCAATTATCCATGTAACACGGACGGTGTCCAAAGCAGTATCCAAACCACCCCAAGGAAGGACAAACATAAATCATTTACCAATGATAAAAAATGATTTTTGAAAGGCAAGCTCATGAACGAGTGATAGTGATGAGTGTGGTTAAAAGCCAACAAAACTTAAAAAGGGATTAGGGTCATAAAGGCCAGAAAGGATGATTTATCTAATGGTACTAAGATTCATAAAGCTCAGGCTGGGCTGTCCACCTAGCAGGAGTAGGGTCAGAAAGTCCAGGAAAGACTGCTGGAGTGGAGTGAGGCTGAGGTGCATAGAGGTCACACTTGGCTGTCCATGTAACAAAGGTTAGCATCATAAAGCAAGGAATGGCTGTAAGTGTAAGGAGACAGAGGTGCACAGCGGTCACACGTGTTTGTCCATGTGATAGGGGTTTGGGTCAGAAGGTCCAGGAAACACTGCTTGTGGAATGGGGCTGCGGTGCACAGAGGTCACATTTGGTTGTCCATGTAACAAAGGTTAGTGTCATTGTTAGAAATGGGGTCTTTGGTTGACAGTCAGGTTACACCCCTGTTCAAGCAAGGACCCTCACTCTAGTCAGGGTAAAAGAGAATCACCCTCAGCTAACCCCTGCTTACCCCCTTGGTAGCTTGGCAGAGCAGTAGGCTTAACTTCAGAGTGCTAGGTGTAAAGTATTTGTACCAACACACACAGTAACTTAATGAAAACACTACAAAATGACACAACACCAGTTTAGAAAAATAGGAAATATTTATCTAAACAAAACAAGACCCAAACGACAAAAATCCAACATACACAAGTCAAGTTATGAATTTTTAAAGATTAAACTCAAAAATAGCGCTTAGAAACAAAAATGCTTCGAAGAGATGTTAACACGGCGTCGTGACGGAGCCGTTCCCAACAAGCCGACACCAGCGGCACCGGACACGGAGTCGCGTAGACCCCCAAGTACAGTACCATTGGTGAAGAGTGAAAACAAGCCGATGCGCGAAGTCAGGGGTCGCGGCGTCTGTGCGAAACATTGAATCCGCGCACTTCGAGCGGCGTCGGTCACGATGTGGTGTGGCGACTTCCACGGAGTCTCGGACTTCAGCGGGGCTGCAGCAGGCCTGCGAAGAGCGTCACGTTCCAGCGAAGGTCAAGGCGTCGGGTGCAGGCAGAATCCCCGGATTCAGCAGCGGCGGCAGTCCGGAGTCGTCCGAAGTCGATTTCCTTGGATTTCCACCAGCTTTCCTTTCAAGGGCCCAGGGACTGGATAGGGCACCACTTGTCAGAGCAGGTGTCTCTCCAGAGACTCCAGGTGCTGGCAGGGAGAAGTCTTTGCTGTCCCTGAGACTTCAAGCAACAGGAGGCAAGCTCTAAATCAAGCCCTTGGAGAGTTCTTCACAAGATGGAAGGCACACAAAGTCCAGTCTTTGCCCTCTTACTCTGTCAGAAGCAGCAACTGTAGGATAGCTCCACAAAGCACAGTCACAGGTAGGGCAGCACTTCTCCTCAGCTCTTCAGCTCTTCTCCAGGCAGAGGTTCTTTCTTGTTTCCAGAAGGGTTCTAAAGTCTGTGGTTTTGGGTGCCCTTCTTATACCCAGTTTCTCCTTTAAAGTAGGCCTACTTCAAAGTAAAGTCTCTTTGGAATGTGAAATCCTGCCTTGCCCAGGCCAGACCCCAGACACTCACCAGGGGTTTGGAGACTGCATTGTGTGAGGGCAGGCACAGACCTTTCAGGTGCGAGTGACCACTCCCCCCCTCCCTCCTAGCACAAATGGCTCATCAGGATATGCAGGCTACACCCGAGCTCCCTTTGTGTCACTGTCTAGTGTGAGGTGCAACCAGCCCAACTGTCAAACTGACCCAGACAGGGAATCCACAAACAGACAGAGTCACAGAATGGTTTAAGCAAGAAAATGCTAACTTTCTAAAAGTGGCATTTTCAAGCGCACAATCTTAAAATCAATTTTACTAAAAGATGTATTTTAAAATTGTGAGCTCAGAGACCCCAAACTCCACATGTCCATCCGCTCCCAAAGAGAATCTACACTTTAATCATATTTAAAGGTAGCCCCCATGTTAACCTATGAGAGGGACAGGCCTTGCAACAGTGAAAAACGAATTTAGCAATATTTCACTGTCAGGGCATATAAAACACATTACTATGGGGGTCATTCTGACCCCGGCGGGCGGCGGGAGCCGCCATATGGCCGCTCCGCGGTCGAAAGACCGCGGAGGCCATTCTGGCTTTCCCGCTGGGCTGGCGGGCGACCGCCAGAAGGCCGCCCGCCAGCCCAGCGGGAAACCCCTCCCCACGAGGAAGCCGGCTCCGAATGGAGCCGGCGGAGTGGAGGATGTGCGACGGGTGCAGTGGCACCCGTCGCGAATTCCAGTGTCTGCAAAGCAGACACTGGAATTCAAAGTGGGGCCCTCTTACGGGGGCCCCTGCATGGGCACTGCAGGGGCCCCCAGGGGCCCCACGACACCCCTCACCGCCATCCTGTTCCTGGCGGTCGGAACCGCCAGGAACAGGATGGCGGTGAGGGGGTCGGAATCCCCCATGGCGGCGCAGCAAGCTGCGCCGCCATGGGGGATTCCCAGGGCAGCGGAAAACCGGCGGGAGACCGCCGGTTTTCCTGGTCTGACCGCGGCCAAACCTCCACGGTCAGAATGCCCTGCGGGGCACCGCCAGCCTGTTGGCGGTGCCGCCGGGGTCGGAATGACCCCCTATATGTCCTACCTTAACCATACACTGCACCCTGCCCTTGGGGCTACCTAGGGCCTACCTTAGGGGTGTCTGAAAAGTAAGAAAAGGGAACGTTTAGGCCTGGCAAGTGGGTACACTTGCCAAGTTGAATTTACAGGTAAAACTGCACACACAGACACAGCAATGGCAGGTCTGAGTCATGCTTACAGAGCTACTTAAGTGGGTGGCACAACCAGTGCTGCAGGCCCACTAGTAGCATTTGATTTACAGGCCCTGGGCACCTCTAGTGCACTTTACTAGGGACTTACTAGCAAATCAAATATGCCAATCATGGATAAAATAATCACATACATATTTTGTAAAGGAGCACTTGCACTTTAGCACTGGTTAGCAGTGGTAAAGTGTCCCGAGTAACAAAAACAGAAAAATCAGAGTCCAGCACACATCGTCTAACAGTCATAAAGCAAGAAGTGGCAGTAAGTGTAAGAGGACAGAGGTCCACAGAACCCACGTGTGTTTGTCCATGTGATAAGAGTTTGGGTCAGAAAGGCCAGGGCAGACTGCTTGTTGAGTGGGGCTGAGGGGCACAGAGGCCACACTTGGCTGTCCATGTAACAAAGGTTAGGGTCATAAAGCAAGGAATGGCTGTAAGTGTAAGAGGACAGAGGTCCACAGAGGCCACGTGTGTTTGTCCATGTGATAAGAGTTTGGGTCAGAAAGGCCAGGGCAGACTGCTTGTGGAGTGGGTCTGAGGTGCGCAGAGACCACACTTGGCTGTCCATGTAACAAAGGTTAGTGTCCTAAAGCAAGGAATGGCTGTAAGTGTAAGGGGACAGAGGTCCACAGAGGTCACCCGTGTTTGTCCGTGTGATAAGAGTTTGGTTCAGAAAGTGCAGGAAGGACTGGTCGTGTAGTGGGGCTCAGGTGCAAAGAGGCCACACTTGGCTGTCCATGTAACAAAGGTAAGTGTCATAAAGCAAGGAATGGCTGTAAGTGTAAGGGGACAGAGGTCCACTGAGGCCACGTGTGTTTGTCCATGTGATAGCAGTTTGGGTCAGAAAGGCCAGGAAAGACTGCTTGTGGAGGGGTGCTACTGTGCACAGAGGCCACACTTGGCTGTCCATGTAACAAAGGTCATTGTCATAAAGCAAGGAATGCCTGTACGTTTAAAGGGACAGAGGGCCACAGAGGTCAGTCATGACATTCACTTGCTTCACTGCGCTGTGTTATTTATTTGTAAATCTGGGCCGTACTATTTTGACACGTTGCATAGGGTTCCTTTTAGGAGTCATATGAAATGGGGATTTTGGTGCATAATGTCCTCCAGCAGTTCTTCTCCAAGCCAGTCAGTCATTGGTGCTTGTTGGACTTTTGGCCATACGCATGGTCATCCCTAGTCTTTTTGCCTCCTTCCTCCTGGTTTTTCTGACCTTTCGCTGTTGGCTCTAGGACTCTGAGCACTTTATCACTGCTGACCAGTGTTAAAGTGCAGGTGCTCTCCCATCTAAAGTTGGTATGATTGGCTTATACCTGATTGGCATATTTAATTTACCTATAAGTCCCTTGTACAGTGGTATCTCTATACCCAGGGCCTGTAAATTAAATACTACTAGTGGGCCTGCAGCGCTGCTTGCGCCACCCACTGAAGTAGACTTTCAAACCTGTCTCAGGCCTGCTAGCGCAGGGCCTGTGTGCGCAGTTTTCTGCCACAGGGACCTGGCATCTAAATTTACTTGCCAGGCCCAGGACTCCCCTTTTACTACATGTAAGTCACCCCTAAAGTACGCCCTGTGGGCAGGGTGCCATGTATGTAGAAAGGCAGGACATGTGCCATATTGCATGGCCTGTCCTGGTAGTGACAAACAGCCTAACTTGGTGTCTCACTGCTGTGAGTGCTGCCTTCTCATAGGATTGCATTAGAAATGCCCTGCCTTATGTGTAGGGGTATTGTCTGATTTATGAGGGCTAGCGTAGGCGTGTTTGGTATGGTTGTGATGGTGATAATAAATACTGCTTACTGGTGTGGGTGTATTTTTTATTACTATCACAGAAATGCCACTTCTAGAAAGTGCGCATTTATCTGTGCTTATGATTCTGGTGTTTTGCAGCTTGACTCCAATCCACGTCTGGGCAGAGTGACAGTTGGGGCTTTGTGCATACTTTTCAGACAGCCTGTACACAGGGAGGGTGGAGGTGTCACTGAGGTGCATCTACATACTGAATAGTCTTCCTGGGCTGAGAGAAGGGAGAGGCGGGGCACACCTACATTTGTAAAGGCTGTGCCCTGGCCTCACACAATAGGGTCGTTAACCCCCCACTGATGTTTGGAGCCTGTGCTGAAAGGAGAGAGGGGGCACTCCCTGAACCAGTTGTAACTGGCTGGAACCTCCTCTCCCTACCACTGTAAAACACTGTAAGAACTGACTATAAGTACAGGGGAATTTTCCCCACAATTTGAACATTCTTGGAACTTGAAACTGGACACAGAACGCTGATGAATGGACTCACCAGGAAACCGCCATGGACTGCTGCTGCTGTGCTGACCTGTGACCTGTCTGGTCACTAGGAGGAACTGCCACCATCTGCACCCCTTGTGCTGGCCTGTAGCTGGGCCCACCAGCCCTGTGCTCCTTCTTGTTTAGTTGTTCCCAGGGGCAGGGTGCTGTGGCCCCTGACCCCTGCAACGATCTTTGACATCTTTGCCCAGGATGCCTGAAGAGAAAATAAATGCATTCTTTGAATGGTGGAAGCTGCTGAGGTCCTAGCGCTTTGAAAAGCGCTTTTCTTTTGCCAAAGGAAGAATCACCGCCGCAGCCCAGGCTGCAGATTTTACTTTAGCGCTGTGAAAAGCGCTGTATTTTGAGCCCCGGATCACCGCCGCAACCCGGGCTTTAAAGTGTGCCCTCGCGCTTCCTGGAGCGCGTCTCTGCGATTGGAAATCACCGCCGCAGCCGGGTTCGAAAAATATCCCTGAGCGCGAGGTCCGCGCTCAGCACTGTGCCCCCAGGGCACGAAGGAAACCCTGTTTTCGTCTTAAGGAGCAAGCGTGCTCCTGGTGGTGCCCCCGGGGAGAGGACCGCTCAGTGTAGTCCCCCCGGGGCACCGGAAGGCCCTGCCTTGGGCCGGAGAGCCATAGAGGCGGCGGGAGGAGAGGAGGACGCCTCTCTCCCGCCGGGAGAAGCCTCGGAAGGCTTCGGTGGCCAGGGGGAACGGGCAGCAGCCTCATCGGAGGCTCGCTGCACCCCTCGGTCCCTCGGGGCCCCTGCGAGGGCCAGCTTTTCAATAAAGGGGGTCTCCCTTGGCGAAGGGGCCGACGGAGGCCCCGGGAGACCCCAGGAGTTTGCGGGTCCCCGGAGGGGCCCGTTTCTCAACCGGAGGGGGTGCGTGGCGCCCCCCTCCCAACCTCAAAGGTTTCCCTGACCGGGGCGCCCCCCTCGAGAGGGCCGGTGGAGGCCTGGGGGGGCCCCCAGCATTTACGGTCCCCCGAGGGGCCCGTTTTTCGTTAAGGGGAGGTGTGTGTTACCCTCCTCGCTCCCCACATTGTCAGGGGCCCCCATTTTGCGCAGAGGAGCGCTGGGGCCCCCTTTCTTCTTTTTCTTCAGGAACGGAGGGTGCCTGCTTCATCAGAACAGGTACTGTCTAAACATGGACCAATATGCTGATAATTTAAAGTTCTTTCTACAGACTTTATTCATTCTGTTATATTGCCTACCTGTTCTTTGATGTGTTGACATATGTGTGCACATGTTCCTTTTATGGGCATGACTTGCTAATATGTTTGCTTAACTTGCCATAGATTTTCTAATGTTCCTAGTATGGGCGTTTTATGATATTCTTATGACAAGTGTTCTAATGTGATAACGTGTTTCCTGACTACTGCTTATGTTGCAGAATACTGAGTAACCTGTGTGTTATGTGTGACTACTGCTAGTTTGCAGAGTAATTAATGTGTAACGTGTTCTGACAACTGCTAAGGTAGCAGGATAGTACTGTTATGTGATGTTGGTCTAATAATTACGTTGTGTACAATACAGTGTATTTTTATATAATCTGGTGTTGTGTTTCCTTTGTGGTGGGGATATTGCGTCACATGTATGTGTGTGTTGTGCAAACGCTTTACGCATTGCCTCCGGGTTAAGCCTGACTGCTCGTGCCAAGCTACCAAGGGGGTGAGCAGGGGTTATCTTGGACGTGTAACTCCCTTGCCCTGACTAGAGTGGGTAAGTTCTGCCTGGCTGAGGTGCATACCCTAGCCAACCAGAAACCCCATTTCTAACATTGGAAGTCAGCGGTGAGGATAGGACTTGCGCTTGCACAATACCATTGTGACTCATTATTTCACTACAAGGATTGCGTTTAGACCATCACATGTTTGGCTTCTCTTAACTTTCTCTCTTTGGTCATTTTTCCTGTTTTCAGTTCTCACGCTTGGGTATTGTGGTTGTCACAGTTGAGTTATTTGTACCTTTTCAAGATGGGGCTTACCTTTGATTTAGAGGACCTGCCGTTTTACACGCAGGGGGAATTAGAGGGGTTCTGTAGAGAGAGAGGGCTGCCTGTAGAAGGGGACCTCAGGAGATCTCTGAATTTCTTTGAAAGGTTTGTGACATTTACCCAGGGAGGGAGTGTGCGTAGGGGGTACCCAGAGGATCCTGAGTGTAGCGAGGGTTCCCAATGGGAGGGCTCCCAGACCTCATCCCTAGAGAGTGGTAGAGAGACTGATCAGGAGGGTGAGAATGACCGGTTGGGGACGCCAGTTGACAGGGAAGGCCCCAGTGATAGGGAGTCCCTTGCTGGGTCCAGTGTAAGAAGCAGGGCTACCTCTCATTCCTTGACGCCTGATGAGCTAAGAGATAGGCGGGAAGAGAGGGACCTGAAGTTGCAGTTAGCGCGCCTAGCTGTTGAGGAGAGAAGGGCTGAGGTAGACAAGGCCTTAGTACAGGAGAGAATGGCAGAGGCAGAGAGGGCCTTTGCCAGAGAAAGACTCGCTCTAGAGCGCAGTCTGAAGGTTCTGGACTCACCAGCGCTGCAGGTGGAGTCCAGTGGTGGCAGCAATGTACAGTGCTGTAGCAAAGATGTTCCTCACATACCCATAGATCTGGTACCTAGGTTCCAAGAGGGGGGTGACATACGTCAGTGGTTAAAGGAATATGAGAGGGCTCTGGTAGAGCGCAGGATCCCTGAGAAGGATTGGGGAACTGGCCTAGGGAGTTTTATTCCTGAGGAGGGGAGGGATGCCCTACTGACTCTAGAAGAGAGTGACAGGGAGGGGTACTCCGCTGTGAAGAACGCACTGATTGTGAAGTATGGTTTTTCCCCTGAGGAATACAGAAAAAGGTTTAGGGGTGGTAAGAAACTGTCCCACCAGTCTTGGGAGGAGTTTGTGGAGGATTGCTGCATTGCACTAGATGGATGGGTGAAGGGTAGCACAGTAAACAATTTTGAAGGGCTGTTTAATCTGATTCTCAGAGAGCACCTGTTTCGTTGTTGTTTTTCAGAGTTACGCCAACACTTGTCAGTGTGTGAGCTCTCTGACCCCAGGGAGCTCGCAAAGGAGGCAGACTTCTGGTTGCGTACCAGAGGGTCTGGTGTGGCATTAGGGGGTGTTCCTAATGAGAGTGGTCTAGGTGTTTCCCAACCAGGTGTGGTGGGAAAGGCTTGTGTCCCAGGTAGGTCCCAGTGTATTGGGGCGGGTAAGGCACCCCATGTCCAGTCTCAGAAGAGAGGGAATGGGGTTGGGCTGAGGCCCAGGGTACCCGAGCTCCAGTCCCAGGTCCTGGAGGGTTCCATGAGTGAACGCCAGGAGGTGAGCCTAGCCTGTGCCGTAGGGCCAGCTGTTCAGAAGGATCCCATTTTGTCATTAGGACTTGGGCGGGTGGCTGGTGATAGCGTTCCGCCGGTCCTGGTGTCTGGTAGTCTAGCTCTACAGCGGAGGAGGCGGAAATCCAGACATAGGGTTGAGAGGGGGCTGCGGGCCCCAGTGGAGAACCTGGAGGGTCAGGGGTCAGCTCTGAGTGCAGAGCCCCCCAGGAATGACCTTGGTGAGACCATTTCTGGGCTGGGGGGAATCCAGACTCTGTCAGATGGGCAGAGGTCAGGAGACCTGCGCCAGCCAGACTCTTGTATGGCCCTTGGGGAAAGTGTTTCCCTTGTGGGGGGTAGGTGTGCCCCCCAGGAAGTCCTGGTGCGCCAGGCAATGATTCAACCGCAGGGTGGTGACTCTGGGTTGGATGATCAGGTTCAGGGGGTAAACTCTGACCTGATGGGGAGTACGTGTGCTCCCAAGGAAGTCCTGGTGCGCCAGGCAGTGGTTCAACCGCAGGGTAGTGACTCTGGGTTGGATTGCCAGATTCAGGGGGTAAGCTCTGATCTGGTAGGGGGTAGGTGTGCTCCCAAGGAAGTCCTGGTTCGCTGGGCAATGGTCCAGTCTAAGGGTGTCGTCCCTGGACTAGATAGACAGGTTCAGGGGGTAAACTCTGACCTGGTTGGGGGGGCGGTTAGTGCGCTCACCTCCCTGTGTGAAACTTCTGGTGGCTTCTCCCGAGGTGGGGAGACGCAGGACTCTGGAAGTGGGGTTCAGGGAGGGGGAAGCCCGCCCCGGACCCCGGTGCAACCCAAGGGTGTCGTCCCTGGGTTGGGTGGTCAGTCGCCAGGTAGTGATCCTGGGCTGGCGAGAAAGTTGTGCAGGGCTGCTGTACCCAGCACCCTGGCAAGTGTGGATTCTGGTGATACCCCTCCTAGGAGAGGAGGGCGGGATCCTAGAAGGAGGGGTAGAGGGAGGAGAGCCTCGCCTCTAGCCCCTGTAGAACCTATGGGTGCGGACCCTAGGTTGGTGGATCAGTGGCAGGGTAGAGCCCCTGAACTGATCAGAAATGGAGTGGAGACAGGTTGCTTTGCACCTGGGGCTACCGCCCCCCACTCATTATGGTTTCAGAGACCAGAGGCTCCTAGATGGCCTGGGGCCTGGTTCTGGCCATTGGCAGCTAGAGAATCCCCGTGGGTTGGTCTAGGCTGCCTGGGACGCATTGACAGAGAGATCCCAGTGGAGTCAGGAAGGCGTAGAACTGGAACATGCCCCTTCTGTTGTGGGCCTGGGTCCTTGTTCTATCGCCCCAATCAGGAAAGTACATCAAGGTATTGATTGTTCTCCCCTGGATTTTGGCTGGTAGGGGGTTGTGTTGGACTTTTGGCCATACGCATGGTCATCCCTAGTCTTTTTGCCTCCTTCCTCCTGGTTTTTCTGACCTTTCGCTGTTGGCTCTAGGACTCTGAGCACTTTATCACTGCTGACCAGTGTTAAAGTGCAGGTGCTCTCCCATCTAAAGTTGGTATGATTGGCTTATACCTGATTGGCATATTTAATTTACCTATAAGTCCCTTGTACAGTGGTATCTCTATACCCAGGGCCTGTAAATTAAATACTACTAGTGGGCCTGCAGCGCTGCTTGCGCCACCCACTGAAGTAGACTTTCAAACCTGTCTCAGGCCTGCTAGCGCAGGGCCTGTGTGCGCAGTTTTCTGCCACAGGGACCTGGCATCTAAATTTACTTGCCAGGCCCAGGACTCCCCTTTTACTACATGTAAGTCACCCCTAAAGTACGCCCTGTGGGCAGGGTGCCATGTATGTAGAAAGGCAGGACATGTGCCATATTGCATGGCCTGTCCTGGTAGTGACAAACAGCCTAACTTGGTGTCTCACTGCTGTGAGTGCTGCCTTCTCATAGGATTGCATTAGAAATGCCCTGCCTTATGTGTAGGGGTATTGTCTGATTTATGAGGGCTAGCGTAGGCGTGTTTGGTATGGTTGTGATGGTGATAATAAATACTGCTTACTGGTGTGGGTGTATTTTTTATTACTATCACAGAAATGCCACTTCTAGAAAGTGCGCATTTATCTGTGCTTATGATTCTGGTGTTTTGCAGCTTGACTCCAATCCACGTCTGGGCAGAGTGACAGTTGGGGCTTTGTGCATACTTTTCAGACAGCCTGTACACAGGGAGGGTGGAGGTGTCACTGAGGTGCATCTACATACTGAATAGTCTTCCTGGGCTGAGAGAAGGGAGAGGCGGGGCACACCTACATTTGTAAAGGCTGTGCCCTGGCCTCACACAATAGGGTCGTTAACCCCCCACTGATGTTTGGAGCCTGTGCTGAAAGGAGAGAGGGGGCACTCCCAGAACCAGTTGTAACTGGCTGGAACCTCCTCTCCCTACCACTGTAAAACACTGTAAGAACTGACTATAAGTACAGGGGAATTTTCCCCACAATTTGAACATTCTTGGAACTTGAAACTGGACACAGAACGCTGATGAATGGACTCACCAGGAAACCGCCATGGACTGCTGCTGCTGTGCTGACCTGTGACCTGTCTGGTCACTAGGAGGAACTGCCACCATCTGCACCCCTTGTGCTGGCCTGTAGCTGGGCCCACCAGCCCTGTGCTCCTTCTTGTTTAGTTGTTCCCAGGGGCAGGGTGCTGTGGCCCCTGACCCCTGCAACGATCTTTGACATCTTTGCCCAGGATGCCTGAAGAGAAAATAAATGCATTCTTTGAATGGTGGAAGCTGCTGAGGTCCTAGCGCTTTGAAAAGCGCTTTTCTTTTGCCAAAGGAAGAATCACCGCCGCAGCCCAGGCTGCAGATTTTACTTTAGCGCTGTGAAAAGCGCTGTATTTTGAGCCCCGGATCACCGCCGCAACCCGGGCTTTAAAGTGTGCCCTTGCGCTTCCTGGAGCGCGTCTCTGCGATTGGAAATCACCGCCGCAGCCGGGTTCGAAAAATATCCCTGAGCGCGAGGTCCGCGCTCAGCACTGTGCCCCCAGGGCACGAAGGAAACCCTGTTTTCGTCTTAAGGAGCAAGCGTGCTCCTGGTGGTGCCCCCGGGGAGAGGACCGCTCAGTGTAGTCCCCCCGGGGCACCGGAAGGCCCTGCCTTGGGCCGGAGAGCCATAGAGGCGGTGGGAGGAGAGGAGGACGCCTCTCTCCCGCCGGGAGAAGCCTCGGAAGGCTTCGGTGGCCAGGGGGAACGGGCAGCAGCCTCATCGGAGGCTCGCTGCACCCCTCGGTCCCTCGGGGCCCCTGCGAGGGCCAGCTTTTCAATAAAGGGGGTCTCCCTTGGCGAAGGGGCCGACGGAGGCCCCGGGAGACCCCAGGAGTTTGCGGGTCCCCGGAGGGGCCCGTTTCCCAACCGGAGGGGGTGCGTGGCGCCCCCCTCCCAACCTCAAAGGTTTCCCTGACCGGGGCGCCCCCCTCGAGAGGGCCGGTGGAGGCCTGGGGGGGCCCCCAGCATTTACGGTCCCCCGAGGGGCCCGTTTTTCGTTAAGGGGAGGTGTGTGTTACCCTCCTCGCTCCCCACATTGTCAGGGGCCCCCATTTTGCGCAGAGGAGCGCTGGGGCCCCCTTTCTTCTTTTTCTTCAGGAACGGAGGGTGCCTGCTTCATCAGAACAGGTACTGTCTAAACATGGACCAATATGCTGATAATTTAAAGTTCTTTCTACAGACTTTATTCATTCTGTTATATTGCCTACCTGTTCTTTGATGTGTTGACATATGTGTGCACATGTTCCTTTTATGGGCATGACTTGCTAATATGTTTGCTTAACTTGCCATAGATTTTCTAATGTTCCTAGTATGGGCGTTTTATGATATTCTTATGACAAGTGTTCTAATGTGATAACGTGTTTCCTGACTACTGCTTATGTTGCAGAATACTGAGTAACCTGTGTGTTATGTGTGACTACTGCTAGTTTGCAGAGTAATTAATGTGTAACGTGTTCTGACAACTGCTAAGGTAGCAGGATAGTACTGTTATGTGATGTTGGTCTAATAATTACGTTGTGTACAATACAGTGTATTTTTATATAATCTGGTGTTGTGTTTCCTTTGTGGTGGGGATATTGCGTCACATGTATGTGTGTGTTGTGCAAACGCTTTACGCATTGCCTCCGGGTTAAGCCTGACTGCTCGTGCCAAGCTACCAAGGGGGTGAGCAGGGGTTATCTTGGACGTGTAACTCCCTTGCCCTGACTAGAGTGGGTAAGTTCTGCCTGGCTGAGGTGCATACCCTAGCCAACCAGAAACCCCATTTCTAACAGTGCTCTATAAAAAAATGAATAACGGTGGAGCTCGGATGAAGTTTTCATGTAGGTTTCTCCACATTTTTGCAGAGAAGAGTTTCTGTTTAGATATGCTCCACCTCATGAGGCAACCTTTTTGTCAATCTTGTCTGGCCACCCCCGTCATCAGTACTGAATATCTGTGCCCTATTTATCATAGTTGTCTCGCCTCACCCACAACTAGCTACATACAACCATGCTCACAGTAGCATCATCCACCAAAACACACTCAAATCACCCTACAAAAGGGCACATTAAAGCAGAACTCTGAACATACAGCGAATGGAGCCGAACACACGATAAACTGGCCGTCGTGGCACTGATTACTGTCAGGTAGACTGCATACAAGTCAGCATGGTAATGACCCCCGTGCTGCATACATACTACAAACAACGTAAGCGCGTAAGTACAGGCTGCCAGTTTCACCCACCCAAAAAAATAATTGAAACTGACATGTGCACCATGACTGCACATTACCACAAACCAAAACTATACTCCTATCTGCCATGGAAACATTTGCAAAGTCATTCTCCAGACTACCGAAAAGTGCTAAAAGTAGGCCCTATAAAATTCCTGATCATTGAATCTAGTGTATTACACATCATTTCATACCCCTTACATTTTTTCTTAATTATCACTTGTTTTGTGGGAATTGTCATCATGTATGTGTGGCGTGGGCTGCACCTGATGGATTTAGAAAGTGCATTGAACGGATATCTTTCCTGTCCTTTGTCAAAGAGGACACACCACAGACACAGTTTTCATGTGACAAGCATCCATGTGTCAAGACATATATAGCACAAAACGTCCATGAGGTTTAGGAAACTGTGTGGGAAACTAATGTGAAATAATGTGTAATTAGGCCCAGGCCTTGCTGAGAAGCCAAGCTAATGACAGATTGTGTGCTACACAAATGTTAATCAACAATGCCAATAAAAAGAAGGCCGTTAGACAAGCATGCCAGGGCACTTCATACATTCTGCACTAGGGGGACATTGGCATTTAGTGACGCTACTTGATGGGGCCTTTTTAGAGTTGAGTCTGCGTAGCATGCGCTTGCGCATGTGTATCGCTTGCGAGACGCTGTAGTAGTTAGAAAAGGGCTCAGAGCCCTGCCCATATCACGTCAGTGTCTTTCATTGGTTTGTGGGCTTGCTTTTTAAAATCTTCTTGCTTTCATTAGTGGAAGGCATGCACACCTCATGCCTTTTCCGGTGGTTAGCCCTCCTGGAGCACAGCAACCAAGTACTGAAAACATACGAGGCTCGCTGTTTTCCGTCCGGTTTGTGGACTACTTTTCCTCTTTTTTCGCAGCGCAATCACGCTCGTTTTTTTTCTCCATTTAATGAGGCAAAAAAAGTCCGGTTGGGAGTTTAAAACTGCTAACAGCTCTAACTCGGAGAAATGCGAGACCCGTTGCATTGCAAATGCTTGTTGTGATTGCTCCCCTAGCAGTCATCTGCAGGCAGCACAGCCATGGCGCTGTGCGCATCACTTTACAAAGTAGATTACTGGGAGCGTCACGCAATAAGGTAAAAGGCACATCGCCGGAGAGGGAAATTGATGGAAATTAAAATTGCAAGAAAATTATACTTGTCTTGTTTTCTTCTGCCCTGGATGAGCCTCTTCCGCAATCAAGGATGAAGTGAACGACAACTGCCTATCATTATCCCCGGGAGGTAGCTGAAGGTTCTAAGGCACCGGGGAAGGCGGGGCTAACATGAAGGGCGACTCCAGGAGGCTGCAATGAATACTGCAGTCTGTGTTTTGAAGTTGTTTATCAGTGTTCAGCACTGACGCTCCAAGCACCCCTTACCTCAGTGCCTGGCGCGAGATGCAGAACCATGTCACACAGTGAGCACTGCCAGTGCCTCTGACACAGTTCTGTGCTGACTTGTGTCTTAAATATTTGAAGTTGAAGAGCTGGAGCGGTGGTATTTTACCACCGCAGTGTGAAATGATTGCCATTACACCTTTATAGGCATGTGCTGCATTTACTGGAAACAGAGCAGGATGTTATTACTTAGCTAATGTAAACAGCAACATGAATAAAGATACATTACTCAAATTAAACATAGCAAGGCATAACATAACAAAGCAGAATATAAAACGAAAAAGACTGTACCACACTAAGGCGTCATGTTGCAAATATGTTTCAAAAAAAGACAGCAGCTCAAAAGAACACAACAGACCACTCACCGCCGTATCAAAATGCCATACAACTAATATGCACTCCGCATTCAGAAATGTGCTTCCATAACATGCTGTGAAAAGTTGCAAACACCAAATCAGTGCCTTAAGTGAACGCCAAGGACATGAAATGCGCGCCAGTTAGGACGGTTTTGTGATGTGGTCCTAATAATAAACAGGAACAGCTCTCTGTAGGCGGCTGCAGTACCGCGGTCAGCGTCCAGCGCTCTCCGTGGTCCTGAAAAGCATAACTCGAATTCTCCGTGTTTTCGGGTGCTTGTTTCTAGTTCGCGCAACCGGTTTTCTCTTTTGCTCATATTCTGTTTTGTCCACACACGGTGGCTTCCCTGCGTCTCAAGTCCTAATAGATTTGGGCCAGGCTCGACAGCCAATTTTAACTCTTGCAGACCGGAAAGCAGTGGTGTAACAAAGCCCCACGCAGCACGGGGGAGGGTTGAGCGGAAGGGGGGGGGGGGGGGGGCGGGGCTCCAGGATGGCCCCCTCTGCACATTACACTGTGTTTGGGTGGTCCGGGGGAAGGGGCCCCCTCAAAGTGCTTTGCAGGGGGCCTCCCTCAAGTTTCGTTACTGACGGAATGGTAATAGGAGGTGCGGAGGATAAGTGCTGAAATGAGAAATTAATGTCAGTTAAAGACAGCAGAAAAAGGGGAAGACATGGCAAGAAAGTGATGAAGTAAGACATGAGAGCAGGATTGTAGGAAGAGCTGTGAGCCCCAAAAGCAGGAGCAAAGCTTTAGGGAGGTGTTGGGGGTGTTAAACGCCCCAATAAATGTATTTTCTGAAAAATAGTTGGTCACAGGTGCTTTCAGCCGGGTATGGGGAGGCGTCTTGGATTTCAACTGAAATTTTACAAGCACACAGACAAAACACACTCTCCCTCCCTCGGTTTTAAAAGTTTTCAAAAGCGTGGGTACATTTTACAAAACTCTCATGCACCCTGCTGGTTGTATAATTTATTTTAATCTTATATTGTTGGAAAATCTGGAGCTCACACCCCTCCCAATCTTAAAGACAAAGTTACAACCCTGTAGAAAAGCAGACATTACAGCATGAACGTGTACAATCCTAGTATCAGCAAATTCGATCTTGTACATTTTAAAAAAACACAAAAGCAACACCTTTCAAGGGTGCATGTTGTAGGTCTCTTAGAGTTAAACAATAACTTATCTTGGACACCACACCTTTCGGTGGCATGCCATGTCCTTGTGACAGTCTCACACAATTTCATTTGTGCTGTTTGCTGCTTATTTGTATGTGTGTATCATGCACTCTTACACACTTACTGCACCACTCACACATGGTTGACTTTGGTGTAAATTTAGCAGTTAATTGTGGGGGATATATTAGATACATTGCAAATACTTGCAAATATAAAGCTAGAGAAGGTAGGAGAAGTAGTGATAAAGTTCATACTTGAGTAGCTAAGTACAGCTCTTTTTGTATGGATGAACTAAAAACAACTGACTAATGATTTTTTGCCTGCTGGCCACTGATTAGGGGGATTTCTGACATATAGGTGTTCAGTCATAATCCTGCAGATGGTAGCTTTGCCTCATTGGCTCCTCAGCCAACCACATACACCATGTCTGAACCTGCACTTCCTCACACACTGCTGTAACACATCATGAGTATGGTAAAACTAACCCCTCTCACCGCGATCTAAACCCAGCTCATGTCCCCTACAAGTGGGTGAACATTCTAAAGCTTAGTGAACTCTGCTTCATGGGCTGAGGTACAGGCAAATAAAAAGATTTGGTCAGGACGAAATACGTCAGACAATTCTGGAAGCCAGACTGGCATAACTGGCAAGATGGTCACTAAAGTGCACCGCCATTATGCGCTGCTGACCTGAACAGTATGCCTTTAAAACATTTCCAGTTGTTCCTCAATGCTAGACCATTGTTGGCATCATATTTCTGGTCCCCAACTCTCCTTGCATCCAAATCAAGCATATTTTTTCTTGCAGGCTTCATTAGGCTCTGGGTTTTCTACTTCCATCTCTGTTGTTAATCACGGCCCAACTTCCCTTAAGAAGAACCCTAACGACATGACAGTGATGCTCATCTACTCTACCCTCTTCCATAGAGCCCAAACTGTTGAAAAACAAAGGTAAGCTGTACTCTATTGAAATATAGAGCTACAAAGGTAAACTGAATGCTCCCGTCTACTATCACTATATATTTATGATTAGGATCGTAAAAAGTTGGTAAGGTTTTTCCTCCACCACTATGACATAGTGAACAATAAGGCAGGTTGGTATGTTTGCAGATTGTGTGTGGATGTTAAGCACTGCCTTACTTATTGACGATGGTCCAATGTCCCCAGGACATAGGAGGTGGCTTCACAATCACTGATTCCTGATGTTGTGGAGAGTAGATGGTGTCCTCAGGCATCGATTGTGCTTCACAGAAGTGCCCCATCCAGATCTTCTGCTGCTTCCACCCCACAATCATAGATGTAATTCAAAGTTTGGCAGATATGGAAAGGGTGAGGAGGGCACGGGACAACCTGATTCTCAGTGTTACCTACATCGTCCTTTATATGTAGAGATCGCATCCAAAGAGCTTTGCATTAGACATTTTTGCCTATAATTATTCAATAGGAGGTGTTTACTCAAAGTTAGAGCATGATTTCTATCCAGTCCTCTTGTGGTCCAGCGCGTCTCCTCTTTGGATATCATGTATAATGGATAAGGACGGCCAAGCAGATCTCAGATGCCCTTCATGGCCCGCGCTCTTGTAAACTACTCAGAATCTCTTATAAATCTCTAACAAATGCTCGTCCACAAACAGCGGGAGGTTATTGTCACATCCTATTTACCTCCATCAAATGCCAGCGCCCTCCTAATGCTGCCGCACCTTTGGTTATTGACGAACGACTTGACCCTTAGGGAATGCGCGCTGCAGACCGGCCTGTTTATTAGGACTGGTAAATTAGGGTCTGTTCTGAGGGCTTTTTCGCACCCTGCATGTTAAGTTCTTAACTCGCTTATGTGGCACATAAATAGGGACTGCAACAGATGGTGCACAATATATTTTTTCCAGAAATTAAAACCTGTATCAAGCCATTACGAACAAAAAAGTCCTTTCAAGGTGATGCGTTTCATTAAGAAAAGGTTTTTGAATGTGGTCTGGGAGTCATTTCGGATTAACAAGGAGTGTTAACAGCTGCCCTGCGCTGAGGTTTTGGTGTTGGTGTTTGACAACTTTTTTTTACTTCTTTGCAACTCCTGTGAATTAACCAGTCTAATTCTTGATCTTTTGAAAATAAGTCTGACCTTAGTTAGTGCGTAATTTTTCAGCAGCCTGTTTCTTCCTTTTAGCAGTAGCTGTATACATGAGGTTTCTGTACACGTTTTTTTAAAATAAATAAATAAAGTATTAATTCAATAAAAGTATTTTTTCAACAGCATGAGCATCAGGCACTAGTATAGGAAACTAAAGGTACAAAGCAAACCAACAAACAACAGTCAAATAACCCAACGGATCCAAGTTCAATAGAAGGGCAACACTTAACCAACAATCAGGCCTCAAGGTCACATGCATAACAAACAGAACAGCAGTTACTTATTTTGTTCCTGGGGCAAAGGCCACACCCCCAGGTCTACTTATTTTCTTCCCTATTGAGACAACAACCACATTGTAACAACCACGTTGGTTACCCATACATTAAAATTGAGCTCCAGTATCAATTCGAGGCGGTAACCCAGTATTAAGGTGCACTTCCGTTTAATGATCTGAGAATATCCAGCAACCCTTTGCTGTCTGATTAGACTACTGGTAATGAACGGTGAAACTGTTTTAAAATGTCATTGCTGAAAGTCTCCAGCCATGTTCCAAATATTGTTACGTGGCTGATAGTAATATTATGACCAGTCATTCCATTTTGGCCAGATGTTAGGGATACGTTTTACATCAGGGCACAGAGTCAAAGGCTGTGTGATGTCACCTCCTGTGATGTCATCTTGGGTGTCAAAGGCCTTGGCGCTGACTTTATGGATCCTTCTTCATCCAGTGGTACCACTAGAGACATGGGTGATTGCTACCAGTAGCCACAGTGGTATCCATTGCTTAGAAGCTGACTGAACAATGTGGTGCATTCCAGAACGAACCCCAATGGAAGTAATAAGCCAAGATGGTGAAATAATCTTCCAAGATGATGAAGGCCTGGGTAGAAAATACTTGGAGGATGGATTAAGCTAAAGATTAGGCTTTGAACTTCAATTAAGGCTGGAATAGATCGGCTGGAATTTCCCTCAGGAGAACTGCTGAAAAGTCAATGGGACAAAAAGAGTACTGTGTGGGCGATGAACATAATGATACTTCAAAATCATTGTAGTCTATCTCCCTTTTCTAAACTTCTGGTTAAATGCTGTTCCAACAGGAAACTATCCCACAATACTTCCTGTCATTCATCTTGGATTGGAAAAGATTGATATGGATGCTCTTGCTTCCAGCCAATGTAGATAGGGCTACTAAAAATGAGACCTCACCCTCTAATTCCAGGGGAGATCACTGGGATGGTGAAGTACAATGGAGTCTGCAGGCACCAATCCAGGAATTACCAAGTCTCTGGGTTTGTAATGAGTTGAGTCACATATGAGGATCATAGCAGGCAACTCTAGGACACAATTCCTGAAGCAGAGCTTTCACACACAGGTGTGATAAGACGGCAACTGCTGGGTACATACCAATACAGGAACAAGGACCTAAACAGAGCTTACTGAGGCCCAAATAGGTGCATACAGAATATATCTGCACTGCGGGTCGCAAGGACGTTCTGCGAATGGGCATGATAATAGAGCATCACTATTTGTACCGTAAGGTACATTCAGCATGTTGATAAAGTAAAGTTCTAATTCCACATGCAACTATCTCACCTACTTCACATCACTGACAAAAAGGCTGAAGCCACAGACGAGACCGTGGCAGAGACGCCATCACTGTCTGCCCTTTTGTTGTGTTGTTTGTGAAGGTGGGGCCAATCACTCCCCTCTTTTGTCTCTTCATCACTTATCCTATGCCCCACCAAGACCGCCTTGCCCTGAATTGTATGTATTTTATTTGACTCCTGTCTTCTAACCGTCCCATGCCCCAGTCTTCGATCCCTACCAATGCTGTAGTAACTCAAGGATCACCTGTAGTCTGGCACCGCTGTTCCTACCTGTTCCTTAACTCTTCTTCCTCTATCAATACCGAAATCCTTGGCCACTAGTTGGACCCTAGAATTGCTTCCTCTACTTACACTCTTGTGCTTCGACTCTATTATATATCCTGCCTCTACCCCGCCTATTACCTTCCACCTCTGGTCTACCTATAACTCTTATCTTAATCCTTACCCATACGTTTGCACCTTTCCCCTGACATAAACCCTGATACCTACCCCTATCTTCTAGTACCCGTACCCATCCCTACGCTGTAGTACTGCTGCCTCTCTCTCTCCCACATTACCTTTACTGCATCTGTGTCTTAGTACCTCTAATTCTGCCTGTATCCTAGTTGCTTTCCCACTACAGGCACAGTAGTTCTACGCACAGCTGCTAACACTTTACTACAACTGCATATACCCTAGAACCACTACCCCACCTATACCCTCTAAGCTCTAACCCATTCTACCACCTCCCAAGATTCCTGCTTCTTTTACAACTTACCTGTTTCCTTGCGCCATTTTCCCATGTTTTCCCCTCTTCGCTACTTTTATGTTAAAATTCCTCAAATTTCTTAAATACATTTTCTTTATATTGGAAATTCATCAGAATTGAGTTTCTGTAGCCTAGGATCATCTGGATTTTTTGTTGTTGCTTTTTCTCTGTGAATTGAGGTGCATCTGTAAGTACCTTGATCTCTGAGAACTGTCTCAGAAATTGATGGGCCCTATTAATGAACTGTGAAATCATTAGCATCAGTGGATTAAAAGAGAGATTCCACTGACACACACTGAAGACTGGAGTACAACTCTGGGAATTAACAGGCACGTGTGGGAAGCTGAGAGCAATATAGTGGGGAAGCGATGCGATACTCAACAAATGCGCCCCCACTTGGTATTTAAACACAAAGGCCCATAGAGACTGGACCAAGGCTACTGAAGAAGTGCTGGCGCCGCTCAGACACAATATGAAGCTGTGAGTTAATTACATCTGAGGTCATTTCATCTGGATCTCCCGGACACAGAGATGATCCGATAAGGCCTGAGCTTTGGGGCATGGATTGATATTGACGTCTTGTTATCTTAAGCGTTTGCATGTTCTTCACTCACATGAAGCCACCAGTGCAGCTGTGTCTGATGCCTGGGAAGCAGGCACACCTTACACGTTTTGCCTCGGTAGTGGAATGTTTTATGACATACCCCAGCATGCGTATATCTGTGTGCTGAAGCTTGTGCTCGGAACATTTGTCCACATAAGTGGACACAACTTACATGCAAGTATTGCTCATTGTTATGGAGGGGTTTGACAAAAACCCCGCGTGAGAGAGTTTTCTGACTTTGTGGTGATGAATAATCATATCACCTCACCTTATCTTCAGGAGAGAGTCAACATGCATATTCACATTCACACACACACTTATGCACAAGTGCACACACCCCCAACTATGTCCTGAATTCCATAACCCACACTTCAGCAGCAGCTATTAAATACTGCGACAAGGTCAGCCAATTAATCAAGAGTATGGTGCCCCCGCCCCCTCCTCAGGGGTTTTGGCAATTGGTGGGCTGGAGTGGGGGAGGAGTGGGAAGGAGTGGTGGGAAAAGAGAGAGAGGGAGAGATAAAGGGAGGGAGGGGGCGAACATAGCATTGCGGGAAAGCAGGTTATCTGCAATGGAAGTTAACACCAAGTGAGAAAACACTGGCCTTTGAACTCAGAGTTTTTTAAAGCATTGTCCAGCAGGCACACTTTCTTGGTTAGTAGAGTAGGTGCAAACTGTGGTGGTCCAACTCCTGAATGTATTCTTTAATTGTCTGAGAGAACGATAATGACTACAAGGTCCACAATCCTTCATTCTGCTAATACGGAATGTGTAAACGGATTGTGGACTGTAGCAACATCTAGAATTCACTAGCGAATTTAGAAGACACGAATTGGATATCTATAGAGTTCTAGAGCTTAATGTGCTGACTGCGGGACCTTGCAAGGCCTCCAGGATCACCCCCTAAGAAGGATGACTGGAGTCTGACAACAGCAGCAGCTCATCTCTTATTAACGGCCCGCTAAGACCAGCATGCCAAGAAACACCACGCTTGCAGCGAGTCATTAACTAGAGAACCCCTAAATCAAAGGTGCCGGTGAACCGTAGGACAAAAAGTAGGTCATCATTCATTTTAGGAAATTTAACACATGCATGCATTTTACTTTTTTGACAATTGATACTTAATTATCAAAACTGTAATTGCAAATTAATTAACTTGACTTGGGTATATGATGTGTTAATTACCAGTTGAGTATCTTCCAGCCCTATACATTCCAGCAAAGGAGCTACAGTGCACGTAAAGATATGTAGACTAAACCCTTGGCTCCCCCTTGACCAAAATGATGTGATCCTGTGGCAATTACACATTCTTCCGATGTCTTGATAGCGACTAAATCTGGGAAGGGCAGATGTACAAGGTTATCAGAAGCTTTGAAGAAAACAGTCACAGCACAATTCTGCTCCATATAAAAGCGCCTAGAGGTCCTTCTCTTCAAGGTGATGAGCTCCGCAACTCTTTCCTCGTACACACTTTTCCGGGCTTAAAAAAAGCATTGCCTTTATTTCCACCCTCTCATCATATTTTCTCCGATTGGATATCACCAAAACGCTCTCCTCCGCTCTTTCCTCTATCTCCTTCCTCTACTTCATTTCCTCATCCCTCCCATCTATCCTGTCTCATCCCCTCCTCCATTCTTATCCCCCTCTGCATCTCTTTGTCTCTTTCTCCATCTCTCTGTCTCTCTCTCTCTTTCGCTTCCTCTTCCCAGTAATTCTTCTGTTCCTCTTTATTTCTATTCCTCAAGCACACTGTTGACATATACTCTGCCCTTCGCTCATCTAGAACTCGGAATGCCGCGCATCTCATTTGCATTCGAAAAATATGAATAACCATCAGTATCCGTAGTAAAAAAATATGCAAGTAAACAAGTGGAGTAAAAACATCAAGGCTAAATTGGTAAATTGCTCAGTGTCCTATAACCGCAGAGAGACGGTTATGTTAATGCCATATCAGTCCTCCGTTTGCTCATTTTGTGCATGCTGTTAAATTAACTCCAATTTGCAAACTTGGTACCTTCTAAATCAAACTGGAGCTGGGCTTGTAAACAAAGCAGCTGGTAAACGGTGATTCCTCTCAATCAAAATGCGCTGATTCTGTCAAAAGAAGGAAATATGTCCAAAATAGCATTCAATCAAACTGCATTCCTGCCTGTGGGCAATGCACTCTGCTCCCGAGGTCTATGATGACTGAATGATATTACAAGCATCCACCACTCGCAGGTATAATGTCACTCACAGCCACCCACCCACTGTAGAAGGTACCATTGTTACCATCCGACATGTGCAGCAGATATGGGAGATATCACTGATTGTTCCCACCTCTGGCTTCACTTGGGGCACCTTCAGGTCGCCTACTGGCCCCAAACCTACACATTATTTATGGAGTGACATGGGCTGTATGCAACGTCTTGGTACTTGCTCTGCTGAATGAGGCATGAGCTTCTATCAGCCCCTTGTCCTTAGCAACTGTACCCTTATCTCACATGTTCTTCGGTTCCTTAGTTCAGTTCTCCTATGTGCCCTTCGCATCGCAATATACCAGCCCCTGAGCGCCAAGGCCTAGGAGACAAGTCTGGCCTACGTTTATGGCACTAGTTCTAAAGCAAGGAGACTTAGGTCTAAGTCCAAGTGGCCACACTTGGCAAACATTGTGATCATCCAGAAAGTATCTGATGCCTTTCAGTCCCCTTCAGTATATATAGAGAGGTGCTAAAAGGCAGAGAAGCCCTTAGCACCATCACAAATAAGTCCCAACTCAAGGTCCACATCTCCTGGTAGAAGTCCCTCTCTTTTTCCAGCCACTCTGTTATTGTCCAAACTTCCACCTCCACCACAACCACGGTGAAAGGTGCTTGCCTGGTAGGCAGAGGAATGGCATGCTACTTTTATATGTGCGGAGACTAAACTTCACCTGCCCACCAGTTAGACATACCTTACAAAGCAAGTCAAAGAGCTCCCCCAAGGCACATTCATTGCTCTCCGGAGCCCGGAGTAACTCAGACCACGAGCAATGCGTTAGTGATCCTCTTAACAGTGAGGAGTACCGTCAAATGAATAATAATTGTAATGTCCAAACCAACATCACAAAACTGAAACAATAACTAAGAAAACAACTTCAGACATTTTGGCGAAACTCATAAGATGAAAATGTAGAAACATCGATTTAACCACGTTATTGTAAGTCAATGGGATCAGTTGCTAATATTTAGGTATATGGAAAGCAATGATACTAAATGTAAAATATTTTAAAAGAAAAATGAGTATGTCTTCGGAATATGTGCCAAAGTTCTAGTGATTTTTCCATTGGATAAGATTTGAAGGTGTTGTGCAGTGAACAAAGCTATTTTAGGACTCACCCTATTGTAGGCCCTCCAAATTTACCACTAGAGCGGGTTGCAAGGGTTTATCCAACATGGCTCCATGAAGATGGATATGTTAGCTAGACTACCTAGATGGAAAGCTCTGCAGGAAAATGCATGTCTTCAGTCACTCCAGGGTGACTCTAGATGGCGGATGCCGGATGAGTTCCCTATTTTTGTGCCATATCTTTCAAATATCAAATTTAAAGCACACAAATGACATTAGTTCACCATTTTATTAGAGATAGGTTTGCACATTGTGCAGCATTCAAGAGTGATTTCACTGAAAGATATCATTTTAACCCGAGTAAGGGAGCCAGGCAGAGAGTGTGGAAGGAAGACACTGGAATGGAATTTACTTAGAGAAAAGTGTTAAATTTGTAAAGCGTTAAAAGTGTTTCCATTGAAAATAATAATTCCTACTGGGATACGGAATGGCAGATAATGTAGTAAGATGGATGATAAGAGGACTTTACTGTAATAGAAAATATGTTCTGTCCTGTTTGAACACGGTTTTAGGGGCTAAGAAGCAGGGGTATAGATTTGGGGGGTGTCTGGGGTATTACACCCGCCTGTTAACGTATCGTATGATAAGTAGTTGGGTACAGGCGCTTTCAGTCGGGCTGGTGAGGTGTCTGTCGGATTTCACAAAGACTTTTTTGCATATACACAGACAAAACACACACAAACGCTCTCCATCTCTTAGTTTTGAAAGTCTTGAAAAATGTTGGTTATTTTTCAAAATATTGTGATTTCTCTCTTAGTACCCCTACCAGTTCGCCTTCCTCTCCCTTTCCACTGCCTATTAAGCCCCTTTTATGGCCCCTGCTTGTGCTATAATGTATTATAACTTTCTATTGTTGGAAAATCTAAAGCTCATACCCCCTAGTCCTGTTGACCAAGCTACGCCCCTAGCAAGGAGGGTCAGAAGTGTGTGGGGACTTCGTCCACAAGAAGGATGCTCATTTTCATAATAGAAGTGTTTTCTTTGGCGGAGAAGGGGTGGTAAAACCACAATATTGACTCAGGAATGTACACATTATGGGCCTCATTTAGAGTTTGCCAGATGGGATATTCTGTCACGAACTTAGAGGATATCACGCCTGCTATATTACGAATGCATTGTAGCCGATGGCACTTGTGATACAGTGGAGGGGACTGCCAGCACATTTGTGATGAGGTATCCCTTCTGCCAATCTCTAGCTAAGGCCCTGTGTTTTAGAATCGCATAACGTGCAACCATGGGAAACCCTCAAGTTTCTTTTAAAAAGTCAGATGTTTATTTTTCAGAACTTCATTTTTAAATGAAATGTTTATGTTATATATGTATTAATGAGACAAATATTTTATTTGGTATGCATGAATGCAACAGAGCGTGGTTCAGTGTGGCAGAAATATGTGGCATGAAGCACTGAGGAGATGAGGAAATGGCTAGGAGGAAAAGCTGCTGGCCAAACATTTGCGGCATAATGTCCTTTCCTGGTCTTTCAGTCTAGACTTCTAGCACATACTGGGTTGACTCCTGCATTCTGCTCTTGTGCGGAGGGGGTCACATGAGATGAAAGAATTCCATTAAAAATAGATGCAAAATCCTTACAGTGTTGGTCTGCCAACAAAGAGATTTTGAAACGTGTGGATTAATCAATGTAGACATTTATCAGATGTACTACATGCAAGCTTTAATTTGTCACATATGCCTCCAATGCCTAGATCCATTGCAAAATAAAAAAAATACATTGATAATGAACGAAAAGCATGTTTTCCCATTATTTGGTTCAATTGGACAATCCGGTAGGTGCAATAAGAAAAGCGCCCAGTGATCCCTCAATATCAATTTCAGGGCCTCACTTACAAAGCCCTATCGGCACACTGCGCCACCGAAGCATCATTTGTTTGATGTTCCAGTGGCGCGTTGTGCCAGCCCATATTTACAAGGCCACGCAAAGCCACCTTGGATGGCTTCTTATGCCTTTGCAAATAAGGACCCCTTTCATGCATGAAACTGAGTGAAAGGGGCATTCCATGGGTGTTACGTAGGGTGTTTCGACGCAACAACCATGGAACCCAAAGGAATCTGACACATTCTCAGACTTACAAGTCTGGGAATGCTTCAGATTCCTATGCCACCTCAGAGGTGACGTAAGAATGATACACCAGGGAGAAATATGTTTATTTCCTCCCTGTTTTTTCACCTTTCCATGTGTGCTGCATTATGCAGCACACATACAAAGAGGAAAAAACCTCTTGTGATTGTTTTTGTGCAGGAATGTGTCCCTTCCATTACAAAAACAAGCATCCCCACAACGCAGGAACCCTTGCACCATGGTGCCAGGGGGCCAGCATTGGCGTTAGGCAGCAATTTGTGTTCCTAGCACAGGGGGAGAGGACAGAAATGTGCCATATCTTGTAGATATGGTTCATTTCTGCCCTTTCTCGGTGGCAAATGGCACGGCAGCAAGGCATTTGCTGCACCTCTAAATGCCACGGGCCTTGTAAATGTTCCTCCAATATGTTGTAGTTTATGTCCTTTAGATTCAATAGTAATAAAGGTTTTTGCAAGGATAAAAGTAAGGTGTGCTGGACATGTTGAATGTGAATTAGCTACAAGAAATTAGATGTTTCTTTAAAGGACAAATGCTCAGAGGGTAGCCATAATGCCACCGACAATGGAACATCTAAGCAGATAGGACCTTCCAGAAGGAGGCCCCAAGAGGAAAAAATCCTAAAGGGAAAAAACCTCTGATGGTGATTGGAGAATTCCAGGAGGCCGACGAGGATTAGTACTGGAGGTTTAAGACCAGGACTGCAGCAAGGCACAGAAGGCGCAGGGCTCCACGGGCTGCAGGTACGTGTTTAGGGCATCCAGCTGTGTAATGCGAGATACCAGGGAGGTAGTTGAGTGAGCCATGGGTCGAGTGTGATCTGCGGCATGACAAAGATTAAATTATGATTAGAAAAGAAGTCGAACCCTCCCTCTCTGTGCTGTAGTGCCTTCATTCTTCCACTTCAGGAAGAACGAGGGTCCACTTCATGGATCACTTCATCACCAAGTATCCCCTTTGATTGTTGTTGGCATTTAGGTCTCAAAAAAGAGATCCCACAAATTTCCAAGCAAGTCATACTTACCCTAACTGTGCAACCCCATCATTTGTTTGGAAATACTTTATAAATCCAATAAAAAATAAATAAATTGCACATAGTTCCACTTCTTTACAACTAGGTTTGGAGCTACAAAGATACTGAAGCACAAATACATACAGAAAAATGGGACAAAGCACCCTAACATCTTTTCTCTAGTCTCTGTTCTCTGAGAAAGGTATTTTTAAGTCAATAGGAACAAATTGAAAGTTGAGGTCCAACTACATTCCCACCCCAAAGCAATCTTGATGCCCCACATCTCCCATTACCAAACCCTGCAAATGGAAATCATCAATTTGTCTCATATTATACCTTGTTTCCAAACTCTAGTTTGGAGACAGTATGCTCCCGCCGTTCCTTATGACATAAACAGCAGACACCGTTTTTTTTGCAGCAGTCCCAAACTTCTGCAGTAATATTGTCACCTCCACTGTGCAATTCAAAATGATATCATCGAGGATCAAAGGGCATGACTATAGAAGACTTGGCTTTCATTTTCAATAACTTCATCCCTCGCCCTGTGACACTAACATGAACAATCCTGTGCCAGTGGCTCCCCATCATTTCTTGAAGTCAGCACTTCCAATTTACTTAGGATCCAAAAAGACTCAGTGAAACTAAGGATTCAATGCCCTAGGCACAGGTTCTTTTGAACCACCTAATGCATTCTGATAGTGACAGTCTTCATTCTAATACTCGAAGCAAACTGGATTAAATTAACTTAACACACTGTTACATAAAAAGTAAATCCAATACTAGACCATTGCATACTTGGTGGCGTCAAATCACTGGGTAACATTACCAAATATGGCTTCCAGCACATCAACAGCTCTAGGTTTACCTGATGACCCCATGTTGACGGCAAACAACTGTTTTGGTCCTCTGATGTTCATTTTCTGGACACTGTCTGTTACTCGTCCAATTAGGTCACATTAACAAACCAAGATTACAACTCCCAGAATGCACTAATTCCTTAATTGAAACCGCAGGTCAGAAAAGAAGATGTTGTGTTGACATGGAGCCACCTTCTAATGCTAGTTGCCTAGTTGCATAGTAGATGGTTTCAAAGGGTCTCCATCTCAACAGTGGCAAGACTGTGGTCAAGGCCTGAGACATGTCTCATTTACCAGGGTGCACTTCCTTCAGCACGCCATTCAGTGTGCCATACTGGAGAATTTTCTTTGATGCAGTAGAATAAATACTGATGTGATGATTCAGCCTTCTAGCACTTTGTTGTGCTGCATTAGCACTAGGTCATGAGCATCAAAATTATACAAAATTGTAACCAGGTTAAATTCACTGGGTGATCCTCTGCTTTAATCCAATGATTATTGTCTGAGATAAATATATTCAAAAGAGCACAACTGATGCTCATTACATACCGGCAAGATGCAGGAAGTTGTGAAATCATGCCGTTGCTGATGAAAAAGACACAGAACATGTTGTACGTGCCAAATTGTGGCATTTCTGTTTTGGGAAGGTAAAAAGAGCTTATTACTTAAATAAGGCAGATGTCTATGCAGTGCCTGATGCTACTGATGCACTGCATTTGAACTGGGGTACAGCGATGCAGAAAAGTTAACCTGAGTGCAAGGTGGGAAGGTTATGGTTCTTATATGTGTATGGGATCCACCCATCCTATGCTTCTTGGCACTCTAGAGATTATTTACAGTAGAGGAAGGGAATGCCAGGTTTGTGCACCCTTTTAGAACTTTAGGTGGTCTTTAAGAGATGAGAAAACACACAATCCTACGACTTTGAGAGAAGCCATAGTCAGATCCAAGTTTCAGATTAATGGCTTTTCTGCTCTTCCTCAAGGTTAGACCCTTGATTCAGAGGCAGCCTTCTTCTGGATTATTTCTTAATATGAGGATGAGATGTCAGCCATTATTCTTCAATATCAGAGGAGTATTTGGCAGAAGGTTCTTATCTTTGTGTCTTGCGCAACCTGTTGCTACAAAGGAAGTGTATCCGGTGCACATCCTAAGCATAACAGTTCGTCTCAGAGATGGTGAAAACTTCAGATACTGAGGATCAAGCACCCGAACTCAGTGTGGCTAAATCATTGACAGCTCCTTCACAGGCATTATAGACCCTCAAGTATAGAAGTATAAACTCTCACAGAGATAATAGGCTTCAGTAGAATGACACGTCCATAACAGGCTATTCAGGTCCTGCATGACTCCAGTGTCTAAAAGCACCAATATTGGTTGATCTCAAGTTAACACTTAAATTATCCAGAGAGGACCATAATAGAGTTTAAAAAATCATGGTTAAATGGATATTCTTATTGGAGTCTGACCCAATGTCCTAATAACAAGTCTTCTTTAGAACTATCTAACATACATAAGAACAATCATGGTCCCTTTCCTAAGTAGGACTCTATTTTAGGGTATTCCCTGTGTTGTCAAGATAATTTCTTCTTTAACCGTTAAACTTTGAGGCATACTTTGTACCTTGAACATAGACAGGGCCTGATGCACAAAGAAGCTCGTTGCATTACAATCATTTGTGTAGTGATGCAACTATACTTATTGTTTCAGTTACAAGGGAAACTTTGACCTCTCTCAGGACAAAGGGACTGTTCAATTTGATGCGCAAATTGCCCACCACAAAATATTAGTAGGATTAGAAATGGGTTGTGAATCTTTGTGAGCAGTTCTGAATGTAGGGATGAAAGCCTTCATGCAACAGCAGGCCTGCATCGCAGCATTCACATTTACAATGTGACGGCATGACATCACCCATTTCAGAAAAGAACAGGGAGTCACAGTGCCATAGGAAGTTACACGCTGCGCATTTGACAAGAGGG
This sequence comes from Pleurodeles waltl, assembly GCF_031143425.1. Lineage (NCBI taxonomy): Eukaryota > Metazoa > Chordata > Amphibia > Caudata > Salamandridae > Pleurodeles > Pleurodeles waltl. The sequence continues at coordinate 1,116,026,221 of NC_090448.1, read as the reverse complement.
ATTACATGCGTTAGTCCATGGGACTGCTCTCTGCATTGTCCTATATCCCCTGTCTGTGCAAAGACAGTGCAAGCTGTCAAATCTTGACTGCTGACACTTTGCATAATCTTACAGCATGCCCTTGGAAGGAGCTCACTATTGCATGCATTGTGAGCAGGTTGCATTGCATTTGTACATGCCATTTCGAGTTGCAAGGGGAAAGGAATAGCCTTTAGCCACCCACCCCATTTCTTGCGCAACTTGCAGAGGTTTGCGGTCTTTGCAGTGTGGACGGTAATAGTTATGATTTGCAATGCAATTTTGTGAATTGCAGATTGAGATTGTGCATTAGCAGGATTTGCTGTGGTAACACTCCAAATCGGAAAGTCTTCAATGCCTAGCTCTAGAGAGTGCATTTTGCCCCTCATTTCAGAGAAATGATCTTTTAACTATACATTCTTTTTGACAAACAAAAAACCTGTTCCCCTTTGTTCTTTCTGATGAAAGGTGACTCATACTATGAAGAATACCTGTGGATTACTGTTCCTTGAAAGCCATGGTGTCTCATTTGATATGGACTGCCTACTGCCAAGGCAGAATTAAGTGAGGTGGTCCAAATGTATCTGTTGGTGTGTTTGTTGTTGCATGCTTGGGTTTGAAAGCAGTTATTCTATGTATCTCTTGACTTGCTTGTGGTAGGACCTTCACTATTTATGTGGATACCCTCAACACTTCCCAGTCACAAGAGCGGATGAGAGAGCCATGGGGAATGATGGTGGTTTGACCCACATGAGCTCAAGGTCATTCCGAGCTACTTGGAAATTAGGTTTGCCCAATGTTCACATCATAAAGGCTGGATCTACCCATTGTTAAGCTAAAGTGGAATTGATTCTCCCGTTATTTTGTTTTCTGTTAAATTTCTTACTGTACTACAATCCATTGCTTGTTTGTTGGAGCTTAACATTTCTCTTTGAGAAAGTATTTTTTTTGGTTCTTGTAAAAGAATTAGTCAACCTCCTAGTTGTATATGAAACAGAATTATTAAGGTAGATGACCTGGTATTGGAAGCATTGACTCGCTCCTTCTACTTGTATCCTCGTGTAATTTTGCTCTCTGCTCTTACACTTGCAGAGTATGGAGTGACTGCGGGGGGCTGGACTGTTACAACGGTACCACCCGGGCCTCACTGAACAGTGGTGTGTGTGCAGGGCTCGACACAGGATAGAAAATAGATTGCAGCACCAAAATAAGTGTGTCCTTTATTAGTGAATTAGATAGTTAAAAAAGTGGCCCATAGTTGTAAATTGGGGTTTTGAACTTGTAAAAACGAGCTCTGTAAGTGTTTTGCAAGGTATGGAAGACTGCATGGATTTGTACTTGCTGCAGGTGATGTTTGTGGCAATATTAGAGGAATCAACAGTAAAAACTGGCCCAACATAAAACAGTCCCACAAACAGCCCACACTCTGACATATCAGACCAGCCCTACTGGCACTGGATGACTGCCCTATAAGCAGGGCTGCTGGAATTATGTGGCAGGAGAGGGACAAAATATGTGGCAGGCTTGAGTAAATTATGGGGCAAAGAAGGCAAACTTACATCTCATTATGCAGCACATTTTGTAATAGTATGAATTTATTATTTTGTCATTGTTAAACTTAGTAACAGTAACTGGGTATTGGTTGTATCTTATTAGTACCTATTTAACACACAAATATAGCTATAAGCAACTGAAAGGTGACCAGTTCAGCTTTCCAAAGGGCCTTCCAATGTGCGGCAACACATGCCACACATTGCATTTATAGTAACTTTTGAACCGTTTAAGATAGAAACAATTTTTTTTGTTAAAATCCGCAGATTATGTGGCAGATGACAGATTATAGAGCAATTATGGCAAATCTATATTTATGCAAAAATCACTGCCGCCGCACAATCGCTTAATTCCCGTGGCCATGCCTACATGCAAGTCCAAACCTGAGTACATGTGGTGTGGCTCTCAAAATAATATTTGATGCCCTTTAAATTATGCAAATGTTAATTTCTATAGTTAAAAGTCACTTTAAATAAATTGATGCGATGACGTTGTACTGTATTGATCCACGAGCCTCCAGCAGGCTTTTTGGCAGCTGTAGCAATGGCCGTAAATTAAAAAAAGCAAAGGATAATCATTTTTCCTCATGTTTTATGCATTCTTCATTTGATTGTATTTTAAACTGCTATGCGATTTGTTCCTTCCAACTAAAAGTTTACGATTTCTGGGTCTTTGTAGACCGATTTTACGTGCACTTTTTCATAAGGACACAGGACCTACTGATTCACAAGAACAGTGGATTTATGGTAAATTGTCAAATTTTTGTTGTTCAGTTATCAACATGTTTCATGACGTGACACGTTCATAATGTTAATCAATTGTCTAGATTTAATTTGGTTCTTCTGGTTTTACGGATTAGACCAGAAATAAACTTTAAACTTGACCTGTCGATCAGATCCCGTCATCACATTAAAAATAGATTAAAACACACAGAACTCTAGGTGCAAATGGAAGGCATTGTCTACCTGTACTATGGCAGAACTTGCATCCACTGATACAGGTCTGAAAGCACCACACAGCTCTAGGGGTTTAATATGTAAGTTAGAAAGGCCTCCACATATTGCCTCAGCAGGCACAGGCTATTTTTCACCAGTTTGCAAATGACTCAAAGATCACTAGGTCCAATTCATAAACTTTTTTAATGTTCATTTGTGTCACATTTGTAAAAATAAAAATAAAAAAGGTGTCTGTCTTCAAATTGAAAATCGTGGATCACTGAATCAGAATGTCCATGCACAGATCCATGTAGGCACCTATTGAAAGGTCTCAGTGTCTGAAGGTAATTTTCTCTTGAGCAAACGAGGAAAGGGCGCGAGACATGCAACAGTTCCAGAATCTCTCGCAAACACAGCCCTTTGTGGGATTCTTAAAAACGTCTGTAGGTACCTTAATAATCTAAGACTGTAATACTGAATGCCGTCTTTGCTGCAGTACCACTAGCATCTCGGTAGCCTCTCAACAGGTGTTGCTGTCACTTCGTCACATTGTAGTGTAACAGCCCAGGCATCTCCACTGGGTGGGGCTTTGAGAAACGGATCCTCATGGAATCAGCCAGAGCTTTCGAATAGCCCTTCGTCTTTGTAAATATAAAACCAGATCAAACCTGTCACATTACTTGTTCTGTTCCCAGCTTCTGCTTCAGGATTCTCTTAAACCACTCATCTTGACTCTGTTAGGCTAATGGGTAGTCCTGAACCTCTTCAACCTGAGGCGCTGGTGCAACCTCTTTTGAATACTTCTGTCTGGTATGAGTGAACATGACAGGGCATCTATACTTCTCCCTTCTTTGCCTACAGTGGTGTTGTGCTGGTGCTTGGTGGAGTAAGCTTGGGAATACTAAATAAAATAGTTGGGGCAATCCGGTGAATGATGTGACAATAGAGTCCCAAGTCCCAGCAGAGGTCATCAAACAGGGACGTTCTACAGTGCGTATTGTTTGCGGTCCTTAGTGATGCAGGACTGGGCAAACAGAATTGTTATTTCTCTGCACTAGAGGGCACCTTCAAGTTCGAGGAGGCGCACAGAAGACTTTATTGGAGAGCAGCTCTCCATTTCCAGCAACATCAGCCAATCTTAAGGGTTTTGGCCACCCCCATGTGTGATACCCATGGAAATACTGCCAGCATGTAGCTTTAGCACTGAGCATTTACACGCCTCCTTGTGCATCACCACTGATTCTCCGGCAGTAATCAAGGATTGGTCAAGAAGTGGCAAATCACCAGGTCCAGAGTGCACCCATTTTCAAGCGAGTGTATTGCAATTTTTTGTTATTTTAATTTTAGTTCTTTTCATTGGGCAACGAGGACACATACCATTTAAATTGTGCGCTGTTCAATTCTCCATTAGTGTGTGCGACATTGCTTAAGTGCTGTATATTTGGTAATTAATGAACACCCTCTGCCACACACAACATCAAATCACAGAAGTAGTAAGTACATCCGGGCTACAGAGAGCACACACGTCATCGTCTCACATTCACGGTGCTTTTCAGATATTACTACTTTTGAGCTGCTTCTCAAGGAGTGCTTGAGAAGGTAGCAGCAGATTGGAGTGGAATGTGGCCCGGTAACGCTTAATTAATTACAATTAATAGGAGATCTCCTGGAAGATGGCATCGCCAGGAACCCGCGCTGCCAATACTCTGTCACAACTAATCACAAATCCTGCAATAACATCTTCAACAGATTGCAAAAGGACAGAACCACTTGGATGTGTAAATGAGTAGGCGTTTGAGAAATTAGGATGAATGGCCCCAGCGGGCTGGAAGTCTGTCCTACTGCATCATGGGAGCATCTGGTTTCAACGCCTGTCCAATCACGAGGAAGACAGATAGTGTCACTGTGACGCCCAAAACTACTGAACTCTGACCTTTGTCGGTCAAAGAAGGTTACACTGCTCTCTTTGATTCATCTAATTATTTGGGAAATTGAGTGTCTTGTGGGGTATTTCAGATTTCCGAGGCAATTACAGCGGGCGTTTCTTTTCCGAATCTGTTAAACCAAATGCTTTTTATCGCACTAAAAACGCAAAGGCTGTAGAATTTTCAACATTAGTGGCAATGGGAATCAAATAGTGGATTTGAAATACTGGCATTTACAACTTTGACGACAGAAATTCAAACGTCTGTAGTGTACGGAAAGGCTGGCAAATAAAAACATTTCAAGTTTTCTGCATATTCCATCTGCCTGGATTCGGGACACATGGTGCTGACGTTGTTGACGTATGTTTACCAGTCCAGTCTTTGTTGTGCTATATAATGATCTGAGTCTAATGTCTTATTGAGAGGTGGTGTAATAAATGCCTGTGATGGGAGATGTTAATCCCTAGCCTTCAAAACAGTATTTAATTTGAACGAGTTGCTGTTGGTAGGCCCCATCGGCACCTATACCTTTTGTCTTGTTACAAAACCAGGACTACAAGTCCCAGAATGCAAAGTAAACTCTCACACTGGATGACCTACTCATGCATGGAAACCTAAAAGTGAGACTGGCATATCTTCCTCTTGCACCTCCCATCTCCCTCTACATCACAAAAAATGCAACATTTCTGAGTTAACCCTCAGTGCTGAGCAATAATTTGTGCACAGGGGAAAGTCATTCAAGTAGTGGTCAGCAAATAAGCTAACATCGTGAAACATATTTGAAATGATGATCTTTGATTTTCTGTCTGTAATGGTTTATTCATACACCAGATATAGATATAAAAAAGCATGATTAATTCAATTTTGGACACCAGCAACCAGTTTTAAGGGGCAAGAAAAAGCTATTTCAATCCTGTAGATACCCAAATAGCCATAATCTTCACCCCAGCCTTTAGTCTTCCTCCCCCCAAAAATGACAATGAAAGTACCGGAATACTTAACTAGTGTCCTTTCAGAGTGCTGTTTCTTTGCTTACATCTTCTCAGAAAACCTAAGTGAAAGCTGTGCCGTATATTGCACTATTTGATCCCATTTTTTTCAAAATGTTCCTTAAGGGAAAATCCCTGAAACCTGATTCACTCATTGAAATTCAGAACATTTTTGCACCCTTGACTCTGCCTGAATTAGGCTTACCCATAAAACGTTGGTCTAGTGCCTATGTGGTCCCCTTATGAATACCAGCTTGTGCTCCTTGCCCATACTGGCGACTACGGCTTGCCCTATTCACTTCTTCTCACTCCAGACCCTTGGCAGTTCTCTCCTCTCACAAGTCTACTCTTTTGGTTCTCTTTCCCTGTGGACATAATGACGGGCCTGGAAATGTACTAAAATCTGAAACCAGCATTCGAAGTGGCATTGACACGGAAGGAGACGGTGTACAAGGAACATTGGACAGTAGACTCCAGAAAACTACACTTGTAGCAGACCTCTATCCAAAAACATGGGATTGTCCCTTAACTGCCCCTTAAATTTACATCTTCTAACTGAGGCTCTGAGAATGTGTTTTTCTGTTCTGTACTGGGTGGCCATTCAGTGCCTTTTGAAGTTTGTAATTGGAGACAGCAAAAATAGTTGATGAACAGAAATACTATAAAACGGGCCTTTAACAGAGATAACAAAATTATAGAAATATAGAAAAAGTTTAGAAAAGTAAAAGAGACAATTTATTTGTACACACATTGCAACACCTTAAGGATACCGATTTTCCATTACTAATAAAATTTCTGATCAAACTTAAATCTTTTTATTTTTTAAACTAAAATAGAGCGGTTCAGCATGCCTGTTGGCCGTGATAAACACAGTTTCTGGGTGTTTTGCAAGAATTACTTCTTCACAGATTTGTTGGTTCTAAAATATCATATAATCCCCCGATAAATAACAGTAAAAAGGGCTCTAGCTGTACGGTCTTCTGTGGTTACATGACAACATCAGTGATGAATAAATCAAATATAATGAATGTACAGTTCCCTTAGGTACTATTGTATTCTTATTAGATATTCATAGGTATTCAATTTACGCCATTTGCAGACTTCAATTCTCAAGGGTAGCTAGGTTGGGTAGTCAAGGCCGACTGCAGTAGTCAGCCATGAGCTACAATCTCAGCCACAATTATTAGTAATGGGATACAATAAACTCATGTCTAGTTAACACTAAAGCTTGTAAACAGAAAAGGAAATGCTTTATTAAAACAGGAGTGCATGTTGCTTAACAAGATGTTCGCCATAACAAATCAGAAATTTCTAAAACCTTTTCACACCACTATATGGCCCTTAACATCGTACAGAGTTTTTGCAACAATCTGATACAATATGAATAAAATGGGTCTAGGTAACACCTTGCCTCTCAACACAGTAACTATTGTATTGATGCCAACAAAAAGGTGCCAGAATGAGTGACACACATGTACTAAGTGCACTACTCTGCACTACTCTGTTCTGTCCTAGTTTCTTGGTAGTCTGAGTGCAAAGATGGACGCTTTATGGAATGAGTCTTCAATTGCCCCAGAATACTAGCAAATGTTAATTTGGATTCCCAATCCCTAAAAGATGCTGCATTAAGTGAGAAAGAAATGGTTTAAAAATCACTGTGTGCACTTAGTTGGGGTAAGGGCACATTGGCACTGGTGATTAGTCAAGTTGGGATGTAAGTCACAGTTCAGGAGGTACTGTTTACAGCTCAAACTGGTGTCAAAAGACACCTAGGGCTGCTGGAATGGGCCTGTCACCCAACAGTAGGTCCCTGAAGATACCTAATTGTAGGGTCCTTTGTGTCTTAAACAGCAGGTTAGGAACGAAACCTTACGGTGGTGGCATACCCACAAAACCAGACACAATACGTTCTCCCTACCCCATGATTCTCGCTCTCTGTAGAGCAGTGGTTCCCAATCTTTTGACTTCTGTGAACCCCCACTTTATTATTACTGGAACCCGAGGACCCCCTACTCAATCTCTATTGGAATCCGGGGACCCCTATTACCTAAAGAGGGGAACCTAAACTATTACTATTATTTAATTTTCTAAGCAGTCACGGACCCCCTCATGAGTTTTCGCGGACCCCCAGGGGTCCCCGGACCATAGGCTGGGAACCACTGCTGTAGGGGATCTAGGATTTAAGGTCAAGAATCTAGCACAGCTTTAAAATGTGGTGTTTCTGGACTGTAAGATCTAAGGAGAGTTTTCAAACAGCTCTTGAATCAGAAGCAGGAAGATTGTAGACAGAGTACATAACACTGTGCAAAGACCTATAATGAAAGGTAAAACTCATTGCACTCTTGATTAATGATTAATTTACAAGCTTACAAAGTACACATTTATACCCAGGGTAACCTGGTCCTTGTCAGACAGAGAGAGGTAAAGTGATGGATCATCGGATATTCCTGAAAAGAAAGATGAGCCCTTACCAATTGATGCAAAAAAGGCAGTGTGTTTCAGCAGGCCTTAGTGCAGTCAGTGAAAGAACGACCTGGGTACTGGGACCAGAGTATACAGGAATACCGAAGAGACAAATCTCAAGGTACAAGAATGAGCACTGCAGAGGCACATTCTGCACAGAATAGTTGAACTACTAAAGTGCGTATCTTGATGAAGGAAATAAAGAAAATACGGCTTTTGATTGGAAGCCTTACCAAGGCGGAAGGATACCTATTCCTTTAGACTCAGACAGAAATGAAACACCATATTTTCAACAATCTTCTATCTTTTATGCACTTGTTTGTAGAGGACCAGATAAAGGGTGTTTCCCAGTGCAGGTGAGAATAGCCTAACCAATGTCCCTCAAAGTGGAGAAAGGAATGACATTTTTCTAAGACCTTTAGAAGAAGATAAGCAGTCGAAATAACCTTATTGATTTGTGGTTCATTTGAAAACAGAGTCATACTGGTGCCATAAAAAGTTAAGTAGTTTAAGGATAATGCAGGCTCACAACCAGGCACAGTCATTCTGTGGTCCCAGCATGTCCTTGACTTGAGATTGAGCAAATCCATTGAGCTCCTCACATCATCATGCATAGTCTTGTTGTTCTAGGGTAGTATCCGTTTCTTGAGGCATCCTCCAGGTAGACTTTGATAAATGGGCATTGCTTTTCTTCTCAGGAGCTGCTCTCCTATTTAGTGCAGCACAGATCCAATCATCCCAGAAGAACACAGCAGCAGGGATCTTCCAGTGGACTAGATTTTCTTCCAATATCTGTATTCTGAAGGAAATAGCCACAAGGATTAGACAGTCTTCGCCAGCAGTCTCTCCAAACTGGTGCACATAAGCTTGCTTCTTTCCATGCCCAAATCACTACATAGAGCAGATAATGGAGATATATTAGCATTACATTGCCTAACAAAATATCTTCAGAATCAGTATATCCAGTACATCGCAGGACAAGTCTTTGACAGATGATATGGAGTTAAGTACTGTATAATAAATACATACTTCATTTGGTGGTGATGTAGTGGGTACGATACTTTTGCCGGTTGATCTGATCAGTCTCGAAGTATTGTCAAACAACTGATGTGGGAGTGCAAGTTTTTATCCAGTTCTGAGAACCACTGACAGGAAGCAAAAGTTGTAAGATGTTTAAAATCTTAACTCTGACCAATCAGAGCTGACCACATCCTGGTGGATTTTCCCCACGAACAAGGGATTATTTCTAGCAATTAAAGAAATGTGTATGCAAGGTGAACCATGTGGACATTATCTGCAGGATCCCTATAATTTCTAGAAAATTCCCAACATTGTTCAAATAGGAGGCTACAGTTGGCCACAGGGATGAGTTGTAGAGTTGTAAAGACATGAAGGGCCAGATATGCCAGCATGAGTGAGCTATCTCCGTGGTGATCTTCACGATTTAGGTGCCCAACAAGCCAAAGCACTTTTGGTTACTCCTTCATGATCCAGTAGAGCACTTTCCTTACCCCCCTTCCAAATCTCTACAGGTCTTTGGAGGCTACAAGGAGTATTTCACTTCCGCAAGGCAATATAGTTGAGAGCTTCTATTTCACTCTGCTGGTACTTTATTGTTGGGAGGACTTCACCCATACAGCATGTATATATCTAGTCATGGATAGCATCTCACCATACACATGAAATAGAAAAACATAGGGCCACATGTACAAAGTGTTTTTATATTCGCAAATGGCCCGATTGGAAGAATCAGGCCGTTTGCAAACACAAAATGGCATTTTGTATGTACCAAACTCAAATTGTGATTCAATACCTTTTTGCAGAATCACAATTTTGGCTTGCGATTCGGTATGAGGAAGGGACGTGTTTAGGTCATCCCTTCCTAATACCGAATTACATTGGTATGTATGAATGTTTTGCAACTGAAATGCGATTGCAAAGCATTCACATTTTACCACTTACTTCAAGTAGGTGGTAACCCATTTGCAAATGGGAAGGGGTCCCAGAGGGGCCCTTTCCAGTTTGAGAATGGTTGTAAATAATTTTTTAAGAATGCAGTGGTCCCATAGACCACTGCCTACTCTTAAAAAATAAAAATCGTTTTTTTTCATTTTGAAACACATCCTGTTTTACTTTAAGGAAAATGGGCTTCATTTAAAGAAAAAAGATGGCATTATTGAAAAGCAATTACAGACATGGTGGTCGACTAACCCAGCGGGCCACCATCCCTGTGATTTTTGAGATTCCCAGTGGGTCACAAACCGAGACCAACCTCATTATTATTCATTTGTGACCCACTGGGAATCACAAATGTGAAAAACACACCTTCCTACGTTGGTGTTTGACTTTACCAAATAGCGAATCACAAAAATGTGCTATTTGGTAATCGCAAACACTTACCTTTGTACATCTGGCCTATAGTTCAGGGTTTTAATGGATTTTAGATAGAGGCAGTTAGTAGACCCTTCTAAAGCAAAAGGCCTCAAATGTAATCACAGCTGCTACAAAAGGTCAGTCTCTGTAATATGGTGAGGGCAGTATCCACTACATAATAGAGGTGAGGGTACACTTTCAGGGTATCCTAAGTCAAGCAGTGAACAAATAGAAAAATACATGTAGCTTCTCCAGTGGGTCCGAAGTGATGGAGTCTCATGTCAAAACAGGTTTATCCAGAAAGTTGATAGAAGGAACAGGTGCGCACAGTTTTCCCTAGGGTGCAAGGACTTTTGTCCCTACGGCAGCTGAAAACTACTCCGTGAGAAAATGTATTAATCTGTCAGGGCATTTACTCAATGTAATGCAATTTCTAGGACAGGGCTTTGATTCCAGGGTCATCAAAACTCCAATATCCACTTCATGAGACAGTGATTGTTATGTATTTGCTAGCCAGGAAATCTCTTCTTTGAACCTGTAATTCTGGATGTTATTTCCTTCACTAAGACTGAATTCTCATGTTACATTATTAGCATTGTGGAGGAAGTGCTTATTTTGACATGGTCACCCCCCCCCCACTCACACACACTTTTTGCCTGGTTTCTGATGTGATTTTGACTAAAAGTGCACTGGGTTCCTGCTAACCAGGTCCCCAGTGCCAGATCTCTGTCCTCAAAACTGTGCAGCCATTTTTCCCCAATTATCAAAACTTTTAGCACCCACTGTAAGACCCAAGTAAATAGAGCCCCTGGTACCTAGGGCCTGGAGTGGTAAGGAGGGTCCCTAAGGCCTGCAGCACACATTGTGCTACCCTAAGGGACCCCTCACCAAGCACATGACCAGCTGCTTGTGCAGACTGCATGTATTGGTACAGACAAAAGTGAAAACACGACATGGCACACAGCTTGTGTGCCATGTCTCCTTACCACCGCATATATTATATTTAAATCAGATATGCCCATCTCTTTGTCACTTCTCACACATAGTAAGTGGACAGGGAAGACATTTTAATACATGTGCTTGACACTGGTCACTACGGGTTTCCCAGCTACATGATGGCTTCTCTGAATATAGGGATGTTTGGCATCAAACATCTCATATTGGTGAGCCCAAACTGATTCCAGTGTTGGATTCACCAATACCTGCACCCAGCGGGCACCTTAGAGGTGCCCACTGAAAACCTACCCAGCTACTGGTGTGTTCACTGACTTGTTAGAACTAGTGCAGCCACCCTAGACCAGGTTCTTGCCCCCTGGGATGAGAGCCTACGCTCTCGGAGGCGCAGAACAAAGGCCTGCTCTAGACGAAAGTGCTAACACAGAGCAGGATGGACATTTCAGGGTGGGGAGCTTCAAAGGACCAGCCACCTTTGAAATGTGACACAGGTCTCTCTAAATGGCAGAGATGACCAACCACCCCCCCCTGTTCTGACCCCACTTTTGGCAGCAGCACAGGTGGGAGAATTAGAGTAGGAGGTGTGCCCACTTCATGCCAATCCCACCCCATTGGCTACCATCTGGCACTCCAGGTAATGTCCCTAAATTGTGTATTTAGGTGGCACCCCTGAACCCCAGAACTCACATTTTGACAACCTAAGAAGACCCAAACAAAGAAGAGTTGCACCCGCAGAAGAGGAAAAGACGAAGCAGCTGACCACGCCGGACTGCCTGTTGACCAAGAAGCTAAGTCGTCCTGTCTTCAATAAAGATTCAAGTCACCTGTGGGCAGCGGACCTGCTCTGCAACAAGGAACTCCAAGGAAAAGACTCTTCAGCTGTTGGAACCTCAGAGACCCAACGCCTCAAGTGACCACTGCACCGACATACATGACCCGAGGTGAATCCAACCAATGGGGCCAACGTGGTTTCCCAACTGTCCAGAGATCGAGTCCAGTGTCATATCACCCATTTTGGACTCTCCCAAAATGCCTGCTGCCTCTGGATGCAGGCCCCCTCTCTCCCAACCTGGTGGTGGGAGAAGACCCGACACCGCCAGTAACCACTGCACCTGTCACCCTTGACTCAATCCGAGGTGGGTCACTGGTGCCAACGACATCCCCTGGCCCCCAAAGAGCTCGAGTCCACCCTGTGTCCACCCCTGCTGAACTCCCCGACAATGCCTGCAGCCTCAATATGCCAGACCCCCTCACTGTGAGTGCTCCTGAATGAGAAAAACGGATGTCTAAAGACACCCCTACACCTATCGCCCTTGGGCACAGGAGAAGAGGACCAAAGGTGCACCTATGTCCCTGATCACCCCAAGTCTACTACCTACCTGCTTGTTGTCCCTGACTGGCTCCCTAGCCAGAGCCTGCAGCCTGTTTGTCATGGGGCCCATCTCCCATAGAGAACCATAGGGCACCCGATGCCTTACTGCACCTCTGCAACCGGCTGCCCCAGGGCCGCCTGGTGTGACCTGTTAGTGTGGCACTGATCAGTGCCCCGTACTTACATTTTCTGCCTGAGCTTGACCTCGTAAGTCATTGTTAACCCTTTGTTTGCTAAACTTTGTTTTTCTTCCATAGGATAACATTGAGAGAACTCTGAAAATTGCATGGTGTTGATTTCTGAAACTGCAAAGTATTTATGCTTTAGAGGTTATTTATCTGATTACAAAGTTTTTGGGTTTGAAACATATATACAAAGAATTATTTTTCCAATTGGGTCTCGAATTTATTCTCTGAGTGTGTGTCTTATTTATTGTCTCTGTGAGTACAACAAGTGCTTAGCACTACCCTCTGATAAGCCTAACTAATCGCCCACACTACCACAAATGGAGCATTAGTCCTATCTAAGTTTGCCTCTGCAATATCAATTGGGGATCCACTGTACTCTCTACACAGTGTACTTCATTTTAGTGCACTATTTAGAGAGCCAGCTTCCTACACATGGTAATCCCTTCTCCTGAAAAAGTCGTAAGGTCATTGGATTCCATGCAATGTGTCTCACTGCTGTGACTCTATCTATGCAGTGTGGAACAGCACATGAAAATCACACCCTACCTTTCCCCTCTGGGGACTGACAGTGGGTCAGCTATGGGCACAGAAGAACTCCAGTCCCTCCATTAATGAGGTTCATACGCTGCCACCAGCTGTATCCTGCAGCTTCCTTATCCATGTGATTATGGCATGCTTTAGTCAAGTCCATTGAGCCGCATGTGGTAGCTCAAAGGATTTGCAAATGTGTAATATTTATATTGTAGATTCTATGGGCTTTAATACAGATTTATTAGAGTGACAAATCCTAAAGACTTCTTCACCATCAGGTCAAATGTTTGCTGCCTACCCAGTTTGCTTAATCACGGCTAGCCTCAGAAGTGCTTAATTTGCCCAACTGGTTGCAGATGTTGGACATTAGCACTCATTTTTCATCATCAGACTTTATACACAGAGTAAGACACATAGTAAGGGGAAGAAGAGGAAACGAAAAACAGTGACAATGGAAGAACAGGGAGGTGTAAATATAGAACAGACATTGGCAAAGCCAATTGTTGGCACCTTATGGCTTTGCTAATGCAGAGGTATTGGCTTTGCCAATGGTTGTTTGTAGCTTTACAACTTGCCAAGAAGAGAAAAAAGAATTTGTGAAAATAAAAGTGTGGTAATGTGTATACTTGCAGAGATCATGAGTGATGCGTACATATGTGTATCCACGCATCAGGACACGATTGTGCCTGACGACTAATACACACACATGCATCACCAAACATGTGCATGCATATGCCATGGCCATTTTGTTTTACGTTTACTGCTTGAACATGGCAGATCTCCACATTATGGTAAATTAAAAAATATATATATGTATATATATACAAAAGCACATTTTTACAAAGGAGGACCCTGGCAGCAAATTGTAGTTGTATTGTCCTCTTAAGCTGTTTAAAAATGTACTTAAACTTAAAAAAAGGAATAGTGGGGAAGCAACAGAGGTCCCATGGCGGTGGGGATTGAGTGGAGCTAGCTTGCCACTGGGGCAAACAGAGAGGGGCATGGGAGCAACAGATGATAGCCATTGAGCAAGTAGAGAAAAGGAAAGCCACACAATCAAGAGCAGTGGACTGACTCAAATATATGTACTAATGCATTAAACACTCTAGGTCTTTGGCAACCAACACCTAAAGCTGTTTGCAGCAACAGCTAAAAAGGAGGCGTGATACAAAGGCGAGACTCAGCAGTCAAGGCATTCCAAAATGCTGGCCATGGACACCTAAGAAAAAAGTATGGCTCTTGCACTTCCATTGTATACAAATTACGTCTGAGCCTGTTGGTCATACAAACATCTTGTGGTGTTTCATGTTTGCTGTTTGTCCTAACCACCTGTTGTTCGCAGATTCCACAACTACACCAAATGATGCATTAACAACCCCTTTCATAAAAACACGTGAATTTTACAGGATTCGAAGCTTTCAGTAAACCATGTGTTTTACTCTATAATTTACAGTTCATTTGAACGATTGTGCTTTTTAATGATAATACATAACAGAGAACACACACTGGAGTGTAAGTTTTTATAGGACAGGGTCTTACTTCAAGTGTGTTTGTAGCACTGGTCCAAACATTACGGAATATATACGGACAAGCTAGTGGGGCTGGCTAGGCTAATGACCCATTGAAACGTCTGAATGATTTTCACACCTATTTTACACACCCCAAACTACTTCCACCACAGGCTGTTGTAAGTCTTCAAATATAGGGGGTGATTCTAACTTCGGCGGGCGGCGGAGGCCGCCCGCCGAAGTTCCCCCACCAAAATACCGCTCCGCGGTCGAAAGACCGCTGAGGGTATTTTGGGATTTGCCCTGGGCTGGCGGGCGGCCGCCAAAAGGCCGCCCGCCAGCCCAGGGCAAATCAACCTTCCCACTAAGATGCCGGCTCAGAATTGAGCCGGCCGAGTGGGAAGGTGCGACGGGTGCAGTTGCACCCGTCGCGTATTTCAGTGTCTGCTAGGCAGACACTGAAATACTTTGTGGGGCCCTCTTACGGGGGCCCCTGCCGTGCCCATGCCATTGGCATGGGCACGGCAGGGGCCCCCAGGGGCCCCGCGGCACCCCCTACCACCATCCTGTTCCTGGCGGGCGAACCGCCAGGAACAGGATGGCGGTAGGGGGTGTCAGAATCCCCCATGGCGGCGCAGCAAGCTGCGCCGCCATGGGGGATTCTAAGGGCAGCGGTAAACCGGCGGGAGACCGCCGGTTTACCCTTTCTGACCGCGGCCAAACCGCCGCAGTCAGAATGCCCTGCGGGGCACCGCCGGTCTGTCGGCGGTGCTCCCGCCGACCCTGGCCCCGGCGGTCTGAGACCGCCGGGGTTAGAATGAGGGCCATAGTGTGGAAGACACCTATAAACATCGATGCTGTTGTTCTAGAAGGCGTGACGTCACAGGGAAATGGATCTCCCTCCAAAGAAAATAATAAAGATTTGCTTACATCTTAAATTAAATCATTAAAACACACAGGAGTTTTTTGCTATGTTACGTCATTTTTACACCTTTATTTGTAACTTTGCAAATTTAGCAATGTAGTTTTCAATTGTGCAGCCCAATGGTCTCATTTTACTCCCTGTGGTAGTACCGCTTCAGATGCAAATGCGTAATTTTACGAGAAAGCCATGCATGCAATGT
Source organism: Pleurodeles waltl (assembly GCF_031143425.1). Taxonomy (NCBI): domain Eukaryota; kingdom Metazoa; phylum Chordata; class Amphibia; order Caudata; family Salamandridae; genus Pleurodeles; species Pleurodeles waltl. The sequence goes on along the minus strand of NC_090448.1, from coordinate 1,116,010,290 downwards.
TCCAGCTTTGGGTTTTTATTTAACAATCTCATACAGCCTAGGAGTTCTCTATCCTATTTAGGTCTCACTACAGACATTTCCAGCTGTCTGTCGCAGGCTGCATTGCTCACCATAGGACCAACCATACTCCAAAAAGCCACAATTTGCTCAAGATTCGATGCCATTTAGATCAGTCGCAGTTGCCTTGCTCTTATTTTTTGTTTTCTTCCCTTTCTGCTTTGACCCACTGTTAGACCTGGCATCCTTAGCATGGCCTTAACCCAAACTTTTAGCCTTCCTCCTCCCATTTTTATTACCGTCTTTATATTGGCCTTAGGACTCTGAACACTTTACCACTGCTAACCAATGCTGAAGTGCATATGCTTCTCTCCCAAATGTGGTAACACTGGTGTATTCATAATTGGCATATTTAATGTATATGTAAGTCTATTGTAAAATTGTCTACCATATACCCAGGGCCTGTAAATGAACTGCTACTAGTGGGCTTCCAGCACCAATAGGGCCACCCACTTAAGCAGCCCTGTAAACATGTCTCAGACATTCCACTACATAGCCTGTGTGTGCTGTCTTACTGCCACCCCGACTTGGCATTTAAGACATCTTGCCAAGCCTTATACTCCCCTTTTCCTACATATAAGTCACCCCTAAAGTGGGCCCTTGGTAGCTCATTGGGCAAAGTGCCATGTAAGCGAAAGGCAGGGCATGCACTTTTAGGTTTTTCATGTCGTGGTAATGAAAAACTCCAAAGAGTCATTTTTCATTACTTTGAGACCTACTCCTCCCATAGGCCAGCATTGTGAATTCCTTATAATACTTTTAAGCTGTAATGTCTGATCTGAGAGGACTACCTGCACCATGTTTAGAACCATTGGAATGGCAATAATGCGTCCTCTGTACCAGCAAAGGCAAATTTATGATTAGTATTTTAGGAGTGTGACTTTTAGAAAGTGAGTATTTCTCTGATCTCACTGCCCTTTGTGCCCACAGCCTATCTCCAATACACCCCTACCTTGGGCTAGGTGACAGCTTAATTTGTGCATTCCCTTCAGACACCCACAACACAGGATACTCAGCTACATCTGCATTAGTCTGCATACCGATGGGTCTTTCTGGGGAGGAAGTTGGGAAGGGCTCCCACTCACATCTCAAAGGGTAGTTGCCAGGACCCTCAAAAAGAGGCTCATTACCTCCCACTGACAGTCTGGAGCCGGGGCTGCACTGAAAGGGGACCTATGCACTTCACAGTAGTCTTTTGAAGTCATCCCCACATCAAAGTCTTTTTCTAGTATAAGTCCTGGGTCTCTCTCTGACCCACTCAAAACAGTACACAGAAGGGACTACTGTGAGTAAGGATTGCCATTTTGCCAGGACTGACTGTTTCCAGGAACTGCTGTCCTGCCCTGCTGCCCCGCCCTGATGTGCCACCCTGCTGCCTACTGATCTCTGTGCAGTAGCCCAGGACTCATCCACCAACCTCAGAGTGACTCCGAGCAGCTTTGCTGTACTTTGTCACTCGCTTTCTTCACTAACCCCAAGTGGCTTTGCTGGGCTCTGCCAACTGCTTTTTTCACCAACCCCGAGTGGCTTTGCTGGACTTTGACAACCGCTTTCTTCACCAACCCAGAGCGGCTCTACTATACTTAGCCACGCTCTTTCATAAACCACCCTCAGCATCTTTGCTAAGCGGCTTTGCTGGAGTTTGCCACCTTCTTATTTCAACAATCCTGAGTGGCTTTGCTTTACCTTGCCGCCCACTTGCATCAACAACCCTGAGCACCTTTGCTGGACATTGCCATCCATTTTCTACTACAACCCGAGTGGCTTTGCTGGATTTTGCTGCCGCTTCCTTCAACAACCCAGAACGGCTTTGCTGTACTTTGCTGCCCATTTGCATCAACAACCTCGAGCAGCTTTGCTGAACTTGGCCGCCCACTTTCGTCAAAGGTCCCGAGCGGCTTTGTGCACTTCCCTGTGTGCTCCAATCCTCAAGGCCTGTGCCTGTGGCAGTGACTCCCCCCGGTGCTGCTGGCCTCCGCATCGCATTTCCCCAGCAGTCCCCAGCTGTTTCCTTGTGGCTGCGCTGGGGGAAAACCTTGCCCAGGAACCTCAGCCACTTTCCAAGAAGAGCACTCTCTGACATTAGTGTAATCTGTGAAGACAGCGCTCACTCATGCCAAAGGCCCTCATTACAACTTTGACGGGCGGCGGAGGCCGCCCGCCAAAGTTGCGCCGCAGGAATACCGCACCGCGGTCTGAAGACCGCGGCCGGCATTCTGAGTTTCCCGCTGGGCAGGCGGGCGGCCGCCTTAAGGCCGCCCGCCAGCCCAGCGGGAAACAACCTTCCCACGAGGACGCCGGCTCGGAATCGAGCCGGCGGAGTGGGAAGGTGCGACGGGTGCTACTGCACCCGTCGCGGATTTCACTGTCTGCTATGCAGACAGTGAAATACAAGCGGGGCCCTCTTACGGGGGCCCCTGCAGTGCCCATGCCATTGGCATGGGCACTGCAGGGGCCCCCAGGGGCCCCGCGACACCCCCTTCCGCCATCCTGTTCCTGGCGGGCGAACCGCCAGGAACAGGATGGCGGTAGGGGGTGTCAGAATCCCCAAGGCGGCGCAGCATGCTGCGCCGCCTTGGAGGATTCTGACGGGCAGCGGAAAACCGGCGGGAGACCGCCGGTTTTCCTGCACTGACCGCGGCCAAAGCGCCGCGGTCAGAATGCCCTAAGGGGCACCGCCAGGCTGTCGGCGGTGCTCCCGCCAACCGCGAGCCTGGCGGTCACAGACCGCCAGGCTCGTAATGAGGGCCAAAGAGTCGTAGGCACCACCTTTTCATCCCATAGTCGTTCATCAGCCGTGCTTTACTTAACCCTAAAAAGGGAATAGTTCATGATTGATGGATTGGATCTCTGTCATTCTGATCTTGATTTAGGCATATAAACGAGCTTTATTCTTCCACACTTGTGTGGAGTCTTTTAGTGGTGTACCTCCTGTGATTACTGTGTGTGTGTGTTGCACAAATCCTTTACACATTGCCTTTTAAGTTAAGCCTGCCTGCTCTGTGCCTACCTACCACAGAGTGAGCACAGATTAACTTAGGTTGTGTATTTTAACTTGCACTCACTAGGATTGTGATATGTACTTGGACAGGCTGCATAATGCTGCCAACTAGAGACCCTATTTCTAACACCCACCCACAGGAGATTTTTAGTTTCACCATTGGTAGATTCATCATCGGTTCTACATCTAAGAAAACACAGACACTTTTATTCAGCACAGCCTGCTGCATCTTAGTGCCATGTCTAGAAGTCACTAGAAAAACTTCAGCGTAAATGTGGAAGACAACATTGATCACTTGACAGACACTGAAGAATACTATGAACAAACAGTGGTAAGGCCAAGCGGTTTTGGTGGAATGCAAAAGTAAGCAAGATGGGCAATGCAACTGCATGTTTAATAACTGTCTTCCTCACTTCTGTATAGTAAGAAAATGTGAAAGAGCAAAATCATGGGCAAGTGGAGGTAGCCACTGCTATCATCCGCTTGTCCATTGGAAACTCTATTGCTCCCTTTTCTATGTTTGTTCACAGGAAGCAGGACTGAGGTTTAAGGATAATGAAAAAAGAGTCGTACTTGCTCTCTAGGCATCTTAGCAGCGAAATAGACTCATTTGCTGCTAATAGAGGTATAACATGTCATTTCTGTGGTATCATGGGTGGAGATGGCTAGAGGCATAATGTGTTACTGCTTCCTCTTACATTTTGGTTAATTGATGTCCATGAGCAATTTGTACCTCTCTTCTAGAAGAACTATAAATATGTCACAAATACATGTTACCATCAAACTGAATTTAGTTTAGTTCTTGCTTGACAGTGGAACTGCCTACAGGGTCTCTTGTTTCCATTTCATTAACATATACATAGAGTGGGCTTTGGTTCCAGACAGAATAGTATCACCCTCTCACCTCATGCAATTGACTGTTTTGTATGTTATTCTGTCAACAAGGAAATGCTTACTTTGCAATGCATGAAGAACTTTCATACACCAGAAAACTACTCTTATTCATCACATTCTTTATCATATTCCATGATTTATCCCCTATATAAATCTAAACAGTAAGTCAATAGTGCTGCCTTTAAGGTGCTAAATAACATTTTTCAGGCGACACATGCACTTAGCATTTAATGCACATTAAAGCCAGACCTGTTGGCTTTGGCAAGGGGTATTGACATTTTGTTTTACTTTCCCACTGAAAAAACATCATCATCTCTAGGTCTGGCCATTCAAAACAGAGGCCTCTGTGCCAATAGTCATCTAACCATTAGATAATTCGACAGTTCATAGGGACCTCTGGCTCCAACCAGTGCAGCAATTTCTCCTTTCTCCTCCAACATTGTTTCTATCCTGGGCTTTCAACCTCGTTCCCAGCATTGACATATTTTTTACATCAAGATAGTTAGGCCTGAACTTTTTTCTACAAAACTGAGGGAACGCAGTTTTGCACCAAAAAGTATAGCACCGGCTTGCATCATTTTACACTGCCAGCTGGGTGCCGTATTAATAGATTGGCCCTAAAATTGGGCTAGTGTCTTAAAAAAAGACGCTAGCCAAGTGGGGATTGCAGTAGGGAAGGAGGGGGTTGTGCATCAAAAATGACACTAGCCTGGTTAGAGGCAAAAAAATGCCTCTAACCAGACTAGCGCCTTATCCTGGTGCACAACCACCAAAAACATGACTCCTGTCTTAGAAAAGACAGGAGGCATGCCCACCACCCCAATGACCAGCACAGGGGACAAGTGTCCCCTGGGCATGGCCATTGCACCCTGTGTCATGCAGGGGGCCCCAAGTTACGGCCCCCAATGGCAAAAAAATAAAATAAAAATACTTACCTGGACTTACCTGGGATAGGGTCCCCCATCCTCCGGTGTCCGTCTGGTGGGGGTGGGTGTTCCTGGGGCTTGGGGAGGGTGCCTGTGGACCCATTCAAGGGTGCTTAACCATGGAAATGGGTCCGCAGATCCCCTAACGCATGGACTTACATAGGCATTAAATAATGGTGCCAAGCAAGCTTAGCACCATTATTTAGCCCCTCCTCCAACCCGTGCGTCATTTTAGCACAGGGGATAAAATATGAGGCTATGGGGATAGCACAATTTTCTATCTTGCATCTCATTGACGCAAGGTGAGTTCACGCTTCCAAAAAATGGTGCAAACTCCTATATTTTGACGTTAGATATGTCTAACGTAAAAAATATAAATATGGAGTTAAGTTTGCGCCGAATTTGCGCAAAACAAATGATGCAAATTTGGCGCAAAAGGAGTATAAATATGGGCCTTACTTGAATGCAAGCCCAGCCATAATCTTAAGTGAAAGAGAACCAAGACTACCATTCCTTTTTAGGCTGGTTCTTTAACTTCTCTTTGCAACTTTGCACGCTGTGTTGACCTACCGCCTCAAAAATACAATTCACTAGCGGTTGCTGATCCTTGTTTGATTGCTAATTAGAGGTGTAATCAAAATGTTGAATGATTGTCTACATCTCCGAGGAGCGCTCATAATTAACCATAATTGTACAATAAGGATTAGGAATTATTTGTGTGGCCATTCCATATCCCAAGGGCAGTAACAACCAACTGTGCCAGAGCACAGCAGGCTTTTACCACGCGCACAGTTTAAAAGCTGTGTTTCAACACTATACCATCTTTTAAACGTTTGTTTTCACCCCAGAGGGCTGAGATCTTCTTTAATTATTTCCAGTCGATATGGCTCAGGAAGGTGCAAAGATGTCAGGCGCCACTTCTGCCTCCTTGAAGGTCATTAGTTCCAATGTTACCACTGTCTAGTTCACCCCCAGCATTCACCACTGCCTGTTTACCGCAAAGAAAACAGATTAAAACGAAGTCACCGTAAATCTCCCTGGTCCTTAGAGAGGCAACCTTTATGGCATAAATGTTTCCTTAAAGCATGACTGGCTCAATTATAGCCCTTAGCCGCCCAGAATTTTGGAGCAACGCAGCAATCGACAATCACCATGCAATACACTGCAAAGAAATATAATTTAATATAATTGTATATATAAATTACTATTGCTATAAAATAGTAAAAATGTATTAACTAGTTAGCTCTAAAAGGTCAGAGTTGAAACGTGGAGGAATAAAATAAAACAGTTTGCATCATTTTACAACATTCTCTTATCAGTTTATTACAATGTTGCACAGCTAAAAATATGTATTCATTATTTAAGAATTTGTAGGTCATGATAAACCCTGAGGATCCTCTGGCACTGAAGATATGGCCCTGAAACCAACCCTTCAGCAAAGCTCGCCTTTGCTTGTCTAAAAAATGTAACACATCTAAAGTTGACTATGCAAAACAGAGAAGTGAAATCTAGGAGCGCTGAATATACCGGAGAGAACTCCATCTTGTGGCCTTTCGAAAAGTGAAGGAACAGCTACTCTGCCATGCTTTGCAAGCTGTAGAGATTCTCAAAGACCGACCAACAACAACGAATCCTTTTCAGCCTGTAATTAGAAAAGGCTTGCTGTAAAAAGCTCAGCTGGCTCAGAAAATGATTTTAAGGCAAAGGATCCTAAATACAGACCTTTTTGCCCCAGGTAGCCGAAGGAGGTGTTTTCAAAATGGCCAGAAATTAGAATGTGATGAGCTAGAACCTGCAATAGGGCAGCAGAGATCCAAACTTTCTTCAGACGATTAATAATATGGACAGGAAGTTGTAGATGAGAATCACAATAGAAGCCAACGACCCCCTGTACTGTTGGAAAGCAACAAAAAAGAATGAGAGGGAGAATCTTCTTTACCATTCCAAAAAAAATAAAACACACAAAGGAGATTTCACTAAACTGTGGAAACAAAGTGAAAGATTCATGAACATACAATCAAATATTTTGTATGATGAGCTGGAGACCAACCACCCAAAGAGACAGTAAAAGGACCACACACTATTCATGCCTTGATTTAATCTGTATTAGCTGAGGGAGTTAAAGAACAACCACTGATAAAAAACTCCGACAATTAAATTCAACAGCTTGTAAATTGATGTAAAGCCTTAAGATGATCTACACATTTTCTATCTATGAAATGAATAATCAAACAAACAATCTTAAAGGTCAAGAAAAAAACCGGGACTGAATATAGTGGGGCATTATAAGAAGGAATCCTTGAAGAATCCCGCAAGATAGAGAGAGAAGATCAGACTGATAAATTGGAAGGACATGACTGGAGAGCGCACCCCATCTACATTCAGTATCTCACTGGAATTGACATATGCAAGTAGTTGGCGATGTAGACTTTTTCCAATAAATTTGGTAACAAAAAGGGGAGCAAAAAGGGTAGAAAAGTGCTCAAAATGTTTCATACTTGTAATGACATCTCAAGGAAAGGACTACGAAGGCTTGTTCAGAAGTCTGTGGAACAGTGACTGTCCTGATGGATTGATTCAAAAGCTTCCAGATGACAGGTGGCAGAGTACTAACATCAGACCATGTTAATCGTGCAGGACCTGGGTCATGAAGAGATGCATATTAGACGGTATTCAGAGTATCACAGTACCTATGGTCAGAAAGGTAAAGTTAGGTTGTAAAATTAAAGACCTGGGTAATAGACAATAACTGGGCAGAAGACCGTAGGGCTAGGCAGGAGGGAAGCCCAGAGCCCCTTCAGAGAAGCTTCTACTTTTAAGCAGGGTATGCAGTGGTGACATGCAGTGAGGGGCTGAAGGAAATACTGAAAGATATGCTGGGCCTCGTTGGCCCCTATGTGCTGGAACTGGTGGCTGGGGCCTCCTGCCCGGACCAAAATGTTCTGACCCCAGTTACGTTGGTGAAGTTGACACCGAGATATCTTCAATTGAATTGGCCACATATGCAGAATTTCCCTACCTCCAGTGAGTGTTTGAAGATTTTGGGCACCGCCGATGCCATAAAATCATGAGCACAAACATGCACTGAAGAGCTGAGGCTCCCCTAAATTGTGCCATGTAAGAACATCTCACTTTTTCTTGGGGTTCCACAAATAATGTCTGAGGAATGTGTGGTGAAGAGAGCCATATGATGTACCTGTACCATTTAATTTAAATATTTCCCCATTTATGAAAAGGAGGTAGAAAACATAACAAGTGTCCCCTAAAACTTTAGGGACAGAAAACATCGCTGCCCAACCTAGGAGCTTGGTCACTTTCTAATACACATCTTCTGTGGACCGTTTCTTGTGTTTAATTTAATAAACTATAACGTTGTCTATGTATAGTAAGAACCCCGGCCACCCACAGGTTTCGAGAGGACAACTGACTTGCCTCTTAGTTCACTATTGGCATTGTTATCAGGGTGAGAGGAGGCAAGAATGTTTCTACTTTCATTTTTAAAAACTCACTTTTAAAAAATACTTCTCAATGTGCTTGTTACAATCTTATGTACGAAGGTGAAACACTTCCTCATGTTTATGAAAAAAGGTTTTGCATTCTGAAGAGACTTTGCCATTTTGATACGTTTGTTGCAATATGTCTTAAAAAATTAAAGTGTGTTGCGAAAGTTAAGCTGTGCAGGATACCTTTTATTTGCTTCTTTTCTTTTACTTTGGTTATCTTGTAAATAAACCATTGCCTGTTTATTTACCTGCTTTCTGAAAGTTAGGGATCTCTTAAGTGAACAGCAGCCCAAGGCTGCTGCTCACCAGGGGGCCGCATGTGACGGTCAGGAGGGCCCCCAAGCGGTGTATTTGGAGTATCAGTGCACTAAAAGTACATAGTCTGGTGGGCATCTAGCCAAATCCAAGGCAAGCATGGAGTTTTCTCACGGTGTATCAAATAGGATTATTTGCCAACGGAGGCTTTAGGTGTATAACATATCACATCATCAGCCCATAAGTGGATGAATAATTTGAGGAGGGGCACATTTTTATGAAACTCTCATCAATATCTGCTATTGATTTGCTTTGTGTGATGTGTGGATGTTGATTCCCATTAACAGGTGGTCCACGGTGGCAGTTAATGGGGGGGGCGAAATGGGATGGGGGGGGTGTTTCAGTGCTGGCAGCTGCCTGAAGCTTTGTGATCCCAGGGACTCAGTATTCAAAATCAACCAAGAAAGTCTGCCCAGAAGTGGTGACTTTGAGGCAATACCTCTGCAATCGTTTGCAATGTGCCCAGAAGGACACTCATGACAGTATCTCAGCATTCATTCGGGAAACCGGTGAAAGAAGCAATTTCATGCATTTCCTGGGACAGTTGCAAACCTTAGCAGCCACAAGCTGGTCTCTGTTTCCTCCACCTTTGGGTTTGCTACGCTTCCCTGGACTTCGGCCTTCAGAGGTGAGGTAAACCCATTCAAAGGCATGTGAGTATTGCATCAGTTGCATGTTGCCCTAATTATTGTTGTTTAATCAGGCTGACAATCAGTTTAGGATGTATCACGACTGGCTGCTTTTGCATCAAGGGAGTAGCCATAAAATTAAAATACCCCCCGCTTGAACCATACCTCTAAACCTCACTGAACAGGCAAAGCGAGCAAACCTGACCCTACGTAGGAGGTATCCTTTCACCCTTGCATCCTCTTTACTTTGCTCTGTCAATGAATCCTTTCACCCTTTTAGTTATGCAGCCATTCATCTGTCAATTCCTTCACCAATCCATGCATCCATCCATACTTTCACCCACATATATATTCATCCACCTCTTCATCACTTTACATTGCCATCCGCTGACCCCTCCAACCACACACCCATTATTTCACGCTTTTTATATACCCTTTCACTCTTTCCTATCCATCCAATTTCATCCTTCCATCCATTCACCCTTTCACCTATCAACCCTTTCACTCTCCTATCCATCTTATGGCCTTCTGTCTATGAATCTTGTCTCCTTCATTTCACACCATCCTTTCACCCTTCCAGCCGTTCATTTGTTCACCCTTTCTTTCACCATTACATCTTGCCTTTCACCTTTACTTTCTTGTTTCCTTTCACAGACCCTTAATTCCTTTTAACTTCCATTCTTTCTTTTTTTCTCTCCGTCTTTTATCTCTCGGCCTTTCTATGTTGAAGTTTTGACTCTCAGGCACACTTGTACTATTTCTCTCCCTCTCTGTGGTACCCCCTACTTTCAGCATTCCATTAATTCACTTACTGTTTCCTTTCTCTGCACATCAGCCCATGACCCACACCCATCTGTAATGGTATTGCCTAGCTATTGTTTATTAGCACTATGTCTGAAAATGGAAGAGGCCCACAAATGACTAATTAATATTTTATTGGGGCCCAGTTCACCAGCCTATAGGCCCAGTGGTAGCTCCTGCTTAAGCCTTTAAGTGCTGGGTTCGCTGCTCCACTCTTTTGGATCATTCCATAAATCCACTGCCTTGTTTAATAAAGCTGTGATGTACATGCCTTCATCCAAACATTGCCCTGCCTCTTATTTTGGTCAGCATGCAGCATTCACACAGTTGTGTTAATGAGCTTCTATGTAACTGCCCGGGTCTCATGCAGAAAGGCAAAGACTCGAGGCAGCACCTTACCCCCTGCCGTACATGATAAGGATATGTCACCTCAGAATTCAATAGTCTTTTAAAGGAACTCGGCCTTTTGCTTCGTTCCTCTATGTGGTGCTGGAACTCCTCTGTGATTTACAAGATCTTTGTAATGTAAAGGGAGAGTCTCGTAAGCGAACTCATTTTACAACACATCACTTCCGTAACAAGCACCACTCCTTTTCGGCTAACTAATTTTACAACACCGTGGGCCGCAAGTACACGCAGGGGCCATATTTTCATATCCTCATCATGTTACAGTACAGTATTAAATCAGCTTTCTTAAATCCTGGCCTAGTTCACAGGGAGACTTTTGTTGTTCATCCTATTGTGGCCCAGAGCGACACTGAGAAGCGCTATTTTCATGCAGCGCTCCAAACCACACATCGACCGTTTCAAAGCGTTGTAACTAACGGGTGACACTATTAACTACATCAATTGAACTGCACTCAAACATTGCATTCGTCTTGATTCCTTTAAAGGCAACATTACATTTCTGAACGTGACTGAAAACAATGAGGTTCAAATGGTCACAACGTGTTTACTATATTAAAAACTTTAATTCTCAAGCGCTTTCTTTTCATTTTTAAATAGCTTAATACCACTGTTTACCTTTTATGGGCTCTACAAATAAGAAAAATCACCGACACCCAGTTGATTTGGAACGCCCTGCAGTTGAACTAGGGAGGATGAAATGTGGATTTGGCCCTGCCGAAATTCTGCCTTGCAACTTGCTGGTCGGACTTCTTGGTGCAAAATGGAGTTGTGAATGTTCCATGTTTTGAAGCTGCATCTGATATGTTTACATCTTCTTTTCCCAGTCAAAGATGAATGCACCTTTTGGCTCAAACTGATCAAACTCCATAAAATCACACTCCAAGAACAACAATCCACAAATCATTGTACTGTGGCGATGTGCTGTGTTGGCACTTCTTTGCTAAGCTCGCGCTATAAAAACACCAGTATTCACAAATATATTAACATTTAGACTTCTTTAATAGAATTGCATCTCGAGAAAAGAGCACATTGTTTAAAAGAGCCTGCAAGTAGTTTATTTATTTGTTTTGGAAATTGAACTGCAGAATAGGAGCTCTGCAGACTACACATTTTGGAAGAATCCACCGGTGTGGTAATTGATTCTAAGACAGACACTTGTTATATGATATACTCACCAAGGCCATTCGAAATCGCATCGAATAAAAATGTCACCATAACTTGAAAAATGCTTTGAACTATATACTTCTTTTATCTTTCCATTTTTAAGAAACAAAGGGACTGATATATCAACGGGGTTTATCCATTTTGTGTCTATGGGAATTGCGTAGGTACATATGGCCCAAAATGCTGAGCATGGATTTGGCATTATTAAACAAGAGCTACACACTTGCTTTAAAGCTACAGCACAGCCCAAGTGCCATGGGCTCAGCGTGTGGAGACCGTGTGATCTCAGTTCTGCGTACTGGGAAGCCAAACTCTGATCGCAACGGCACTCACCAGTCCCCCTGGGCCAAAGCGCACTTACCAGTCCCCCTGGGGCAAAGCGCATTCACCAGTCCCCCTGGGGCAAAGCGCACTCACCAGTCCCTCTGGGGTAAAGTGCACTCACCAGTCCCCCTGGGGCAAAGCGCACTCACCAGTCCCACCTGGGCCAAAGCGCACTCACCAGTCCCTCTGGGGTAAAGTGCACTCACCAGTCCCCCTGGGGCAAAGCGCACTCACCAGTCCCACCTGGGCCAAAACAGGCACCCACTCTAGTTTCTATTTTGTTTTCTCGATCGTTGTTTGTTTTTATTCTGTTTGCCTACTGAAAAAGGGGCTTATCTAGTTTATTTTGTTCGAGCTCCAAAAACATAAGCAAAAATTCAACAAAAAAAAGTGTGGGATCCACTTAATCACTTCTGGGTGATTTTATCACATATTCTGCTCTATATTAAGATTAAAAAAGATCAGCATACATGATGGCTGGCACTTCTTTGGAACACACAATTAAAATGCATTCTCATTATGTGTTCCAAAGGACGCAAGGCACAATCAAGCCATCTTGTTTGATTCCAGTGTAGCTCGTCAGTGCAAGGCCTTGTCTGTTATTTTGTAGCACAAATTGTCTGAGCTGCAGGACCCAACACACAAAAACGTGTGTTATTTCTGCGCATTCCCAAACATTTTTTCACGGGTGCACAGAACACCATTATGACGCCCCACAACTCATTCTGTATAGAAGCACTCTCCTATTGATATGCCATCTTTTCTGACTACAGAAGAGTGTAAAGTTGAAAATGGGCTTGGAAACAAGGTGCAATGACCCTGCTGCTCATGTGCACCGCTCCAGTACCTTCGGGTCTAGTTCCCGCTATATATAAAAAGAATGCTATCGGAGATCTTGTCCCTTCGAATTATTGCCTATTTAATAAAGTGTTTTGTTCTGCACTGAACACACACCAGTCACCGTGCATTGAGGCACTTTCACCCTGCACTCAGACACTTATCAACCTTCATTCATGCATCACTCACCCTGCACAGTGAGCACTTACACCATTCCCCCTGCACCCGTACACTGCTCCCACACCTCTTAAATTATTAATAGTCCCATAGGCGAAACTTAATGCATTTACCAATGCTTGTTTCAACAGTGAGCACCTGTGAGGCGGTAGCAGGCAGGGAAATGCACCATCGGGCCCCCGTCGCTCCTCCTGCTGCTTGGTTATTTCTGGTATGGGGTCAGGAGGCCTAGCCTCCAATGGAGTCCTCGGCTCGACTGCTATTGTCTGATCACAGAGACGAACAACTTCTTGCTTATCCATACTAGGGGATGCTTCATTTGTGTTTACTTTGCATTAAGTGTAAAATCTGTTATTGATTGTTCCATATGCGGAGAGGGTTAATATGTGTTCCTCAAGATGTATTCTCTTTGAAAAAATTGTTTCACCCCCACCATCTCTATAACTTGACTGGTGTCTTGCGGGACAAAATGGCCGCCCTGCTTGGGTGAGCATATAAGAGGTTGGGAGCAGAGCTTAATTTGTGCCAGTGGTTGCTGGTGGTGAGTATTTGGACTCATTTTTGAAGCTGGGGCTGGCTGAAGATCATCTGACTTTGCCTAAGAACAACAGCGACAAAGACAGAAAGTGAGAAAAGAGGAAGGAAGAGAGAGAAGGAAAACAGTGACAAAGAGAGAAAGAAGGAACCTGCTTGACTGCGATAAAGAGGCAGGTAGTGTTACCTGGTGGAAGAGAGCGGGATGGGTGCAACCAAGACTAGACAACATCTGTATCCAGCACCCCTGCCTCTCAGTGCAACCAGCTGCGTGCATCTGAGCATCACTGTGGACCACAGCGCTTATTCTTTTGCAATTTAAGCACTGTACCCCAACACAGTTAATGTATAGCGCCACCGTCATGACTTTCATCTAATCTGAGCCTTCCATAGCTGCACACTGTGGAAACAGTGAGTCAGAGGAAAGGCGTCTCGGGAGCGGTGCTGACCGTGCAAGGTAATCAGCAGGTTCTGTGGTCTCGAAGCAAATCTGACAGTTGGATAAACCTCAGCGCTATTAGCATATGCTTGGGGTTGCTTGTGGTTTCAAAATGTCAGCATCGATTTCGGTTATTTACAGCCCCGACGGACGAGAACTGCAGCCGCACGTGCAGAACAAGCCTTCGCCGGCCTGTCAGGGATCAGTCAGTGCATCGAATCTGACGCCGCGTCTATCATTCCGCACCGCAGTGCATCCCTGAGGGAGGGATCAGGGCCCGTCCTGCAAACCTCGCCAAGGCGCGGCTGATTATACGTGACTGCTCACCCTGGGATTAGCAGCAAGCCCAACTGCTGCTCATAGCCTTCTCGCGCGCCTTGTGATGTTAATCTGGGCTTCTTTGATGTTTCCATTTCAACTGTGTCTCTTTAAGGATATCCTTTTTACCTAAAGAGGTATGCACCTTCCATTCCACAGATTCAGTCTTTAAAATGTTCATCGTACGAGGTTGCAATTTCGATTTTATTTACAGAATAACGTACCCCCTGTCCTACATTACAAAGATCTTGTAAATCACAGAGGAGTTCCAGCACCACATAGAGGAACGAAGCAAAAAGCCGAGTTCCTTTATAAGACTATTGAATTCTGAGGTGATATAGCCTTATCGTGTAAGGCAGGGGGTAGTTTATTCCTTGTAATACCTGCTCAATCCATCACCCTTCCCACAGCCACTTAAACCATTGAGTGTGGCGTTTTCGTAAGGAAGAGAGAACATGTTTGCAAACATGAAAAATAAAAATAGAATCTCTGGAATTAAAACTATTGAACACAACAAAGAAAACTGTTGGATATGTGCTGCAAAAAATGTTAGAATCAATATAGTACAAGCAAAGTTTTTTTTTTTTTTTTTAAAAGAATGCAGTAGCTGCGTGGTTAGTTTAACATGTAATAATGAAAATAACTTTCTGTTGATAAAAACATAGAAATTCACTGAAAACAACAAAGGTTATAGTTAGAAAATAGAATTAAAAATATATATGTATTCACACATATCCTAATATTTGTCCTGTGACTTTTTTTATTGGTAAGAAATATTCCTGATATACTGCTCAAATAATCTTTAACAATTCATGGAAGAGACAAGTGATTCGAAAAACACTTATAGAATCAATTATATATTTAATGCCAATGCTTCTATGTAGTATAACTAGGCAATGTTAGTCTACCATTATTTAGTTATGAAACAGTGAGCATTCATTCTTAATAGATAGCATATGAAACCCAGGTTTGCTTCTAACAGTGTGCAGCATAGAGATATCCATAATTAAAATACATTGTGGAGAAAGGAGAAAAATAGTGACAGGAAAGAAAGGATTTCATTTCCTAGGTACAATCACTCACACACAAGAATTGCACAAGAGACTACTCCACACTTAGGAGTGAATTGGCTGCGTATGTATCTATTAAAATATCTACAAGTAGGAGCGGACATCCATGTGGGAATACAATCCCAAGATAAACCAAGCTGCATCTCCTACCAAAGCAGAACTCACCCCCTAGAACAGTTTAGGAGCCGCTTTAGAGATGCGGAGCACTGTGCCAATCGGAGCCTAGCAAGAGTGTGCAAAGACAGGACAGTGAGGCATAGCATAGCAAATATTCTGTTTCCAGTGTGGCTTGAACCCACGCCGAAACTGGTAACAGCAAAATAATTAAGAGGACAGTCTCTTTGAAGCCATCTCCATCTTCCACTGTGTAAGTGGCAACTCAGACTGCATTTGAGTATTTTAATTTCTGCACCTCAGCTCTGTGCTGCTGGTGGGCAGAGTCAGAACTGATAAAAGTATGCGTAGGGTTTGATTATGGACATCAGCAGTTAGCGTATGGACCATTTGTTCGAGGGAGGGGCAAATAAATAGAGCGAAGGGGGATCCTTCACCCATTTGCGAAAGAAGACTATGCCCAGTAAGAATTCCAACAAATGACTGTAATGAGTCCTTTAAATATTTATTATCAGGAGAATGAAGTCTACCACACAGTGTGTAAGGTCAGCGGTGGCTTAATAGTGTTGCAGAGAAATGCACCCAATCGAAGGACATTATGTAGAAGATCAGATCATTTGCTGGGAATACTGAGTGGGGGTTTAGAGTCTCAGAGCAAGGAGCACATGGAAAGCCATAGACTCAAAAGAAGTTAGCACCTCAGCTGAAAACTCAACATATTAGCAGGCTCATCAGCATTTAATCTAAGATGGCGGTTGTAGCTGTGGGGCCACCAGTATTCATTTTTGGAGCCGGGAACTTATTTTTCCTCATTAGACTTTGACCCACAGCATTTGAATGCAAGGCACAAAAGTGGGAATGAAGGAAGATGAGAGCAATGGAAGAATAGAGACAAAGAAACAAAGCAGAGGTGAAAAAGAACCTGAAAGAGTAAGAGCAGTGGGCACGGAGTGTCTGGTGGGGGATGAAAATAGAATGGGGTGAAATCACGTCTATGCAGCCTTGGTATTTGGTACCCGAAAATTCAATAGCGTTGGCCAAGGGCTTCTGGATGAACCCAGGGGCGGCTCCTCCATGAGGGCAGAGGAGCGTTGCACCTCCGCCAGCAGTGACAGCTGCAAAACATTCAAAAGGAAAGGAGCGGGGCCAAACACACATGCGCAGTAGGATTTCTCCAGCCCAGCAACACTTTTGCTGGGCTGGAGAGAGCCTGCACTGGATGCTCCCAGCCAACCCGGATGCTGCTTTGAGCAGCGTCAGGATTGGCCACAGTGCAGGCTGGGAACCTGCGCGTGCCACCAGCCAGCAGAAGAGCGGCACGCGGCGTGGGAGCCAGGGTAAGTTTTTTTTTTTTTTTTTTTTTTTTTATTACTATCCCCCACGCCACCCCACTGGCCCTCCCCACCCACGCGCGCCACCCCGCCCCACCTCCTTCAACACCTGTGAGCAGCTACTGGATAAACCTTTCCGGCACTTATACTTTTATAAATTGAGCGCTGAGGCTCATAATTGTACATTGTGATCCGACAGAGCATACATAGATTCCGGCTTTCCTTTGGTGCCTGTTGGTAATGGGGTACACATCAGAGTGCCTCAATGTGCGCTTAATCATGTTCCAGCCTCCTCCGCCCCCGTCCGCAGGTAATGGAGTCTGCAGTCCAAGCCTATTTACACCACCAATGTATGAGGATTAATTTTACCCGGAGCTCTTTCATATTTGGGTCCTATTTGTGGCTATTGATTTAGTTCATATTTTTTGACGTTTTCCCATTTTGTAAAGAAAGAGAACGCATTACCAGGGCGTGCAGGGCTCATTACCCTTTCAGCAGCTAGCACTTGCTTGAGAGTTGAGTCCAGGACACAGTGAGGTTCGCGCCTAGGACAAGCCTCGGGAACAGTGAATATTAAAACTTGTTTAAACATAATTTTCCAATAACAGAGACTACACACTCAACCTGGAGAACAGCACTGCTTCTAAAGTAGCCCTGCAGTGCAGTGTCTCAAAACATGCAGTTAAGTAGGAGCCCCCGCATCTTGTTGAAAATAAAAAAGCAGGGTCAATTGAGGTACTTGGAAACCTTCACAGCCCTCGAACTTAGTGCCACTGCACCTGCTGCACTATTGATAGCTACGCTCCTGCTGCAATGTGAAGCCTATTGATTGCCCCAAGCCTCCTCTCTAACATACCCTGAGATACGGGGATCGCATAAACCATTGTTAAGGCTCACACTAAGACCATTCTCCGTACAGTCTTCCAACACTGCGGAAAGTGGGAAGCATTGGGAAACTTGTACAAAGGCTGCTGTATTGCTGGGATCAAAATATGTATTTATAACTACTGCATTTTGGAATAAGAGACCATATTTGTGCATTTCATCACCTAGTCAGTCTTTATTGTATTTTAGCATGAAACCATATTATCTTCTTGTTGTTATATAGCTAATAATTATTGTTTTAGTACAAAAGACTCTCCCCGTCATATTCTATTAATTACCAAACGTATGCTATTAATTGCATTCTTTATATTCATAGTACATGGAGTCAGTGCATATATTTTGTGTTCACTTTATAAAAAAAAGTCTAAGCAGTTCCAAGTATAGTTACTGTTCACTGTGCTTCTATATGCTTTTGAGGTGAAAGGTTCTAGGTAATTCTGATACCAAGGCCTATGCAACTCCACACTAGGAATTGTTACATTTATTTGGCTGAACCTTCATCTAACAATGGGTGCACATTATCTGCTTGTGAGGGTGATCTGGTGCACCCGTCTCATTCCACCATTTCCGTTTCCAATCAGACCCTGAGGGTCAGATTTACAAATTTTTCATGCATCACAGCAAATTTGCTGTATTGGGTAGGGTAGTAACACAGGGCAGACCCCTATTCAATAAACGTGGCCTCCTGTTGGTGTCAACCCCTCGCAAAAAAAGGTTCCTTGTGTGCAGTGCTTAATTTAATTTGTGATTGCTGTTTGCGGTGCAGAGCACCAGCAATTATTTTTGAAGGCTGGCACTTATTTTTCTGCCTCAAGCATTTACTGCGAGCAAAAGACACATATGGAAAAGACGGAAGAAGCGAAAAACGAAAAAGCGTCACAATGGGAGAAAGCAGAAAGCTGCAAGAGTGAGCCGAAGGAGCAGGGAGTGGCTGTAAATCGACTGAAGAGGCCCGAGATGGCTTCAGGAGTAGGCTGTCTCAGTATTCCATGTTCGCACATTTAATTGCAGCAGTCGCCTGTTTAAGAGGAGGGCTTTGGGCACCGGCAAGTTTTTATTTACAAATTAAGCACTGCTTGAGTGACACATAGCCTCACACCTTGGTGCAGAGCTGACCTTGTGCTGTTTAGCATAAGATTTGTACAGGAAGCTTACACTTCAAATAAAAATTCCCAATCCTAGACAGACTCAGAAGGATCCAATGTATTGGATGTGTGCTGTGCAGTTTAGCACCTATTAACACCTGCTTTAAGGAGGTGTTAGCTTTTAATGCAAAGCCTTATCTAGCTTCTTGAGTAGATTGGGCTTTGCATCAACACCTATGGCTATTTGTGGTGATCTGTTTTAGTAACACTCCAGTAATCCCCCGAACCCCTGATTCAAAAGGACTCAAACTGAAGCAAAGCATTGCAAAGAGTTTGTTTTCTCTGAGGAAAAGGCATCTTTCAATCACACAATAGCTTTTGTCCTGGATAGTAGATATCCTTGCCAGACACAGCAAGGTTTATAGGAACATCTGGGACTCAGGCTTGGGTGGTATCACACTGGGTGAGGTTTGCAAGCTCCTCCGTAATACTTTGTATCTACCACACTTTAAAACTGACTGGTGTCTTAAACATATGGAAAGTTGGAGCAGCAGAAGTTTACCACCTTAAACAGTGATAATATCTTCAAAGGCATTTCTGCTTTTGGCTGGAAATGAGCAGCGTTTGCTGACATGTCCAAAGTAAAGAACCGCACATGACACATTTACATAAACAGAACAAGATAGCAACACAACTAAAATACAGCACAACAAAACAAAACACAAAATGCAACACAGCAACCATATTATAACACAGCAGCTTCACATTGAACTAATGCGTACAAAACAGCCTAAAAACAGCAGAATACATCACCAACACAACAACATGGCACAACAAATATGCACAAACGTTCTTGTCACGCATAATCACCTCCAGAAACGTGTTTTGACAATGCAATAATTAAAGCTTTTAACACCTAGAACTGCCTATATTTACCATCAAGACCCTGCAATAGCACCAGTGAAAAGTGTTTGGTGATCCTGACCCTGGTGTTTCTGATAGCATTAGAGCCATAACCCTGGACCCTCTCCTTAAAACAACAACGATTCACAATGTTATTTGCATATATTTGCAAGACCTGAGATTAAACTGCAGGCTAAATACCTACCACCAGTATGTCTTTTAGCTATATTCAGAAGTCAGAAGAAAAGTTGCTTCCAGTTGCTTAGCTAATTGTTATAAAACGCCTTAAAGAGAGAGATGTTTAGTCGGTTTAGAAGTGAAATATTTGCCAGCCCTATGCTAACACTTTCAGCAACGATTAGGTAAACTGGATTACTTTTATATTGGTACATTTTTCAATCTAATTCTTTTATGATTTAAAAAAGGAGACCGAATTATTTGTTGTTGCAACAGTGATTTTTTTATATTGATTATATATTTTCCTGAATTTAAAACGTTTTCAACTATCATTTGTTTCTCCCATGGCAGGTAGGGCCAAAGGGTTTCTCAAGGCTACACATCAAATTACATCTCAAAATACATACATGTTGTATTTTTCATAAGAATTTGTGTATGTGTATACGGTGCCCCCTGACTTTGTGGAGGCTTGTGATTGTGATACACAATTACCACATATTTACATACACAAATACATATTCTGACAGACTGTGAGGCACTGTTAAACGTGTGTAATATGTATTTTAAGTAGAATATATTAACCAGTTCAAATAACAGTAACAATACATGCTTCTAACATGTAAGACCCTATGTGTAAAGGGAGGTCAAGACGATCTCTTTCCTTTCACATGATTACTATGGGGGTTATTACAAGTTTGGAGGAGGTGTCAATCCGTCCCAAATGTGACGGATATACCACCAGCCGTATTACGAGTTCCATAGGATATAATGGACTCATAATACGGCTGGTGGTATATCCGTCACTTTACCGTCACTTTTGGGACGGATTAACGCCTCCTCCAAAGTTGTAATAACCCCCTATATGTTAAATTTACCTGAGTTAAATGCAGTAAGAGACACTCATTGTGGGTGTCCATCTTTGACTGTGAGTATATATCTTTATGGATAAGACACTTTGGGGATCATTCCAAGTTTGGCGGACGGCGGTCGCCACCCGCCAAATTTACCCCGCCGAAAGACCACTCCGCGGTCAAAAGACCGCGCGGCCATTCCTACTTTCCACTGGGCCAAGGGAGCACCTGCCGGCCCAGCGGGAAAGGCCCTGCAACAGAGAAGCCGGCTCCGAATGGAGCCGGCGGTGTTGCAGGGGTGCGACGGGTGCACCCGTCGCGATTTTCACTGTCTGCTATGCAGACAGTGAAAATCATGCTGGGCCCCCAGGGGCCCCACGACACCCGTTCCCGTGAAAACCGCCAGAAACAGGCTGGCGGGAAGGGGGTCGGAATCCCCATGGTGGCGCTGCTTGCAGCGCCGCCATGGAGGATTCTCCCATCTGGGGGAATTCCGTTGGGAAACCGCCGGACCCGGCTGAGCGACCGCGGCGGAATCCCAAATGAAATACCGCCAGCCTGTTGGCGGTGCTTCCGTGGCCATCCACCCTGGCGGTCGATGACCGCCAGGGTTGAAATGACCCCCTTTATACATTAGTAAATAGTGTATGAAGACAATGGGCCTGATTACAACTTTGGAGGAGGTGTTAATCCGTCCCAAAAGTGACGGTAAAGTGACGGATATACCACCAGCCGTATTACGAGTTCCATAGGATATAATGGACTCATAATGCGGCTGGTGGTATATCCGTCACTTTACCGTCACTTTTGGGACGGATTAACACCTCCTCCAAAGTTGTAATCAGGCCCAATATCTCCTCCATATTATGTATAGTCTGCTCTGTATTTGTAGAAGACAGTTATCATTTGGAAAATACTATCAAATCTAGCAGACATTGGCTCTCTCAAAATAATGAATACTCGAGGTATGACAGCTAGATATAAGATAATTAATTTCACATGCCTCAGATTTGTAAATGTCTATGATCCTATCCATGGATCAGCCCTGCAGTCATTGCCTGTCTTGTGTGTTGTGGTTCAAGTGTCATTGTTCAGTGGTTTATGTTTCTATTGTGACATTGACACGCTCAATCTGATTAGAGTTTGAGAGAAGACAATGAAAACACTCACCGTAATGTCCACCATATTCTGAAGGTGTTATCATATCTAATGTGCGGCACAAATGTTTTGTCCTTTGTTTTATCAAATATTCTGCATAATCTAAAATTTCCTCAAATTTGGTGTTCAGCTGCCCTCAATGTGTCATATTTTGTGTGAAGTGTAGGTCAGTTTCCGAAAAATGGACATACTATCAAATGCTACTTTAAAATCAGCAAAGCCTGCATTGCATATGATAGGTCATTGTTGGTGTAAATGACTTACTGAATTAATAACAAAAGCATATGTATATAATGGAAAGTGCAGTTTGCACAGAAATCCCTCTGAAGGCTTAGAAGTAAATAGTCTCTTAGTCACATACTCTGGCCCAGATAGCCAAACAAAGTTCACCATACAATGTTCTCATCAACATCAAAAGGCCCGATTAGGCTATGGTTTGCTGACTATGATGGATCACTTTTTTGATATCTAGCTACAGACAGCCAAGCTGTCTGTCAGGAGACAGCATTTATATGCCATACTTCACAGAGCCAATCTTTGCTAAAGATTAAGTGGTTTTTATGTTGGTCTCATTTGCCTTCCTGTTGTTGTTGCTTTCCTCCCTTTCTGCATTTCACCCACCCAGAGGAGCTTTTTTTTAATTTCTATGTCAGTAGGTTTGTCCATCACCTTTTTTTGAAAACAGCATTGCTAAGAAAACAGAGCATCCTTAAAAGAACACCAGACATCCTGTTATCACTAAAGAAACTGCAGCAGAAATGTGGAAGACACAATATTAAGGTTGACAGACACTGAAAACTAATACGAATAAGCATTTACAAAGGCAATCAGTCTCTCAGTCTGTGAAAGTAAGCAAGGCAGATTGGTATTGCTAATTCCTGTTTGTATAGTTCATCAATAGTAGAACCCTTCCATGTATCTGGTAAAACTGAAGTTTGAGAGAAATATTGAAATAAAGTGCAGAAGCTCTAGGAACAATGGGCATGATTGTGAGTTTGGCGGACAGGTCTATGGGAGGTTGCCCCCATGCTGGCTTCCTCCCCGCCAGGCCCATTACGGATTTCCCGCTGGGCTGACGGGAAGAAACCAAGGTTTCCGCCCATCATCCCAGTGGGAAAGTGCATCAGCATTGTTGCTGGCTCGTAATAGAGCCGGCGGCAATGCTTCCACTTGCAGGGTGCACCAGCACCCTCACAATGCTCACTGTCTGCACAGCATTGCGAGTATTGCAAGTGTGCCAAATGCATGAGCAGTGCAGACCCCCCCATGGCCTCCTGCACCTATTCTCCACTTGCTTTTCCATGGCGGTAAAACCACCATGAAAAGTTTGGCGGAGAACCAGGTCGTAATCAGGAAGGCGGTGTGAGTTCCGCGCCGCCCTGGCTGATTCCGACCTGGACTACCGCCAGCCCATCAGGAACATTACCCCTGGTGGAGACAGCGGTTGTTTTGGAGGTCTGACTAATCATAATTTGGCAGTCGGACCGCAGCCTCATAATGAGGCCTAAAGTCTGCAGTCATCTTTAAATAGCCACTATTTGAGGAAGGCACACTGAAAGCTTTGCATTTATTCATAATGAATTCCAAGTTATTTGCAATGAGCAGCATGTGCCTTTTTACCATATCTGTTCTGGTTTAACCAGACAAGTGAACAGTTTGGTAAACATACTTTTTTCCTAGATTGTGAATTCACATTGTTATCATACACACAGCATGTATCCTGATCTAACTAATAGAACAACAAAGACACACTTTTATAATTATCATTTCTACTAATTTCAAATAATCTCTTTGAAACCTTTTGAACTAGTTAAACTTGTGCTCCAATGAGCACACAAATAACCATGTGAAGTGAGGCTCATTCAGTAGGATAAAACCCATTACTTCAGGAACAATCTTAGCAGAAATGAAAAATAAAGTTCATGTTACTTCCCTGGAACAGAAACACATGCTTGATTATTAATTATATTTTTTTACCACAATTGTTCTAAATTGCTTTAGATGTGCGCAGGAGCAGATTCTATCACCTATGACATTACCAAACACTTCTAAGAAGCCACCAGCCTCCTTGGCACTGCATTGCTAATGGCTAAAATCTCTACATATAGGATAACAGCACTTAGCAAAACACTAGCTGTTGAACTCGTAACCAACCGTGGCAACCCGCTATTCCTAATGATGTTTCAATATTTCTATGATGATGTTGAGGCCTTTCATGAACGCTTCTTCATTCATGCTTAAGCGGATGTTACTCAGTTCAACAGTAAAGCCAACAGTCACAGTACCAATGTGACACAACGACCAGGCAGCTCAATAACTTGGAGAGTTGGAAGGAAAAACAACTTTAACCTAAGTGGATCCGAGAGAAGGGAGTTGCATCTCAGCCTATGTGATCTCATCATACAACTTGCCAACATAAAATAACATGAAGTAAAGGCAAACAAACACTCAGTAATCATTGTTTGGACTCTCCAACTTGTTGGGGAAACTATGCTCATTCTTTACAGCAGCTTGCCACAATTTCATGTCAGACCTTGTGCCAGACACGGGATCAGACCAGTCACACTACAATGGATGGCTGATCGTCCACCGTGTCTGGTGGAGTCAACTGTTCATCAGCAGCACATCTGTCACTTCGAGTGGTGGACCAGATTGCAACCTGTACAGAATAGGGTTGGGGTATCTACTACACCCAGTAAATACCATTACCCTTGCAAGTGGTGTTTACCAATATGTAGTAAATATTTACTACATATTGGTAAACACCACTTGCATCCCTTTCTGCGTTTGCAACATGGAAACACGACATAACATGGCATATCACTTTATAGCACACTTTGCCTTTTTCTTGCATTTGAAACTGCCAGAACCCATGATACAACTAACTGTGAGAGTGTGGTAATTATCACACAACCCCTAACACTGATACCTCTGCAAACTTGTGTTTGGACTGAAATCAAAATGTATTCATAAACTTATAATATGGGCCTAAAAGGCTAGGAATATCCCTGAGTGCCTGGTGAAATGAGAAAGAGGCCACAGTCTTGATAAAAAAAACAATAAATCCATCTCAAAAAGGTGAACTGATTTCTCCGATGAATCGATGGTTCACTATTGGTAGCTCAGAGAAAGTAGTATGCAGAAGCAAGAAGGCCCTGCTCAAAGTAAGTAAATGTGATATCTGTGCAACAGCCAGCCAGACAACTAGACATGTAAGTGACAAAGAACCTAAACCACCCCAAACAAGTTCAATAAATATGCAATGTTTTGTTAAGGCAACAAAAAATGTAAATAAGCAGTAATTTGCAATGCTGTCAAAAAACTCCTGATAGTAAAATATTGGAAAAATGAATTTAATTTTCTTCTATGGGGAAACATATATAAAAATGTCAAGTTACAGTTGATAGGAACCGAGGCAAACTATATGGCTAACATGGAGTGAGTATATACAACTGGATTTGTTGTGTGGTCCCTCTGACAGTTTGTTCCTCTAGATATAGAGGGACGGATTTAGACCCTGTCGAATGAGATAAAGTCCTCCAGAATGGTCACCCTGATGGACAACAGTTTACACTCATTAGAGGTAACCGCCAGCCCAAAAGTTATTTGTGTTCTGTGAAAGGACCTGCTGTTATGGTGCTTCACTTCAAGGTTCATAAAGTGTAGCGGACAGCTATTGTCGGTTTTGCTGGCCATACACCAAACTTTTAATATTTTTGTTTTTTCAAAAACAAACCCTAAATTGGAAGGATGTTCCTAAAAAACAAAAGAACAACGACTTTCACATGCTGGAAGTGTACACAATGCGTAGTATATCATAAAGTAAGTAAAAAAACTACAATGCACACAAAAACTGTTAGGATTATTAAGAAACTTAGGTCCTTCCTTTCCACTATATTATGGAAAATGAATAACCAATTTCCAATAACAATGTGTTCCATTTTCAGCAAGCGTTGGTCATATAAAACAATATGAGGAACTCACTGAGGGATGGTTTTTGACTTGAGTGCAACTTTGCAATAATGCCATTCGAGTAACAGCTGTGATGATTTACACCTACAAAGGCATAAAAAGAGTGCCTATGACTAAGAATGTATGGCAGACAATAGCCACCGCAAAGGTAACACTATGATTAAAAGAAAAATAAATAAGAATAACTGGATCACTGAAAAGGCTCTAAATCAGGTCCTTACTGCTCTTTTTCTGATTTAAAGCGCAATAGGTTTGAGAATTTACTATCCATTAAATGTCTTACAGATACTCTCTTGGTATTTTATGTTTCGTTGCTTTGGTTTCTGGGCACTGCATGCAGTTGCTTGTTGTTAGATTTTAAGTCTGGATTTCATGATGCAGGATTAACCTTGACTTGTTCTTTGTTTTGGATGTAAAGTTTGATTTTAACCTCAGCTATGAATACATTTGTTTGCTCTGTGTACTACTACCAACATATCACAAGTCTGTCTAAGGTTTAAATTTGTACACTGGGTTTATTTTTTTCTTTCATTTTAAAAGGCAACTGTAGTTGATGTTTACTTGATTGTTTTGTCTGAAGGCACTATGGTGATCATTACGACTTCGGCGGTCTTTTTCCAAGAGCACTGAAGCCGCTGCTGCTAACAGACCGCCAGCGCTGGCTGTTGGAAGACCGTCATATTTTGATTTAGGAAAGATTTCCACCCATTGAAGGGTGGAAACCTGACCCTGTCGGCCTGGCCGATGGAGGAAGAGAGGCGGTTCTACCACGAGCACCACCACACCAACAAGACTCTGCCCATCGTATTACAATACGTAATACGGCGTGGCGGAGTCCTGTCAGAGGTGTGGTGCTGGCAGTGGAAAATGCCAGGACCCATCCCCTCCAGGATAATCACCTCACTGGAAAAGATAAGTTGATCATCCGAAGGGGGGGTGTTGGGTGCATGTGTGTTTTCTGGGTGCGTGTATGTGTGCGCATGGGGGTATCTGTGTACATGAATGGATGCGGTGTCTGGGTGTGTGCATGATTGTGGAGGGGGAGTGCTTGTGCATGAATGCAAAGAGGGGGAGTGCATGAATGGATGCGGTGGGGGTGAGGTGTGCATGATTGCGGAAGGGGGTTGCATATGTGTGAGTGCAAGTGGGTGTGTGTGTATGGTTGTGTGCAGCTGGGTGGGGAGTGTGCATGCATGTGCGTGGAAGTGGGGGTGGTGTTTGCATGTGCATGGAAGTGGGGAGAGGGTGTTTGCATGTGCGTGGAAGTGGGAGGGGGGGAGTGCATGCATGTGTGTGGACATGGGGCAGAGGGTGCCAGTGGCAGGAATGGAGATTCTTGTTGCCAAGTGCGTTACCATCAGGGTTTTCGCAGCAGTGTGACCGCCATGGAAAGCCTGGCATTCTGCCAGGTCACAATACTGCCGGCGGTCTCATGGCTGCCGCCGGGCCGGATGTGCTTTGCCCTGGAGGTACCGGCGGCATAGTGGCACTTTGCCTGCAGCCAAACCACCTATCTCATAGTGTGGCAGTCTTCACCACCGGGTCTGCGGCGGGGAGACCGCCGTTGCGAGGCTGGTGGTCTAAATATCACCAGCCTTGTAATGACCACCTATGTGCCTGCATAAACAATTTCTTGGTCTGAGTTTTAGGTAGTTGCTTGGTCTATCAAGAGCAGTGCAAATAGGTTTATCCCATTACTCAGGGGTTTAGAAAATAAATTTCAAGTTTAATGGCTTATTTGTCCAATGTCTGGTACTATATCAAATATATGCATTCCGTGTCAGCATTCAGGCCACCCCAGATTGAGTTCTGCTGTGGCTTTTTATATATTCTCAGTACTATCTTTTGGGCTCAACTCATGCTTTGATTTGAGCTCTGTATAAACTTTTGGCATTCAAATATCTGCATAGTTTGGGTTCTGAACATCCTACTTTCAGTTCACCTTCTTGGTTTAGGTTTTCAGCATTTATTTATTATGCCATTAGTCTTGACTATTGCTGAATCTGGTCGTCTCTACAGAGTTATCCCCAAACCTTTTGCCTTCACCCCTCCTGTTTTGCTGAATTCATATTTGTTGGATTAGTACTCTGTACACTTTACCACTGCCAACCAGCACTAGCGTGCATGTCCACTCTACCTACAGCATGGTACAATTAACTTATACCTGACTGACACATTCAATTTACATTTACGTCCCTAGTAAAGTGGAACAATATGTACCCAGGGCCTGTAATTTAAATGCTACTAGTGGGCCTGCAGTACATATTATGCCACCCACATAAGCAGCCTTTTTAAACTTGTATCAGGGCTACCATTTCAGTCTGTGGGCAGTTTCAAACTGCCATTCGACCTGACAGAATAACCCTTTTGCCAGATGTAAACCTTAATTTTTTAATACACATATGTCACTCCTAGGGTAGGCCTTAACAGCCCCTGGTGCATGGTGCAGATATTTAAAAAGTTGGACATATACGTTTAAGCTTTATATCTCCTGGTAGTGAAAAACTCCTCAATTAATTTTTCTCTACTGCAAGGCCTACCTCTCCCATTGAATGACATTTGTCTACCTTATTATATTTAGTAAGTGCTAACATTTGATTGGAAATAGGTAGGAAAGTCAGGTTTGTTGCTCACAAATTATAATTTAAAACTCTCTTTAATATTAAAATCAGATTTTAAGTAACAATTTTGAAACTATCACTTTTAGAAAGCTGGCATTTTCTGGTCCTAACCATTTGGTGCCTGCAGCCTATATGCTGGGTCACATGACTAGGTGTAATTGACAGTTGCATTATGTGTATTCCTCGCAGACAGTATTACAAAGGGGGACTGGACGTTGGTAGAATGGGCCATCCTGACCTAATGAAAGGGGCGCTATGGCCTACCATACTTGCAATTCAAAGGGGCTGCCTCCGCACACTCACAAATAACTTCACTCTAGCCTTTAATTACTCCAGATATCCTGGGACCAGTGAAGGAGAAGAAGGTGAATTTCAGCACCAGATGTAGGGAGGAGTGTAGAAGTTTCTCCCACCTCAAAGCTGTCACCAGGTATAAATATTAGACCCGGAAACCAACTCTTTAGTACACTCCTGGACCTGTGGTCTCTGCAGAAGGACTGTCCTGCTGCTTGAAGTGTGTTGTGCTGTCTAAGAAGGAAGACTGGACCTATCCCCTTCACCCCAGGCTACCTGAGTGACTCCAAGGGCTGATTATCTGGTCTACTGTACTGAGCTACAGGGACACAACAAGCTTCAGAGGCTCTTACCCAGTTAACCTGCTGTGACTGGGCCTGCCTGTACATGCAATTTGACCTACCTCAGCATTGCTGGCCTCCACTAAAGTGAGTCCCTGTTCCCCAAAAGGTGCTTCCCAGGGACCTGGCATTACACTGCACTCCTCTGAATGAAAATCCTGAGATTTGGGGTAATTTATGACCACATGACCACATTTTATACCTCATGGTATCTTGCTGCCCACGTAGCTAGCCAATGTAAAACTCAGTTGAACCCAACATTTTGCACTACAGTGGCTGCCAGTGACAACCAGCAACGGGAGATCTGTATTTCATACTACAGAATCAACAGCCCTGTTTGATCGCCAACATGAAGCAATAATCATCCACAACACATGACTTATTCTTCACTCTTCGGTGATGACTGTCCACAAAGCCCTGCCTGCTCTTAGCACTACAGTATAGGAACAACCGCCCACAATGCTCTCTTTGCAGCCTCCTCCACCCTGAAATGTTCATGCCAGACTTTAGGAGGGTATTTTTTTCAGCAGGACTAACCTTGTCCTATATCTTGTATCTAAGACCAGACCAATGTCCTGACTGGGTAGCGCCTAGAGATGCTGTAAACTCCTACTATACTGTGGAGCGTTGGTTGCAGGATAGTGCGGAGACTGTCTGGGAATCAGCATGGAGACAAGCAATCTGATATAGAAGACCTCTGAATTGGCAAGTCACATGCAACTGAGAGGTGCCTGGTTAGAAGGAGTTTTGTCCCTGAGGAGACCCACTGTATGTAGAACTGTGGGTCGAAACGGCAACAATTTTGTGGGAATCAGCAACTATAGTTTGGCTTTCTGGAACAGCAGTTAGGCTGGATGGATATGTTTGATGTATGGATACCAAAATTGTCAATATGTATCATATGTTAACTAGCACACTATTGCACTTATGATTTTTTGCACCGGCTGCACTTTTTTATAATCTTGGTCAGAACCTTTAAATAATGAATTTAACAAAACTGTGAACTTTGTATATGATCCATAGTATGGCAATGGATGACTGAAGTGAGTATCACAGACACAGAACCATCTTGTCTTTATTTTGCATGCACCTAGGCTCTGTTGATTGGGCATACTTGGGTTTGGTCCTGTGTGTTTTCTATGCTTTGATATTATTAGCATGATAACCTGAGTTTACTGCCTTGGTTTGACAAATCAGCGCCATACCGTTAGTGTAACTTCTAGCTTGGGTGGGATCAAAGAACATATTTTACGTATAATGCATTGCACTATGTTCTGCTAATTATTTTTTTATCCCGGTTTTGCGCTATAAATTAAGTTTAGATGGGTGGGTAATGTCTGAGGCATTATGCTGAGTTTAATACTTTTGACTGTTACGTGAGACTGTGATTTGTACTTAATATTTGTTTGGGTTGAGCTCTGGACACAGTGGTTTGCTTTTAAATACTGAATTATTGGAATTATGTTTTAACCGTTCCCTTCTGTATGTTCTGGGCACTTTGCTTTGATACTGACTCCTCCTTAATTAAAGTGTTGGCCATTCTGCTTGGTGGTTCACTCCTGCTTCCCTGAATTACAAGGCACAAGGTTGGTGCTTCATTCCCTGCCAGCTCTCTGGTGCACCTTGTAAGGAGTTTATCTCCAGCTCTTTGACGGCCCTGGAGTTCTCTGCTTTATTTCTGCCACGTGCAACATACGTGGTTGCGATTTCCCTTTCTTTATGTTTTCTTTTGTTCAAATGAAGACTGTTACTGCAAAGCCTAGATTTACCCAAGCTCTCCTTTCTGGAATGGTCTCACATTTCGCCTTGTTTCCCCTCTCCCTATCCTTAAAACGGAGTCATATTTTTTTTTAATCTACCTGCTTATTAGTGTTTTAGATCATATATTTCGAATTAATAAGAGGCTAAGGGGCAATCCTGATTTAAATTTCAATTGGTGCAGGGTCACTCCAGGAGACAGGAACACATTCTTTCTCTGAACTTAATTTCCATTTTCTTAAACAATGCCTGGCGGAAGCCAGTTCCCAAGGACAGAAATCTTTGGAGGTGAAGCAAATGAAAGTTCTCCTTCATCTACCACTACTGGGACACAGCGTGCTAGACTCTTGTAGAGCCACACTTACGAGAAGTTGTTACAAGAAAGACGCGCAGAGGTGCACCGCTGAAGAACTTAGCTTTGGACTTCACAGTCGTCTACTGGCTACATCATAGACCGTGGAAATGCAATGGGAGACAAACTGTGCCAAAGTCCCCTTCTGCTACCCAGCCTGCTGTCAGCTGGATGGTGCCTGACTGCACAACCATAGACAGTGTTAAAGCATGGCAGCCATCAGTAGCTAAGGGGCAGTGGGGAACTGATATCATTCGGTTTGGAGGACACATGTGGAAGAAATGAGGGCAGGAGAAGGAGCTCAATCCGCTTCACGCTCACTCCAGAGGGATACATGAGTAACAGATGAATTCCTATGCAGCCTGGTGCAGTACCTACACAATGCACAATTACAGTGTCATCCTGAATTTCAGATCTCAGAATGGAGCACAATGATCCAGCATTGGACCTGTTGGTGCTCTAATTTACACACAACTCAGAATTCCGATTTGGGAATACATTTCTTCAACCATTCTTTTGCCAGTTTTAGACATTACATGGGCAGTATGATGGATCAGGGGTGGGGTTGGGTCGTTCAAGACGAGAGCCCTACGTACAAATACAGTATTCCATGTAAACCCAGAAAAAACACAACTTAAAAATGCTGCTCAGTTTAAAGGCAGGGGAGAGTCATGAAATATTGTAAGGGCAAAGTCAAACAAATGTCTGACGTGTAGACTGTCTCTAATAGTAGGGTAATAAGCATTGGCTTACGTCCTTAATACAACATTTGTATAGGTTTTCAGCCAGAGAGATCTTACAGTCAGTACAGCATAATGTAAAAAATGCATATTACTTTTCAATAGTAAAGCAGAAAACACTTCACATGGTAGATTGACTTTTGCTATTCTGTATTAGGCTCTGAAACACAAACAAAAGCACATTCAAAATGTATACAGCATCCTCATTCAGCAAAAAGGCAATGGATTTCACTTGAATTCTTTTGCACTTTCCTCCCTTCAGGAACATCACAAACGCACCAGAGAAACATTATTTTATTGATACCGTGCAAGCATAAAAATAAAAGTCACATTTAAGGCTGAGAAAGGATAAGATGATGGCGTCTGACTCTGCACATCACACGTATTTTATAGTGCGTATTTTATACTGAAACTCAAATAGTCCCACTCAAATCAAAGAATTTTGTTTTATTGAATGAAAATCTTGATTTCGATTATAAAAAATAATCATAAAAGCATAAAATCATATCTTACAATAACCTTTCACATATTAGAATAAAATCACAAGCTTAAAATCCATAAATCTCATCAAATACAAGAACACCTTGGCGTAAAAATGTAAAAACCTCAAACAGTTACAATAAAAATCCAAAGTTCATAATCTTATTCCAATTAAGTGCACTCTTCAAAAAGCTGCAAACCAACGTGGCATCAATACGTTTGTTTATCATTTGTAAATAAAGGAAGACGGTACGATATTGATAAAAACCCTTGGCTTTAAGGATGGGCAGCAGGAACCACCTTCTGGGTGGATCAAAGTAACTACAAAACAGGACTAGGTGTTCTAAGGTGAAACGTTATCCCAAGGACAGACCTTTATCGAAGACAGCTAATATTGCCGAGGAGGGAATTATAGGCTATATTGGACAGAGCCTAACCTAAACCTGGTAAGAAGTAGTCTCTCCCACGGGTTTCTAACAAAAGAAAGATAAGGTTCCGGGCTGGGACTAGTGTTTATAAGCAGCAAAGCCCTGGTAGAATGACTACCCAATGCCAAGTTTTCTCCACCCTCTCTGGCTTGCTGAAGAAATAACTCCTTTACAAGCTTTCTATCTGACTATTTTAGCAATTCCGGATTATAGAATAATTCAGGACACCCCAGTGACAAAGCAATACATCTAATATTATTTGGCCACCGGATTTATGGCCTTGCTGACACCCAAGGCAGTCCTCAATTACCTCCCTGTTAAGCGTATTGGGCTTCCCATTCCACACTACAATCCACAGCATCATAGGGGCAATTTTAGCATGCTCTTCTGCAAAATCCAGGCCCTGCCTTAATGCAAGAACAGACTTGGACTGGCAGGGCCCACCCCCAATAATTTCCTGCAGAAGTGCTTTTTCTTCGCACTGATTTACCTTACAGTTACAAAACCCCCAGATTTCTGCACTATACAAGAGAACTGGTAAACACTTCAATTTTTATATCTGCAGCAACGGCAAGACAGGTTTACTGCCAAACATTTGAGCAAATCTAAAAAGGTACCCACATGATTGATTGAAGTGCATACAATGATTTGCAAGACATAGGGTTCAAATGCAGTGCTGGTCAAACTTAACCCCTAAGTAGGAGAGGGAGATCACCATTGTCACTACCTGCCCCTTGATGGAAATGGGCATGAGATTTGTATTCCGCTTCCCGCAAACCATGAAATGGGGTTTTAAGGTATTTACATTCAATTCTAGGTCACCTATAAAGTCAACAAACAGATCCACCAAAGGTTTAAGCCCATTCATAGCACGGTACAGTAAAACCGCATCATCAGCGTATAGTAAGCAGGGCACCAGGGTGGTCTTAACCTTCAAAACGTCTTTACCATGGGCCATCATGTGTGAATTCAGGCCATTAATGTATAGCAAGAATACAATTGACGCCAAGACACACCCCTGCCTAACACCTCTTGACAATTTAAAGTAATCAGAACACTCCCCTGCAGTACCAAACCATACTGAAGCATTGACACCCGTAGGGAGAGCCAGAAGAAGGTTGACCAACAATTGAGGCAGCCCAAGGCCCTCCAAGATTGACCACCGATTTGAAAGATTAACCCTATTGAATGCGCAGCTCAAATCCATGAAGGCGAGATATATAGCTCTCTTCTTAGCCAGCACATGTTTGCCCACCAACAGGGAAAGATTAAGGCACTGTTCCATCGTCCCCTTACCCTCTCTAAAACCATACTGGACAGGGCAAAGAATATTTTTTGCTTGCATCCACTGTGCAATGCGGAGAAGAATGATATGCCCCATAATCTTGACGGTGGAGTCAAGTAAAGAAAATCGGACTGTAGCAGCCTGACTCTTGCCTAGACCCCTTTTTGAATACCAGAACTATAACTGCCAACCTCCATGATTGGGGGATAGCAGTTTGTGCAGCAGCATTAAGCACATTTGTCAGCAATGGCGCCCACAAACTAATATTGTCCTTTTACAGGTCCATAGGAAAGCCATCTGGGCCAGGGGCACTGTTAGAAGGGCTACCCATGATGGCCAGCGGTACCTCCTTCAGATTAAAATGTAGACCCAAGGGGAAAGACTCTACATCTTCCCCCTCAGTCAATTGTTCCACATTATCCAAAGAGTAAACTTTTTCAAAATGGGAAACCAACCAATTTTTGGGCGGGAATATTGGACCCTACAGCCTCAGGGGAAACTAAATATGCAGGTTTGCCATTGACTATTTTTCAAAAACCTCTCACCTCACCTCTGCCAACTTGCAACCACCCAATAACTGCTACTGACTCTCTTCCTTAAGGCATTGCTTTCTATTTCTAATTTCCTCTTTGTAGGCTACTCTTGCTGAGCTATTAATCTGCTGCTCTCTTGGCTTAACCTTAAGGGCTTCATGCAAATGCTTGCTTGCAACTCTGCTGTATTTTTCAAACCACCCCTCCTTGAGGACCTCCGATGATACAGAAAGAGCCAACATAATGGATCTAAGGGTACTATTCAGTGTCTGGAAATCTGCCAGAACGGCAATCAACGAAGCCTTTTTGTGATAAAAGAGCTTAAAAGCATATTCCTGCAGCTCCCAACTACACTCTTAAATAAAATGGGAATCAGGATTCTTTGCCAACTGATACTCCTGCCCTGGTCCTTTGGAATCAACCCGACCACTCCTGATGCCACAGTCTGGGGGCCTGGGAATGGGGGTTACCATCCCAACTTCAATGCCATTATGATCACTCTTCAGTGAGTCATGAATCTGCCACCCAAAACTATTGGAGGTAAAGATACATTAATTGGTAGTCTCCTTATCCCACCCTACAAATGTAGGTTTATATTGATCAGGACAGGCCACCCGCTCTATCAGATTATATAAGCCAGCCTGACCCAATTCATTAATCAGCTGCCTCCCTATGGGGCCACATTCAGCGCCTCATCTGCCAAGACAAAAGGATCTAAAATAGTGGGAATCTAACCCAATTTAGCGTTGAAATCCCCCGCAAGAAAAACATTAAATCAACCAACCTATGAGCAGCCCTTTCTGCCAGAGTTGATAATACTTGAAATAGGGTCTCAAGCGGTCGTCCTGTTACACACTACGTTGTTAAAATTCACTACAAAAAAATGAAAATCTGCAGGGAAAACAACTCATAAAATCTGAATCCCACTGTGCCCAAGAGGGACCGGTAAGCTTGTAACTGTGCAGAGATTCAAAGCATGATGGCCAAGCCTCGCCTAGCTCTAAATCCTAAAGAAGGGGTTGCTGGAACAGCATGAGTCTTGAATCCTCCGCCACAGAAAACAGCTCTGCACCCATGTTTCCTGGAGCAATATGATATCAAACTGAGAAATAAACATTACCCTTTGGGGATTGGAGGTCTTTTCCCTGAGACATGCACACTTCCAGGAAAGGAAACTACTTGCACTTATAGTGGTTTCTACCAATTGCCAAACATCATGTTTTTTATCTCCAGTTGAAACACCAGTGGGCACAGTACGGGACTGTCAGTCATTGTTTCGCAACTTGGACAGGGGATAGAATCTATTTCTTGTGGAGATAGAAAAACACCCTTTACTCTGTGCAAGGCAATTAGAGCTCCCAATAAATCCCGAGAGTGCAGGCTTAAAAATAAAAAAACTGTGGCAGAATCCTAATATTAAACCTGGGTTAGGTGGTTGCCTAGCTTTGAAAATCAGCCTCGTAGTCATATCAGGTGTTCTGCAGTTAATCAACATGATGCAATGCTCAAATGTCTTGTTCCAACCCCATTAACACTTCTCACAAGTAATATATCCCTTGATTCCCTAAGGTTAAAACTTACATTTTGACTCAGCCAATGACAAACTTTGTTCTGCGATTTGCCAGTTGTCTTAACCTGGGAAGCCTCAAGATGGGGTGACCCCCGCTAACACTGCTACATATGTGCAGCATTGGGGTGGCAAGTTCAAACAGGGCAATGTTTGGGCTGGAATATGGGGGGTTCCTCACCATAACCCCCCAAATCCCCTTCAACAGTTTGCCTAGATTCTACATTCCCCCCCAGCAACCCATGATGGTAAAAACCTAGTGTTGCCTGTCTGTAATCCAGGTGTGAATGGGCATTGGATGGGGTATTGGACAAATTCCCAGAGATTGGGGAACACCCTCCCATGGCCTTAGGATCACTCAGGACCTCCCCCAGTAAATGAGACTACTTGCTCACCTTACCACCCAAGGTGGAATGACTAGCAACAGTAACTGCGATGGCCGATCTGCCCAGGTAAGGACAGTCAACTCTAAACTGTGCAGCCTTTCAATCAAAGAGACCACACATTGTTCAACCACATGCTTGAATTTGTCCAAGATACAGTCCCAATCCAGGGAGGTCACTTCCTGAGCCTGATTTGGCCCCAAGCCCCCCACCCTGCTTCCCAAAGTGTCATTATTCACTGTTTGTTTTGTTTATCGCTTCCTTTTAACTGTCAATGCACAGACTCTAATAGTTTGAGAGTCCTGGACTGGTGTGTCAGCTGAAGGATCACCACCAGCTACCAACGCCCTTGAGGGAAAAATATGAGCTCCTGGGTACAGTTTATCAGGGAGCAATGGGGGATAAGAATCCAATGAGGGAGAACCAGTCAATTGCAAAGGACCACCCAGGCCCTCCCCAGGGTCCAATGACAACTGTCTCTCAGCCAAGTCAATTTCTTTGGCATTCACCTTCATGGCCTAGGTTAAAAAAGTCAATCATAGTTCCTTGATAAGACTTCATGGGTGAACCCTTATTTTCCTACAATTTACACTTCCCTATAGTGAAGTACACAAAGCCCAGGGGCCCAAAAGAATAATATGGGGGTAGGGCTTACAAAAATACAATTAAAAGTCAGACTCACCATTAGCTGCTTTGTGCTGCTTTGATGCGGAAAATGTGAGGAGAAAGTAAACCAGCATTTGCAATGCAAAGGGTCTCACATTTAGTTAGAGCTATTCGCATTGTAAACTCCTAACCAGACTTTTCTTGCCATATAAACTGAAAATTAAAATGCCATATAAACTCACATAAGCGAGCCGATGGCCATCATGAGTATGAAGGAGACACACAAAAGGAAACAGAAGTTCTCTCGCAGTCACACGCATCAACAAAAGTGCAATTGTTCATGAAACCGGCAAAAGTGCAATTGTCCATGTAACAGGGTTGATGTCATGCAAAGCACTTGACTACTGCCCAGTGAGATCACGCTGCGTAGGAAATAAAAATAAAAAGTAGTCCAGAAGCCATACGGAAAACATGGAGCCTCGTATGTTTTCAGTAGTTTACCTGTGCTCTCGAGGAGGGCTAAACACCAGAAAGGGCAAGATGGATGCATGCCTTTCACTAATCAAATCAAGTGAATTTTAAAAGGCAAGCCCACAAATCAACCAGACTGATGGGTGTGACACGGGTATGGTTAAAAGCCCACAGAGGGATTATAACAGGGGCCAGAGCACTTGCGTGCTCGACTCTAAAAAAAGATAAAATAAACGATAAAAAAAAAAGTAAAGAGATGAGGCCCAGTCTCTTCCTCCGTGCGTCCTGTGCAGCAGGAGTCGTGCTGCCTTCAATGCGCCTCCAGGTGCAAGTGACGTGGTGCATGGGGTGGGCCTTCTGGCCGCACTGTTGTCTGGGCCCCGTAGTCGGCATTGATCTCTGGCTCCTCCTGGAGTCCTTGTCAGTAAGAGTATCCCCCACAGCGGGTGTAGCGCTGGATTAAATGTGCCTCCAGGTTCAAGTGACGTATTGTGCAAGGGGCGGGGTTTTCGGCCGCATTGTTGTCTGGGCCCTGTAGTCTGTCCTGATCTCAGTCTCCCCCTAGAGTCCTTGTCTGTAAGAGTATGCCACTTAGCAGGAGTCAAGCTGGATTGAATGTGCCTCGGGTGCAAGTGACTTGGTGCAGGAGGTGAGCTTGGATTCGTTGTTGTCCAGCCTTGCCAGACCCGATCTAAAGCTCCCCACCGAGTCTTTGCCTGCGGTGCACTCACTCAAAGGACTTTGCTTCATTAAATAGTACAAACATAAAATTGAATACTATTTTATGTTATTTAAAAGCACAGAATTATTAGCTGTGAAATTTGCTTCCACAATAGAATCTGGATTAATGCAAAAAGAGAAATGAGTCTGCATGTTAGAGAGACTGGATGGTAGATGGAAATGTAGAAGTGCAGAATTCTTCTTTCTTGCAAAGAGCACAAATAGCCCAAATGTTAGATCAGGGATATTTTGCTGCCCTCCTCACTCACAACGTTGGTGGCAAAGAATCAGGATTTGATAATTTGTGTCAAATTCGGTCATCTTTTGCTTGTGAGCTCCAAAATGGCTGATCCAGTAGAACTCCGTCGCCAATCAGTTCTATGCTAAACCTGGGCTCTCGTTGCTATTAATGAACATTAGTGGATGTCTGGGCTCAGCAACACCAGAAAACCCCAGAATAATCATAATAGGGATGTGTATTTTATGGAGGCCTTTGCATTATCCTGAATAAATGTCGATAATGACATGTATATATTTCCATTAAAACATATCTCTCGGGGAAAAAAGGTACAGTTAGTTTAAAATGCCCTCTGCTAGCAGGGTTGTACAAGAACCAGGTACACTGTACTCTAGGAGAAAAAATTAGTCCAAAATGAATAGTTCATTTCATATATAGTCCAAGGGGAACTTTTCCCCTCACCTATAGTATTTAGAAACTTACACCTGATTTCCCATAAAGCAGTTCTATAAATATATCTATTTGTTAAGCAGGTATGAACAGTGAGAAACAGAGTGACACCAGATTCTGTAGATCAGACTACACATTGCATCCTATCTTGCAGGTGCAAGTGGTGATCAGCAGTGGGAGGGGGAGCAAAGTTAGTTTACGTGAAACTCAGCAGGAAATGGTGAGGCTTTACCTACTTTGAGGATGTGGTGAAATTAGACCCATCATGGCAGGGTCACCATACAGCCCCATCTAACCAGAAATTCCATTTATGGCCAGAATTTCACATCAGTGCACGCTGGAAAAATACTTTGAGTGGTATAATGGGCAAAATGACCCCTTTAACCCATTAAAAACATAAAAGTGATGGGTAGAAAGACTGAATTAAACCTATCCAATGATATTTGCACTGGTTTTGCCTTTCATGCCATTGTTTTATTTTTGCTAACTGTGTTTTAATAGGCAGACACAAGACATTTTCAAAACAGCATTGATCCTGCTCCAAGGGGAACAGTCCAGCCCAAAGAGCTGGTTATGTCCCCTCTTATCTGGAACACGTGCATTTTATCCTTTGCCTCATGGAGAGGAACTTCAGAATTAAACCTTTTTCTGTTTCACTTTAGACACAAACTTGCAATAAATATAGCCAACTCATTCTGGTCAAATGAATTTCAAAATCTGCAACAGGCTACACATTCAGATGACAATTTGATGACTGCCGTGTTGGACATCATGCCCACCAGAACTAGATTAAGCTTATTTTACAAGACGGGAGCAAAGACAGAAAATGTCTTCCTGGGCAACAGCCTGCTTGAAATTCAGGAACACACTAACCACCATATGATATTGGTCAGGAGGATCTGAAGAGAAATACACAATCCTACTTGTAAAGTGTTAAAAACGAGATGAACATTTGAAGTAGCCAAATTCGTCAGTCCACAGTAATAGAAATCCCAAAGGATTTGAATTTTCTTGGCAGAAAATAAATACCAAAACTGAGTTTTTAGGAGAGAAAGAGACGCCTTGTGTTTGAAGATTGAAAGTATTTATAACCCCAATTCAATTTTTGTTGCATTCATTTTAATCCCCCCGCACTCCCATCTGCTCCCCTATTTATGGGAATTTTTTAAAGAAGTTTCTGATGCATCAGTTTCATCAAAGATGATCTGATGTAGGAATGTGTACGATAAACTTAAGTCCAGATGCAGAATCACATAAAGTGGAACATTAGTCATATTACTCTATTATCATAGATCATAGTGTACAGTAAAACAATAAATGCCCGTTTTCCATTTCAAAAACTTTAAATGAACTGAAACAATAAGAGGAATTAAAAAAACATACAGATTTGTATGGTTTCGAAACGTGATTCCCCCGGGCAGCCAATGTACTTCCTAGCTGCTAAGGAATTGGATGTCTAGAGGGCCAACATGGCGATATCCCATT
Organism: Pleurodeles waltl; assembly: GCF_031143425.1. Classification (NCBI taxonomy): domain Eukaryota; kingdom Metazoa; phylum Chordata; class Amphibia; order Caudata; family Salamandridae; genus Pleurodeles; species Pleurodeles waltl. The sequence continues at coordinate 1,115,969,665 of NC_090448.1, read as the reverse complement.
TTACATAACTTGCCCATTCTTCGGGCATTAATGTGCATGTTTTTCAGGAAAAATATTAATCATTATAATATCATGTAGAAATATCTAATTTTAAATGAAAATAGATATTCACTATATTAAAATATTTGATTTAGAAAATTAGGTCCCGACTATAAGACATAATACTAGAATTACAATACCCTACACCGTTGGTCTGATTGCATGGCCCAAATGAAAAAATAGAATGGTTTGATCCTGTGCAAAGTTTTTTGAAGGTTTGATCCCAATTGTAAGTACTAACCTTACATTTCTATTTACAATTTCTTTTAATGTTGTATGACATTTTGTTTTTTTTCAAAGCCACAAGATTAGAAGGGAAATGAAATTCACTTATTGGATCATCCACTGATCAGACATAGCTTGGACAGAGGAAGCCAGGGTGGAAATTTGATGTGACCAGTTACAAATGGGTTACCAACTGGATGCAGCTGCTTGCATACGGGTTTAAACCATGTGATGCATTGCATTGTAGAAAATTCTAGCTGATGCCAGTTGTATCCTCTTTGTCATTATTAGAAGAGGTGGGCAATGTTCATCAACTTTGCCCACATACACTTAGGAGTATTTTTTAATACATCACTAACTTCGTGAAGATGACAAAGATGTACTCATGAGGAGTTTCTGTAGTATGAACATAGTCAGGGGAGCGGTGCTCTGTGCGGGGCAGAGGCGAAGAATATAACCATAGAGCACTTCAGGGGAGGTTGAATGGGCTTGGTCTTGCTGTTTTTTCAGGTTGGATGTGACCTTTTCATAGCGCTGAGATGTAGTGTTCTTCAAAGAAGTCAGCCAGACGGAATTCTTTTTAAACAACACTATTGTAAAAACACGCAGAAGTAGGTTTTGCTTGGAAAAAACTTGCAAAAACTCTTTTGGCAACAGATGTCTCCCGCAAAACTTTTAGTAGAAAGCAGTTGTTTATTTTTGACCTTCGCATAACTCAGCCTGATAACTTTACTTTCAGCAAACTACTAGTTAAAACTGCATAAGCTTCTAATAATATGCATTGCCCCTTTTTAGGTCAAAACAGAGTATCCCACATTCTACAATGGGATTTAGTGGAAACATTATGTAACTGGCTGAGTTGAATTTTCATTAGAAAGATTAAGCCTTAATATTCTGCTAATGTCCCTAGGTTAGATTTGTGATTATGATCCCTCTATGCTTGAGTCCGCATGGTAAGCAAGGGATCTCATGAAAATGGCCAACAAATAATCATTAAATGGAGGTGACTTGGCGATTGCAGATGCAGGATTATCACAGAGGACAATCTAGGACATCAGTTTTTGAGATCTAACTCCCTTCTGCTAAATCCAATGTGATTTCCATTTAACCTCCAGATGGTGTGATGAAGGTTGTGCCTATCACAGCATCCACGGAGTGTGGAATTCAGCTTTCATTGACAGGAGTAACTTCAGAATGCAAAGCAGCTATGCAAATAATGAAATACAGAATGCAAAAGTAAATTCATCAAATGAAATACATCTTATAATCAGCGTACCACTTTGGAGGCTTTCTCTGTTAATCACAGCACCAATTAATATAATTACTTTTTGATTTACTGACTCAGTGGTGCACGAATATAGTTTAGTAATGTGCGAAGCATCACATTGTAGGATACACTCATGTCATTTTCATTAGTCTTGCTTCAGTCGCTATTATATAAGCTGAAAACACGTGGTGCCCGCTTGGAAAACACAACTGTGCACAAACGTGAACTTGCCGAACTCATCAAATAACATACTATCTGTTGCATCATTTGCAACCTTGAACAAAAAAAAATGGTTCTCGGTCAAGTGAATGAATAATTGTTACTGCTTTTATTAGCTGTGACAACGTTGCCCAGATAGAGCAACGTCCCCGGAAGATGGAACAAGTGAAGGGCTTTTGGCTCAGCATGGAACAGGTTTCCTTAAACACTTACATGTAATTCAAGCAGGGTTGGTAGAACGATTCCATTCAAAGGCACTTTTACCAGCTCTGTAGTTGCTTTACCAAGGCACAGAAACACAAATACTTTGCTCTGTTTTTAGGGTCCCATGTGATGGAATGTGAAATGCATCATACTTTTCTGTGGCGCTGTTTTTACACTCAAAAGGGGGCGCTGCCTAATTGCTCTGTAATTACGTCCATGATCAACATTTTTGCACAACTGACATTTTTGTGTGAGTTCCATTCCCAGGCAGTAGCCTGAGGACAAGCTCCGTCACACCCATTCAGTGGCCTAGGGTCTTGTTAATCTATTTCGTTTCCTCTACAGTGGCCTTTGGCTACTTCTGGTATCTTGGGGAAGGCCGATGACATTAATATGCGAACCGAGGCCCATATTTATACTTTTTATGCGCTGCATTAGGGTCATTTTTTACGCAAAAGCGGCGCAAACTTACAAAATACAAATATATATTTTGTAAGTTTGCACTGCTTTTGTGTCAAAAAATGACGCAAATGTGGCACAATTTTTTTTATAAATATAGGCCTGAGTGTGCAGTATTCCTTTCCTCTGTGATTGTTCTATGGCAAAACATGCAAGAGCATATTAGTTCATGTACTCACGCGTGTGTGTTTCATACTAACTTCACAGCTAATTTATATCTATAAACCAGGTTTACCCAAGGCGCTTCTACAAAGGTTTGGCATTTAGTGCTAGGTATATTTAGGGTTTTGTACACTTTCCCGAGAAAGTTTTATTGAGGATAGTGTACTCATTTAGATCTCCAAAGATAATTAACCATTAATTAAGCATTAAACATTAATGTAAAAATACAGATAAGAGAAAGTAACTCCGGTAGCTGAATTGCCGACCATGTGAACAAGAATCATGGGTTGAAATCCCAGTCCCTGCTATAGTCCAAACTGTGCAACCCTGGACCCAGAACCTTATGTCACTTTGGGATAGACGTATCAACAAACCATTTTGCAATTCTCTAATAGCGATTTTTAAGAAATCGCTATTTCATAATTGCCAAATGGTATGTAGCATATTTGTGATTCAGTAATAGAGATTTCTTAAAAATTGCAAACACTATTACTGAATCGCAAATTGCGATACCGGACCCATTGCCACCTATGGGCCTGTAGGCCCATATTTGCGAATTTTTTGCATTTCCCAAATTGCAAATTCCTAATTGGAATTTGCAAATTTGGGAAATGCAAAACCCAGGGTGCTGGGGGCATAAGGCCCCCTCTGCTGCACCCTAAGAATTGTTTTAAGGACATGTAAGGCGCACACATGCCAAAGGGGCATGTGTGTTACATGTCAATTTTAAAAATGCATTTTTCATGCATTTTTTTAATTTGCACATGCTTACCACTAAGTTCAACTTGGTGGTAATAGCGATTCCTTAATGCCCAATTCGCATTACGGAAAAGCTTGATACATGTGGTTTAGAAATCGCAAATAAGGATTCCTTATTTGCGATTTCTTATTTTGAGTATCGCAGTTTGCGATTCTCTAAACGGGCTCGCAATTTTAAGGAATCGCTATTTTAGCGATTCCTTAAAATTGCATAGAGAATGCCTTTCATACATTCTGAAAGGCATTTTTGCATTCGCAAACGGCCATTCGCACCGTTTGCGAATGCAAACACGCTCAATACATCTGGCCTTTTATCTCGTTGTCGTTAATAGCACAATTTCTCATCACCAGGAAATAAAATCCGGTAGCAAAAGCCTCTCATAATTATGCACCAGAGTATTTTAAATGGGTAGCAATGAATAACAGGTATAATTTTCACCGAAGGCTTCTCAGTGACATAAAATGGAAGAGAACAAAGAATAGGTTGTTTATGATTTAGCTCTTAATGTAAGATGCCATGCTTGGCTCTCCAAGTGAAGTTGCTGTCTTGCTCACCTATAATTAATCCCTGGTGCATAATTTGATCCTACAATGCCACCTAATTCCAGTGACCCTAATTACAAACCGTCCTGATACTATGCCTTGCAGATATATGTGTGGGCTTGTTTGTATTTATTTATTACAAAAGGCATAGCAAATCTCCAAAACGTATTTGCAGAAATAGTCCACATATCCGCATGAAAAAGCTCAAATCTGCTAAACCAATGTGCAATATTCCAAACTGGCACAGCTAACTTTCAAACAGACCACTTTGTAATTTAGCTGAGAGCAATTACACTTGCCGAGTTTCTCATACAGTGCCTGCAATCCTGCTACACTATGGTAATAGTTGTCATGTTAGCTTCACTTGCTTGGCACATGTATTTCCTCCTTCCCTTTCTGAAACTTCAACCAGCTTTTTCTCTCTTAAAACATTCACAAAGAGAGAGGAAATTTTACATGTAATTTCCAAAATTGAAAATAAAGGCAGGGAAAAATTCCTAAACTTAAGGGCAGATTTAAGAACCCCTAGCTCCTCCCTGCACCACATTAGCTTCATTTTTTTTACGCTAATGTAGCCCAATCAGGCCAAAATCACAGCGCAAAATTGAGAAAGTGGTGCAATGCATGCATTGTGCCACCTTGTAACCCTTTGCGCCACGTTATGCCTGCACCAGGCATAATGTATGCAAAGGTGGCGTTCCCCTGTAGGGGGGCCAAATTGATGGCACAAAGAAATCTAAGAGATTTCTTTGCATCATTTTTTTCAGCACTTTTAACACCTTCTCAGAGCAGGCATTAAAAGGAGGCACACTGTTGTTTACAATGTGCCTTAATATGCTTTGCAGGATTAGCGTCAACATTTTTTATGCTAATCCTGCAAAGCTCCGGACTAGTAGAAACATTTCTGACACTAGTTCCCTAACTACCGCCATTGTGCGCTGCATCTTAGATATAGCACACACATGGTTGCATTTGGGGAGCGCTAAGAAGCGCAAGAAAAGTGGCGCTGCACTGGGTGCAGCTCCACTTTTCTTATATCAGGCCCTTACTGTTTTTGTTGTAAGCTTCCATAGGAAGTTGTTTCATGTTATGCACGAGAACCACCGTGGTGGGGTTATAGTGTATGGGAAGCAGTCTGCAGGGGTGTTGTGATGGATGAATGCATGTGAAAGACAGGTGCACAAATTATAATTATAATAAGGACTAACCAACTTAGCCACAGTGTGCCTGCGTACCAAAAGGGGGGGTAATCAGAGAAGGCCTAGCAATACATACAACAATGTGCCAGGCAGAGATGTGCTTTAATGAGCTAAAGGATGCCAGATAGTCAAATGGAAATTGGTGACATGAGCAATAGCCATGCACGATTTCATCTACGGATTTATGTTTTTTAAAATGCTGGGACACTGACCTCTGTTGAATATATAAATAAATCACATGAAGGAAGAGGAAGGATGATAAACAGCAATTAAGTCTCGTATTCTGAGCACCAACTACACCAAGGCCCAGTTTCCACCTACTCCAGGTAGCTCAAAGTATCCCAAAATGTTTGAACAGGGGTAGACAGCCCAAACGTCTCTGAGGCTCTGGAAAGCTCTCAAAGATGGGCGAGAATCAAACCAGGAAGCCCTAGTCATGTTGTAGCTCAAACCTCAGCTTGATGGCCAGCCTGCAAATGCAAGGGTGAAAGACAAACCACCTGGTAGGTCCAGGGGTGTAGCTTGGTCAGTAAGAATGGTTGAGTGAGGACGTGAACGTTAGATTTCCCAACAATCACTCTGGCATTTAATGTTAAAAGATGTTGTACGACAAGGAGGATTCAGGAGAGGAGCTTCAGTGGCACTGGAAAGGTAAAGGAATGCTGATTGGTAGGAGTACTGAGAGAAAACAGTAGTTTGTAAAATAACTAACATTTTTAAGGCTTTCAAAAACGAAGAGAGGAAGAGAGAGTGTGTGTTATTGTATGTGTGTATGAAAAAAACCCTAAGTCAGGTGAAATTCGACAGACGCATCAATGACTGAAAGCATCTGTGTCCAGCTATTCATCAGAAAATTAGTTTTCTGGCAGAGTGGAACAAACACCCCAAACTCCTCGCCCCATCCCCCAAAACTACACCGCTGAGTAGTACTGCCCTGACAGCTCAAGAATGAAAAGAATGAAGCAGCTTGCCTTGTGTGTCCCTGATGGCCTCACCCTTCAGTGCATGACCCACCCATATCTTGGGTCCATAGCGCCTTGTTATTTTTAATTTACCTCACATCTTCTTGACTTTCTAGGACTTCCTCCCTGAATAATTTTCACTTTCATTATTAACAGGGAATGACATTTAGGGGTGAAAAAGAGAAATGAGGTATCCTTTTGGCTCGGACAGTAGCATGGCACTGATTCGGTAGTTGTCAATTTCTTCAATCCTAGGCCAGCTGTTCTCTGACTTGTGCGCCATGTAAAAAGTAAAGGGCAGGTTTATGGAAAGTGGCATTGCACCGAGTACAGAGCCAATTTCTCTGCGCCCCTTAGCGCCCCCTACCGCCACCATGTGTGCACCCTATTTAAGATACGGCATACCATGACACAGGGTAGGGGGCAATAGTGTAATTATTTTTCATGCTATTGATGTACTCTGCAGGAGTAGCGCCAAACTGTTGCCGCGACTCCTGCAGAGTACGTAGGGCCCATTCTAAAGGATGGAAGCCATTTTTTCGACCGCCCTAACGGGGGAACGCCCCCTTTGCATACATTATGCCTGGCACAGGCATAATGTAGCACAAAGGGTTACAGAGTGGCGCAATGCACACATTGCGCCACTCTGTAAATACGCCACTGGGATTTCAGCCTCGTTGGGTCACATTAATGTAAAAAATAGTGATGTTAATGTGGCGCAAGGTGGTACTAGGGAATTATAAATATGACTCTAAATTTTATATGTGCCTACACCATTTACCACATAAACAGTAATCCTGAGTGCAAACTCCTGTTCGTACCACAATCAGGACCTCTGGCCTAATGAGACTGAGTGCCATAGATTTTATCCATTCATTCATAAGGTTGCTTTGGTGAAAGTTCCTTACCAGGGGTGTCCAGTGTAGGTCCAAAAGATCCATGTGACATTTTCAGTATATTCAGAGAAAATAATTCAACTTATGATTACTCTGAATGTAATTTTACATGTACCCCTAAAACCTCAGATGAAATTGGGACTTCTGGATCCGAACTGGGATGCTGACATTTGGGGTAATTAAGCATGCAGGACTACCATACCTTCAGGTTTTCCAAAGGGATATTTGACAATAAAGTCATAATAGAAGTTCCTTTCGAAAGTAGTCTGGTCTAGTCAGGGCTGTTGCCTTTTTGAAATAATGGAAAAGGGAATTTAATACTACTGGCAGCTGTGATGTTGTTAGCAAAGTAGTACAAATTGAGCTTTTAAAATGTCACCCTCTCTCATCTCTGTCAAATTCCCAGCAAGTTATTTTATATTGTTTTCAGTGGGCGGCCCTTCTGTTCGTTGATTATAGTTGTACTTAACACCCCCACTGAACACATTATTTTTACTCCATGTTTACATAGAACCCCAGCATCCATATTTTCTATTTCATACACAATCATTTATTTGAGTTTCACGCAAAGAATACAGCCAACCAGTGTTTTCGATGGAAAATGTATTTCCTGAAGGTTTTCCAGCAATATGTGGTAAATACCTACCAGTTACAGAATACGATATTTGCATTTTCGCTTGATTTCTTTGTTCGTTATTTTGTGCTATCACTGCATTGGCAGGAACAATTCTAAGATCATTTTTTGACCTTTCTAGAGGGGCTAGACAGTTGACTAAATGAGATTTTCTTTCTAAATAAAATCAGATTTTCTTAATTGCAGCATGCAATAAATAATCACCTAACACGTACACCTAGATGTGGAGAGCATATATTCAGCCCTAGTACAGATTGGGTATATAGACAAGCAACAGCTGCATGTTGGTACTCAATTCATTAGTAGTCATTTTATTAGCCTTGTGAAGATGGCTGTCTGAGGGCGCGATTCAAGCACATTCTTATAGTGTATACATTAGTTTACTGAACAAAAAGACCCATCCTTGAGTGCCACAAGTAAGCATATTCTGAAATTCAAAGATTTCAGTAAAGCAAGAGCTGAGACAGAAAAAACACATAAGCAATATGTTCAATGGCCAGGACAGCAGACAATCCCCATGAATGCATCACCACTGTGCATATACGAATTCTTCACCTGAAAGCAGCTGTGCCCATGTTGACCTTCATTCTTACTAATAATTGATTTTGTACTTTCCTATTCAGGATTGAAAGGCGACTGTTTATCCAAGTGACTCATTTTAATGAGAAAGAGCATCTAAGCAGGGAAATGTTTTAAACATTGTTTATTTTTATCATTTATAACTAAAGGTGAACATCGGCTGTTTTAATGTGTATTTAATAAATACATTCCAGGCGTGAAATGCAGAAATGTAATTGATTTTGACTTTATGCAAGAGTAGCAGCATATACACTGTGCACTTTGTTAATACATTTAAGATGTAGCTATTTATCTCCAACATAATCTATGCAAAGATGTTCAAATAGTGATGAAAACAGTGGTTTACAACCATGCGACAGTCAATCTAGTGAAACTGAATTAAAAGCATAATTGGAGGTTTTTTAATAAAAAAAGAAATGAAATAATGCCAGGGTCACAAAAATTAGTGTTCAAAAAGTTTTACTGTTTAGAATCTGGAGCATTACTTAATAAACCAGACACAAAATACTGGTATCCTAACTATTTAGAAAAATATGTGATCATAATACAAATTACAGGACACTAGAGGCGTTTTTCAAATGTATTCTGCTAATTTGCTAATTTATATCAAAATTATTAAGCAAGGAGTATTTGGGACTTTGCACAAAGAGAAATCATGCGATATTTGTCATGTTCAGTAGAAAAATGTAAGTACTGCGGGAGAATAGACTTAAACTGCTTAGAAATAGATCCCTTGCTTTGCTTTAATTAACATGGCCTACTCTAGATTTAAGTGAAAGATTATGGGTGAAATATATAGCGCTCAAAAGATTTGAAAGTTTAAAGACAGGTTTGGTTGTAGAGCTCTAGTTTTTTTTTTTTTTTTTTTTTTTAAAGGAACCCACATTTAATTGTCGGCTTCCCAAAAAAGTTTATTTAGTTTGCTGAAAGGTTCCAACAGATCTTTAGAAACTTTAAACTGACTGGAATATATAGTATCGACTCAATTGTAGCTCCTATGCACATTTTCTAACAACGTGACACAGGAAGCTTGAAAATACTAAACAACAACAATTTTGTAAAATCGGCAAAAAGCGTTTTAAAGGTTTAAGTACCTTTAAAATTCCCAACAAGGTTTGAACAACACTAACATTAATTAAACACTACCAGGAAGCTTTAACTGTGCCATAAATCATAAATATATTTAAGCCATCAATATCATTTCAAAAATGTTCTAAAAGCTTTTTATGACAAATAGGCCGCAAACATTTTTGATCAATTCTAACTCTTTAGCAAAAAGATAAAGAGGAAATATTTTTCAGAACTTGTAAACAGAAAACTGAATGTTCTCGCAATCCCGACACAAAGTATAAATAGTAGACTGTGTTGTAAGGTGCAAATCCAAATTATATTCAGCACATTTTGTTAAAATGATTTACAATAAAAGTCTTGAAATTTGAGCAAACAGTGCACAACAAAACAGGCCTGCATTTTTGATGTGTAATACTAAATTGGAAGACTACTGAAGAAAATGTTTCCCAGCATGAAGCTTCTCCAAAGAAATTAAAATGTTTATTTAGTCCACAGCGTGAGCTGCCAGATTATATATACAGACATTTAACTCACCCATTATAGCAGAACCCAAAAAGTATTACCCAGAAGTGTCATTAAATTGTGATATTTTTAGCAGGTCCCTGTTAGACCAAAGCCACCTAATCTCCTTTGGCTTCCCTTCCCTGATTACACTGTATTCAAAATCAACTGCCTCATTTACAAAGCCACCAAGACCAGCACCTCACCCAGCTCTCCCCCGGCTAATAAGCTCACCAGTTTGGCAAATCTACAGCCAGGACACCATGAGACTGGAGATGAAGAATTGCAAAATAGATAAAAAGCAAGGCGACAAGCATTCTCCATGTATACACCCAAGACTTGGAACAGCATCCCGATATCAATCAGAACTGCCCTAACCTTGCAGCAATTGAGGATAAAGCTGAAGACACTCCTCTTAATACACTACACACTAGATAATGATGACACATACACACAAACACACATATATATATATGAAAGAAATTAAGGATCGAGTAACATTATAGTTGGGTGACTATGTCAGTGGCAACATTAACATTTTGAACTCAAATAAACCACAGAAAGTCACCAGTTACAGTTAGCAGAGCTAACTATAACGCAATGCAGAACCGAAAAACTTGCGTGGAACATACTGGACACAAGTCATCAACTGCCATCTACATTCCAACTTACTCTTCAATACAAAGATTTATGATATCTTCAATACCTCTACACATCGATGATGCGTTAGAAGTATATGCGTTTTTCAAACACTTACTCCCATTAGGTGGACACAGGAGGTGCAAAACTAGGTAGAAAAGTAATATGGTAGCTACCCGCCACTAGGTAAACTATAAAACAATCTAACACACTGATTGGATGCTGTCATCAGTGATGTCATTTGAGATGTCATGAGTGGTCCTAAATGATGTCTTACAACGTGCAAGGTTGGGCACAAGTTATAGTTAGTTGTGGTGAACGTCTGATTTGTTTTTAGTTCAAAAGTTTAATGTTGTCACAGATGTATTGGCCGAAATATAACTTTACTTTAACCTTTGTTTTTTTCAGTGAATTTGTATATTTTATTAAAAACAAAAATAGATCTTCCTATCACAACTAACTATAAGGTTACTTTAACCTTGGTTTTGCTGTGAATTTCTAGGGTTTTTGGCAATGTTAATGCTTCACAAGTATGCAGTAGTTTATTGCAATTGTGTTTGAAAAATGTTTCACTTCTTCTCTAAAAAGCTCAGGATGAAAAGGACAAGTAAGGTACGTGGTAGGGCACATGGTTATTGTTATGACCAGGTTAGAAACATTGCCCAATTGACATCTTTGCCACAAGTTCCACTTTTATATTTTCCTAACGTAATATAAAAAGAATCTCCATTAGGAATGTTGCATTGTATTTTCTTCATTGTTGCATTTCTTCTCTAAAGCTTCATTTTTACATATATCTTTAGAATTGTGTGTGTGTCTCTGTTATAATGCAGCTTTAGGATTTTGTGGTTCTCCTGATTACTCTTTCCCTAGATTTGTTCTACTATGGATGTTGGTAGCTGGGAATGTTTCTAGTAAAACATTACTGTATAACTTATGTAGTGGAGGTGGTGCCCCCAGTTGGTGAATAGTTTGCAGCTATCAGGTCCCCTTCTATCTTTACATAGAGGCTGTCGCTACAGGCATGTGGAGCACAGTTGTTGGGCATGACAGTTAACTGTCCCTGAAGAATAGAGATAGTGGGCTGGAGGTGGGGTGAGCAAGTGAGATTTAGACTGGATAAAATATTGATTTAGTGTATTGTGGTATAAAGGTTTTTTGTGTGTGGGATTACAAGGGTAGGGTGATTGGGATGGTGGATCTGGCCATGTGTGCATGAGGAGCTGAGTCAAATGGTCAGCAGTGGTAGTCTCTGACTCAGTCTTGCAGCTGGGAGAGCTTAGGTGTGCTTGTGAATTGGATGTTCTGTTGTGCAGGTGCGGTTTTATGTATAATTGCATGCTTTTGGTCTTAGTAAAGTGGGGTGTATAATATAAAGGGTGGACTGGGGTGATGTAGTGTGATTAATCATTGTTGCAGTGAGCGGTTGTGGCTATCCTCTGGGGGAGGATGGTGTGGTGTGTTATAGTGTGTTCTGGTGTGTGGTTCTGAGAAGGGTTTGTGTGAATTCTGTATTAACCATGCCTAAAGAATCAGTTGTATCTAGGTGCCCTTAAAACAGTGAGAAAAAATGCCCCAAAAGAGGATACTAACTGGTAAAAATGTCATTCTTGGAAGAATGCATTAATCATGTATTTTTGTTCCATGATCTTTATTGAAACTTGAACATTCAGCAGATGAACTCATTAGAATCTTAGTCATAACTGGGTTCACATCTCATCACTTCAATGTCCAATTACACATGCATATTTTTCCTTGCAAATCTGATTTTATTCTACACATCTTCATGTTTTTTCATCCATCTCATTTTATACTTTGCTTGGTTTTGCCAGTATTCAGAACTTATTTCGATTTTATCCTAATACTTCTGGCTCTGTCACGCTTTTTCTATCATTTAATCTTCATCATGAGGCCATCCACCACATATAGGGTTTGTGGTCATCTTACTAGAACAAGTGACATATGTTTGTAAGAATGTGTGCATTGGTATTTGTGTAGCTCAATTCTTTAAGAGAGCTGTTGTGTACTGAGCAGTTGCTGTGAGCCACAAGATCCAAGAACATGCACAAATGTAAGGTTACATATGTCCCCAATGTGTGTGACATAGAGTTCTTTGAAGAGATGAGCCTTCAATTTCTTTCTGAATTGCCGAAAGACAAAAGCCACTCAGATTAGGGGTGGGCAAAATGTTATGCTCCGCCGGCAGAGTTTGCAGATCTTTGCCTATTCTGATCTCTGCTTGGAGCGCGGATGTCTGGGCAGTGCAGAGACCCCCTTGTGGCCCCTGTCACTGGCTTTCAGCCAGCCTTTTCATGGCAGGGTCCCCACCATGAAAAGGCTGTCAGAAAGCGGGGTTATAATCAGCCAGGCGGCACTGAGTTCAGTGCCGCCATGGCTAGTTACAAGCCCGACAGCCATCACCCCGTCGGGTTTTATGATCCTGGCACGGATGGCGGTCTTCAGACGGGTCCAACCGCCAAAGTTCTAATTGGGCGGTCTGCCCAGAGTGCGGCCTTCCGACTGTCAACGTGAGTGTGGCAGTCCTCAGACCGCCACATTCATAATGAGGCCCATAGTTCCTTCAAAGTCCGGATGATACAGTCGAACTTCCTCAAGGCTTTCATGAAATGTACTAACATACTGCAGTGTGTAAGATGCATTTCAAGTGTGCCAGAGTGTTGTCATGGAGGCTGATGAGTAGAGCTTGGCTTCAATCAATGTGAGAAAAGACTAAAGGTCAATACAGTATCTCTCCTTTCAGAAGAAAGAGAGCTGGTTCCATGCTCTCTTGTTTTTTTAGTGATGTGTTCTTTAAAGGATATGTTTTTCCGAAGCTGCCAGGCAGTCGGTGAGGCCTTTAGGTTCATGTTGGATAGTGCTTCTTAACTCTGTGGTAATTTTGGTGTTTCTGGTGACCAGTTGGAACTCTGTCTTTGCCCGCTTGAATTTTAGGTAGTAGCCTGATATCCTCTTTTGAATTAAAATGAGTGTGGGACTGAGGCACTGAATGTGATGAGTCTATGTTATTGCATGGTGAAGTAGATATGGTATAAGAGGGAGAGCTGGTAGCATGCCTAGTTGGTTTTCCTGGAGATGCTGCCTTGTATCGGCCCTCACACGAGCCACAAGTATGCTTAACTGAGGGATAGGGCCTTTAGCAAATAAACCACTTCCTAAAGTTGGTTCCCCTTCAGGTGTCCTTCTGTACGACATTTCTTATTGATAAATAGATTACCATTGACCACTAACCCGTTTCGGCTCATGAAACAGTTTATGTTTTCCTGTAGTGTCCTTCTTTGAGCATGCCTGCTCTTATCCTCTACTTAGGGAGGGGGATGTTTAGGGTGTTACACCTCCTAATCAATGTATTTTCTGGAAAATAGTTTGGTACAGGTACACCAGAAAATATATTTTCTGGTAAATGGTCGGGTATGGTGAGGTGTCTGTTGGATTTTCCCAGAAACTTTTAGATACCAAGAGACAAAAAGGTGCTCACACACTCTATCTCTGTTATGAAAGTATTAAAAAAAATGCCTGTTGACAAAAAATTGTGTTTTCTCTCACTTAGTACCCCTACTAATCTGTATTCCTGTTCCTTTCCACTTCACCATAAGCCCTTTTCATGTGCCCTACTAGTTGTATGATGTATTTTAACATTATATGCCAGCGTGATTGTTGGAAAAAAACTGAAGCTCCACTCCCAAATCTTACTGACCAAGCTGCACCCTTGAGTTATTTGAATGCGGATCACCAGCATAGGTTTAGAGCTGGTGGATCCCTTCCAGATTTCAGCACATCCCTGTAACATACCAATACCTGCAAACATCTAAATGGAAATAGATCTGGAAATCTTTTATGCAGTCTGGAGTTCTGGCATGAGGGCGATCTTCCTGGAGGCCTATGTTGGCCATACTTAGACTAAAAGACGGAAATAGCTTGTGTAAATACCCCAAGAACGGCCATGTGTTCTAGTCCGTCTTCTGTTTCCTGTTTTATTTTGTGACCATGGTGAATGTAGCTAACACTGTCACCCTTACCTTTAAGATGTGAGATTATTAGATACTTCAGTCCGATCTGGACCCTTACAGATATGCTTACTAAAAAGCCTCTCTCTGCTGCCAATCAACTCTTTACCGTCTCAACACTTTCTCGTCATTCGAACTATAGTGGGAGCTCAGTTGGGTTGCTCCAGCGCACTTTATCTTGGCCTTCCTACTCACTCAGTACATTGTATGCAGCTGATTCGGGAGAGTCTTACACACTTACCCCTGAACTTGCCACTCCATACAGCTGCTTCCCTGCATTTCACAACCTACACTGCTTGCCGATTCAAATACGCATTTATTTAAAGTCTGTATCTGTTTTAAGGCTTACAACAGACTGGGTCCTTCCTTCATCTGCCAGCTTCTCCCTCACCACAGCCCTCCTAGACCACTCCACTCTTTGTCGCATACCTTCGTCAAGTACCTGAGATTGTCAAGGCGCGTCAAGGTGGCTCTTCCTTTGTTTATCAAGTGGCTAAAGCATGGACTGGGCTTCTGCTCTCTCTCTGCAATCAGACCAATCTCCTCAAGTTTAGAATGAACTTAAATACGTGACTCTTTACAAACTAATGCATTATACTTAGAGGTGACGGAGTTCATTTCCAGAATCTATACTCTACAAGATACTAAACATATCTATTTTGATGGTTCTTGTTCGTGCTATCATGCCATGCTTGGCAACTGCACGCTTTATAAATACCCCCCAAAAAAAAATATACGGATAGGGGTATCTAATATCTCGTAAGGCCAAATTTAAGAAAAGTGGTGCTGCATCCAATGCAGCGCCACTTTGCTTGCGCCACCCGCATCTACCGTCACGCCACTATGTGTGCTCCATATTTAAGATATGTAGCACCATGGCGGTAGTTAGAACAGTAACGTCAAAAATGTTGACACTATTGTGGCGCTTTGCTACACTAGCATTAAAAATGTTGACGCTAGTGTAGCAAAGTGCAAGGAGGCCCATTGATTTAAATGGGTGCGTCATTTTAACGCCTGCTCTGCGTAGGCATTAAAAATGACAGAAAACATGGCGCTATGAAATCTTTAAAATTTCACTGCGCAATTTTTTCAGGTCTCCTAATGCCTAATGCAGGCATAATGTGGCCAAGGGGCTACAAAGTGGCGCATTGCATGCATTGTGCCACTTTGTAAATATGGCCCGGGGAAAAGGCCACCTTAGCGTAAAAAAAAAAATGACGCTAAGCTGGCGCCAAAGTGGCGTAATGGGCTCTTAAGTCTGCCCCTATGTTCTTTGAGTCATGCTTTTGTATCACATTGCTGCAGGGCAGCCTGAAGGCAGCACTTTGATAAAGTTATAAATGGCACTTTTGCCCCTTTTCACAAGGGGTTTTTACCTAGCCGCCTAGTTACTTACCTTGCAATCCACAGAGCTGGGTTTCAACAGCGGTTGAATGTCTGTATCAGATTGTGCAACAAATATGTGTGATGCATAATACACTGCAATATGGGCTTCTTCCTTCAGCCCTTTATGGCCTGTCCTGTTTCAACTATTCCCCCAAACATTATACTGTTCTAGGCAGGTACCCACTGTAACACTGCTAAATATTTTAAATAAATACAAATATCTGCCTCCTTTCCAAAAATGTAGGCATCAAAGCCAGCCAACTCTTAAGCACCACAAAGCATCTCTACTTCACAAGCTAAGTAGAGGTGCCTACCTCATTCGCTCATTCCCTCCCTGTGTGCGCACTCTCTCTTCGGCCTTGGCATCAGGATACATACACTTTACGGACCATGACCATTTTACAGGCAGAGTTTCACCAGCTAATTGTTCTGATGTCACACTCGCTGGATCTCCTTATGCTGCCAATCATAGTTCAGTGGTTTTTAATGTATTTGCTAATAGACGTTGTTGGAATCCTGCTCCCAAGAGTACTATTGGGGGTATTGATGAGATGAGAGCAAGACATTAATCAAAGGGGCTGATGGTCTGTTGGGCAGCAGATGTTGACCAAATTGCCTATTTGTGTAGTAAATTGCTTATTCCATTGAATTGTAGGCTCCATTTTCAGACTTATCTGAAGACTTTATCGATGTGTATTATCACATTAAGGTACACAACACACCACGTTATACACATAGTGGGTGCCCAAGATATTTCTACCAGTTTAGGTCAGTGGTTTCCTGTGTAGATCCAGAGGCTTTGGATCCATGTCAGGATTTCAGGCTGACCACGAATTAAAGAAACGCTTTCCTTTCTGATTCTTTGCATTTGTCTGATTCTTCTAAAAGATTTTGGTAGCTTTCCTGAAATGCCGGACCGGATCTGGGTCTTGTGGGCAACGACATGAATTCGACCCAGTACAAGGAGAACGACATTTTTGTATACATTTCTTTTATGTAAATATTAATGTTAAGGTGAAAAGGCACATGTGCTCCTAATTTGCATATTGCAGAATGTTTTGCATATTGTTCGAAGAAAAAAAAAACACAGAACGATATAGAAAAAACAGAAAGATACACTTGATGAAGTGCTGTTTTCTGCTTCTCTGTTAGATTCAGTTTTGGGCTGCACAGAGGGATGGCAACAATTATGTGAAGCTTTGTCCTCAAACAAGACCTCTTTTTTTTGTTCCTCATAACAGAATTGTGCCCAAATGTATTCCTACTTAAAGGCAGGCACCTATCTTGTAAAAATCATTAACTTGTAAAAAGTACGGATTTTGATGAAACTTGAGCTTTTTGTAGAATGTCAAATTGATTGCTATTTGTTCTATTAAATACATTTAAGGTTTGTTTGGTGATCCATCATAGGAATAAAACATTTGTTGGATTTATTATAGATGTACAATCACAAAACGTCTATACTCCTTTGTAGTTGTATTTCACATTCACTAGTGATAAATGTACATCAGGTAGTGTTTCTGTGTGTTAATGCCACCAGAAATAAATACGAGGATTCAAAGTTTGCAGAAAGAAGCGATTTTCTCCACCAAACAAGACACACCTTTATCCATCTTTCTATAGTTTTTTGTCATATTGGCAGTGTTTCTTCTTTTCATTGCACATTGTTTGAAGTTGGTATTGATCTTTTCTATAGGGTGCATTTAAGTGCAGCAGCTTAAACGCATTATGAGTTTGCCCTTATACCTAGCCTTGCCCAGCTCTTTCAGAGATTGACGTAGCCATGGTGCCAACGGTTCGCCCATGATGGAACCGGAGAAGAACTTCATGTACTAGAGTAACACATCTGCCAGAGAGCAGCTGTAGGCTCATGTATAATTAACAAGAATCTTTAAGATGTCTCATAGAAACACCTTCATTTGGATGCAAAGCCCACTTGCCAGGAGGCTAAGTGAGTTAAATGCTCGTTGCTGAGAAATGCAGTGCTCTGCACATCAAAGGTTCACATTCCATCAAGCCTTCCTTAGGCTTCAATCCATCTCACATTGGAAAAGTACAATTAAATTGGGTAAAACTAAGACCTCCTGTTTACGGTGCTGAGACTTGGAAGGCATCTGATGTAGAGCTGATGACTCACAGAAGCAAGTAACTGTTTAAAGAAAAGAATCTTCCCAAAATCTTAGATTGGATGATTTTATGAACCAGACCTATAAAAAATGTCCCCCTTTCCAACAACTGACCCTATTTCTTCATTTAAAGATCTAGGAATACAAGTACAAAGCCTTTTTGTGATCACAAATGGGCCAATTCACAGAATCGACCCGTTTACGAAAGCAAAAAGGCTTTTATCGATGTACAAACCCTATTTGCGATTTG
This sequence comes from Pleurodeles waltl, assembly GCF_031143425.1. Taxonomy (NCBI): domain Eukaryota; kingdom Metazoa; phylum Chordata; class Amphibia; order Caudata; family Salamandridae; genus Pleurodeles; species Pleurodeles waltl. The sequence goes on along the minus strand of NC_090448.1, from coordinate 1,115,951,520 downwards.
GTTACCTATTACAGAATAGCAAACTGGGTTTGTGATTCAGTATTAGAAAGGGATCTGTTTAAGGTGTCCCCTCCTAATACTGAATCACAGTGGTATATGTGAATGTTTTGCGACTGAAATGCGGTCGCAAAAGATTTACATTTTATCACCTACTTGAAGAGTGGTAACCCATTCCCAAATGGTAGGAGGGCTGCAAGGGTCCCCTTCTCCTTTGTGAATGTTTGTGAAAACGTTTTTTAAGAGCAGGCGTGTTTTAAAACGCATCCCGTTTTCCTTAAAGGAAATCCAGCTGCATTTAAAGAAAACAGGATTGCTTTGTTTAAAAGCAGTCGGAGGCATGGTGGTCTGCTGACCCCAGCAGGCCACCATCCTAATGAATTTAGAGATTCCCAATGGGTCGCAAACCGAGACCTTCCTCATTAATATTTATGCAGTATGTCTATTTGGGCCCCATTGGGAATCCTAAAATATGTAAAAGACACATTTGTACATTGGTGTTTGCAATTACCAAATAGTGAATCATAAATTTTACTATTTCGTAATTACAAACAATTATCTTTCTACATGTGGCCCCTAAAGAGTTATTCTTAATAGATGAAGGGTCATCTTCAAGAGAGTAAAAAAATCTAGAAGGCATAAGATGCTAAGAATGGCAAAAAGGGAAGTCAGGTCAGTAGCAATTACACCTATTTCTGCATGGGGTAGAACACTGACAAATAACAAGAGGACCCATAGTACAGCCTTGAATCTTTTTGTTGGCTTAACTAGTACCGATAAGATGGTAAGTTATCCTTTAATGGCATTCAAAGTTACATGGATGGCATGAAACAAACTGTTCAGAGGTAAGACTGACAAACTGAGTAGCAGTCATTTCAAACCATGCAAATAAGCTTGCACTTGAAAACAATAGAATCGTCATCTGCCCTTCATTCCTGATAGAGGGCATGCCTAGCCTCGTTATTCTCTTAAACTTGGTACCTTATGGCATTCGACCAACTCAACGCCTCTACTGTGTGTCCTGGTGTTGCCTAGCGACAGACGTCATGCATTCTATGGCCTAAAGAGCATGATATAAGTTATCAAGGAAGGCATGGAGAGATATTGTTTAGAGCTATTTATTTATACACTCAAATAAAAGGAGGTTCTCCCTATTAACTCTTACTACCAACAAGTGTTTTGCAATAAACAATTGCTTCTTCAGGGCTATTTAAAATCATTTGCTTCACAAAGGCATGAGAGGTTCCTCTTCATTTAATATTGATGTAAGAGATACTTGAGCGTTATGTGAGAAGTAATTATTTTTGAGTGTGAGGGCGCTCCTTCAACTCTAGGTTAAGATGCTTTGGAAGTCAAGATATTAGCTAGAGGCATGATTACCCGCTGCTCCAGTGGCTGTATAGTCTGACAACGTCACTTAAAAGGAAACAACGCAGCCTATAATATATTTGGTAGCCAAATGAGTCTTAAATTCCCCCAAAGAAGTGATTAGTTATTGCGAGACGCATGTTGGCGATAAGTTTAAATGAATAAAGGACTCTAACTAACATTTTCTACAACTTCTATAATGTATTATTCTGCTGAATCGATTGTAAACTCTGCTGGTTCAGTTTTGCACAGTCTCCCAGGAGTGGACCCTCCACGAGAGCGGAGGATTGTGCCCCACTAAAAAAATGCTCCTGAGCTGAAAATAAAAATGGTCATAAACTTTCTTTATTACCATTTTATTTTTCAGCACCCGTCCTGAACGGAGTGGGGCGACTTCTGCTCTGCTCCTGAGGGACAGCAGAAGGGAGCTGTGCACTTTAGTTCAAAGTGTGCATGTCCCTTTGACTAGTCTTGTAATGGCCACCCAGACATGCGCACTTTAAACATCTCTACCCCACCTGTCTTAAGACAGCTGGGTGAGAGAAGGCACAGGCCTCCAGCACTGTGGTGAGTGCTGAGAGAGGCCACTCTCACCAATCCCAGCGCTGGTTTCATGCTGTTTACCAGCATGAAATCAGCTTCAGGATTTGGTTGCTCTGTTTCCCGGCCCCCGTGCCAGAGCCACGATGAGGAGGAAGCTGTAAGAGAGAGGGAGACCCATCGCGTCCGGTAAGTGCCTTTTTTTTATAGTATTATTGTATTCCCCCCTCCTCCCACACCCCGCCGTAAATACAAACCAGCCACCACTATTTCCATCTCAGGACTTCTTCATCCCCAAAGCAAGTCAATGGCCAGCTCCTTAGAAAGCCTTCATCCCTCTCCACGTGTGAAGGTAGAGAACTCAGCACAGCCACATGGGAGAAAACAAACCTAAGACTCTGGAAGAAAAATGTACTGACCCCAAAGAAGCATCACATGAAAGTCGCAAAGTCACCAAGGTGCCACCTCCCTGCAAAGCTGCCAGAGGGTCTGCAAGGGCAAAGCCAGCAAGCCTGAGCTCCACCGAAGCACCACAGTCCACACTCGCTCTCATAACACGAGGCCTGTTGAAGAGCTCCAAAAATCGCTGCAAAGAAGTCTCAACAGATGGAGATCGACGAGAAACTAGTGAATGTCATGGGTTTTGGAGGACTAAGGCCTAGTTGTGAAAAAATACCAGTCTCCCGACATTGCCTTGCTTCGAAATATAAAACACACCTGTCTCTCTTTCTCTCTCTCTCTCTCTCTCTCTCTCTCTCTCTCTCTCTCTCTCACACACACACAGACTGGACCAAATTTAAGGACACTTTGGGGGTCATTCTAACCCTGGCGGTCCAAGACCGCCAGGGCTAAAATGACGGGGGCACCGCCAACAGGCTGGCGGTGCCCCGCTGGGCATTCTGACCGCGGCGGTTTGACCGCGGTCAGAAGTGGAAAACCGGCGGTCTCCCGCCGGTTTTCCGCTGCCCATTTGAATCCTCCATGGCGGCGCAGCTCGCTGCGCCGCCATGGGGATTCTGACAGCCCATACCGCCATCCTGTTCCTGGCGGTTCGCCCGCCAGGAACAGGATGGCGGTATGGGTTGTCGTGGGGCCCCCGTAAGAGGGCCCCACAAAGAATTTCACTGTCTGCATTGCAGACAGTGAAATTCGCGACGGGTGCCACTGCACCCGTCGCACCTTCCCACTCCGCCGGCTCCATTCGGAGCCGGCATCCTCGTGGGAAGGTAGTTTTGCACTGGGCTGGCGGGCGGCCTTTTGGCGGTCGCCCGCCAGCCCAGTGCAAAACCCAGAATACCCTCAGCAGTCTTCCGACCGCGGAGCGGTATTTTGGAGGGGGAAGTCTGGCGGGCGGCCTCTGCCGCCCGCCAGACTTAGAATCACCCCCTTTGTGCTGGTGCACACTCACCAAAAAGGATGCAAAACTGTCGCAAAGAGACACTTTGGGGTTTATTCCAACTTTGGAGGAAGTGGTAATCCGTCCCAAAAGTGACTGTAAAGTGACGGATATACCACCAGCCGTATTACGAGTCCATTATATCCTATGGAATTCGTAATACGGCTGGTTGTAAATCCGTCACATTTGGGACGGATTACCACCTCCTCCAAAGTTGGAATAACCCCCTTTGTTTTTTACTTTCTAGCGCAAAAGCTATTTTGCACTGGAAAGTTGCTTTACACCAAATAAGCATCCCCTGGGTGGTAAATGTGCCTACCCACACAATCCCCCATGGTGTTTGATGCAAGGCCCTGTCTACTACATCTGGCAGAAAGGGCTTTGAGAAAAAAACAGGATGCCGCCTCGAGACAGGCACAAAGAAGGAGAAATGTTTTTTTTTTTTTAAATGCTATGCAGCACACATGCAAAGTGGGAAATGTTTTACATTCAGTCTCAGTATTGTGATTTGGGCTGGCACGATACCCTTTCAGTAAAAAATAAGACTCGACTTCGGCACACACCTTTGCGTTTTGCTCTGATGCGTTGTATGAAATAACAGTAACTTGCACCTCTGTGTATATTGACATGCTTGAGCCTCTCGTCATAGGATTTATGCTGTTGCCCCTTGACATAATGCCTTAACCTAGTGTACAGTACTTTCCTGGACAGCCTTTATCTTGGCTTGACATCCCGGTCAATGTGCCATCAGCAAAAAGACACAGTAATCAGAGGGTCTCAGACCAGAGCTGTGCACTGTGTGTGAGAACATTTTACTATCTTCTGCCTTTCCATTGCTAGTTGAACTCCTCTCTGTGCTCTCTGATACTCTCTGTAGGAGGCTGGACTGGCTTGTAGTGGGTACCAAGAGGTACTTACACCTTGCACCAGGCCCAGGTATCCCTTATTAGTGTAGAGGGGTGTCTAGCAGCTTAGGCTGATAGAAAAGGTAGCTTAGCAGAGCAGCTTAGGCTGAACTAGGAGACGAGTGACGCTCCTACAGTACCACTAGTGTCATATGCACAATATCATAAGAAAACACAATACACAGATATACTAAAAATAAAGGTACTTTATTTTTATGACAATATACCAAAGTATCTTAGTGAGTACCCTCAGTTTGAGGATAGCAAATATACACAAGATATATGTACACAATACCAAAATATGCAGTAATAGCAATAGAAAACAGTGCAAACAATGTATAGTCACAATAGAATGCAATGGGGGCACATAGGGATAGGGGCAGCACAAACCATATACTCTAGAAGTGGAATGCGAACCACGAATGGACCCCAAACCTATGTGACCTTGTAGAGGGTCGCTGGGACTGCAAGAAAACAGTGAGGGTTAGAAAAATAGTCCACCCCAAGACCCTGAAAAGTGGGTGCAAAGTGCACCTAAGTTCCCCAAAGAGCACAGAAGTCGTGATAGGGGAATTCTGCAAGGAAGAGCAACACCAGAAATGCAACAACAATGGATTTCCTGACGAGGGTACCTGTGGAACAAGGGGACCAAGTCCAAGAGTCACGATCAAGTCGGGAGTGGGCAGATGCCCAGGAAATGCCAGCTGTGGGTGCAAAGAAGCTGCCACTGGATGGTAGAAGCTGTGGATTCTGCAAGAACGACTAGGGCTAGCAGGATGGATGTCCCACGTCGTGAAGAGTCGTGCAGAGGTGTTTCCGTGCAGAAAGACCGCAAACAAGCCTTGCTAGCTGCAAGGGTTGCGGTTAGGGTTATTGGATGCTGCTGTGGCCCAGGAGGGACCAGGATGTCGCCAACTGCGTGAGGAGACAGAGGGAGCGTCCAGCAAGACAAAGAGCCCACTCAGAAGCAAGCAGCACCCGCAGAAGTGCCGGAACAGGCACTACAAAGTGGAGTGAACCAGAGCTCACCTGAAGTCACAAAGGAGGGTCCCACGACGCCGTGCACTGCAGGTTAGAATGCTGGGGACCCAGGCTTGGCAGTGCACAAAGGAAATCCTGTAAGTGTGCACAGGAGCCGGAGTAGCTGCAAAACACGCGGTTCCCAGCAATGCAGTCTAGCGTGGGGAGGCAAGGACTTACCTCCACCAAACTTGGACTGAAGAGTCACTGGACTGTGGGAGTCACTTGGACAGAGTTGCTGAGTTCAAGGGACCTCGCTCGTCATGCTGAGAGGAGACCCAGAGGACCGGTGATGCAGTCTTTTGGTGCCTGCGGTTGCAGGGGGAAGATTCCGTCGACCCACAGGAGATTTCTTTGGAGCTTCTAGTGCAGAGAGGAGGCAGACTACCCCCACAGCATGCACCACCAGGAAAACAGTCGAGAAGGCGGACGGATCAGCGTTAAAAGGTCGCAGTAGTCATCTTTGCTACTTTGTTGCAGTTTTGCAGGCTTCCAGAGCAGTCAGCGGTCGATTCCTTGGGAGAAGGTGAAGAGAGAGATGCAGAGGAACTCTGATGAGCTCTTGCATTCGTTATCTAAAGAATTCCCCAAAGCAGAGACCCTAAATAGCCAGAAAAGGAGGTTTTGCTACCTAGGAGAGAGGATAGGCTAGCAACACCTGAAGGGGCCTATCATAAGGAGTCTCTGACGTCACCTGCTGGCACTGGCCACTCACAGCTGTCCAGTGTGCCAGCAGCACCTCTGTTTCCCTGACCTGCACCCAGGGGAGGTGCAGGTCAGGGGAGTGGTCACTCCCCTTTCCTTTGTCCAGTTTCGCGCCAGAGCAGGGCTGGGGGATCCCTGAACCGGTGTAGACTGGATTATGCAGAAATGGGCACCATCTTTGCCCATGAAAGCATTTCCAGAGGCTGGGGGAGGCTACTCCTCCCCAGCCCTAACACCTTTTTCCAAAGGGAGAGGGTGTAACACCCTCTCTCTGAGGAAGTCCTTTGTTCTGCCTTCCTGGGCCAAGCCTGGCTGGACCCCAGGAGGGCAGAAACCTGTCTGAGGGGTTGGCAGCAGCAGCAGCTTCAGTGAAACCCCGGGAAAGGTAGTTTGGCAGTACCCGGGTCTGAGCTAGAGACTCGGGGGATCATGGAATTGTCTCCCCAATGCCAGAATGGCATTGGGGTGACAATTCCATGATCTTAGACATGTTACATGGCCATGTTCGGAGTTACCATTGTGACGCTATACATATGTTGTGACATATGTATAGTGCACGCGTGTAATGGTTTCCCCGCACTCACAAAGTCCGGGTAATTTGCCCTGAACAATGTGGGAGCACCTTGGCTAGTGCCAGGGTGCCCACACACTAAGGGGGTGATTCTAACCCTGGCGGTCGGTGATAAAGCGGCGGCCAACCCGCCAACAGGCTGGCGGTCCAAAAAATGGAATTCTGACCCTGGCGGGAACCGCCAACACAGCCCGCCACATTAACACTCCGACCGCCACGGCAGTACAGACAAACAGCGCGGCGGTCACCGCCAACAGACAGGCGGCAGACAATGTACCGCCCACAGTATCATAACTCACCAATCCGCCACCTTTTCCGGGGCGAGAGCCCCGCTGATAAAAACACGGCGGAAACAGACTACGAACGGGAAAACGCTCACCTCTACGCACTCCACGAGGAAGAAGGACAGCATGGAACCCGAATTAAACATCCTACCTGCTCTCGTCTACCTGCTCATCTACCACGAGTACGAACGCCGGCGCAGACGACAACGGTGAGTACTGCACCTACGACACACGGGAGGGGGGAGGAGGAAAGCTTACGGCACACACATATGCGACCCCCACCCCCCCAAACTATGTACACACCAATGCAGAGCAACAAGTCACAGTGACACCACCCAAACCCCCCAGAAAAATGCAAAGACATAATTAAAATGTGAATAAAAATTTATGTACAAAATAGGCTCTGAAAAGTCATGGTCAACTAGCCAAAAAATCAATAGCAAAACAATTCTATATACAGTGCAATGGATAACCGAGGCAATTAGTCCTGCACATCAAAAGAAAATTGAAGTGTCCGTGGGCCAAAGTGTAACAACACAAGGGCAAAGCCCACACAGGAGACCTGAGTCCTTTGGAGAGAACACTGCAGGGGCATCTGATGAAAAAACTACAGGCACCTCAGGGGGAAGGGGAGGGGGGGCACCACAGCCACATGAGTCCACGACGCCAGATCCACGAAGGGGCCACCATGCCTACTGTGCCATCCTGGGGAGTGCAAAGCCACAGTCTCTCAAGTCTCTACAGAAGGTGGGTTGCCCACTGTTCCATCCTGGGGAGTGCAAAGCCACAGTCTCTCAAGTCTCACAAGTGGGTGGGTTGCCCACTGTTCCATCCTGGAGAGTGCAAAGCCACAGTCCATCAGGTGGATTACAGTCTCCACTGGTCAAGGAGGAGGCATGGTGGGCACAGTGAACCGTTAACAGTGCATGCAGGAAGGGCCCAGCGGAGCGGTGCTTGAGACGGCGGGGCCCAGCGGAGCGGTGCATGAGACGGCGGGGCCCAGCGGAGCGGTGCTTGAGACGGCGGGACCCAGCGGAGCGGTGCTTGACAGGAAGGGCCCAGCGGAGCGGTGCTTGAGACGGCGGGGCCCAGCGGAGCGGTGCTTGACAGGAAGGGCCCAGCGGAGCGGTGCTTGAGACGGCGGGGCCCAGCGGAGCGGTGCTTGACAGGAAGGGCCCAGCGGAGCGGTGCTTGAGACGGCGGGGCCCTGTTCAGCGGTGCTCTTCTGCACGGCGGGGCCCTGTTCAGCGGTGCTCTTCTGCACGGCGGGGCCCTGTTCAGTGGTGCTCTTCTGCGCGGCGGGGCCCTGTTCAGCGGTGCTCTTCTGCACGGCGGGGCCCTCTTCAGCGGTGCTCTTCTGCACGGCGGGGCCCTGTTCAGCGGTGCTCTTCTACACGGCGGGGCCCTGTTCAGCGGTGCTCTTCTGCACGGCGGGGCCCTGTTCAGCGGTGCTCTTCTGCACGGCGGGGCCCTGTTCAGCGGTGCTCTTCTGCACGGCGGGGCCCTCTTCAGCGGTGCTCTTCTGCACGGCGGGGCCCTGTTCAGCGGTGCTCTTCTGCACGGCGGGGCCCTCTTCAGCGGTGCTCGTCCAGTAAGTCAAGGGAGCCAGACCTGACCTGGACTCCCTGCTCAGTCGCCCTCCGACCGTGCTGTTGCTGGACCCTTCGGTGACGGAGTCCTGGGCCCTTTGGTGTCCTCCCTAACACCCGGGATGGGGCTTGTGGGGCCCTCCTGCGCCGCGCTCCTGCTGGCTGACTTCTCCGCCCTGCTGCCCTTTCGCTCCTTAGATGGGGCTCTCAGGCCCTTGCCTCCCCTAGATGTTGTGGCTGGTGAAGTGGGTGAACTTTGCTCCTTGGGGGCAGCCGTGTCAGTCCTCTCACGGCGGCCCTTTTGTTTCCTGGTCCTCTTGCCTGGGGGGGGGCTGGCTGTCCCCTTGCTGCTGATTGAAGTGTCACTGCTGGCAAAGGGTGGACTCCAGAACCCATGCACCACAGTGACACTCGAAGCTGGGCTGGTGGTGGCTGAGGTGCTCTTGGGACTCTTTGCAGATGGAGTGGGTGGGTCAGTGGAGGGAAAGAGGTTAAGATTAGCGAGGAAAAGTTTTTTAGGACCAAGGTAAAGGGTAGGAGAAGTGGTGATGGGAGTGGAGGAAGAGGATGTGGTTGTAGGAGAGTCAGGTGTGCTGTCTTTGGGTGCAGGTGCTTTTGCTGGAGGCTGTCGTGAGGTGGATGGCTGTTGGGTGGGTGTCTGCCTGCGTTTGTGTGTCTTGGAAGGGGGGGTGACAGACACAGTGGGAGAGGACACAGGGGACGTGTAAATGGTAGTGGGGGTGGTGACTGCACGTGTGCGGACTGTAGTGGAGGGTGTGCTGGTGATGGAAGCACTGGCTGATGGTGGTGTGCATGCAGGTGTGAGTGTAGACGTCACAGGGAGGGAGGAGGGAGACGAGGAGGAGGGGGACACAGAGGTGGTAGTGACTGTTGGAATGTCTGCATCTGGGTGTTGCTTGCGTGAATGCTTGTGGGTTTTGTGGTGCTTGTGTCTGGATGAGCTGCCCTTGGGTGTTGAGGTGTGTGCAGGCTGGTCTGATGGTGTGGATGGGATAGGCTGAGGAACAGGAGACAGAGACAGGGTGGAGGCAGTTAGAAGAGGGAGGCTGGAAACAGGGACAATGGCTGCCGTCAGTGCTGAGGCCAGAGCATTGAACGATCGTTGATGGGCAGCCTGACCCGAATGAATGCCCTCCAGGTAGGCATTGCTCCGATGCACCTCCCTTTCTACCCCCTGGATGGCATTCAAAAGGGTAGTCTGCCCAACAATGATGGTCTGAAGGAGGTCAATGACCTCCTCACTGAGGGCAGCAGGGGTAACAGGGGCAGGGGCTGAGGTGCCTGGGGCGAAGGAGACGCCCGCCTTCCTGGGCGAGCGGGCACGGAGCGTAGGCTGAGGGGCTGCTGGGAGGGCGGGGCTGGTGCGCTGGGTGGCGGCTGTACCTGTAGAGGCGGGGGGCACGGATATTGCCACCACCGCTAGGGAGCTCCCATCCGAGGACGTGTCGGTGTCGCTGGTGTCACCACCGGTCCCCGTTGTGATGCTCCCCTCGCCCTCCGGATCACTGGTGCCCTCGGTGTCTGTTCCTGGGCCCACCGGGGCCTTGTGACTTGCAGCTCCCTCGTGCTCCGATGCCAATTCTCCTCCGCCTGATGATGCTAATGCACACATGCACAAGAAGATGAAGAAGAAGGGTGGGGGGAGAAAAACGAAGACCAGGTTGAGTGCATGCAATGTCAACACCGTTGGCGGAGAGGACAGACACAGGAGCCTCATGCACTAAGCCGCGCATTCGGGGTACACTACTCAGTACTTCTGACTAGGACAACAGGTCTAGAGACGACAAACGCGCACATGTATGATGCTGGACCATCGATAGCTGTACTTGTCACCCTACAGAGGTGGGGGCCTCTTGCTCCCATGCTGTGAATTGGGGTGGAGTGGGTGGGGGTCCGCCGGCAGTCTTCTGCACAGCGATGCTGTGTCGCGACACCATTGAGCGCACCTTCCCCCATAGGTCGTTCCATCGCTTTCTGATATCTTCCCGATTTCTGGGATGCTGTCCCACAGCGTTGACCCTGTCTACGATCCTTTGCCATAGCTCAGCCTTCCTTGCTATAGTGGTGTGCTGCACCTGTGTGCCGAAGAGCTGGGGCTTAACCCTTATGATTTCCTCCACCATGACCCTGAGTTCTTGGTCCGAGAACCTGGGGTGTCTTTGGAGTGCCATGGGGTGGTGTGGATGAGGTGTGGGGTGGTGTTTGTGGTGATGTGCGTGGTGATATGTGGTGATGTGTGCGTAAATGTGGTGTGGGTGATGAAGTTGGGTTCCTGTGTGTGTTGGGGTTTTCGTTTCCTGTGCTCGCTCTCTCTATCTCTATCTCCTTCTCTCCGATTTCCAACTAGTGGGGGTTTGTGGGTGATGTGGGTGTGTGTTTTATAGTTGATTGGATGTGTGGGAGTGTTGTTTGTATGTGTGTCAGGTGTGTGTATTTCAAATTGTCCAATGTGGCTGTGTTTTGGAGCTGGGTGTGTATTTTGACCGCGGCGGTGTGTACCGCCAATGGAATACCGCGGTTGAAAGACCGCCGCGTGGATTCGTGGGTCAGAATGGCATGGGCGTGTTTGTGTTGGCGTGACAGTGGAGGTTTGGTCATCTCCAGTTTTCCGCGGCCCGCTGATGAGGCGGCCTTCCTTGGATGTCGGATTTTTGGCAGTTTCACAGTTGGTGGTCAGAATGACCGTGGCGGTTTACCGCGGCGGTAGAATGGCGGACTTCTTACCGGCGGTAAGGGCCTTTTACCGCCGAGGTCAGAATGACCCCCTAAGTAACTTAGCACCCAACCTTTACCAGGTAAAGGTTAGACATATAGGTGACTTATAAGTTACTTAAGTGTAGTGGTAAATGGCTGTGAAATAACGTGGACGTTATTTCACTCAGGCTGCAAGGGCAGGCCTGTGTAAGAATTGTCAGAGCTCCCTATGGGTGGCAAAATAAATGCGCAGCCTATAGGGATCTCCTGGAACCCCAATACCCTGGGTACCTCAGTACTATATACTAGGGAATTATAAGGGTGTTCCAGTATGCCAATGTAAATTGGTGAAATTGGTCACTAGCCTGTTAGTGACAATTTGGAAAGAAATGAGAGAGCATAACCACTGAGGTTCTGGATAGCAGAGCCTCAGTGAGACAGTTAGTCATAACACAGGTAACACCTACAGGGCACACTTATGAGCACTGGGGCCCTGGCTGGCAGGGTCCCAGTGACACATACAAATAAAACAACATATATACAGTGAAATATGGGGGTAACATGCCAGGCAAGATGGTACTTTCCTACACAACCCCCCCCAAACGAAGGACAATAAGACTAGCCATGACCTGATGAGCCTTCATTGTCTAAGTGGAAATATCTGGAGAGTCCATCTGCATTGGAGTGGGTACTGCCAGGTCTATGTTCCACTGTATAGTCCATTCCCTGTAGGGATATGGACCACCTCAACAATTTAGGATTTTCACCTTTCATTTGTTTTAGACAAAGTAGAGGTTTGTGGTCTGTCTGAACAATGAAGTGAGTGCCAAACAGGTATGGCCTCAACTTCTTCAGTGCCCAGACCACAGCAAAGGCCTCCCTCTCTATGGCAGACCAACGCTTTTCTCTAGGGGTCAACCTCCTGCTGATAAAAGCAACAGGTTGATCCTGGCCCTCAGAATTAAGTTGTGATAAGACTGCCCCTACCCCTAATTCAGATGCATCAGTTTGGACAATGAATTCTTTGGAGTAACAGGGGCTTTTCAGGACAGGTGCAGAGCACATGGCCTGTTTAAGCTCCTCAAAAGCTTTCTGACAGTTTGCTGTCCATAATACCTTTTTTGGCATTTTCTTAGATGTGAGGTCATTAGGAGGGGCTGCAATGGAGCCATAGTTCATTATGAACCTCCTGTAGTACCCAGTGAGGCCTAAAAAGGCTCTCACCTGAGTCTGAGTTGTAGGGGGAACCCAATCTATAATAGTTTGGATTTTCCCCTGAAGTGGTGCAATCTGTTCTCCACCTACCAGGTGTCCCAGATAAACCACTTTCCTCTGCCCTATCTGGCACTTTGAAGCCTTGATGGTGAGGCCTGCCTTTTGCAGGGCCTCCAAAACTTTCCATAGGTGGACCAGGTGATCATCCCAGCTGGAGCTAAAGACAGCTATATCATCTAGATATGCTGCACTAAAAGCTTCCAGCCCTTGCAGGACTGTGTTCACCAACCTTTGAAAAGTGGCAGGTGCATTTTTAAACCAAAGGGCATTACTGTGAATTGGTATTGCCCTCCAATGGTGGAAAATTCAGTTTTTGCTTTTGCATCCTCTGATAACTTGATCTGCCAATACCCTGCAGTCAAATCAAAGGTGCTTAGATACTTGGCAGATGCCAGTGTATCTATTAGCTCATCTGCCCTGGGTATAGGGTGAGCATCAGTTTTAGTTACCTGGTTGAGACCTCTGTAGTCAACACAAAATCTCATTTCCCTTTTACCATCTTTGGAATGAGGTTTTGGTACAAGTACCACAGGAGAAGCCCATGGACTTTCAGAGTGCTCAACCACTCCCAGTTCAAGCATTTTCTGAACCTCTTGTTCTATGCAGTCTCTGACATGGTCAGGCTGCCTATAGATCTTACTTTTGACAGGCAAGCTGTCTCCAGTATCTATAGTGTGCTCACACCAAGAAGTGGTGCCTAGCACAGTAGAAAAGAGTTCAGGAAACTGACCCAGGAGATTTATGCAGTGGTCTTTCTGCTCAGCAGTAAGACAATCTGCCAGTACTACACCTTCCACTAGAGCATCTTGTTCTGTGGAGGAGAAGAGATCAGGGAGAGGGTCACTCTCTTCTTCCTGTCCATCATCTGTTGCCATGAGCAGGGTGAGATCAGCCCTGTCATAGTAGGGTTTCAAGCGATTGACATGGAGCACCGTAAGGGGACTCCTGGCAGTGCCTAAGTCAACTAAGTAGGTGACTTCTCCCTTTTTCTCAACAATAATGTGGGGTCCACTCCATTTGTCTTGGAGTGCTCTTGGGGCCACAGGCTCCAAGACCCACACTTTCTGCCCTGGTTGGTACTGAATCAGAACAGCCTTCTGGTCATGCCATTGCTTTTGGAGCTCTTGGCTGGCCTGAAGGTTTTTACTGGCCTTTTTCATGTACTCAGCCATCCTAGATCCTAGGCCAAGTACATAGTCCACTATGTCTTGCTTTGGAGCTTTTAAAGGTTGTTCCCAACCCTCCTTCACAAGTGTTAGAGGACCTCTTACAGGGTGTCCAAATAGGAGTTCAAAGGGGCTGAAGCCCACTCCTTTTTGGGGTACCTCCCTGTAAGCAAAAAGGAGGCAAGGTAACAGGACATTCCATCTCCTGCGGAGTTTTTCAGGGAGCCCCATTATCATTCCTTTGAGAGTTTTATTAAACCTCTCAACCAGTCCATTTGTTTGTGGATGATAGGGTGTAGTGAACTTGTATATCACACCACATTTCTTCCACATGGGCTTTAAGTAAGCAGACATGAAATTGCTTCCCCTGTCTGATACCACCTCATTTGGGAAGCCCACCCTGGAAAATATTCCCAGGAGGGCCTTTGCCACTGCAGGAGCTGTAGTGGTCCTTAGAGGAATTGCTTCAGGATATCTGGTGGCATGGTCCACTACCACCAAGATAAACCTATTGACTGAAGCAGTAGGAGGGTCAAGGGGGCCAACTATGTCAACCCCTACCCTTTCAAAGGGAACCCCAACCACAGGCAGTGGAATAAGGGGTGCCTTTGGGGTGCCACCTGTCTTGCCACTGGCTTGACAGGTTTCACAGGACTTACAAAATTATTTTGTGTCCTCAGAAATTCTAGGCCAATGAAACAAGGGGACCAGCCTGTCCCAAGTTTTCATTTGCCCCAAATGTCCAGCTAAGGGAATGTCGTGGGCTAGAGTTAGGAGGAACTTTCTGTATTGCTGAGGAATCACCAATCTCCTGGCAGCTCCAGGTTTTGGATCGCTTGCCTCAGTATACAAGAGGTTGTCCTCCCAGTAAACTCTGTGAGAGTCACTGACATCCCCATTTGCTTGTTTGACAGCTTGCTGCCTTAGACCCTCAAGTGTGGGACAGGTATGCTGTGCCACACTCAGTTCCTCCCTGGCAGGCCCCCCTTCACCCAAAAGCTCAGCAGTGTCTGCTTCCAGCTCCTCTAGTGTAGGTTCTGCACAGGGTGGAAATTCTTCTTCCTCAGAAGTTGAATCTACTGTAGAGGGAGGGATAGTAGGTAGTGTTTTACCTTTACTAACCCTAGCTTTAGGGAGCACTTGGTCCATTCTTCCAGGATCCAAGTCACCCTGTCCTTTTTGCTTTTTGGCCTGAGCCCTGGTTAAAGCAAAAATATGCCCTGGAATGCCCAGCATTGCTGCATGAGCCTCCAACTCCACTTCTGCCCAAGCTGATGTCTCTAAATCGTTCCCTAGTAGACAGTCTACAGGTAAATCTGAGGCAACCAAAACTTTCTTTGGACCAGTAACCCCCCCAAGTTGAGATTCACAACAGCCATGGGGTGGCTAAGAGTGTTGTTATGAGCATCAGTCACTTGGTACTGGTGACCAAGTAGGTGTTGTTCAGGGTGGACCAGTTTCTCTATTACCATTGTAACACTGGCACCTGTGTCCCTGTAGGCCTGAACCTCAACACCATTTACTAGGGGAAGTTGCTTGTACTTATCCATGTTAAGGGGACAAGCAACCAAGGTGGCCAAATCAATGGCCCTCTCAGAAACTAACACAGCCTCTGTGGTCTCCCTAACAAGACCAACCCCAACTAAATTACCAAAAGTGAGCCCAGCTACTCCCTTGGATTGGCTATTAGTAGGTTTGCTCCCACCACCACTGCTATTACTAGGGGCACTAGGTGTAGCAGCAGGGGTTGTAGTGGTAGGAGGCTTGGTGCTTTTCTTTGGACAACTGTGATCAGTTGTCCAATGGCCTTTTATTTTACATAAATAGCACCATGGTTTCTTTTCTTTGTTTTGATTTGAAGAGGATTTGGGCCCACCACCCCCACCAGAGTGTTTTTGTGGGCCTGATGAAGACTAATTTTTAGATTTGTCCCCACCCTTGTCAGAAGACTTACCATCCTTCTTCTTGCCATCCTTGTCACCCCCTGTATGAACTTTTCTGTTCACCCTTGTTCTGACCCATTTGTCTGCCTTCTTTCCCAATTCTTGGGGAGAGGTCAGATCAGAGTCTACCAGGTACTGGTGTAACAAATCAGACACACAATTATTAAGAATATGCTCTCTCAGGATTAAGTTATACAGGCTTTCATAGTCAGAAACTTTACTGCCATGTAACCACCCCTCCAAGGCCTTCACTGAATGGTCAACAAAGTCTACCCAGTCTTGTGAAGACTCCTTTTTGGTCTCTCTGAACTTGATCCTGTACTGTTCAGTGGTTAAGCCATAACCATCAAGGAGTGCATTCTTAAGAACTGTAAAATCATTGGCATCACTTTCCTTCACAGTAAGGAGCCTATCCCTACCCTTTCCATTGAAAGATAGCCATAGGATAGCAGCCCACTGCCTTTGAGGGACCCCCTGTACATCACAGGCCCTCTCAAGTGCAGCAAACCACTTGTTAATGCCACCCCCCTCCTTGTAAGGGGGAACTATATTGTGCAGATTCCTAGAATCATGCTCTTTTACAGGATTACTATCTGTAATACTGCTGCTGCCACCATGGGGTCCAAACCCCAACCTCTGTCTTTCTTTTTCTAAATCAAATGCTTGCCTATCTAAATCCAGCTGTTGCTTCTTGAGTTTCAGCCTGGATTCTTCCACTCTAAATCTATTGAGCTCCCTTTCTAACACTCTGTCATCAGGGTGGGTGGGTTGGGCATGCCTTGACACAGAAGAATGGTGAGAATGAACAGAGGGAGACCTGTCCCTTACAGATGGCACTCTAACAACCTGGCCTAAAGGAGCTATCTCTATACTATGATGAGAACTCACCTCAGTACCAGCCCTGCTCGGTGGTCTGCTAATGGGCAGGTTGGGAAGGTTCCCTTCTAAGGGCCATATGTACGAACACATTTTCCCATAGACACAGAATGGGCAAAACTGCTTGCTATATCTGGCCCTAAATCCTTTACTGGGGGTGCCCCAGAATCAGAGTGGGAACCATCAGCTAATCTCTCACCAGAAGTGCCAACTAAGGTCTTATCTTGTTCAATGAGCATGGTAACTAACAGTTCTCTTGAGGGATTCTTCCCTACCCCTAAACCTCTTTCAATGCAGAGACTCCTTGCTCCTTTCCAGCTAAGGTGATCATAAGCAAGTTTGGTCAGATCAACAGTTTGATCTATGCCAGACATTATAGAAAAGGTTTAATGGACAGAAAAAGAAAGAAAAAAAAGTTTCAGAACTTTTTAAAGAACAGAAAAAAAACTTTTAAAACTTTTTAAGAACTTTTTGAAAGTTTTAGAGGTACTTTTCAGCACTTAGCAAAGAAGTGAGAGGAGAAAAGCAAAACTTTTTGGTTAGGTGTACATACACTGAACTTGTTTGGTATATTTATCTCTTATGAAAAGTACAAAATTACAAAGTGGTAAGTAGTTGCAAGTACTTATCCCACCGCTGCACAACCAATGTAGGAGGCTGGACTGGCTTGTAGTGGGTCCCAAGAGGTAATTACACCTTGCACCAGGCCCAGGTATCTCTTATTAGTGTAGAGGGGTGTCTAGCAGCTTAGGCTGATAGAAAAGGTAGCTTAGCAGAGCAGCTTAGGCTGAACTTGGAGACGAGTGAAGCTCCTACAGTACCACTAGTGTCATATGCACAATATCATAAGAAAACACAATACACAGATATACTAAAAATAAAGGTACTTTATTTTTATGACAATATGCCAAAGTATCTCAGTGAGTACCCTCAGTATGAGGATAGCAAATATACACAAGATATATGTACACAATACCAAAATATGCAGTAATAGCAATAGAAAACAGTGCAAACAATGTATAGTCACAATAGAATGCAATGGGGGCACATAGGGATAGGGGCAACACAAACCATATACTCTAGAAGTGGAATGCGAACCACGAATGGACCCCAAACCTATGTGACCTTGTAGAGGGTCGCTGGGACTGCAAGAAAACAGTGAGGGTTAGAAAAATAGCCCACCCCAAGACCCTGAAAAGTGGGTGCAAATTGCACCTAAGTTCCCCAAAGAGCACAGAAGTCGTGATAGGGGAATTCTGCAAGGAAGACCAACACCAGCAATGCAACAACGATGGATTTCCTAACGAGGGTACCTGTGGAACAAGGAGACCAACTCCAAGAGTCACGATCAAGTCGGGAGTGGGCAGATGCCCAGGAAATGCCAGCTGTGGGTGCAAAGAAGCTGCCACCGGATGGTAGAAGCTGTGGTTTCTGCAAGAACGACTAGGGCTAGAAACTTCACCTTTGGAGGATGGATGTCCCATGTCGTGAAGAGTCATGCAGAGGTGTTTCCGTGCAGAAAGACCGCAAACAAGCCTTGCTAGCTGCAAGGGTCGCAGTTAGGGTTTTTGGATGCTGCTGTGGCCCAGGAGGGACCAGGATGTCGCCAACTGCGTTAGGAGACAGCGGGGGCATCCAGCAAGACAAAGAGCCCACTTAGAAGCAAGCAGCACCCGCAGAAGTGCCGGAACAGGCACTACGAAGTGAAGTGAACTGGAGCTCACCCGAAGTCACAAAGGAGGGTCCCACGACATCGGAGGACAACTCAGGAGGTTGTGCACTGCAGGTTTGAGTGCCGGGGACCCAGGCTTGGCTGTGCACAAAGGAAATCCTGGAAGAGTGCACAGGAGCCGGAGTAGCTGCAAAACACGCGGTTCCCAGCAATGCAGTCTAGCGTGGGGAGGCAAGGACTTACCTCCACCAAACTTGGACTGAAGAGTCACTGGACTGTGGGAGTCACTTGGACAGAATTGCTGAGTTCAAGGGACCTCGCTCGTCGTGCTGAAAGGAGACCCAGAGGACCGGTGATGCAGTCTTTTGGTGCTTGCGGTTGCAGGGGGAAGATTCCATCGACCCACAGGAGATTTCTTCTGAGCTTCTAGTGCAGAGAGGAGGCAGACTACCCCCACAGCATGCACCACCAGGAAAACAGTTGAGAAGGCGGCCGGATCAGCGTTACAAGGTCGCAGTAGTCATCTTTGCTACTTTGTTGCAGTTTTGCAGGCTTCCAGAGCAGTCAGCGGTCGATTCCTTGGCAGAAGGTGAAGAGAGAGATGCAGAGGAACTCTGATGAGCTCTTGCATTCGTTATCTAAAGAATTCCCCAAAGCAGAGACCCTAAATAGCCAGAAAAGGAGGTTTTTTCTACCTAGGAGAGAGGATAGGCTAGCAACACCTGAAGGAGCCTATCAGAAGGAGTCTCTGACGTCACCTGCTGGCACTGGCCACTCAGAGCTGTCCAGTGTGCCAGCAGCACCTCTGTTTCCAAGATGGCAGAGGTCTGGAGCACACTGGAGGAGCACTAGGCACCTCCCAGGGGAGGTGCAGGGGAGTGGTCACTCCCCTTTCCTTTGTCCAGTTTCACGCCAGAGCAGGGCTGGGGGATCCCTGAACCGGTGTAGACTGGCTTATGCAGAAATGGGCACCATCTGTGCCCATGAAAGCATTTCCAGAGGCTGGGGGAGGCTACTCCCCCCCCCCTAACACCTTTTTCCAAAGGGAGAGGGTGTAACACCCTCTCTCTGAGGAAGTCCTTTGTTCTGCCTTCCTGGGCCAAGCCTGGCTGGACCCCAGGAGGGCAGAAACCTGTCTGAGGGGTTGGCAGCAGCAGCAGCTGCAGTGAAACCCCGGGAAAGGTAGTTTGGCAGTACCCAGGTCTGAGCTAGAGACTCGGGGGATCATGGAATTGTCTCCCCAATGCCAGAATGGCATTGGGGTGACAATTCCATGATCTTAGACATGTTACATGGCCATGTTCGGAGTTACCATTGTGACGCTATACATATGTCGTGATATATGTATAGTGCACGCGTGTAGTGGTGTCCCCGCACTCACAAAGTCCGGGGAATTTGCCCTGAACAATGTGGGAGCACCTTGGCTAGTGCCAGGGTGCCTACACACTAAGTAACTTAGCACCCAACCTTTACCAGGTAAAGGTTAGACATATAGGTGACTTATAAGTTACTTAAGTGTAGTGGTAAATGGCTGTGAAATAACGTGGACGTTATTTCACTCAGGCTGCAAGGGCAGGCCTGTGTAAGAATTGTCAGAGCTCCATATGGGTGGCAAAAGAAATGTTGCAGCCTATAGGGATCTCCTGGAACCCCAATACCCTGGGTACCTCAGTACTATATACTAGGGAATTATAAGGGTGTTCCAGTATGCCAATGTAAATTGGTGAAATTGGTCACTAGCCTGTTAGTGACAATTTGGAAAGAAATGAGAGAGCATAACCACTGAGGTTCTGGATAGCAGAGCCTCAGTGAGACAGTTAGTCATAACACAGGTAACACCTACAGGGCACACTTATGAGCACTGGGGCCCTGGCTGGCAGGGTCCCAGTGACACATACAACTAAAACAACATATATACAGTGAAATATGGGGGTAACATGCCAGGCAAGATGGTACTTTCCTACACTCTCCTAGGTCCTTTTCGGATGGCCTTATGAGTCATGTCTAGTCCAACAACTTCAGGTTCTTTCTCTTGTTACCATCTGCTAATGCTCTCAGATGGAGGGCCCGATTAATAAATTGCTACAATTGTACTCCTCAGATGGCATCTTCACATAAGACATTGTACATTATATAAAACTGCACGTGGGGAAAGTACATGCATGTAGGTAGAAATTCACAAAAACTTTCTAGCAGCACTTGTCCGAATCAGATAGTCTGGCATTGCAAGATAACAAAAGGTCCTTTAGAACCTTCTGAGAACTTTTAAAATTCACAAATCTGCCCCCATGTTCGGTGCAGATTTACAATTTTTTTGTGAAAAGGGTCCATGGAAGGGAATTTGAATTAGTTTTTTCAGAACATGAATTTGTCAAGCACCCAGTGCACACTGAGCAGTTTGGAAACAGACTAAAGAGAACTATGAGTTTTTTTCTAGGTCTGGCATTTGAGCTAGCTTTAGCTGTCTCACACAATCTTGTCAGACTATTGTTTGCTCGAAAAATCTTACATTATGCACATGATTAGCGGGGCTTTTGGAGAGAGGGCTTCATCCTTCAGTTTGTCAAACTGTTATTCTCATTTTGCTTCCACTCAAACAGTATGAAGCAGTAGAGCAGCCCATGGTGCCCACATTTTTCTGTGAGTGACTGTGCAAAGCATGTCAATTCTCTACAGTTGCAAAACTGGGTCAAATGTATTTTTTTATTTTTTGTTATGTTAATTTTAAATACTGTCTATTTATTTTACCTGCATCCCATTTAGAAGTTTGTGTTTAAAGTGTTTAAATAACATTGTAACATTGTAGTTGCCTGAGATTTGAGTGTGTGGTTAGGTAGTGTTTTAATATAATTTTCTTCACAAATCGTAAAATAATAATAAAATGTGTGGCACAGCTGCAAGGTTTGTTATTTGAAAAACACCACTAGCTAAACACTGGCATCAATGAATAATACATACATTTAAAATGCGTAATGCGTCCAAATTTAGGTGACAGGATGAAGCAGAAAGTTGTTTCTTCTCCTGTCTAAACATTGTACATAATGAGCACTCAGGATTTTGGGGGCACCATTGCACTACGGATTTAGTCAGTATGTCCTATTATTGCACAACCGATTCATGCACACTTGGAGTTTTTTTAAGGGAACAAAGTTGCTATTATTGAAGCAAAGTGTCTGTATCGATCCTCGCAGTGGAGGGGATGTATCGATCTTTCCCACACAGTAGTAAAGATGCGTCCATTTTCTCCACACAACAGCACCCATACATTAGGCCTGAGATGCAGCAGTGACAAAGACAATGCGCTGAGGATTATCTGCGCTGGAGAGTTGATGTGTTGACTCCAATCCACACAATGGGGTCGATGTGCCTGTTCTGATCAATGCAACATCGGGGGTGCACCTGTTCCAATCCATGCTACGCTGGCATTGCATTGTTTCAGCTGCAGCAAGCACCTTAGGCCCACTTCCCAGGGTTCAGGACTGGGGTGGTACCATTTGGCCGGGCAGATTTCACAGATAGCAGAGTCCAGGTGCAGATGTAGGTGAGTTGGAAGTCTATTATGTCCCTGAGACTCTGGAAAACAGGACACTGGTCAGCTTTCACTGGGTTTAAGTGATGTGGGTCCAGTACTTCTCACTCAAGCAGGAACAGCAGCAGCCAGCGGCTCAGCACGGCAAGAAAGCAGTTCTTCACAGTCCAGCAGAGTGGCAGTCCTTCAGCAGCACAGCCGTCCTTCTTCCTGGCAGAGTACCAGCAGGTCCAGCAGTGTACTGAAGTAGTAGGGTCTGAGGTCCAGTTCTTATACCCACTGGTGCCTTTGAAGTGGGGTCGACTTCAAAGAAG
The DNA here is from genome assembly GCF_031143425.1 of Pleurodeles waltl. Lineage (NCBI taxonomy): Eukaryota > Metazoa > Chordata > Amphibia > Caudata > Salamandridae > Pleurodeles > Pleurodeles waltl. Next base: position 1,115,929,655 of record NC_090448.1, on the reverse strand, counting down.
GGTCTTTGAAATGCATATAGGCCTCTCTACCTGCCAGACTCACTGCAGGGGGTATGCAGCCCTTTGTATGGGGACAGGTCAGAGTCCTTTCAGGTGTAAGTGAGGCAGTGCTCAGCTCCACCCTCCGTCAAGCCAGTTAATGGCCCATTGAGGTCCATCAAGTCACACCACAGCTCCCATTGTGTGTGGCTGTCTAGAGGGAATACACAAAGACCAGCTGTCACCCAGCCCAGACATGCAATCAGACACAGGCTGCAGCACACAGGGCTAAGAGCAGAAAAATTCCAACTTTCTAAAAGTGGCATTTTCAAAATTTTAACAATAAATCGGATTTTAGCATTTAAGAGGATGTATCATTACAGTTCTACAGGTACTAAACATGACAGACCTACCTTCTCCCATTCAGGAATTACAGCTTATGAAATGTAATAAGGAATCCCCAATGTTATCGAATGAGAGGGGTAGGCCTCACAGTAGTAAAATAAGAATATGGGAGTTTTTGATTACCAGGACATGAAGAATGTGTAAAACTTGAAAGTAGATGGCCTGCTTTTCATTTACACAGCACCCAGCCCTATGGGCGACCTAGGGTCTACCTTAGTGGTGACTTTTATAATAATAAAAGGTGAGTTTAAGGTTTGGCAAGGGGTTCTAAATCCCAAGTCGACATGGCAGTGTGACACCACATTGAGGCTGAAATGGCAGACCTAGAACATGTCTAAAGGGCTACTCAAATTGCTGACACAATTAGTGCTGCAGGTCCGCTAGTAGCATTTAATTTACAAGCACTGGACACATGTAGTGTACTTTACTGGGGACTTATAAATAAAATAAATATGTCAATTAGGTATATACCAATCAAATCATGTTTTAGGGAGAAAGCACAAACACTTTAGCGCTGATTAGCAGTGGTAAAGTGCACAAAGTCCTAAGGCCAATAAAAACAAATACAGAAAAAGTGTGAGGAGGAAGGCAAAATGTTTGAGGGTGACCCTGTGGAGAGGGCCATTTCCAACACTGTGCTTCACACATTTATACACCACTGACACTGCAACGGTTGGAGGCACCTAGTTATCATGTTGCTTGCACAAGTCTCATATTCTTACTGTGCACACTCGGGCCAGATTTACTAAGAAGTCATGCAACGCAATGCAGCCAAACAATTTGGGTTGCTGATTTCCATGACAGAAAGAAAGCAGGAATTATACTAAGATATGGCACATTCCTGCTCTCTCACTGTGCTGCCTCACTATGTGCTGACTAGCGCCAATGCAGGCACCATTGTGCTGTGGTGCGAGAGTGCGTGCATTGCAGACAGGATTGTTTTTGTGCAGGTAGGAACTCGTTCCTGCCCAAAAACAAATGCCTAGAGGGTTTTTCCCCTTTCTAAATCTGCTGCACTCATAGAAAGAGGAAACAATGAGGAGATATTAAGACATTTCTTCTTGCTGCACCTCTATCGAGAAAGCATAGACATTTGATGCATTCCCAGGTTTACTGCTCTTATTAAATCTGCAAACGTGCCAAAAATCATGAATGGATGCATGGAAACACCCACTCTCCGCCATTGTAATGCCTTCCCTGGACATAGCAACGCAAAGCAATGACTTAAACTGCATTGCTTTACTCTGGATTTACCAAGCCATGGAGGCCCATGCAAGGTGGCCTTGCGTGGCTTGGTAAATTTCAATGAAGGATTGCATAAACATGTGTCACCTTGAGTGACGCAAGAGCATTGTAATCCTTTCATAAATCTTGCCCTTAGCGACCAGAATGGGCAATGAGCTTCTCATTTAACAGCGTCTAGAAGGTCAGTTGAGATACTATCTGATCTGAACAAATGGCAGAGGCACACTACTGATTTACAAAGGCATATATTCATATTGCACAATGAAGTCGCAACGAACACCATACACCCAGCGAAGCTACACAACCAGTTTGGATATGCATGGGATCTTATGTAATGAACTCAGTTGTATCAGCCAGTGCGTGTCTCATGCACCAGTATTGTTACTTGAGGCTGAGACATGACACAATGATTTCATGGGCTCTTGGTTGGCTTCTACACTTTCCATAGCAGCATGCTTTGAGCTATTTAAACTCTGTTAGTTTTAGTTGGTGCAGTCTGGGTTTAATAGGCCAAGACTTAGCCATTGCTTTGACACTATGGTAGATCCAAGACTTGAAGGTGTCTATGGGGAGAAGAGCAAGGTAGAAGCATAGGATGTCTTGCTTCACCAAAGGTATGTGTAGGCTATGATTGACTCTCTACAATATATTGTCCTACTTTATTAGTTCAAAACTAAGGGTCCGTATTTTTAATTTACAGGTGACTAGATAGACATCATAGTCCTTGTAAGAAAGTAGCTTCTTTCTGGCATAGTTGCCCCCACGTTTTGCCTGGTGTCAGTATGTTTAGACTGTATTACACCTGAATCCTGCTAATGAGGACCCCAGTATCAGTGCTCTCTGCCCTAAATTGAGCTGGTAAGTATAGTTTACACCCCACAATTGGCATACTGGTACAGCCATGTAAGTCCCTAGTATATGGTACTCAGGTACCCAGGGCATTGGTACCAAGGGTTCCCCATGGGCTTCAGCATGTATTGTGCCACCCATGGGGGCCCATGCAAACTGTGATTACAGGCTTGTTACTGCAGTCTGTGTGAAATGGTGCATGCACCTTTCACCCCAGAGATAAGATTTGCTTTATATCATGGTCATTGCATTCTGACCCTATAAGTCATAGGATTTCCTGTAAAAGAGAGATGTTACCACCTGTCCTTTATCATGTTGCATGCATAAGTCTCATTTTCTTACTGTGCACACTTAGGGCCAGATTTACTGTGCCACTGGGCCCTCCTTGCATAAACCAGTTTTCTCCAGTGCAGGAATCCCCAGCTCCCACTCTGGTGGGAAACCACACAAAGTACAAGGGACTGACCACCCCCCTGTCCAGCTCCTTCCCTATGGAGGTGCACAGAGCTCTACCACCAGGTGGCCACTTGATTCTGCCATCCTGAAAATAAGATGAGCAGAGGGTTAGTCTAGCTGGATGATGTCCCTGACCCCCACCCCGATAGGTGGGTCCCTGCAGAAAATGTCCAGCCCCCTTCCTGGGTTACTTAAGGGCTTCCCTGAGGGTGGGAACTCAGATTTGTTTCAAGCCTTCAGGAACCATCTGCAAGTCTCCTCTGCAAGTAACTTCTGCAGCCTGGACACTGGAACCGCTGTTATTCTGTGCGGGAACTAAGAGCAAGACAGTAACCATTTGGAGGACTCCTACTGCAACTTTGTTTCCAAGTTCTGCAAGACTTCTGCAATCCCCATGGCCATGCATGCATCCTCCAGAGTCACAGATACTCTGCCTGCACTTAGGGAAGGAAGAAGGAATCTCTCTTGGAGTGAAGGAGTCACTCCCCTGCATCAGCATGTACCTCAATAATGATGACCGGTTTGTGGTTCGTGCTGTCCCATGGAGTCTTCGAGGCTCTATAACACAAATGGTGGTTCTGTGGCTCTCCAGGGGTCTGACCTATATTCCTTGCAACTGGGAAGTCTGTGGTCCCTTACTAAAGCTGCTTGGATAGGAACCCAATGCACCGCGTTTGTTGCACCAAGGCTTGTTGGCTCTCGAGTCCAGAGACCTCCTAGCTCCAAGAAACACTAGCCTCCAGCACTATACAGCTCCAAGAACAGTGTCTTCTCTGCAACTCCTGTGACGTGGGCATCCCTCTTTGCTGTGCTGCTGAGGCCTCCTTGCGACTCGCTGTGTTGGCTGTCAGAGGGTCCACTTGGGGACTCCAATGATTCCTCCCGGCTCTCCTGCTTGCTGAGGGCTGGCCCTGGCATTTCTGCCAAGATTGGGTCACCTGGACCTTACTGGTCCCCACAAATCTTACAAAGACTGTGAACTGCTTCCCTGCATTTGCCAAGGCTTGTTGGTGGTCCCACTGACCAATGACCCCTCTGCAATCCGACAACCAGCATTGTACAGCTAATGGATGACTCCTGGGATCTTCCTGCATCACCTGGACTCCACAGCTGCACTTTTTCATCCATCGTCCAATAGGAAATCATCTATGGGAACGATGGGCAATGTCCTCCTGAACCACCTGGGCAGCTTTGAGTGGTCTGGACTCTGCCCCGTCTTTGCTTAGGTCCTCTTCTTCAGGATTCCATGCCTGGTTTCCACTGACTTGGTCCACGGGTCATGACAGCAACTGGACAACCAAGGTCCCCATTGACTTCAACAGGAGGTTCCAACTAAAGGTCACCCCTATGCACCTGGGCTCCCTGGTGTAGTTACTCCACTGTTCTGGGTATAAACAGCTGGAGGTACTATCCAACCTCCCTTGTCCCAATAAGTTTCCTCTGGTCCTCTGGGAAGGGTCCTAAAATGCAAAAACTCCAACTGCAACTTCCCCATGTTATCCTATGAAACTGACACCACGTTACAACTATGCACACATGCGACTAGGGAATCCTACTTACTAACCTTTGAAGTTTTAGTATTTCCCCAGTCCTAAGGGTCCTCAGGCGGTAATTCATTTTTCTAGTCTATGGTCCACACCCTCCCCCATAAGTGTCTATGTTATTTTATGCGTTTGATTAATTGTTGCTAAGTATATTTTGGTATGTTCATATATCCGGTAAGGTGATATACCAAAGTTAGTTCCACAGTGTGTGTTACAATAAATATAACATATTTTTCTAACACTGGTGTTTCTTTCCTGTGTGTACATCATTGACTGACCTGTGTGGTACCTGCAACCGGTTTACACCTTCCTGGATAAGCCTTAGATGCTCTCCAGGAGAGCTCTGGTTATCTAGAACCTCCTACACTATCACTGAGGGTTCCCTGGACTCAGTACAGAGTGCCAATAATATGGCACTGCAGGGGTAGAGAAAAATAATACTATATCTTAGGAGATACTGGTCTGTCCTGCTCTCTTCCTTTCATGTAATGCGACATAGCAACTTCGATTGATGTGCTACAGTGTGTGTAAACATATTAAGGGCCTGAATATGACCTTGGCGGAGGGGATTACTCCGTCCCAAATGTGACGGATATCCCGTCCACCATGTTACAAGTTCCATAGGATATAATGGAACTTGTAATACAGCAGGTGGGATATCCGTCACATTTGGGATGGAGTAATCCCCGCCAAAGTCATAATCAGGCCATAAATCTGTTCCAACGTATCTAGGAGCTTGAGTAGCTCATCACGATACTCTTCCAGAGGATGCTATAAGGAACATTGGCTGTTGTTTTTCAGGATGCCACAGGGGCTTAAAGGTAGTTGGTTATGGGGCAGGAAACTGACATAAATGTATATGTCCTCTAATCTGGCCAAACCATCTCATTGCTGTACTAATGTTGAACATAAAAAATGTGTTTCCAGGCTTTAGAAATCCTCATTTGAGAGTGCCTCTATTTGTCCCTGAAGGAACAATTTAATGATGGGGGACTTGCACAGCTGCAGAAATCTGACTCATAAACGAACCCATTTTTAATGCTAATCACTATAATTTGCTGTGCTAAATTTGACATGGCATAATTAGGTGGATGCCCTTTCTTGATTCTTTTTGTGTGCCAGCCGTGTAGAAGATGGTCGCAAAGCTGCCAAAAAGAGAAAGGGAATGCAGATGCCAAAGAATGAAATGACAGGCCAGCCGTTTAGTAACGAAAGGCAAAAAGATCTGAAATGGAAAGTGGCTTTGGCCCTGGTGAGCTTAACTAGTAAAAGGAAGGTGATAAAAGAACAGCAAAGGGGGCTTTGTTCACGGCCCTTAGAATACATATAGATTTAGGGTTGTGCTGCAATAGCAAATGTGGGTGTCTCAAGATGATATGAACCGTAATACCAATGTGCAGCATTGTTTAGATTCAAAAGGAATTTCTTCTGTAAAATCTTATGAAGAAATGCTATTATCACAGCACATTTTTGATTAAACCTAATTGTATCTTTGCCTTTGATTCCTTGTTTTGCTATTTCTACGCGCAGTTGTATCGACCTTGATTGAGTATTTTTTTTTCAAGGTTCTGATCTGCAGCTCACACAGACATCAGAAGCGAGTTTGTAACTCATTCAGCTGTTTTCCTGGATATTCCAGCACATGTGCAAAGCTAGACATGTTTTGAGAAAAGTTTATCAAATGTTATGCCTGCCTTGAGGAGTACATAGTTTTGATGCAAAGCTCTATCTACCTTTTTAGTAGATAGGGATTTGAGTCAACACCTCTGGGTGATTGAAAGGAAATGTCCATGCAGTACCCATGAGATGCCCCCTTTACATATAATAGTGGAAAGAAGTGCAAAGGGCTACTGTGTCTTCCTTTAGAAGTATTTTCCAATGCAAATCAAGATATGTGCTGAAAAGTAAATCCCAATTCGTCTTTTGATTGATTTAGGTCACTTTTTGTGACACTGCAGCAGCACGTAGCCTTGATAAATCTCATATAGGATTGTTATCCTGCCACTCACAGTACTCTTAATGTCTGCATGGATGTCAAGTCACCAAAATGCCAAGCGAGAGTACCCAAGGACCCGTGTATCACTGCCTGAACTTCCACCAACAGTCAAGACGACTACGCTCTGCCTCTCTTTCACTTGCCCATACTTCCTGTATCTACCGAAGCAGAAGTTGCGGATGCTTCTTCTCTCACATCACAGCAAAAACCCAGAACATCTCCCCACGCACCTCCGGACCATCACTTCTGGAATTACGAATGGCCCTCAAGACTTGGCTGCTCGAATAGGCCTCTGGGACCTTCATGCACCTAGACACCCTATCGGATGACTAGCCGCATTTTATAAATCCTGATTGATTGTGACCTCACGCACAGCGCGAAGTGCTGCCACCTGGACAGTGTTTCACTGGCTCCATTGGTTATTACATCTTCAAGGTAAATGCTGGTAATAATTAAATGCCATCAATATATTGCCTGGTATCTGTAGGACATTGCCTACTAAATTACTGCACTGGGGAAGACACTGCCTGCTTGCAGTATGTTTGCGTTATTACTAAGCAGCAACGGAGCACTGTAAATTATCATAGGAGTTGAGAAAGATACAAGATCATGTATCGAAACTAAGGAATCTAGATCATTGAAATACAATTACATTTCACATATTTACATTTCATGTACTTATATCAGTTAAGTACAGAGATTGCAATGAACACAGGTCTACAGTTTTAAAGTCAAAAGCGCAGCCACTGTTCAAGAGATCTTCAAACTGGGGGGCGGGCCCTCCTGGGGGGGGAGGCATTGTCCTTCTTGACCCTGTTTTAAGGAGTAGTAAGGGAACAGGCAGCAACAGAAAGTAAACCCCTCTTTCAACCCGGTCTGAGGTTTCCACTCCTAGGCCTTTCGCAGCAACCTGCAGCAAATAGGATCTTGTTGACGTGCAAAGTGTGAGACAACCCGGTGATGTCATCAGAGGTCAAACGGTGCATGAAATCAGTTCGGTTAAACCTCAATCTCAGGGAATTAATGTGCATGAATTCTAATGCTGCCAAGACTCAAAAACATAAAAAAGTATTTAAAAAATCCCTGCCAAAAACACACAACGAAACCTTAGCCAGCAAAATGCACGGAGCTCGCGGAATGTCATCCTCTGGGGGACAAGTCATAATGGGAGTGAGTTGGCAGCATTCATTTCACAGCGGCTGCGCCTGGACGCTAGTTCGGTCTGGTTAGCCAAGCAGCTCGGATGTGTTTGCTTTAATAGGACTCCCAGCTGTCGGATCATCAGCACTGATCAATACGTTGAAATGTGAACTGTCTCAATTAGACCTGCTGGTATCACCGAGTGAACGGATGACGCCGCACACATCTGGGTAGCTGTTTGGTCCACTGGCTCTATGGCGTTCGCGCGCGCGCACACACACCTGGACCCACACGCGCGTGGCACGCACACACCCACGCACACACACACACAAACACGCACCTCCGTGCACACACTCACTAACACACACAATCGAATAATGGAATAAAATATCTCTTGGCACTTGAGAAAGAAGTGTTATTACTTATTTTACTGGTATATAACACTTATTAGTACTCAATGCATAATGGTACTTCATACTTAATAGTACCACCCCAATACTATTGTGGTTCTTTCAGTAATTGTAGACATGTTTATTCTTAATACAATACTCACTTATGTCTAAGAGAACTCTATATATTTCAAAATGTGTGAAAATGCGATAATTTCCCGAGACAAGTACCGTAATTTTTTACATGGCTGATTACTCTCTCTCTGTCGCTGCTGCCGTTCCTTTAGCACCTTGAGGTACTTCAGTTGTGACAATAGAAATAAAACAACGTCAAATAAATGATGGTTGGGAGGAGTAAGGGTGAACTGGCGCTGAGGGAATTTGGACTTGAGACCATGGTCCAGCTTCCACTCTCTAGTGGTTGCTGTACTTGTTACAATTTCAATGTTCTCCTGCTTCTGTTAGCTTTGTTCTGTAGCAATTACCTTTTCAAATGTTTGCTTTCTATAGCACTGTGATTGAAAGAGTGGTGTTTGAAACTCTTCATCAATATGTTAAGTTTGCCAATACCAGACTGAAATGAGTACAGCTAATATTCTCTGTGCCATACTGATGAGAAAATGAAACATTCTTTTATATAGGTGGTTAGTGAACTGCAAAGGAGGAATTTGTTGCGTGAGAAGTTAGTGTTAGCAGAATGATTTCTATTAGAAAAGAGTAGAAATAAATAGAAAGCGCTGGGCAAGTGAAGTAAAGTGTGAGGATAAAAGGGAAAACTGCAAGGGGTACAATGAATAGGTTATTAGAGGTCTAGGATACATAAGAAAATATGAGAAGGATCTTCAAAACCATGATGTGCATTGTTTATCATGCAGTCTATCACCCCACCCTCTCTTTCTTCTGGCAGAACTTCAAGGTGATTTAACACTTCACCCATCTCAATACATCTTCCAAATTACAAGCTCCAAGATTACACAGAGCCAGATTAGGAGACAGAAGTCCTGATTTTGATGTTGGTGGTAACGGTCAGCTGCCACTTTTTCGACAGAAACCCCATCTGCTGGCTCGGTTTTCCGCCCAATTTAGATGTTGGTGGTCCCATAGACGATAACCTGCTGAGTCCTGCTGACTCAGCCAAGGATTCCCATCTGCTGTCATAGCACTATAAGAAAGAGTGGTTGGCAGCAGGACTCCAACCACACTTACAGCAGAGCAAAATGTGGCGGTCCGACCTCCACTTCTGACTTGGCAGATCGGTGGGTAAAAGGATGAAAACTCACCTTTGTTCCAGATTCCACTCCCATTTTTGACTGGCCACGACTGGACAACACCCTCTGTTGCTGCTGCCATTGGTCCCTGGAGAACACATGAGCCCCCCCCTCTTTCCGGACATGAAGGTATGGAACCTGCATTGGCTGTGTACATTTGGGGGTCACTGCACATGAGCTCAGAACCACTGCAGACATATACATGTCACAGTACTTTTTCTAATTAGTGTGACATGCATATGTCAGGGACATGAGTGGGTCAGACATGGATGGGGACACACTGGACACAACACATTTCGCACACGTACACAGATGTCATTATGGTGTCATTATTCATTGCCAAATGAATGCTGGCACCACAATGATGGCACAATCACACTTGTCAACTGTGTCCATGTGTACACATTGCAAGGGAGGTGGTATGTGTGCCACTAGTATATGGCTTTGATGTTGTTGTGTGTGTTGTGTTGTGTCTTTTGTTGCTGTGTGTAGCATTCAGATGAATGTTGGTGTGTGGCGGTCATGGTCATGATGTGTGTTGTGATGTTATGTGCATATGTTTGTGTAGATGAGTGTGGAGGTGTGTTGTTTATGTTGTGTGTGGGTGCCGCATCAAGAGCGTGTGTATGATGTGTCATGGATGTACATTAATGTGTGTTTGCGGCATGTACGTGTTGTGTTGTGGTGAGATGGGAATGAATTATGGTGTGTGTGTGTTATGTCATGTGTGATGCAGGGGGCACATGTGGCAAGGCTACAGTGTCTGTGTGAGAATTACCTCTGTTCTACACACTGCCATTGCCCAATATACATTAGTTCCAGCGATGTTCTCCCTCTGTCAGCAAGCCTCCGGCAGTATACCGCCTACAGGACTGTAACATCGAAATACGGGCTGCGGAAACCCACCTGTCTGACGGCTAGGAGGGGCACTCCGTAGTGGTGGTTTGCAGCTCAGCCACAATACATCTAAATAGAGAGGGCAAAACACAGTCAACTTGATGGTCTTCTCAGGCCCACCGCCATAGTGGTTTGGCGGTAACACCGCCAAGATCTGAATCAGACCCAGAGTCTATTGATTTCCAGGCAATAGAGTATGGAATTTCCTTTCCACAAATCAAGGAGTATCCATTATTTGACAGATAAAACCCATTGTTTCTATCTGCATCCAATCAAGTGAAGAAGAACACTGTGGGGGTCATTCTGACCCTGGCGGCCGGTGACCGCCAGGGTCACCGACCACGGGAGCACCGCCAACAGGCTGGCGGTGCTCCCGAGGGCATTCTGACCGCAGCGGTTCAGCCGCGGTCAGAAAGGGTAAACCGGCGGTCTCCCGCCGGTTTACCGCTGCCCCATTGAATCCTCCATGGCGGCGGAGCGCGCTCCGCCGCCATGGGGATTCAGACACCCCCTACCGCCATCCTGTTCATGGCGGGAAACCCGCCATGAACAGGATGGCGGTAGGGGGTGCCGCGGGGCCCCCGTAAGAGGGCCCCGCAAAGTATTTCAGTGTCTGCTTTGCAGACACTGAAATACGCGACGGGTACAACTGCACCCGTCGCACCCCTGCAACTACGCCGGCTCAATTCTGAGCCGGCGTCCTCGTTGCAGGGGCATTTCTGCTGGGCCTGCGGGCGCTCTTTCGGAGAGCGCCCGCCGGCCCAGCGGAAATGTTTAAATGGCCGCCGCGGTCTTTTGACCGCGGTGCGCTCATTTCACGGCGGTACCTTGGCGGACGGCCTCCGCCGTCCGCCAAGGTTAAAATCACCCCCTGTGTGTTTGTCCTTCTTTCACAATATCTATGTTGGACACCATGACACTATGAAAACTTTGGAAGAGAAAGACATGAGTTTTGAATATGAAAAGGAACAGAGAAAAGGAAATTAAAAGCTGACAACTGAGAAGGTCTGAGTAAAGGAAAGAACGTAAAATGACCCTTTGAGAAAGTAAAGGGCAATGTTCTAAGCTGGGTTACTGATGAATATTCAAATAAATTTGAAACTATGTCCGCCGAGTCCCTTGATCCTGGACCACGCAGAAGGACCAAGCTAAAACAAAGGTAATTTTCTACCCAAGCTAAACAGTGACTTTTAGAGAACAATTTTCTAAGGAAGATAGCTAAAAGGCTGTAAGCTCACACAAGATTTCTGAAAGGGGAGCTGTGATGGTTTTATTGTCTGCCGAGTGAGTCAGACCCTCCTCGGTGGTGTTGATAAGCTGGATAATGTAGAAACCAGGAAAAATGAGTAAAGATATTATATCCTCATTTTGTGAGATTAATTCAATTTAAAAGTCTCCCAAACTTGTGCGGAAAAAGTTCTAATTCATAAGGGAAACAGAGTAGTGGCATCAAACTATGATCGACAGTATTACTGGAGTGTGAGGACAAATTATATGCAAAACGTATCCAAAACGCTTAAGTGAATGGATGGAAGAGGTAGGTATATATGCCCAACAGAGCAATCAGGCCTGCCTAAGGGGGCTAGCGCCATTGATAACATCTGGGCGTTAATGTAGATTGGGAACAAAGTATTACAAGCTACTAGTGACATCACAGTGCTCAAAGGGTACATCTGCATTCACTTAGCAAAAAGGGAAATGGTGCACAAGATCCCAAGCACTGTTTGTGTGTAGCAGAATAATTTATAATTTACTGTTCATCCCTTCACAGAGACAGTTCTTGGGCTCGCATTCCAGCTTTCTTTATTATGTTTAGGAAATAATGGCTTTCTTAGGTAGCCTGAAGAAGTTCACAGAGCTTGTCTGACAAACAAAAAATTACTTTTTTCACAGACAAGGTGTAGAGGAACTTGTTTGTTTGTCCCTCTACTGTCCCCCATGAACGAAATGTTTTTTGTGTTTTTTTGTTCCTTGAATAGGCCAGTGTTGGAAATCCCTAAGGCTGCATAATTATAGCTTCTGACAGGTCCCATGCCATGTGCCGCACCATCAACAATGGCTGCCATTGTAGCCTGCTGCAGGTTGCATGCTGTGACATGTAATTGTGGTTCACATTTGAAAATTCCAGCATCAAAAGTGCTGTAGGCTAAAAAGTCATGACCGGGCGAAAAGGTCATGCATAACATTTGGTCATTTGTTGGCCATCAATTTGTTTTAAGAAGCAGGGTAGAAAGCTCACATATTATATGAGATAAAACACCCCCTTTATAGATAAATCACCCCCTTTGCTTACATTATGAGAAATATTTCAAGTCATCTCACAGTTGCATGACCAAGAACGGCGCTCTGCCTGCAGCCCCATGCCTCTATATGGTCATGGAACTCCTCGGTGACTTGTAATATCCATCTAAGGTACAGAAAAGGTTATTATAGGTCATATGATATTAACATTTTTTCTTCAGCTTTTCATACTGCACATTTTGAAGCTTACCTCATACTATGCACCACAGTACTACCTCCAATTTTGTGCATTGGATAATAACAGAGTTTCTGATTGCTTCGTGGGAATTGTGTTAGGTAGCCAGTGCCAAAACCTGCTACTCCACTCCAGGCTTTCTGGATATAGGGGCTCATTCCGACTTCAGCCCGCCGGTCGGGAACCGCCGAAAGACCGCACCGCGGTCAATAGACCGCGGGGGTCAATTTGACTTTCCCGCTGGGCCGGCGGGCGATTGCCAGAAGATCGCCCGCCGGCCCAGCGGGAAAGCCCCTGCAACGAGGAAGCCGGCTCCGAATGGAGCCGGCGGAGTTGCAGGGGTGCGACGGGTGCAGTGGCACCCGTCGTGATTTTCACTGTCTGCAAAGCAGACAGTGAAAATCTGTATGGGGCCCTGTTAGGGGGCCCCTGCACTGCCCATGCCAGTGGCATGGGCAGTGCAGGGGCCTCCAGGGGCCCCACGACACCCGTTCCCTCCATCCTGGTTCTGGCGGTGAAAACCGCCAGAAACAGGCTGGCGGGAAGGGGGTCGGAATCCCCATGGCGGCGCTGCAAGCAGCGCCGCCATGGAGGATTCCCTGGGCCAGGGGAAAACCGGCGGGAAACCGCCGGTTCCCCTTTTCTGACCGCGGCTTTACCGCCGCGGTCAGAATAGCCCAGGAAGCACCGCCAGCCTGTTGCCGGTGCTTCCGCTGCCCTCCGCCCTGGCGGTCAGAGACCGCGAGGGTTGGAATGAGGGCCATAGTATTCTGGAGGCCCTTTTCTAACTTCTCCAGCATCTGGGTAAGAGTGTCCAGTACATCCTACACTGATGTACTCCTTTTTCAGCAGTCCAGCCTCACGTCTGTTCTATTTTTACTTTCTCCGCCCATGGAAAAAAGTTAAAAATTCAAATTGAATTTAACATGAAAGTGTCGACCGTGAAGCATCACTGAATTGGTTTACCCGCAAATATGGATTGAATGTGGCTTCAAAGGTCCAAATAAGTTGATCAAGGGAAAAGAAATATACATGAAAAAACATAGCTGCAAGCAAAGCTACATAAATTCTGCTCCAACTCTGCACTTGACTCCTTGTTTAAGAATATAGTGGACATTCTCTCCTGTAAAACTGAAGCCTCAGCACGTGAAGAGAGGTTTGCAAATGTTGAGTCACCCCAGAAGAATATTGCAGATTCCAACCCCAGCCACACCGAGCTTTAGGCGAGGAGTTTTTGAATGGTTGTCTGTTGTGCTGTGCAAAGCCTGTCACATTGGGCTCTAAAACCGACCACAGTGATTTAGCAAACTCCTGTCGGCAGAGGCTTGCAAGCAATGAAGGTGACTTATTTATATGATCAACAGAATAAGTGTGAATGTTCTTTAAAGCACCTGAAGGATGCACCCTTTCGAGCTAACAGATGTATTAATAACACTTTACAAACGGGGATATTCGCTTTGGCTCATGTCTAGATCAGACCTGATATGGAGTCAATCTGGTGGAAATGAGGTGAGGGCTGATGACCAAATCCTGGGACCCTATATAAAGGTGTGCCCTATAGACATAGCTCCAACCATGGACTGTCTGATTTAATATGTAAAGCTTACACACAGACATAGGGCCGAGGGCCGAGCATGGTCCATGTTACATACAGGAAAGTTTTTGGCATGTTATGCGCACAGCGCATAAACAAAAGCTGTGCCCTCTGCATGCTATGGACAGAGCATGGTCTCAGGCGGTGCCTTTTCTTCTCTGTACTCCTATTGATAGTGCAACTACGACATGACCAAAGACGTCCTGTGTGCAGTACATATAAATGTATAATTTGCCTTTTATATAGTACCCACCGGCTATGACTGAATACTGTGAGCAGTGCACACCGCTCACTACAAAAAAAGGGTCTATGACAATGATTGTATCCCACACAACGCATTTCCAAGGACTGTGCATACTACATATGCGGAGCTGTATATCCCCTACATATGCATGAAGCACAGTAGAGACACTAGCAAAGGTGATGCCCTATGCAAAAAGGTCTTTGTCCTAGGACCTTAATTGTTACGTGCAAAGGGCCTGCAAAACACGCGTTGTGAATGCTACATGAAGGCTGTGCTGTCAGTCCACAATATTTAAGAGCCACTTATGACATGGAGACCAGGCATGTCATATTTATCCTATGGCAATGCATGCAGCACATGTGCTCTTTTTTACTACATGGAGGTGTGCCCTATGCCCTGCATGACCCTTTATGTATCATCCAATGTGCAATACATGCAGGTTATGAGTGACCACTTGCAATTCCTAGAATGCAGAACGCCACAAATGTAGCACACACAGAGCATAGGTAGCATCGTGTAATTTTACCATTGATTTCATTGATGAGGGTATTTGTTATGTCATATTCAAGGTCGTGAGCAGTGCATGGTCGGTGGAAGTAGGATTGCCTTACCTCGTGAATGGCATCTTTTTTAGTGGTGTGCGGGAAGCTCCGCTCCGCTGGCAGGGCTAACAGAGTTTTTGGAACTAGCGTGGAGTAATCAAAAAAACTCCACTAGCCCCACCAGTGGAGCTCACCCAGTGCTCACTGCAGCCAGTATGGGCTGCACAGAGCAAATGCAGACACACTGCGCTTGCGCTGGGCAGCCTACAACTAGGCTGCAGTGAGCACCGGAGCACAGGAGGCAGCCACTAGAGAGGACTCGATGTTGCCGTTGGACGACGAGGAGAGGAGGACCCCCAGGAAGACCCAGGTAAGTCCTTGTTTCTTTCATTTTTTTTTATTGTTGTTTGTGCACACTGGTGCACAAGCAAGTACTGAAAGGGCAGCTTTCACTGCTTACAGCTCTGGCCTGAATTCAGGCCAGGGCCGTTTGAGGCCTCTTGTGCACCAGCCTGTCCCGTGTTCAGTGCACATGGGGCACGCCGGTGTACAACAGACCTGGCAGCTTTCGCGGCCTAAGACCCTGGCCTTAATTCAGGCCAGGGCCATAGGGAGCGAAAGAAAGCTATTGTTTCAGGCTTCTTGTGCACCGGCCTGTCCTGCGTGCAGGGCACTGCACACAGGACAGGCCGGTGCAAAAGAGGCCTAAAACGACAGCTTTTTTTCACTACCTACGGCCCTCCTGACTGCACCCATCTCTGAAGCGCTAAGCACGGTTGGGCTTGGCTGACCAGGCCTAACCCTGCTTAGTGCTTCCGAGATGGCTGCATTCAGGAGTACTCTGCGGGGTACGGAAATCCAGCATCACGGAATTCCACTGACTTTTTTTTTCAACTCCATGGAATTCCACAAAGCTGGACTCCGTTCACTCCACCCAGGGCTAATTTTCTTAAGATTTTCATTTATTGAAACCCTAAGGTCCTTTATCTGTGGTTTTTCTTCTTGATTTCTTTCCCATGCCATGTATGTGCACAGAAGCTTTCCGTTCCCAAAACGTTTTTTAGCAAATCTTTTGCTGTGGTGATGACACTTTTTTCTTTGACAGGGGTTTTTGGAGTTCTTATAAATCTAGTGCATCTCAACAATCTTCAGTAAAATTTGAAATATTGCATTTGTCCACCTGCTGCATGCGTGATTTTGGAAAATTTGATACATATTGTTCAAAATGGAAAAGACCATGTGCTGGGTCCCAAAAGCTCCATTTCCCATTCAAATTCATAGTAGTAATTTCGAAAAACCAAGAACACAAATAGCATTGAACACGTATGGTCTTAGCTAGAGTTTGGTGGGTGGAGGGGGTATTCCACCACAAACATGGAGAAGTACCTTGTCTGCCGAACTCCTGGTTCAGCCGGTCTGTTTAAAGTCAGATGAACCTTCATGTCACCACTAGAAGAACCTCTGCTGGCTCCACCAGTGAAAATCTTTGACTAAAAGCCTGAATTACATTTACCAATGGTCGAAGTACCTCGGGACGTCTACTTTATACAGGGTGGACGTTCTGACATACATCTTTACCTGTTTGGGAGCTCTTGGGAAAGCTCGTTGGTGCTGAACAGGAACACACATAAATAACCCTCACAAGCAGGTGAAAACTTCCAATATGTCAGGGACCTTTTTGTTTTTTCTAAAGACATCCCTACTTAGGAACTTTCATTTTTGAAAACAAAAAGATGTGCTTTGTGGGCGCACTAAACATGGCACAAAAAAAAAGCTTCTGTGCCTTCAGAGGCAGTGGCGGCCGGCAGCTTTAGGAGGGAGGGGGCGGGCGGGAAGCACACACGCACACACACACACACATACACACACACACACACACTCATTCTTTCACACACAGACACGCATGCACATCCATTAACAACACTCATAACATTCAAACATACACGCACCACACATTAATTTGAAAAGTTCACGCACAGTCATTCTTACACGCAAGCACGTACATCCATTAACAACACTCATAACATTCAAATATGCACGCACGCACGCACCAAACATTCATTTTAGAACATTACACACTCATTCTTTTCCACATGCACGCAAGCACATCCATTAACAACACTCATAACATTCAAACATTCAAACATGCACGCACGCACCAAACATTCATTTAAAAACATCACACACACACTTACCTTCAGCCTTGAGGCCCCAGGAGGGTTGGGACTGCTGCCTTCCCTCATTGGCTGACGCTGCAGTCCCAGCCTCGTCACAGATTGGGATGGGGTCAGTGAGACTGCTGATCCCACCCCACTCTGTGACGAAGTGTCACTGATTGACACTCGCCCCGGGCACTTCAGGACTTAAACGTGAAGCGCCCAGGTCAAAGTCAATGGGTGATGCTTTCACGCCCATAGGAGCTGTGGCCGCCTCAGCCCAGCAAAGTTCAGCTCAGGCAGCCAGGAGTCTGCGCAAATCGCGCATGTCTCACTCCTGGCTCTCTGAGTTAAATGACTCAAAAAATGGAGCAAAGACATCTTTTACATTTCTTTGTGCCATTTTTTTTAGCCCCCCTAATGGGGATTGCCCCCATTGCATACATGATGCCTGGCACAGGTATAATGCGGCTCACAGTAGCGTAGAAAAAGATTACGCTAAAGTGGCACAAGGAGGCGCTAGGCCCTCTTAAATCTGGACCCAGGCGTTAAAAGGAGGCACACCATTATTTATAAAGGGCCTCAATGTGCTTTGCAGGATTTGCGTCAACATTTTTTATGCAAATCCTACAAAGCGCCAAGCTATCGTAAAAAATGTTGGCGCTAGTTCCTTAACTATCATCATTGTACACCGTATCCTAAATATGGTGCACACATGGTAGCGTTAGTGGGGCGCTAAGGAGCGCAAGAAATGTGGCGCTGCATTGGATGCAGCACCACGTTTCTTAAATATGTCCCTTAATTTGATGGTGCCTTGTAACTAAATCCAAATATTAAAACCTGGAATATCGGGGCTATGTTTAACCACACAAACAGGATCCCCTTTCATAACCTCACACATGACCTCACAGTTTACATCAGATTATTGATGAAATTGACTTGTGGTTTTCCGTTGCCACATGTTGCTCTGTGCAAAAACAGAGGCCATTTGTTTGCTTATTTTCCTGGAGCAGCACTTTTGTGATTTCTTTGGCACTTAACACATTTATCAGAAGTTTTGCCTTCTCCATTCCCCGACCCCCATCATCCTTTGACAGACTAGTAACGACCTGAGCTATTGCCTACCGCTGTAATCTCAGATAACTACCAAAGCGCAGCGCGTACATAGCCGTTTCGTCTGCACAGTAAAATGCAACACGAATGTCGCTTTCTAAATGCTATGATAGAACAGCGCACATCATTTATAAATGGAACACTTTGTGGCCCTCTTCGTTTCAATTCCCTCATCATACCGTCAGCAGACCTTCAGTCACATCTCAAGTACAAGCTCCATTAGTCCCTAGCCAAACTACCGTCAAACAGACCTATTAATATGATTATTGGCATGCCAAAACCTTTTACATCTTTAAAAAAAAACAGAGCAACAGTGCAAGGGTATATTCTGCCTCTTTTCAGAATGTCAAAAAGAGCATTTTCAAGTTGAGAAAATGACACAATTGAGAAAAGATAATGGCAGCTGGATTCTTTCCATAAGTTGTCCTTGGCAAGAACAGACGGATCAGCAATTGTTTTGAACAAAAACACTATTTATGCTACAATGAATAAACAATGAAAGTGACAAGTAATACGTATAATCTGTCCTGTGTAAAGTTGCACCCCAACACGATAGCTGCCCTTTATTCATCAGAAGTATAAACACAAACATTTCTTAATGGAGGAGGCATCCCAAAATAATTATCTGAATGTAGGTTCTGTGAATACCAAATCTCAGATGTATTATCCATATACAAAAATAGTATGGATAATATGTGTCTATCATCATGTTTTTGATAACATAGTACATTCAATTTGTTCATAGCATAATTCTTTTACAGCCTAATCCAATACGCAAACATTGATTAGAGATAAATATTGCATCAGAATTATTCCATCAATATATAGCAACACCAACAACCAGATCCTCATTAGGTACAATTCACAGGTAAATATAACTCGTAGTAAAGACTTCCACCCTTTTGAGTCACCACAAGCAGAAAACAGAAACAATGCCAGCTGACACGTGTTTGATGAATTCAGTTGCTTCTTCAGGGCTCATCCCAGATCTTAAGTACCATGTACCGAAGTCTTCTATTTCTTCAAAGTAATACAAAAGAATAAACATCCTATCAGCATAAAGATGGGTGATCCTTTCACTCCATTATAATGACTTTCCACCTAGCAAACTGTTAGAAACAATATTCCTCAAACAACTTTAATTATTGCGACAAACCCATGATAAGGACTTCACATCCCATCCCACACTCTCAGAATCTCTGCACGACAAACACCTGTGTTTGGGGGTGTGGGGGGGCTCCTTCTTTAATAATTTATTTTACTTTTCATGCTAACTGTTGCTTACTGGTAAAAGTAAGCACCTTCCCCATCTTGATCCCATCATATCGTTGGGTGGATGGACAATTCTGAACAGTGGTGTTCGAGGTGGGAGGCCTAGCACCAGATCCACACCTGGTGTTTGGGATAACCACTGACTAGGTTAATTAGTATGTTTAAATGGACTGTGTGTGGAAATATCTGTGTCAACAAACCGAACATATGATATGGATCAAGCCCTCCTGGTTCTAATAGGATACCGATTACCTAAAAGCTGAAGAGAATGCTTAACCACTTTACAGATGCAAATAAGACACAAATAAAATTTACCTCAGTACAATGTTATTGCCCTGTGATGTCACAGTATTAGTTCTGTCTTGTAGAAACCCCTTCTTTGAGAAGGATAATAAAAATGCAGTTCATCTCAGCCCAAGCAGGCAGAAGAACTGATTGAGCTGCTCATTTTTCCATCTGCCGCCACATTTCTTAGTAGATTTCCTGTGGACAATGCAGGCAAATTGCTCTTTGGATGAAGGGTGCCATGTGGGGGAACTGTATTCTACCCATGGGGTGAAAGAGGTGAAAGGGCTACCCCAGCTAAACGTACGGGATGGACCACTTTGTACATCATATGTTCACTGGAAATGTACTCAGCCCACCAGCCGTCTGCCATTAATGACTACCGGGGGTACTGATCCTACTGAGAGGGTTCTTGTAGGATGAAACCAGACAGGTTACACTTATATTTAAGTAATGGATGGTAGCTACCTGGCTATTACCAAGTTATGTAATGGTACCCAGCAAATGTAGCATTCAATACATTCCTCAGTTGCTGTACCTCCAGGGGGTCATCCTACGGTATACCATATACCTGCTGGGAAAGAACCTGCAGGGGGCGCTCTTTATCAGGAAGCCTTTAAAAGTTGATCGATTTCTATGTGTCCTTTTTCTCTTCCCCACTCCAACAACTCACAATTCTGTGTTTCTGGGTAGTTTGATATTCTACCTGTTGTTACATACTTCATTCTAAAGAATATGAAGATTAAAAGATTAACAGAACAACTGTCTACATTATAAGTGCTGAACTAAGCATTATTCATATCTGTTACATGTCTTTTTAATTTGAAAACTCTTTATGTGTTGGGTTCACATCAGCTAATGGTGCCTTTTTTAAATCAGGGCATTGTTCTTGTGTCCTGAGCAGGACATTATAAAGTTGCACCTAGCTGTAACCATATGGTATTAATGTTGGTGTACACTGAAACCTGCATGACCTGGTTCCCTAAGGCTTAAGTAGCCACAATTGCTGCAGGATCATGCCACACCTATCTGGAACTCGAAATAGAAATCCTTGGTCTCTAGTTCCATGACTCCAGAAGTATGTAAAGCATAGATACTCCACATTGGATTTGGTAGGATGTAGGATCTGCAAGACTGGAGATGCAGCTTATCCCAGAAGTAAGGGAAACATGGCTACTGCTAGACAGAAGGGTAAATGTCTGCTTCCTAAAGGCATAGTCCATGGCAGGGCACCTTACAGAGTCAGAGTCACAATACCCTGGTGATAACCGATTGAATCCATAAATGTATGTGTAACATGGAGAGTCAGACCCTTCCATAGGTTGCTAACCCGCACCCAGCATAATATAAAAACTTTAGTTCTGTGTTTTTTTTTTAAGCTCAGTATAATAAGGACATTCAAGATCCATTTTTTCTAGGAAACGAAAAAAATAGTAAGCAATTAATTTGTCAGAAAGGAGCAAAAGTGAAAACTAGTTGCACGAAAGATGGCCACTCACTGAACGGGATTCTTCAGCCACCAAACTGACCAGGTTTCGCAGGACTCATGATGCACGTGTCAGTGTCTGAAAAGGCATTCATGTAGAGCCAAAGCTTATTGGTAACAGTGGCAAGTGCTCTTCGATCATTTAGACCGGTAGTTCTTCCTATAAATCTGGGCACACACCACTTAAAGTGGACTCAGATGTCCGCGCAGCCCCCACACAACTGTCACAACTGACATACTACCTATCCCATGCCGGATGAACTTCCCACTGGGTTGATAATGAGCAGTGTCTACTTCATTGCTCAAGAACTGGACTACCAGTATATGCACATAAGTCTGCACCACCACACGCAGATTACCTGATCATTACAATAATATTAATTGACTGGAAATAAGCCGGCTGATCCACCATCTAGCTTCCATCTAGAACAATGTGGGAGTCCTGTGGGTGAAAGACTGTGTGTTGGCCAGCATGGAATGCTGCCAACTTACGCTTAGGTCATCTAATCCTTAATAGCTCTATTAAGGTAGTTGAAAATCTATGGGCAGAATTTGTGCAGGTTGATATCTTCTGCATGCAAGACTGACCATACAATATTACTGCCATCAAATCATGTCAGGATGGCTGTTACAAATGGCCCAAGCAGAACAACATCTGTTTACGTAGTCACGCTCAACTACTGATTAACATACATGGTCTCTCTGTCCATGAGCACAGGTGAATAGCTACCTTTTGCGTGGTGAGCACAGTTTGCATATTGAGACACTTGAGGCAGTAGATGGTGTCAACAGTGGAGAAGTAATTGACGGAAGTCTCCAAAATTGCTTGCTGTTAAAGGATCATTTGTAGGAGCAATGATAAAGCATCATTATCTTCTGACTGTTTCTTGCTTGCAAGTAACCAGACCAGTTCAGCAGGTTCCAGGCTTTAGCAATTCAGGCAAGGCATGCAGGATCTAGTCTACGCCATTTCATACAAGACATGCATGCTTTGGCTTGTAACAATTTACAATGTGGAAAATGCATGTTGGCTCCAACATACAATAATGTGATGAAGGCACGTTTCTCCAGCTTACAGTTATCTCGATTTGGTAAGCTGGGCCTGGCCTGCAGCTATTTAGACAGGGCATGCAGTCTTCAGCCAGTAACATTATGGACATGATTTTGGCCTGCAACCCTTTGAGTAAGGCATGCAACAAACCGGAAAGGGGAGGGGACCTTTAGA
Source organism: Pleurodeles waltl (assembly GCF_031143425.1). Classification (NCBI taxonomy): domain Eukaryota; kingdom Metazoa; phylum Chordata; class Amphibia; order Caudata; family Salamandridae; genus Pleurodeles; species Pleurodeles waltl. The sequence goes on along the minus strand of NC_090448.1, from coordinate 1,115,907,094 downwards.
AAAGCAAAAAACAAGCTGCAAAATGGTTTATTTAAAAATAAACAATAAGAGCTGTCAGTACATGGGAAATAAAATATAAACTTAAATATTAGGCTCAAATGTACAGCACAATTGAATATCAAGACTACCAAAATACGCTTACAACAGCTAGTAAAATAATAACTAAAAAGAAACATTTATCCGAAAAAGAAAGATAAGGAAAAGTGATGGGAATGGAATAGAACTAGAGTGTTCAAATAGAAATGAATGGTTAGTTATAAAATAATTAGGTGTATACCCCAACAATTATCACTGAAAGAGAAATGAAGCACATAAATACATTATAACCATCAAAATTGATGACTATCTATTAAACAAAGAACAGATTTTTACAGAAGGCACATTACAAAGAAGCTTGAAAATTATCGTTTCACATATTAATATTGTGCATACAACAATAGGAAGCCATATTCTTACTCTTTTTCAAGGAAGTCCCTTCAAAGCAAATTTGATTCCATTCATGGGTGCAGGCTGATAGTAAGTCTTAGGGTTTACCGTACACCAATTAAATATGGATCAATACCAAACCACTTATTTTCATAGTAATCACATTTGCAAGTCCACAATGTAGGGTTATGTTACACAATATAGTTGTATTCAATCCATTTGAAGTTTCAACCTTTTCCTTTATCCTACTAGCATTTACAACATCAGGCAGCCAACACGTGTTTTGTCTAAGGTGGCTTTTTCAAGGCTACAAAGGTTCAAAGATCATACAACCAAAGTTACACTCTTGTTATCTGATGGAAAATGGGATGATGCTCTTAGCTGCGAGTCAAAAACAGTTTTGAATGGAAACAGGATATTCCGAAATGAAAAAATACCCAGTGATCCAAATTGGGCAATGCTAAAAAAATGCCTAAACATACAGCGATGCCCAGTGGTGATAGTAATTTGTCAATGAAGTGTTGGACAAATAGCATACCTGGAAACTAAAAAAACAGATACAGTAATACTGTCCAAAAAATTATCAGTACGGTTGCATTAGTAACAATGGTACTTTACCCATGAAATATTGAAAGAAAAATATACAGGCGTGAGTCACAGAGGGGATTCATCAACTTGTATAAGAAGTAAACTCAAAGTAACAAACCTACTAACCGAGGCAACTGTATGTATCAGCAAAGAGTATACAATGATATAATGTTGCCAAAAAAGTACTTATATGCCAATGGAGACCATAGAAAGGTCCACCCTGTACAAACCAAGAATAAAGATGTGTAGGTACATTACAGAAAGAATGTACTGTGAAAAGCTTTTAAAACATTAAAAGAAAGATGGCATTGCTGACCAGTGTGCCGTGCAGACAAGGTTCCAATAGTTAGTCTTCCTCTGCAGAATGAGAAACGCTGAGAAATAACTTCGTGTAGGGAGATGTTTCTACTAGAAATAGAAAAACTAGAAGAAGAAATCAAGAAATTTAATTTAGCAGCAGCTACAGAAAAAAACTACATGACTTTTTAGGGAATTCCTAAGGGACACCAATTATACATCAAGGACAAAACAATTACAGAAATTGAAGCATGATGATTATGGTTATGAGAATGGTAGAATTTTCACCCATGCTCGAAGATTTGACAAAGTAAAAATAAGACAAGCTGTCGAAACTAACACACCCAATGCAGCTATGGCATCAATTTCTGCCAGTGAATCTGAAAAGCCTGACTCTTTAAAATGTATCAAAAGTCTCCTCATGAGAATTTATCCTGTCTTCAGATCACAGCTATCATATAATTCAAAGCAGTTGTCACAGCAGCTCCTGGGTATGACCGACTATCATATATTCCCAGGAGCTGCTGTAGAATTAATTTACGAATTCCATTTACTTATATAAATTACTTGCTATGCATATCTAAAAGTACACTACAGTACAGTAAGATATTCGTGCCTGAGTCCATGCTATTCAAAAGTACACTTGCGTTTAAACCTTTTTTTCTATATAGCAAACCTATTTCTCTATAGAAAATCCTTGCTTCTACACCCCACCTAGAGATTGGTCTGACCCATACTCACCTTGGGTACCCCTTGAAACAGATTCACTCCTGACCTTGACAGGAGTCAATTTCCAATGGTATCCAGTTTGCACCGTGCACATATTTGCCAATACACACATGCAATTAGTTCATCAAATTTACAAGGTATTCGAGCCCCTGGAATGATCACTGTTCACCTCCTGAGCAGTTTTCTTAAAAGTAATATTACACAAGACAGGTTTAAAATTGCATGTCAGCAAATTGCACGGTGAGCTAAGATCCCTTTTTTTAAATTGTAAACATCATTGTACTTTCGCAGCACAAGCCTTAATTTAGTTTAGATAGGCAATTGGCTTTGTGAATTTGCCTCTCACTAATTCTGGAGTCTGTGCTAGCGAGTTCATCTTGATAAGTTGTTGAAGAATGCCATTTGTGTGGAGCTTATAAGAAAGAAAGTGGATAATTTGGCTGAGTGACAAGGCACAGTGATTAGAGCATCTCTTTACTAGCAGACCAATTATGTTTTACAGGTACATTTGTATTGTTTGGCATACAGCACAATTTACTTGCAGTTCTGTGGTATGCTTTTAATATTTTGGTTACATCTGCCAATTGGTCCCATGTCATTTATGATACGAGCAGACAGTGCCATCAATTCTTAGCTCATCTTAGCCGTTACGGACATGGACCACCCATATGCAAATCAGGCTTGGCTCTTCCTCATAAAAAGCAGTTCAGCTTTAACGACTATGTCATATTTCCTCAGTTTTGGCCTTTCAGTCCTTCTCAGTGAGGTGCAGCTTGAGTCTTGTAGCCCAACAAGCCCAACAGTCATCTACTGGGCATGCACTCTTACTTAGAAAGCTTCACTTAGGACAAATAATAATGTGTGGAATGCTTGTATTACTGTCAGCAAAGGCCACTGTACAGCTAAAAAAAAAAGTGTATATTGAAATGCAGGCCATATTGTGTGTTTGTAGACTCTTGGAAGTGAGTAGCCTTTATAGAAATGCATGACACCATGCACCCACTTTGGGTCTTGCAACAGAAATCTCTACTTTAAAGTCCAATTTTGGGTTAGGCTCTGGGTGTCAATGGAGGGCTGAATGACCCTGAAGATCAGAGATCCTGTTGTTAGAAAGGGTCATAAATCTGCAACCACGGTTCTACTAAATCAAATGGATACAGATTTAAAGTTTTGTATAGTTCACCAAAACGTTTGCAGGTCATACCTTGGAATTTGCACAAGGAATATGAGCATGCCAAAATTCATCCAAACATATAGTTGAAATAGAATGCAGAACTAAAGAACTAAAGACTTTCTAAGTGCCATGCACTATTCAAATGACATGGTCTCCATGGACTCAATGGTTAAATACTATTACCGTATCATGAGAGAGTATATCTTCTAAATTACGCATAGTTAAGATGTAATCTATTGTGGATAAGCTACCACAGCCCCAAAAATGGGGTAAGCCAGTTCACTTATACCCATCAGATCCATCACATTAATTAAGTTTCAGGGCACCAAATAAGACAACCGTTCCTCACTATAGAAGTCATTGAATACATGAGATTGGACACTGGCACAAGATGTGCTGTGCCCCTCTGACAACTTCACGTTAAAAACTCCTCCTGAACAGAGGTACCCTTGTTGTTCAGCAGAGGTGCTTTTATCGAGCAGCATGTTAATATAGTCAAACAATGCTGGAAGCGTAGTATTTGGTATATCAGAAAAATTGTTGTTGTAAAAGTTGACAAAATAAAGACTTGCACTAGTTTTAATCAGTACAACTTGAAAGCTATTGTTTGCTGTTTCAAGAAGTTAAACATGGCCCCAAGTTGGTATCCAAATCCCAACAGATAAGCCTCGAGAATCTCAGCCATGCAGAGAAGGTAAGGCAGGGGCACTATAACATTGGAATCCGGCAACCACGCTGGCAGGTATCCCAGGTCTCCTGAAACATAATAATATCATAACCTTTTATAAAGATTAACCAATCGGACAGGCCAATGTTCGACCGCAACCCTACTGTGTTCCAACTTAACACTCTCAATGAGAACTCTTAGAGGACAGTTGGAGTACCAGCATAATAATTAATACTAGGCGGATATGGAGACTCATAATGGTTAAAATGCTAAGTGCTAAATTACCAGTGACTCCCCTAGTGACAAGTCATCCAATACTGCAAACCTATTAGTGCAAAGCATGGACCCTGGTTAGCAAGGGCACAAGACTGCGGGGAGGGGGGTCACTAGCCCATAAAAACATCTTAGAGGGAGAGCTGCAATACTAGTTTCAAAATTACAGCTAAATTTCTTCATACCGAGTATATTCCGAACACACATGCGATTCCAAACGTTTGGAATCTCCGGTTATGGTTTTCCGTGACTGCCCCACCCATCCTATCCTTCTCACCATAATAATCTCATTAGAGCCCCTTGCATTAAAATGTTTGGGCTTACTTATCCAGTGAACCATTTTATTGCACAGCTGATCCCAAGTCTCACATTGCTCAGGCTTGAGAGGGGGTAACACCTGCTAAAACTAACACATAGGGAAAAGCTTCTGGCAGTAAATTCAGTATGACCTCATTAAGGGTATTGTCACACATAACAGGACCAACATTGGCTAAATCTGAACAGGAGTCTGATTACCACCTATTGCCTGGGCCATATCAGTAACAATCTCCGTCGTGAGCTCAGAGGCCCCCTGGTATGATACCCTTAGTTAGGGTATTTAAAATGGGGTTGCAAGCGATCACAGAAGTCAAAGTGGCACTATTGGTCAATTCTTGGGTTCTAGTGGGCACAGAACAGGTCTGAGTAGTTAGAACTGTTGTGTGTGAGTAGCCAGCATATGCTCTATGTTCATTAAGCATACCTGAATTCAGTGTCTCAATCCGATCTAGTCTGGCCAGTAGTGGTTGTAACTTCTCTTCCAAGATGGAACCAAGTTTTACACTTACATCAGCACCAACTGTGGGTTCCTGGGGAGAGCGCTCGGGTGTCTCAGTGGACTGGAAAGCAGATTGAACCCATAACAAAAGCTGGCCTTGATGACCCTGTTGCCGAGTTATTTGCTTTTGCGCATGCTTAACACTCAAGGCCTTCCTTGACAGTCATTTCCTGTTAGAAGCTGGTCCTGGCTTAAAGGAATAGCAGACTGAGTAGATAGTGAACTGGGAAGCTCCAGCAGAGTACCTACATCAGAATCCGCCCTTACATGGTCGGTGTTCAAAATATGGGTGTCCATGGAGTCAACTCCTGGATCAGAAGAAACTAAGAGGCTGTCACTGCCACAGTCTCCATCATTGGTAGCCAGCAAGCCAATATCCAGTGACAGCGGGCGCCCCACTAATGCAGTCGCTTTAGAGATGATCTCTACTGCCCTCTCCAACACGCTACCAATGGTCATAGTTTGTTGTGTCAGCGCAGCAGCAGTGACAGCAGTTTTACGCTTGTCCATTTCTTCTCTGAACCAAGTACTCTCATCGGTGTAAAACCTCCACTGACACCCCCGTGGAGACACAAAATATTCAGCTGCAAAGAGAGTGAGCCCAGCTCAGCCTTGTACAACCACAGACGGGCGCAAACAGGCCCTCTTTCACCCAGGCACACACCTGGACGTGGCTGACCGGTCTTCTCCCAGGCACACACTTGGGCACGGCCCACACACACCCAGGGGCGACCAGCGCCTCCTGGCACAGAGTGTCATGGAACACAGAGTCTCCAGATGCAGCGCTTCACCTGCACTGCCGGTGCTAGGTCTGCTCTTTAAAGCGCTGATTGCAGAGGCCTAGGTGCTGCTGGCAGCCCAGGTGCGGCGAGCACCTCATGGCACAGAGGGTTATGGGACAGAGAGTCCCCAGATGCAGCATTTCACCTGCCACGCTGAGGGTTCCTGGTCTGTGCGTTAATGCACTGATTGCAGAGTCCCAGGTGCTGCTGGTGGTCCGAGGTGCGATCAGCGCCTCCTGGTGCAGAGTGTTATGGGACAGAGAGTCCCAAGATGCAGCATTTTACCTCCTGTGCTGTGGGTGCTTGGTAAGCGCTTTAAAGCACTGATTGCAGAGTCCCAGGTGCTGCCGGTGGTCCCAGGTGCGATCAGCGCCTCCTGGTGCAGAGTGTTATGGGACAGAGAGTCCCAAGATGCAGCATTTTACCTCCTGTGCTGTGGGTGCTGGGTAAGCGCTTTAAAGCACTGATTGCAGAGTCCCAGGTGCTGCTGGTGGTCAGAGGTGCGATCAGCGCCTCCTGGCGCAGAGTGTTATGGGACAAAGAGTCCCCAGATGCAGCATTTTACCTCCTGTGCTGGGTAAGCGCTTTAAAGCACTGATAACAGAGTCCCTGATGCTGCTGGCGGTCAAATGTGTGGTGGGCTCCCCTGGGGCAGAGTGTTATGGGGGGACTGAGAATCCCCAGATGCAGTATGTCACCTATCGTGCTGCGGGTGCCGGGTCTGTGCTTTAAAGTGCTTATTGCAGAGCCCCAGATGCTGCTAGCGGTCCCAGGTACAGAAAGCACTTTCTGGCGCAGAGTGTTATTCGGGACATACATACAATGACACTCATTGTTAGTGTAAAAGGTCATTTATTTTAGGACAGGGTTTAAACACAACATCAATTAACATTTAACTGTATATCCTCCTTTTAACCAGACTTTAACTTTTACTATTCCTTTGCCTTCATTCTTTCCTCAAATAGTTCCCTTCAATTCTCCTACCGTAGGCGCTCCCCTATTCCTTCCAAGCCTTCCTAGCTTGTAACCTATCCCCCCCCTGCTCTGATCCTTCACCTCCTTGTTTTTCCCCCTGGAAGGGTGGACAAGCACGCATCTGGCTCTCCACCCTCCCCCATCTCCTGCCATCCAACAAAACCCTTGAGGCGTTTTGCTGCCCCACCCCAAGAAAAACAACCTTTTTCCGCTCCTGCATGCGCCCCTGCATAAGATCCCATCTTTCCTTTTTTTTTTTTTGTAATCTCTAATCCACAAATTCACCCCCCATACACTTTCTAAAATCAACCTCAATTCTGTTATATAGAACGCATTCCCTAGCTGTGATAAATGAACCCCATCATCCCAAAACAAGGCCTTCTCTTGCTCTTTTATGTCCCCTTGCCTTAAAACCTTGATCCCTTGTGCCCAGCAAAAAACTCTCATGGCTCTATTCAACTTTTTCTGAGCCCGCTCAATGGCTCCGTGATTGAGTGCCCCTCTCCATGCCCTTCTTGGCACAAATTCAGTCCATACCAAGCATGTCCTGCATAGTCTCTGCTTCAAGAGTTCCAAATCTCTCTGCATAAGCTGTATCAGAGTGAGCCCCTATAGCTTCACTAAGTCATTTTCCCCAAGATGAATCAATAAAAGGTCCGGACATCCCCACTGCGGCAAGTTACCCGTGATAAATGGTAGCAGGCTGCCCCATCTCATACCACTCTTGCCCCACCAACGCACTTCATGGTATCTGCTGGGCAGTCCCAATGATCTGCCGTAAATTTGCTTCTCCGCAAATTTTGCCGCCCAATGAACTAACAAATGGCCGACCAACCACGTCGTCATCTTGTCTGCCTGCGGCCCAGCCACACATCCTGCAAAGAAAAAACACTGTAAAGGCTGTATTGTTGGACTAAACCTCCCCCCCGCCTGCCTTGTTCTCTTCAAGGCCTGACATACCTCTCGCAGCACCTAGATTTCCATCTCCCTATGGACTTAATCTTAGCCCAATCCCATCCTAAATGGGCTGCCGCTGCGCCAATCCTGAATGAATGCGTTCCATAATCCCCGGCACACCGCCCTATCCGTCCAAGTGCCATTCTCATAACTTGTAACAGCTGATAACTTTTTCCCTGATGCATGCATAAAAACCCCTGACTCGCCTGCCCCAGAACATCTTGTCTTGAAACTGATCCACTCCGCTACCGGGCATGCCACTTCCACGCCCCCTTTTTCGAGCCATACCCACTTGCCCTTGCCAAGCTGATCCGTCTTTGACCGCCTAAGCCATATCCCCAGCCTGTCCTTATGCAGGCACACCTCTTTCCTTCTCACCCCAATCTCTTTTCCCACCCCTAACAATTCAGACACTCGAAAGGCACCAAAGAACATCCACACCATGCATAGACGAAACAAACCCCCCTCGTACTCGTCCGCACAATACACTGGTAACACATGTAACAGTTCCAGCAATATTTCGAATGTGATAGGTGCTCTCGCTGGTCTATCCCCGCTGGCCCTGACCCTGCCCCAACCCTTCAGCATCTTACCCAATACATCATTTCTCGCAGGATCAAAACCAAAAAGTAGTTTCCCATAAAAAGAAACACCTGCCAGTTTTCCCCCGATTGTAGCTGGAGATAAACCCTCCCTGATCAGAAAAAGCACAAAACGTAATGCCCGTGCTTCTAGCGTCTGCAAGCCCTGCACCCAGAAATTAACCCCACATGGCTCAAAAGATTGAAACTCCAACCATGCCAGCCTGTAATTTCGCCACGTAGATACCGCTAATGACATCTCCACCAGCCCTGTGATCATCATGCCCCCCACTCCCAAATGTCTGCCGGGACCATGGTCTTGCTCCGTTCCGCTCCAGGTGCCAATTCGCGAAAACGCCGCCACTGTGAACGAGATAGGGAGTCTGCAATCTCGTTGTGAACCCCGGGTATATGCGTAGCTTTAAAGATAACATTCAGAGATAAACATTGAAGCATAAACTGACACAATAAGCGCAAAACTCTGAGGTCCCTCGCTCTCTGCTGTTGACCAACTCTACCACCGCCATGTTGTCTATTTGAAAGATCACCGTCCTGTTGGCTAGCTCCCGTCCCCATACCGCCAGTGCCACTAGTAGGGGAAAAAACTCCAGGAAAGCGATGCTTCTCCCCTGCTGCAACCAACTTGCCGGCCATGTCTCTGCACACCACCTCCCAATCCAGTATAATCCAAACCCCGTTGCTCCAGCTGCATCTGAGAAAATTTGAACCTGCCACACCGTGTCCCGCTCACCAAAAGACATTGGTACCCCGTTGAACTTCTTCAAAAAGATCTCCCAGATTCTGATGTCTTCCCGTAAGGCCAGGGAAACTCGTATTCTATGGTGTGGAAGCACTGCACCTGACATGGACAGCCCCAAACGTCTACAAAAAGTCCTACCTCCCCTTACTACCCTACACGCAAAATTGAGTTAACCTAACAGCCTTTGAGCTGTCCATAAATCTATTTTTCGTAATGGACGCACTTCTGCTAGGAAAGCCAGCATTTCCTTCACTTTTGACGCTGGTAGTCTGGCAACCAACTCTCTTGCATCCAGCTCAATGGCCAAAAAGGTCAAAATCGGCAGTGGTCCTTCAGTTTTCTCTGGGGCCAAGGGTACTCCTGCCTGCTGCGCTAGCCTCTGGAAACTGACTAACGCCCGCCCACACTCCCCTGATGCGGCTGTTCCCACAAATAGAAAGTCGTCCAAATAGTGAGTCACTGACCTATGGCCACTAGATTTCACAAAAACCCACTGTAGAAAAGTACTGAAGCTCTCAAAAAGCGCGCAGGATATTGCACAGCCCATGGGCAGAACCCTGTCCACATATATGGTGCCGTCTAGCTGCATGCCCAAAAGATCAAAATCTGCTGGGTGAATAGGAAGCAGTCTAAAGGCTGATTGAATGTCACATTTTGCCATTTCTGTGTTCCGCCCGCACATCAGTACTAACTTCACTGCATCATCAACTGACGCGTATACCACCTTTGAATCTTCCTGTGCAATGAAATTGTTAACTGACGCGCCTTCGGGCCATGACAGGTGGTGAATCAAATGAAACTCTCCCTGCGCTTTTTTGGGTACCACTCCTAAAGGGGATATCATCAGAGAGTCGCTTGGCCATTCGAAAAACGGGCCGGCTATTCTACCCAGGCCCACCTCTTTCGCTAATTTGTCACGCACTATCTGAGGCCGTTCCTTGGCAGACCGCAAGTTGTCTGCCCACCTCCTCTCCCGGGGACCCTGATAACCTACTCTAAAAACTTCCCTAAAACCCCATTCTAATATTCGCGCTTTATCCGCTTCGGGATATATGCGCAACCAAGGCAGCAAAACTTCCAGTCTAACTGGCGTAGGACCCCTTTGGCGCAGGAGCGCCATGAGATCCCCTCCCTCTTGCCGCTCTCCACTGCACTACGGGGCTGGAGAGGGAGAAACATTGAATGACTGGATGACGACCCCCGCACTTGGAGCAGTCATGTTTAAACCTGCACTGTGCTCTGGAACAAAAACCTTTGTTAAAGTTCCAGCAGGCCCCTGAAGTTGACCCTGTAGTTTTTGTGGTTGTGCTCGCCCCCCCCGGGACGGGGCGTGCCTGAAAGGGCTTATATAAGACTGGTAAACCACTTGCCGTATGCGTGGAAGCCGCTGTCTGGGCCGATGCCATCCATTGCATCCACAACTCTGGATCTACGTCCCCCCAGGGCTTCTCGGGATTTACACTCACCTGGGCTCTGAACTCCTCATCATAGCTGAGCCATGCAAAACCTCCAAAATGCATTTGTGCCTTTCTAATGATGTCCATGTATTTAAAAAGTGCAATTGCCCTATCCGGATACTTTTCGCAGTATACACTGGCGAATATAAAAAAAGCGGACGTCCAATTGTCCATTGTGATGGGAACCCTGGGCCTGCGCGCTAGTTCCCATTCGTCAAAATGGGGAGCACCCTGTCTTCCATTCCAGCATTTGTGACCCCAATGCATCATGTTAAATGCAGTCATTAGCACGAATTTGAACAGAGTTTTGAAAGTTTTTCACCATAAGTTGGTGCGGCGAGTGCCGTATCTTCGGACACGTGTTTCTGGCTATTTGGCCGTCATCAGCGAAGAGCAATGTGTAGCTGGCGGGGTTGCTTGAAATGCCGCCTTGAAAGTATTCACAGGTTTAAGTACCACTCAAGAAGGCGCACAGGTGCTTCACCCGAGCTCGTCAGCTCAGAGGCTCACGGGAGCCTTAATTACAACAGTCAAAATGGGGAGCACCCTGTCTTCCATTCCAGCATTTGTGACCCCAATGCATCATGTTAAATGCAGTCATTAGCACGAATTTGAACAGAGTTTTGAAAGTTTTTCACCATAAGTTGGTGCAGCGAGTGCCGTATCTTCGGACACGTGTTTCTGGCTATTTGGCCGTCATCAGCGAAGAGCAATGTGTAGCTGGCGGGGTTGCTTGAAATGCCGCCTTGAAAGTATTCACAGGTTTAAGTACCACTCAAGAAGGCGCACAGGTGCTTCACCCGAGCTCGTCAGCTCAGAGGCTCACGGGAGCCTTAATTACAACAGTCAAAATGGGGAGCACCCTGTCTTCCATTCCAGCATTTGTGACCCCAAGGCATCATGGTAAATGCAGTCATTAGCACGAATTTGAACAGAGTTTTGAAAGTTTTTCACCATAAGTTGGTGCGGCGAGTGGCGTATCTTCGGACACGTGTTTCTGGCTATTTGGCCGTCATCAGCGAAGAGCAAAGTGTAGCTGGCGGGGTTGCTTGAAATGCCGCCTTGAAAGTATTCACAGGTTTAAATACCACTCAAGAAGGCGCACAGGTGCTTCACCCGAGCTCGTCAGCTCAGAGGCTCACGGGAGCCTTAATTACAACAGTCAAAATGGGGAGCACTCTGTCTTCCATTCCAGCATTTGTGACCCCAAAGCATCATGGTAAATGCAGTCATTAGCACGAATTTGAACAGAGTTTTGAAAGTTTTTCACCATAAGTTGGTGCGGCGAGTGGCGTATCTTCGGACACGTGTTTCTGGCTATTTGGCCGTCATCAGCGAAGAGCAACGTGTAGCTGGCGGGGTTGTTTAAAATGCCGCCTTGAAAGTATTCACAGGTTTAAGTACCACTCAAGAAGGCGCACAGGTGCTTCACCCGAGCTCGTCAGCTCAGAGGCTCACGGGAGCCTTAATTACAACAGTCAAAATGGGGAGCACCCTGTCTTCCATTCCAGCATTTGTGACCCCAAGGCATCATGGTAAATGCAGTCATTAGCACGAATTTGAACAGAGTTTTGAAAGTTTTTCACCATAAGTTGGTGCGGCGAGTGCCGTATCTTCGGACACGTGTTTCTGGCTATTTGGCCGTCATCAGCGAAGAGCAACGTGTAGCTGGCGGGGTTGCTTGAAATGCCGCCTTGAAAGTATTCACAGGTTTAAGTACCACTCAAGAAGGTGCACAGGTGCTTCACCCGAGCTCGTCAGCTCAGAGGCTCACGGGAGCCTTAATTACAACAGTCAAAATGGGGAGCACCCTGTCTTCCATTCCAGCATTTGTGACCCCAAGGCATCATGGTAAATGCAGTCATTAGCACGAATTTGAACAGAGTTTTGAAAGTTTTTCACCATAAGTTGGTGCGGCGAGTGGCGTATCTTCGGACACGTGTTTCTGGCTATTTGGCCGTCATCAGCGAAGAGCAACGTGTAGCTGGCGGGGTTGCTTGAAATGCCGCCTTGAAAGTATTCACAGGTTTAAGTACCACTCAAGAAGGCGCACAGGTGCTTCACCCGAGCTCGTCAGCTCAGAGGCTCACGGGAGCCTTAATTACAACAGTCAAAATGGGGAGCACCCTGTCTTCCATTCCAGCATTTGTGACCCCAAGGCATCATGGTAAATGCAGTCATTAGCACGAATTTGAACAGAGTTTTGAAACTTTTTCACCATAAGTTGGTGCGGCGAGTGCCGTATCTTCGGACACGTGTTACTGGCTATTTGGCCGTCATCAGCGAAGAGCAACGTGTAGCTGGCGGGGTTGCTTGAAATGCCGCCTTGAAAGTATTCACAGGTTTAAGTACCACTCAAGAAGGCGCACAGGTGCTTCACCCGAGCTCGTCAGCTCAGAGGCTCACGGGAGCCTTAATTACAACAGTCAAAATGGGGAGCACCCTGTCTTCCATTCCAGCATTTCTGACTCCAAGGCATCATGGTAAATGCAGTCATTAGCACGAATTTGAACAGAGTTTTGAAAGTTTTTCACCATAAGTTGGTGCGGCGAGTGCCGTATCTTCGGACACGTGTTTCTGGCTATTCGGCCGTCATCAGCGAAGAGCAACGTGTAGGTGGCGGGGTTGCTTGAAATGCTGCCTTGAAAGTATTCACAGGTTTAAGTACCACTCAAGAAGGCGCACAGGTGCTTCACCCGAGCTCGTCAGCTCAGAGGCTCACGGGAGCCTTAATTACAACAGTCAAAATGGGGAGCACCCTGTCTTCCATTCCAGCATTTGTGACCCCAAGGCATCATGGTAAATGCAGTCATTAGCACGATTTTGAACAGAGTTTTGAAAGTTTTTCACCATAAGTTGGTGCGGCGAGTGCTGTATCTTCGGACACGTGTTTCTGGCTATTTGGCCGTCATCAGCGAAGAGCAACGTGTAGCTGGCGGGGTTGCTTGAAATGCCGCCTTGAAAGTATTCACAGGTTTAAGTACCACTCAAGAAGGCGCACAGGTGCTTCACCCGAGCTCGTCAGCTCAGAGGCTCACGGGAGCCTTAATTACAACAGTCAAAATGGGGAGCACCCTGTCTTCCATTCCAGCATTTGTGACCCCAAGGCATCATGGTAAATGCAGTCATTAGCACGAATTTGAACAGAGTTTTGAAAGTTTTTCACCATAAGTTGGTGCGGCGAGTGCCGTATCTTCGGACACGTGTTTCTGGCTATTTGGCCGTCATCAGCGAAGAGCAACGTGTAGCTGGCGGGGTTGCTTGAAATGCTGCCTTGAAAGTATTCACAGGTTTAAGTACCACTCAAGAAGGCGCACAGGTGCTTCACCCGAGCTCGTCAGCTCAGAGGCTCACGGGAGCCTTAATTACAACAGTCAAAATGGGGGGCACCCTGTCTTCCATTCCAGCATTTGTGACCCCAAGGCATCATGGTAAATGCAGTCATTAGCACGAATTTGAACAGAGTTTTGAAAGTTTTTCACCATAAGTTGGTGCGGCGAGTGCCGTATCTTCGGACACGTGTTTCTGGCTATTTGGCCGTCATCAGCGAAGAGCAACGTGTAGCTGGCGGGGTTGCTTGAAATGCCGCCTTGATAGTATTCACAGGTTTAAGTACCACTCAAGAAGGCGCACAGGTGCTTCACCCGAGCTCGTCAGCTCAGAGGCTCACGGGAGCCTTAATTACAACAGTCAAAATGGGGAGCACCCTGTCTTCCATTCCAGCATTTGTGACCCCAAGGCATCATGGTAAATGCAGTCATTAGCACGAATTCGAACAGAGTTTTGAAAGTTTTTCACCATAAGTTCCCATTCCTCTTCCTTAGAACCCTCCTTAGCCTGTATGTCCCTCTGTAGTAGCTTGAAAACATCCACGTATTCGTGTTTCCATATCCTAGCTTTTGTTTTCTCAGATATGTGAGACCCGAGTGGCATGGCCAAACCCATATATGGAAGACGTTTCTTGTGACCTCCCCCCTCTTTTTCCTCTGTTGTTGCATCCGCCCCGCCGCTTTACTGCTTGTACTTGTGTCTAATGGGGCAGCGCCCTCTTTATCCTTGTTCTCAACCGTTCCTTGTACGGAGATAGGGGGTGGTGTATCTAAAACTGAACCTTCCCCAACACCAATAGATCTACTCGTACTTGCCTCCCTCAGCGTCACTCCCCCCTCGCCCCACACTGACCACCATTTCTTACCTCCTACATTCTCTCCAATGCTCCTCGGCACTCTCTTCAGACTTCTACCGCGTTGCGCGGCTTGTCGTACTCCTGTGGGCCCTTCCGTTACGATCGTATCCTGAAATGGAGAAAACGAAGAAGAGGTTGCGCCGGTCTTGCACCCTCGCCCCCCCCCTCTCGGGATGGCGCTCACCTCCGTATCCCGAATCTCACCATCTTCCCATTCATCCCCTTCATCCTCATAGTCCAGCTCCAAAACCTCTTCTCCTCCCCACTGGCCCATGTGTTGGGCATAACCTCTTGCTTTGGTTGATACCGTCTCCGACTCCTCCGTACCCGCATGGCGGCCCCCGCGCTCCCCCGGGGTGGAAAAGGCCACCGCAGACCCCTCCAGTGCTTCGTGCCAACGCGCTTGGGCCGTATTGCGCCCAGTTGGCGTAGCCCTTCTCCTGCCAACCTCAGCCGTTGGCATTGTTTTTCTACTACCCCCGTGGCCGTATGCATCACCAGGGTTCCCCGCACCGACTTGCCCCTCGGCCGCACCGGCCTCTTGCCTCTGGTTCCCTTCTGACTGTGGAACCCAAACCCAGGTGCCCCCCCCATGCCCCCGGCTGTTGCGCCCCCTTATCCTCTCTGACCTCTCTGGCCCTTGTGGCTGCTGCGCTGCGTGCGCTTGCCTCTTCCTGTCCCTGCACAGCTGGGCCCACCTGGCCTCCGTCTCCAAAACAACCCTGCGCTGACTCTGCTTGGTCCCATCTCCCTTGTGGGAGTGGGTCAGGGGCCCTTATGGGCCCCGCCTCATCTGCTACTGTGGGTTTTGCCCCTTTGACCTGGCGGGGGTGCCTTGGCTCTAGCTGCCCCCCCCTGATTTTCCCCGCATATTTTCCTTTTTTCTTCGCTGGGGCCCCAAAGGCCCCGTGGCTGTGGCCCTCGTCCTTGTGGTATGACAAATCCAGCGGTGCAGCTTCCCCGCTAGGCCTGGGCTGTGGCTGCTCGGTCTCTTCGCCCCGTGACACCAGCCCTCCCCTGTCAGCCGATCATCCCTCCGCGCCAGGAGGGGCGGCCCCTGCTGGTGCGCTGTCTGCTCCTGTGGTTCCTGGTGTCGGATCTTGTGTGCCTTGCGCTTCTCCGCTAAACATCAATGGGCGCTGGGGAGCCCTTGCAGCGTGCTTGTCTCCATGCCGGGGGCCGCGGGGCCCTCATCCCTGTCCCCGTCCGAGTCCTGAGACTCGCATGCCGCGATTGCCGCCGCGACCCGGCTGGATGCGGCCCTTGTCGGGCGTGACATCCCCACCCAAGCCTGTTCTAGTACTCCCGGTCTGAGTAAATCACCCAAAACGCGGAGCGCGGCCCTCACTGCCTCTGCATCGTGACTGGTTGCCATGGCAGCCTCCTCACCTGTTTTTTTTTTTTTTTTTTTTTTTTGTGCCTCCCCTGGCCCTGCCTGGAGTATGCCTGCCTCTACTAACAACTCCTGTATATATTTTATATATTTTTTGTTTTTTTGTACTCGGGCCCCGCGGGCCTAAATTTCTATATGCCCCCCCTTTTTTTTATATATATATTTTTTTATTTATTTGGGGCCCCCCCGGCCTGTTTCCACCTGTGCTCCCCCACTCCCTTTGCGAGGTTGTGAAAAAGGGGGCCCGGTCTGCGCTTACGCGGCCCAACGAGTCTGCCACCACGTGGCAGCTCGTGATTCAATTGCTGCCTATCCCCGGCCAGCCTCCTCCAGATGGATGCAGCACCCGGGCGGGTGCCTGCGGGCCGGTACCACTCCTTTTCTGGCCCCCCGGGGGCCTGTCAGCCACGCGCCCTGCCTCCTTTACAGCAACGCGCCTACCTGTTCCCTGGGCCCTGCCTACGCACGCCACTGCCTGGAATGCCTCCCGAGCCTCAAGCGCTGCCTGTGGATATCCCCAGTCGGCGCGGAACAGAGGCCGACCCCACCGCTCCACCCCCCTTTTTAAACCCTGACCTAAAACCCTCCCCCACTTACCTGACTACCAATAGGGCGCCTCCGTGCCACTTCCTGTGCCCCGAAAGAGCCCGCGGAGAGACTAGACCGGGTCTCTCTCTCCGCGGGCCCCTCCAGGGACAGAGAGTCCCCAGATGTAGCGTTTTACCTCCCGCGCTGCGCGTGTCAGGTCTCCACTTTAAACCGCTGATTGCAGAGCCCAGGTGCTGCTAGCGTTCTCAGGTGCTGCAAGCACCTACTGGCGCAGAGTGTTATGGGGCAGAGAGTCCCCAGGTGCAGCATTGCGTGTTCAGAATATCGACTACCAATATATTGTCAATGTAAGAATATCTATTGAAGCATACATTTACTCTTCTTAGCTCCACCCCTTCGTAACCTTGACAAGATGCACATATCATCAAGGTAAGCAAATGTGGAGTTAATAATAGTAAGTCTATACTGACCTTTACATGACTACCTTAGCAATATATTAGTGGTTAATATTCTAGTATTACAGTTTGATAAGAAAACAGGTAATCAATAGTTGAAAATACAAGTGAAATAGAAGAGATGAAAATGGAAAACCTTGGCATAGCATCATTTTAATTTGAATCGTGGTGACAAGGTTATTATAAATACTGAGCGGATTTTGGGATTGAAATATGATGCTTTGATTGACAGCTGGTAAGTTGAACAAGAACCAAATTTCTTTAGTCATCAAAACAAAAACCGTCAAGAAATGTAATCAAAAGGATTTTCTGCATTTGATAACAGTATGCCCATGGGTAACTTTAAATAAAGATACCTTGCTGTCTAATCTAGTGGTGTCAGAAGAAAATCAGTTTAAACCTGTTTTATCTAGCTGCAGCTATGAAAGAATATGACTCAAGAGACTATCAGTTAGAGCTCTAATATGCATGTTGAAGTTATAATTTATGAGGGAAATTGATCTATAGTAGGATACATTAGTGTTTTCTTTCCTGGTTTTTGGGATGAAATTTAGGTCAAATTGAGCCAAGTACCACTTAGGGTGCAAGTAATTGAAAAAGTAGTCTGTACGATTTGAAGCCAAACTTGAGAAAAATGATTCATGCAGGCTTGTCAGACTTCTGACAGGTCCAGGTACTCATTGTGCATTTTCTTGTGTTTTACTTCTTTCCACGTTATTGAATTTTCTAAATCAACGTTCAGTTCCTGAGAAAAAGATGGGGTTTTAACACTATTTACGAGGATTTTAATTGGTGGAGTAATGGTTTACTTCCTCCTTGATATATGTCCTGGAACTTCTGCGTGATTTCTTTGTCTTGGTGAGAGATTTATGCTTGCTGTTCTCCACACTCGAATTTGTGCCCTTTTTAATTGAGCAGAGCCAGTCACTGTCCCTTTATTTACTGTTGATGGTTTTAAAGCCATATTTGCTTTCCATTGGAGATAACATACCTTGATTTCCTTGATTTCCGACTGAAGTTAAATAAGATTGTATTTATATATATTTCTGGAGTAACCTCAAGTGAGGGTCACCCATTCACATTTTTCAGCCATCCAACCTGTTTTTCCATAATCTTAATTTTGTAATTGAGGTTATGTTTCTCTCATGCAGTGATAGAGACACAAATACATGCCAATTGAGCTTTGAATGCTTATCACTAATGTACTGAAGCCTGATCTATATCATGACATGGCTTGCAATTCAGATGAATTAGACTGCATTGCCTGATGTTTCTGATACTCGGTTCCTTTAGTCAAGAGATTTTATGGTCAAAGGAGCTAAAACATTTCAAATCGGGACCTTTAATAAATTGCAAGTTAAATTGTTACCTAAAGTTACATAAGGTATACTCTCTAATGTTTACTGATGGAAGGTATTGTCCTTAAATGTAATTCAATGTGTATTTTGCATCTTTTTCTGGATATTTTATAATTCCAAGTAGTCAAAGAATAGTGTTTTCTACAGACTTTATGCAGTTATCATTCTCCTTTCCTTGGGTAGCACAACAATATGTATAATCTGACATTGACTACATTTTTCAATAGTGTCTTAGGTGTTTTCATGGAATTAATCATGTTTATTGCTAAAGAATGCTTGTTACCACACCTTCAGAGTTGTAGTTGTTGTTTACTCAAGTGTTGTGAATTACATTATGCAGTTAGTAAGTTGTCTATTTATGTGTATTATGCCTAGAGCTACCTCTAGTTTGTTGGTGCAAATTCTTCACTGATCATGCATCATCATTCTCCCATTTCTTCTCCTGACATTTGGCAGGTAACAGCAGCAGTGTATTTGTTTTGTCCTCTTTTAAGTTCAATATTTTGTACGTTTTGAAGCAGTAGCAGCATTTGCTATTTTGTTTGATCTCCTAGGATTTTTTAAGGGATTGGCTTTACTCCTGTATTTTGGCTCTGGGCATTAGGAGTCTGCCAAGCAACTCTTACTGAATGTATGTGTTCTGCAGTTTACACATTGTAAGAAATGGTTATAGCAAATCAGCAATTCTGAAATATTGCTGTATTACAGCGGTGGAGATATAGCATCAAATGCATAAAAGCCAGAAGTCATATATAAGCTGCCGAGAGGTGTCTGGCCACTCACTGAGGAAGACTTCAGGAAGGCTATTGCAGCAGCCAGCACACAGTAAAATATATTGTTTTTTACAAGTTGGCATGGCTCTGCAGCAATTAGATTCAAATGTGCTATGTATTGATGAAGACTGAAGCAGACTTTCTATTTCATAAGACTTAACATAAAACTTACATTAAACTTTAAGATCAAAACTAGTTATTGTTTCCAAGTGACTTGAGGCAAAGGAAAGAGAAAATCTACATGATGTTTGCATAAAAGTTCCTCATCTGTCTAAAGAAAATGAAAGACCCCAAAACTGTCTTTCACACAACTGTACTACCTCCCTTCATGCAGCCCGCACCCCCGAGTAGAAGTAATTAGATATCCCCAGGTTAGCTTAGAGGTTTAAATTGGTTTTCCCCAAAACAAATTACTTTGATGAGCAGATGGCATGTTGTTATCTAGACTATGAGTGGAAGGGACAACACAGACAATTTAACAATAATAAGCAAGACACATGGTAGCATGTTTGCACTCAACATAGCTCTAGTGAGACCTTGTCTTTGAAGCTCATCTTTCTTACAACCAGACTCACTCCCATCACCCCTAGAGGAATCCTGAGCCCAGGACCAGTCTGAGTGGGTTATATTCTGGTGGAGAATGGAAGCTCTCATTTTCTCATGCTAGCACTTTGGAGGGCTGACTGAGCTTCTCAAAGTGGCCCGTTGATCCTTCCACTTTTTAAGACATCCAGGATAGTGCATTTTTGGATAATTTTACCAGAAGTCAGAGGAATGGCAGCAATAATTTTACCTGAAGTCAGAGGAATACAGCCTAGTGTGAGAATTTATCAGGGATATGTTACAGACCTAAACCAAACACTGTTAAAGTTCTACAATTTCTTAGAACTCCCACCAACTGCGCCTCTGAGCCTACCTGAACTTGGAGAAGAACAATAGAGGAAGATTATGCCATCTGTATCTGCATGAGGAAAGGACTGAGACCTTTATTTGTCTTTCCCTTTTACACTAGCATGAGTGTGGATCTTAGTAAAAGTATTTTCATTTTTGGAGAAAACTGGCCTCTGGTCACTGTATGCATATCAACCTAACACATTGGCCAACAGCAATTATTATTATGCAATTGTTTCCAGTTGCCATTTGTTGACATTTTATTCAAAAATGTGTATCTTCTCATTTGTGTAGCCAATTTATGTTTTTATGTCCTTGTTTTAATCATTTAAATTTTCTTACTTTCATAAAAGGGTTTGGAAATATTACTGCTTGGTTTCTTACATTGGATGTTGTTTTGAAGCTGCTTAAGTACTTTATTTCTCTGAGGAAGAGCCATTACTTTGTGCCATAGTTATTGGGGGTAAGTCCAGGTACTCTAGTTGAATCTCTATGCACCTATCAAAGCACTGCTTGTCTAACTTTTCGGGCCTCCCGACATTGATGTTTCCCCAGGTATTAATACAGGATCTGACAAAGGTCTTCAGGTTTTTTACATTTTGAGAGTTATCATTGTATTAGGAATTATGATAGCTCACTGTGCTATTTCCATCACTGATTGTATATTTGAAATTTGAGGAGGCAGAAGTATTAGTGCGTGCTAATAATTGCACAAGTAATATAATGATTCCGGCACCTGGCTATCGCTAGTAGAATGTCTGGAGACAGACACAACAGGGAGTCACCTGGTGATAGCTGGTGATGTGAATATAACATACAAACCCCTAGATTTTGAGCAAGAACTCACAAGGGAGGAGGATGACAAAAGAGGGATCCCAAGGTGATTAACCCCATCGTTTAAGAAAGGCTATAAGATTGCAATACAACTAGCCTCTATCTTGCTCAGTTTTGGCCTGTGAATGTGTAATGGGCGTTCCAACTCAGATAAAGGGGCCCACTTTACTTTTAAGAGGGCAAACACAAAAAGTAAAATTGATTGTATTTTATTGGAACTGGATCCTTGGCCCAACTTACATGATATGAGGGTCATTGAGCATTTGATAATGACCATAATGCCTTACAATTGATTATTATCTCCCATTTGCAATCTAAGCAGTTATTGTGTGAGATGGAACCTCCAATATTAACATCTAGTGATGATAGGAGTGTAAAGTGGCCCCAGGTGATAATGAACAAGGAAACCCTATCTAGCCTCTGTACAGAAATGGAAAGGGTCTGGTTCAGAGTGGAACCCTAGAATCAAAATATACAGCTCAGTTGGAGGTACTAAAGGATTTAAACTGCCAGAATAAGAAAATTATTTACATAACACCTAACACTAAAGTTCATAAGTGCAAGGCTGCAGAATGGAATAACAAGGGTTGTAAACAAGCTAAAGTTAGTTGCTGGAAAAAAGGAGGGAA
The DNA here is from genome assembly GCF_031143425.1 of Pleurodeles waltl. Lineage (NCBI taxonomy): Eukaryota > Metazoa > Chordata > Amphibia > Caudata > Salamandridae > Pleurodeles > Pleurodeles waltl. The sequence goes on along the minus strand of NC_090448.1, from coordinate 1,115,885,543 downwards.
GCAGGATCCATATAATGGATGGGAGAAGACACTGCAAATAATACAGGCAAAAAACAATGGGAGGAGACTAACTTGCAGGACCTAGCCAGGGCAGCCCTATCCAAGGATAATCATACTTTCTGACACCTTGTAACTACAGGTGTACCCTTTGCAGTAAGCAATGATGATTTCCTTATACAACGTCATACATAGGAAGCACATTTCTCCAAATTATGTTCCGCAGGAGAAGAGCTATTAACAAAGGTAGGTAAGGAAGGGGCATGAATTTTGATAGACAGGGAGTCATCTGAATTGCTTTTCTTCACTGTGGAAGAAACTATTGCAGTCATAAGAAATATGAAAAATGTGAAGGCACCTGGCTTGGACAGGATCCCTAGCGATCTTTACAGCTCAGAGCTCAGAGTTTGAGGTTTCATCTTAAATAAAATGTAAAACACAATTGCCAGATGGGGTGTTATCCTAGAAATGTGGAAAGGGGCTGAGATCATCCCCATTTATATGATGGAAGATAAAGGGAACCCTGCAAACTACAACCCATTAGCCTAATAGATGCGGCACAGAACATTTTCAGTAAAGTGTTACTGGATCAAGAGCCAGATGATGAAGAGCAGATATTGTCACACCTACAAGCAGAGTTTAGGTCCAACATGAGAACCATCGACCAAGTGTTCAGGTTTCTGTTAATTATCTGTAAGTGGGTTTTGATTATTAAGGACCACCTATATGTAGTATTTGTTAACCTCAAATCAGCTTTTGATTTAATATCTAGCGGGAAGTTATGAGCCACTTTGAGGGAGATGTGGATGCAGTCAGAATTATTGAATCTAGCGACCCACCTACACCAGGGGAACTTTGCACAAGTCAGCTGGGGGTAAACTGACAGAGCATATTAGTGTTTCTCATGGGGCCAGGCAAGGCTGCGTCTTAGCACCAAAGCTTTTTGTCGCAATATATGAATGGAATAATCAACAAGCTATGTGATTGTAAGGGAGGCCCCCTTAAATTAGCAGGCCAACCAGTTCCGGCACTTCTTATTGCCAACAACACACTACTAATATCTAAGACTCAATGGGCCTACAAAAAATCTTGAAGAGGTCCACAGAAACATGTGAGTTGTTTGGCTTAGTAATCAATAGTCTCAAAAATAAGTTTATGACTTTTTATCCCCATAAGTCTTTTGAGAGAAAACTGAGGCTTGGATCTGAATACTTGGAACAGGTCAAAGAATTTGACTACTTTGGTGTGAGGCTGGTGAGTAATATGTCTTGGCCAGCCCAAAACCTGGAAAGGCAAATGTCTCTCCAACATGTTGGAGCAGCTGTGATGAAGACACTTAAGGGATCAAACTATCGCTCTATTTCCCCTGCATTGGAAATTTACCGTGCAAGGCGTTTAGGAGCTGCACTATAAGGAGCACAATTATGGGGCTTTAAAAATATGAAAGGCCTGGAGTTGGCTGAAAAAAACATTATCAGAGCTTCTTTGTCTCTGCCAGACAGTACCCCACTTGTGTCAATGCACCTTGAGGTTTAAGGTCTATGTCACATACAGCCATCCTGAAACCTTTGCCAGTTCTGGTTAAGCTCTGGACAGGCAAATAACAGATCCCAATTAAACAAGGCATGACAGATCTAAGAGCATTAGATGTGCTCAAAAATTTGAAATACTGGTTGTGTAAATTGAACCTGGAAGATGTCTGGGTTAACCCGAATAAGCAAGTAAAGGGATGATAATGAAACTAAAGGAGGAGATATTAAAATTACACCCTAAATTACCAGCTCTTTGAAACAGAGAATGGTCCCTTAACAAATGTTTTTAAGGATATTCAATGCCCTCTGTCCTTTCAGGTAATTTTGGATCAGATTGAGCCTCCAGCAGTTAGATCACTGTACCTAAAAATAAGATATGGTACTTTACCCATCAATGCAGTAACTAATAGGTGAAAGAGGGCCCCACATAAAGTTGTGCAGCATGTAACTGTTCCTCTCAATATTAGAAACATTTTATGTTCTTCGGCCCAGCTCACTCAAGAACTAGAAGAAGGTAGATAATTCCTGTGTGTTGCTCTCTCTCTCTGTTTCATAGCATGTTGAGGCTATGTGTATTTTAAGAAGCAAAAACATAGACAGGGTAGTTTCCAGTATGTCAAGATTCTTGATATTTGACTGGTGCACATGTGGCAACGTTTTGAAAAAAATGTTTAATTTATCCTGAAGACACAACCTAATTCAGTTCATGTACTTCTTGGGTCTTGCATTAAGGTAAGAACCGAAAAAGATGGAATTAGACATAACAATTCAATTGGCATAGGAACCAGACCCCGGATAACAGAGTTGACATAGATTTTAAATGTGTATTGGGCCAATTTGATAGTTTTAAAAATGTGTACATGTTACTGAGTCTCTGTGTTAGTCTTGGCATCCTTGGCGTGGTCTCCCCTAACATTTTGCCTCTGTTTCCCAGGTTGTTGATGTGTGCTGGACTCTGTTTTTGCTGTTTTTGTTACTCTGGGCACTTACCACTGCTATCCAGTGCTAAAGTGCAAGAGCTCCTATGTAAAATGTATGTGTAATTGGATTTCCATAATTGGCTTATTTGATTTACTGGTAAGTCCCTAGTACAGTGCACTAGAGGTGCCCAGGCTCTGTAAATCAAATGCTACTAGTGGGCCTGCAGTACTAGTTGTGCCACCCACATTAGTATCCCTTTAAACATGGCTCAGACCAGCCACTGCAGGGTCTTTGTGTGCAGATTTTAACTGCCAATTCGACTTCGCAAGTGTACCCACTTGCCAGGCCTAAACCTTCCCTTTTCTTACACGAGAGGCACCCCTAAGGTAGGCTCTAGGTAGCCCCATGGGCAGGGTGCAGTGTATGTTTAAGGTACGACATATACTAATGTGCTTTATATGTCCTGACAGTGAAAAACTGCCATATTCGTTTTTCACTGTTGCAAGGCCTATCTCTCTCATAGGTTAAAATGGGGGCTGCCTTTAAAAATGATTAAAGCGTAGATTCCCTTTGGGAGCAGATAGACATGTGGAGTTTGGGGTCTCTGAACTCACAATTAAAAAATACATCTTTTAGTTAAGTTGGTTTTGAGATTGTGTGTTTGAAAATGCAACTTTGAGAAAGTGGGCATTTTCTTGCTTAAACCATTCTGTGACTATGCCTGTTTGTGGATTCCCTGTCTGGGTCAGTTTGACAGTTGGGCTGTTTGCACCACTCTCTAAACAGTGACACAAAGGGAGCTGGGGTGTAGCCTGCATATCCTGATGAGCCATCAGTGCCAGGAGGGAGGGCAGGAGTGGTCACTTACACCTAAAAGGGCTGTGCCTGCCCTCACACAATGCAGTCTCCAACTCCCTGGTGTATGTCTGGGGCCTGGCCTGGGCAAGGCAGGATTTCAAAAACAAGAGAGACTTTCCTTTGAAGTAGGCCTATTTCAAAGGCCAAAATGGGTATAAGAAGATCACCCAAAACCACAGACCTTAGATCACTTCTGGACATAAAGAGGAACCTCTGCCTGGAGAAGAGCTGAAGAGCTGAGGAGATGTGTTGCCCTGCCTGTGACTGTGCTTTGTGGAGCTATTCTGTAGTTGCTGCTTCTGTCTGTGCAAGGGGACAAAGACTGGACTTTGTTGTGCATTTCATCTTATGAAGAAATCTCCAAGGGCTTGTCCTGAGCTTGCCTCCTGTTGCTGAAGTCTCAGCGCCATCAAAGACTCCTACTGACAGCACCTGGACTCTCTGCTGAAACTCCTACCCTGCCAAGTGGTTTCCTATCCAGTATCACAGGTGAGGGTATAATTGCATGAGCAATATGCCCCTACAGTGTCTAAGTCCCTTCTTAGACACTGTAAGTGCAGTGTGGCCATATTGAGTACATGAGCTGGGAGTTTGTCATTACGATCTCCAGAGCTTCATGATGGCTTCACTGAAGTCTGGGACATTTTGGTATCAAACTTCTCTGTACAGTAAACCCACACTGATGCCAGTGTTGGATTTACTGTAAAATGCCCCCTGTACCCTAACCAACCCTTTAGTGTTAGGCTGACCAGTCTGTGCCAGGCTGAAACTAACAGACGAGCTTCTGACCCATGGGGTGAGGGCCTGTGTGATCTCTCGGGTCCGAAACAAAGCCTGCTCTGGGTGGAGGTGCTTCACATCTCCCACCGTAGGAAATGTAACACTTGGTAGTGAGCCTCAAAGGCTCAGACCTCTTGTTACAGTGCCCCAGGGCACTCCAGCTAGTGGAGATGCCCGCCCCCCCAGACAAAGTCTCACTTTTAGCAACAAGTCCGGTGGGAAAATTAGGAAAAAACAGGGAGGAGTGACCACTCCAGCTAGGACCAACCCTGAGTTGTCCAGAGCTGAAATGACCCCATCTCAGTTTGGAGGACAGGGACCAATAGGACTAGGAATATGTCCCCCTCCCCAAAGGGAAAGGGCACAGGAAGGGTGTAGCCACCCTCAAGGACAGGACCATTGGCTACTGCTCTCTGACCCCTTTAATGTCTCTAAATTTAGGATTTAAGGGCACCCCTGAACCTACCCCACCAGATTCCTGGCGACCTCAAGAAGAAAAGGAAAAAGAAGCAAGAAGAAGGCTTTCTAAGCCAACCCCAGCAGACAAGACTCCAGACACCAACTGACTTGGCTCCAGCCCTACCGGCCTGTCTGCGGCTTCAGAAGCCCTGCTACAAAAGTGCGATGCACCTTGCCGGACCAGTTACCTCTACAAACCCCCAGAGGACTAGTTGCCTACCAGAGGACCAAGAACTTCTGAGGACAGCGGCCCTGTCCACAAGAAACTCCAAGAAGGACTCCAGAACCGCCCCGATCCGCAAGTCCTCTCTACTTTGCACCCTATGCTCACTGCCCGAGTCCAGGTGGCCCACCTGTCAAGAACAGGTCCCCAGGTGATTCTGACCTTGTGTCCACCCTAGGTTGACCCCTCTTGGCCCCTCTTGGCAAACACAATGATGCCTGCAGCCTAAATCCAGAGGACCCCCCCATCCCCTCACCTCTGGACAAAGTTACAAGACGCCCAAAGATGCCCCTGCACTCACAGCCCCCTGGCCTTCGGGAATCTGACCAACAGTCCAGCAACTGTCAGCAGGCAGCCCTCCTCCTTGTCCAGCCTTTGGTTTTCCAGAACCGACCCCCTGGACCCAGCCTGTAGCATCTTTGTGACCCTCAGGTCCCCCTATTGAAGAGCACTGGGAGCCCAATGCTGTGTTTGCACCCTGCACCTGGCCACCCCTGTGCCACTGAGGGTGTGTGTTTGGTGCTAACCTGTGGTCCCCCCAGTACTCACCTAAACCGACCACGTCTGCCCTCCGAAGTCATCGGTACTTACCTGCCAGCAGATCAGTTTCCGAATGCCCCCAGTCTCAATAGGATTCCATTCTAAATCTAACACCAACTTTGACCTCTGCACCTGGCCAGCCCCATGTTGCCTGTGGTGTATGTTTGGGGTCATCTTGAACCTTGACCAGTGGACTTCCTAACCCTCAGAGTAAGTCGAATGCTTACCTCAAAACTGCACCAACAGTTTTCCCCTCTAGGACTGTTCTGAAAATTGACTGTCAACTTTTGAAAGTGAAAAGTGTTGCTTCCTGTGAACTGTTTTATTTACCAAACTTAAACAAAGTACATTTGATACATATGCTTGATACATATTTACAACTGTACTTACCTGCAACGAGAATCGTTTGGTTCTAGAAATAAAGTAACAAATACATTTTTCCCATTTGAACACATCGGCCTGGAGTTAGTCATTGAGTGTGTGCCCCATTTCTGGACTGTGTGTGTACAACAAATGCTTTGCACTACCCTATGATAAGCCTAACTGCTGGTCCACACTACCACAAAAGAGAGCATAAGTATTAACTACTTTAGCTTCTGGGGAATCCCTGGACTCTGTGCACATTACATCTCATGTTTACATAGTATATACAGAGTCAGCTTCCTACAATAATTTCTTCAGAGAGTGTAAAATTGCCAACTTTTAAACTATATGAATTATTGGTCTGTTAGTTGTTGACATGTAATGCAATATTCTGTCAGTATTATTTAATAGATCAATGAAAGAAATTAAAAAACGTTGCTGATAGACCATTGGTATGATTCTTGCCTTTGTGTGTAAAAAATCTGCATAAACATTGAGAAGCCTGCAATATTGTGCTACAGAAAAGTGGTTCCTGCAGTGTTAACACTTCTGCCAGCCCAAACAAATAAATCCAAACAGATTTCAGGGCTAACAACATCATCTGAACTGGGAGCCAACCTACAATTAAGAAACAAGGGGTTCTGACCAACCCCTAATTTTAAACTCAGTTAAAGCCCCACTGCACTCAAATTTGACAGTGTTTCATTTAAGCAGTGTGTAATCGCAGAATTAGGGTGCAGTATGTACTTCTTGTTAGCAACTAGTTTTTCCAACAGGCTAGTATTATTGAATTAAATTCTTCAGCCATAGAAAAGTGTAGATCACGTGACCTCTAAAAGGAATACTAGCACCAAAGAATTTGAAGATTGATCCAAAATCAAAAACTTTAAAGAACTCAAAAATACTTTAATCTGTCTAATGAAACATTATTCCACCATCGAAAGTTCGCCTAAAATAAACATCAAAATAATGTAGAACACGCAGACTTCAGAAAAATAGGTTAAAGTAATGGATAAAAGAGAACATGAAGCCAAATATACATCTGAAATTCAAATCAAATAACACAAACAAGTCATGGCAGATAAATAGAGATGTCCACGAGGTATATCAACCTCGCAAGGACTCATGAGGGAAAAGTCAAGATTCAAAAATGTTTAACTTCTGGAGTAGGAATTGCCCCTCAAGCCAAAACATTTCTGTGGCACAGGTGCGAATGGATGTCCATAAAACTATATCACTATAAGGTGAGACTCAACATCTCCAGTCTCAGTTGGTAATGCAATCAAAACGGAAACATAGTTTTATAAATGCTATCTGACTGCATTGGGTTACACTTTTGTTTGAATGAAATATGGAAAGAATTTCATCAGATCAAAGACCATATCTCATCCATAAATGCATTCAAAATCAATAGTAATAATTCTCAAAGTACAAGAAAATCAGTTTGACATGCTAATAGCTACACCAATTTCAAATCTGACATCGAACTGGAGAATGACGGAAAGCTTAGCCAAGACATATTGTAGAGTGGACATATTTCATCCATTAACGCATCTTTATGAGCATTTATGGCCATTCGGGGGTGTGAAGCCAACTCCACTGTTAAACTACAAAAAAGACAGAAATGTTTTTCTAGAAAGTAACTATTGTCACTAAACTGATTCCAATGCCCAGCTTTACCGCCAGGAAAAGAGTGACCTCCGGAAAACGTACACAACCTTCCCTCCTTTATGTTACCTCTGCTTCCCTTTTACCATTTCACTGTCATTTGATTTGAAAACCCAAAGACTTTAACAAAACAACACCCGTATTTAACGTTTATGAGGTTATCGTGTACTTCCGGGGATAGCTACAGCAGTCATTCTCTTTCTAATCTCTGCATGAGCATCTGCTTGATGTCAGTGCCTATGCAGTCGTTAGTGTTCATGCAGTCAGAGTCCATCTGATAAGTTGAAGTATCTTCTGTCTGTATTCTCTCTGCGACAGCATCTCATGATCTGTATAATAGTCTTCATAGCACAGATGACATCACAATAGGCACCATCGATGATGTCAAATGTTGTGTGAGGTCATAAACAACATTGTGTGAGGAACAATGCTGTTTACAGTGAGGTCTCAAATGTTACGTTTCTGAGGCTAGTATGTCTTGTACCTTAATCATGTTTCTCATTCCGTGTGGTTGCTCAGTGACACATAGAGCATGATGTGACGAAGGTGAGAATGATGATAATAGGTTAGAACAGGGAGGAAGCCCTCAGGAGAGTGAGAGGTGAGTCCATACCGTCTGAGGAAAGACTGATGGTGGATAGAGCTAGTTTTCCTCAGGGTGCAGCTGAAAACGAGGTGGTTGATGTCATCTGCCCCTGGGTCACATCTGTAGGAAAAATAACTTGTTCTGGGAAAACTTCACACACCCATGTTGTGAAAAATATTTCAACGAATGAAAGGTCCCTTGCAAAATCGTTGATAAAAAGAACCGAGAGAAGAGCAGGTGCTGTGCCAGAATGAGGAAGCGGAAGACGCCGGATACAGAGAGTGTTCCTACGTCAGAGCTGCAGGAAATGCATCAGAACAATTACCATTAATTCATTCGATGGTAAGAACAATAACCCTCGAATGAATTAATGGGCTACTTAGGTGACAAACCGTTAGCCAGCTATATGGCTTGAGGCTGTGATTTGCACTTTGTGGTTAACGGGTTTGTAGCTAAAGTGCTCTGATGAGGTAGGACCGAATGCGTTACGTGATATTATGTTGTTTACCACTTATTTAGCACTCACAACATGGCATCATAGGGCATTGCCAGTGTGTTTGCCCTTTCATGTGGATTGAAAGTAACACCAATCAATTCTGTATTTAGTTTATTAATATTTGTGATAGCTGCTAGTTTGGTCATTTTTAGTTTAGGGTTAGTTTGTTTACGTTAGTAAAATACGACAATCCTGGAAGGTATTTGTAGTGATTTAAGTGTATGAATGGGTGTAATGAAGGAATATGGGTGGCTGTAGTGAAGGACTGTTCTTAGTTTCTTTGGATTAGGTGGTCGAATGCCCTGGCTCAGCTGGCGTAAGATCTGTCTACATATACATCACAATTCAAATAGGTACAGTAGTTATGATGCATTTTTTGCATCAGGTTGTGGTATGTATGAATATAGCTTAGTTCTGGATGTGCTTTTTTAGTGAGACACTTCTAGCTTATGTTATGGTTCGAGCTGTGTTGTGTGCCTAGTGGTATCTGGTGTTCTAATATGTACTGTTGGCGCAGGTCAAAAATAGGATGCAAACATTTTAAGCAGCTGAAGGTGGAGAGGCAGATGAGATGCAAAGGTGGCAACTTCCTGTAAAGTGCACTGTGGTACGTGTATCAAGTCTTGTGCTACAGAATCACTGTGGCTATTCAAACATAGCTTTCTAAACAAAAAACATACTCACCAGTGTTGTAAGAACTGGCCCTTGAATTGAATTCAGGTGGACATTTCTTAGCGATTCTCCACTTTGGGTCATGTGACTCATGGACTTCGATTCATCAAAACACTAGAGCTAACAGTACAGGTCATACTCCCGTCGACCACTAGTAGAGACTAAACCTGTTCCCCATTGCCCACCCCCTCAACATCCTTCCAGTTGATGCTTAGAAGTTAGGGGCAGATCCCTCGTCACTTGCATCTGTTGTTAGGCCTTTCCATGCGTAGTGTTTGTAAGCAGCCTCTTCCCACCAATATTGTGCACCCACATCCTAATTTCTTACTTTCTTTTAACCCCGTACTCAGCATGGGGAATGCTGTCAGCTGGTCTAGATTATCTCTCCCCATCAATCTTTTTTTTGCTTCCCATAGTGAGACTCTCTCGCAAACCAGACACGGCACAACACAACCCTTCCAAGTCGTGTGCCCACAGAAATACCTTCAGGATCTACTCAGCAAAACACACACGGGCTTCTATTTAAATCTTGGTGGGCAGCCTGTTTTTCTGCCAGGGAAATGGAGTAAATTACTCTGACGCCCTCATGGAAGTGCTGCTTGCCAAATTTATAAATGTCTGCCGGCCCATTGGACATTTCTAGCATTGACAGGAACGACTGTCACAACAGTTCTTGTCAATTGATTGTAACTTTGACTGAGCTGTATGACAAACTTACAATTTTTTAATTTCAAAAAGAAAATCCCAAAGCAGGATTTTCTTTTAGAAAATAAAAAGAAAAACAGGTCCCCTTGCCATGGGACTTTTCTCCCATGGCGAGAGGAGCATTGATCACTTTTAACTGCCCCATGTCACCAGGTTTTTCCTAATGGTGGTGGCCCTTGAAAATTTTCTGTATGTCCTCGCATCTAATTTAGGTGGTCTACATACATTCAACCTCCAACAACTCTTACTCTGTCAGGTCATTGGAGGGGTTTGACCAGGCAGAGATGGCGTAATCTCTGACATCATCAAACCTTTGATCTGCCCAATTCTACATTGAGGGGTGGACCATCTTCTTGCGTTCTCTCTCCGCCAACATACTTTCTTGGTTTCTTCACATGTATTGCCTGTCTTTACACTAAGGTTAGCATAGTCCCTTCCTGGCAGTGGGGTTACAGGACATTAACCTCTCCATTCAGCCAACCTCTGATCTCTGTGCATGATTCTTTCCTGCCATTCAGCAGCGAAAATGCTATCTGCAGTATGTTTTGCACATTAGGACATATAACTATTAACCAATGCTTCCACATTTCACTTATGCACTACTAAGTGGTTGAGCTACTTGATTTGAGCTCCCTTCCCTCAATCTATAAATCATTAAAGAGTACCAACTATAGTCTCAATATCCGTTAATGAGGCTATCGTAAGCACCACATTCATTTGGAGTATTATAAAAGGTGCTTAAAAAGACCCCACATGCCACATGGAGGTGCAGAAAAGCCAGATCCTAGCCAAATGTTCAGGATTTCAACATAGTATACATTTGCATTCAGTTAATCGAACTCCTTTACTTAGAAGTAATAACAAAAATGTGGATTACACACAACCTACCTGGGCCCATGTTTAGCACTCGTGCAGTAGTGTAGCATTATTTCCATTCTTCTCAAATGTGGAGCACTGTTTTTTTATAAATCGTCAATAATGATGGTAAAAAGGTTCTCGAGTATAGTTTCTAGCATAAATGCCATTAATAATGCAAAATGACTCACTTTTATGCTAATTAAGCTTTTATGAACACCACTTCTGCGTTGTTAAACTGGCACCTTTTTCAGAGAAAGAGCAAAAAGGCCATTAGAAAACAGAAATGTATCCATTGAACCGTCTTCTAACATCTCTTTGTTTTCATGGCAGGCTTCCAACTGGGTCTGAAGTTAACTGTGCGTGTTTGGTTTTGGTTGCAGTCACTTGGTGGATTTTGAAACCCATGCTGTGGCTGGGCCTGCTTCCTGCCTCAACAGTACTTCCGGAAAAAGCTTCCATTTAGAAGAGGTTTCCAGCTGGGCGCCGCTGCGGGACTGGGGCGGGCTCTGTCAGCAGAGTAAGTGCTTTTCCCATTGCCTCTGCGTTGCTCTGTCTGTGCCTATAAAACCTCATGTTATGAATCAAACACCTCTGAAGGGCCAGGAATTAAGTACGCTGGAGGCTAATGTGTTGTTATAATTTACTGCTCCCCTCCTCTCCCACCCTCCCGCGTTGGAAAGGAGGGGTACCACTTTTCTCATCACTGAGTCACTTCTTCCTGCGGGTTATCAGGTCAGTCAGGCCCTGTGATTACGGAGGACAGATGCCCTACACGCGACTGTGCCACTGTACTCGGTTTGCATGTGTTGTAGTGAATATAGGTGGGTACCCCATTAAACTAATGGAGAGACCAGAGCCGAGCCAAGGGTCATAACTGAGCCAAGCCGTCAACATATTTGCTAAGTAAATCTTACAGCAAACACCATGTACACATATAATTAAGGCTCTTAAAAAGTCAAAAAATAGAATTTCTTTAACATGTGTTAGCGTTCACCTATAATATTTACGCACCCCAATAGTGATCTGTAAAAGTCAAAAAATTGAGCCAGACCAGTGCATGCTGGGATTTGTAGTGAGATCCATTTGCTATCGCAGTTGAAAGCTTTTCAAGTTTGTTGAACTTAACATGGCGAGATATAGAGACCTGTCCAGAGATGAGATCCGAAATATAGGGACACGAGGTACATGCATGCACTAATAGTCATGCCAGGACCAGTGGGCGATCTAGAGCCTTTACCAACAGTTGTGTGACTTCCCACCATGAGGAGATTGGAACTCACAATTAGATATAATCAGAACGATTTCCTTCAACATAGCCCTGGAAATGCTAATAACAATGTTGTAGAATTTTCTTGAGGAAACTGAAATGATTATGCTGTAATAATTATTAAGTGTGATATTAAGTAAATGCAAGCTTTTCAATCTGGAACCCTGAACTCTCTTTCTTAGTAATATGAAAGGCAAAAGTCAAGAGGAACACACCTGCGATGTAAGATTAAGAGCCTGATTTAGATTTTGACGAGACTTCCGTCGTCCCTCCATGATGGTGGTTTGAAGTACACCGCCAAGCTGACGGATTCCTGCCTGCTGTATTTAGATGTACGGCAGCTGAACCCTCATCCGCGCCAACAGAGTGTTTTCCGTTGCATCAGAGATGCACCGCCATTGCTGCGATTGCGTTGCCATTGCCGCGCCATCCTCTACTTGCCAACATTACTCCATCGCTGTCAGGGTGGCTGGATTGCACTCAGCATATTTAGGTTTTATAGATGCAAAGGCATTGTTCTGGTGGTGTATACCTGATGGCGGGATTCCGTTGTGGGACACTTTCAAAATTGCACAATTCCTATTATGTTTGGATGGATGCCAGCATCACACACCAGATGTGTGCTGGCCAGTTGTATCCAACTGCATACCACGCCATACAACACATTTCATTCAGGCCATGATCCTTTACCATTTCACCACAACACAACATTTTCCGTCTGAAAACACACAAAGAAACACAAACATAAACACTATTGACACTAATCCAACATGCACCACATACACAACACCCACAAGACCACAACCATACCAACCACCACAACAGCACACTCATCTAAACCAATTCACTCACACAAAACCACACCTACACACATCACAACACCAACCAGAACCAAAGTAACACACATACCAACAAAACCACAAAATCATACATACACAACAAGCAACAGACACACATGCAACTGCCAAACATACAGACACAACCACATCACCCACGCCAGCTCCCTCTCTCAACCAGGCAATCCACTCCAACCCTGCCTACCCTTAGTCCTCCTTCCCAATTCTTAAAATACCTTGCCTTACCCATACTTAAAACCACCCCTTCTAAGAAAAAGCCTTGAGGTACCTGATATGTGCCCTATAGATGCCCCTTCCTGAGGAGGTTACCCCTCAACTATATGCAGGAGGCAAGTAATGGGCAACAAAGCTAGAAGGACTGTATATTTCAGACATTGTGTACTGTAGCATATGTGTTACATTGCTAGATTCATGTACATGAGAAAAATATATCATGAATGACTACTATAATTTCACATTCTCAAATTCCTGAATCTGTACTCTGTGCTAAGGAAATAATCATGGAATACTTTTAATTTTAGAGAAAATTTGGAGGAAAGGGACACTGAAGGTAGTCATTCCTTTGACTAGGTGTCCAGACGGGTGAACAGTTTTTCTTACTGAAGGACTTGGGATATCACAGCTCAACTCTACAACATTATTAAACTAGAGTAATTATGCCATTTTCTTATTACTTATAAGTAGCCATTCCACAAATAATCGGCCCATTAGGTAGAGGATTTCAAGCAGGCTTCCATGCTTTACAGGTATAATGCATGCCTAAATGTAATTTTATATATCTACTCATGTTCTTTATATTTTTAATACATGTCCTGACCTCAGTCTAAGAGATTCCACTGTGCCATTTTTAGCAGCTGTTTTTAATGCCTACACAGAGCAGGCATTAAAAGGGGGCACACCATTGTTTTCAATGGGCCCCTATGTACTATGCTGGATTAGCACCAAAATGTTGGCACTAATCCTGCACAGTACATCAGTAGCATCAAAAATGTTGACACTATTGCCCCTACCCTGCATCATGGTATGCTGTATGTTAAATACAGCACACACATGGTGCCGGTAGGGGGGAGCTAAGTGGCACAAGAAAAGCCAAATTTCCTAAATTCGGGCCAATGTATTTCCAATTAAATGTGAGAACACCAGCAAAAGCCATCTTCAGTTGGAGTGTCCAATGCTTTCTCAAAAGGAAGTTCTCTATGTTCCAGGATTCTCATGTATGAGGGCCATCTTTTCAACATTCACTCTCGGTTGAGGTGCATGTAATGCTAATATCCATTGGTCCTTTAATTCTGGAGTGATACTGAAACTTCGCCAGAAGTTGGAAAGTGTCAAATGTGCCACAACTCAAATACACCCAACATGAGGTCCACATAATTTAAGCAATAACTTACACCAATATCACATAACAGGAACACTGCAAGCCGCTGCAGAGCTCTTTGAGCGTTTGAATGCATTTCAACATCACTCTCACCATCTTAGTTCGAAACTCCGGTGACTCTCAGTACCGTGCGGACGTTATGTACTGTGGGGCGCATTTATTCCACGGATGATGGGCAGTGGCCAACTCTTTCGCAGTCCTCAGGGAGGATAAGCAAGGCAGGGTTGTAACTTGATCTCCTTCCCTATTATGTGTATGAATGAGGGACACAAGCTTATTTAAACAGGATCTCTTTTTGCTGAGAGAGCAAAACCACAGGTGTGAAGCAGTAGAAAAGGTTCTGACCTAGTGACGCGAAAAAGACATTGCTTTTGTCATAACAAGCTATTCTATACAAAGGTCGGTGTTGAATATGTTAGGTGAATGTTTGTAATTGAAAGGAAAATGTGTCTAGTGCACTTTTTTGCTTTTAAACTCTCTTGGCACAACAACTCAGCCTGTGGAGGGTAAAAGCCCTTCAGCAGAGCCATTCCTTGTGTAATCGCTGTGTCCACCACCACACAAGCCAGCTACTGCACGCCAGCGGCCAACAGAAGCCATGAGACGCCATAAAGAGTCCCCTCTGCACAGTTGTAATCAAGAGGACCCATTCAATAAAGTGCATGAAGGACAGCACTGCTGGGTCTCAGTGGGAGCAGCGATCAATCACACACATTAACTAACGACACACACCAGGCTTATTGTTCCCACGGGACAGAGCTCAAAGGCAGGCAAGGAAAGCAGCAAGAACATAAAATCACTCCTTGAGTAGCAGCGCTGAAAAACACACCCGTTTCTGCCTCCTCCTTGCCTCCTGTTCGTCTCTCCTTGGCCCTCCCTAAACCAGAAGATGACACCGCTCTATCGCTGTGTAGGATTATATGGTGTATACTTCCAGCGTCTTTCATGTGACTCTGCCTTGCAGTAACATTTTTGGGAAATGTCAATTTGGAAAAAGAGCTGAGTTCTGGGCATTTAGGGACATATTTAAGAAAAGTGGCACTGCACACAGTGCCGTTCCACTTTTCTTCCACCCCTTAGCACCCACCTAATGCCACCATGTGTGTGCTGTATTTAAAATACGGTGAACCACGGCGGTATTTAGGGGACTAGCGTCATAATTTTTGCCGCTGGTCTGGAGCTTTGCAGGATTAGCGTCAAACATTTTGATGCTAATCCTGCAAAGCCCATTGAGGCCTATTGTAATTAATGGTGTGCCTCCTTTTAACACCTGCTCCGAGCAGACGTTAAAAGTGCCGAAAAAAATGACGCAAGAAATCTATTTGATTTCTTTGCACCATTTATTTCTGCCCCTCCTCCTAACAGGGTAACGCTCCCTTTGAATACATTAGGCCTGGTGCAGGCATAATGTAGCGCAAAGGGTTACAAAGTGGGGCAATGGATGCATTGCCCCACTTTGTAAATATGGCGTGGGGAATTTGGCCTCGTTGGGCCACATTCATGTAAAAAAAATGACGCTAATGTGGTGCAAGGAGGCGATAGGGGCTCTTAAACATGCCCCTTAATCTCTTGACGCACAGTTTCAATCTAAACCTTGGCTGGCAATACTCCATTTTGAAGTACCAGTGGCCTCAGGCTGCATTCCAGGCACTGTTCCATCTTGGAATAAATATTATTTATAGTCCAATACAAAAGCACACATTTTGCACCCTGCTTGAGAGTTTAAGGGACATAGGGAGTGCATTTACTCGTTTGTGTGAAACAACCTTTCTAACCCTCTGTCTTTGAAGCAAAGCATGGTAGGGTGTGTGTTGTCATTAATTATGTAGCGCATACCAACATCTTTGAGTCACCAAGCACTTGGTGAATGGGTACCACATTACGCTATTGGAGCCAACTGTTAATAAGGAATAATTATTATAATATTAGTGTTAATAAATCATGCATGAGTGTTACAGGAGTGCAGTTATTATGCAATCATGCATTTCACAATATGCATCACATGCAAATGTATTCTTCAATTCCTTATACATGTAAATACATGTTTTTATCTGTTTTGGGTAGTATTGTAGGCGTCGGGTCATTAGGGCCTTTGACATGCATAATAATGCTACTGCTGTGATGCTGTGTGCCTGCTAATTGTCTTTGAATTCATTAACAATTCCTCAGGCGATTAGTTACAGTAAAAGTTAGTTATGTACAAACGTCATAATATTTGTTTATTAGCCTGTTTTTTTTTTTTTTTCTTGTAAAAAACGCATGTTTAATGGAACTCTCAAACTTCTGGGTGTAAGGAGAGTTCCTCAAAATGTAAATGGCCTAATTTTCTTGCTACTCGGCACGTGGAGCTAACAAGTCATGTGCTCTTGGGTGGGAGTGTAAGAGTTCATATGTAATATTATTCATATTCCTTATAATTGGATTCCAGTCAAGAACACACTATATTTTAGTGGGAAATGCATCCTCATGTCAATTGGTGGTTATAGACAAACTTAAACAATGCATTGCCAACAATAGCAATGTGTGTTCTGCTGTCCTCGTGCGTTTGCCATCAATGTTTACTGTGAATGGCATGTAATTAGATAAAGAGAGGTTAATGGAATAATTTAGACAGTGCAACATGAAATTCCCAAAATGACATGAATTACACCAACGTAATTTCAACTTCATCCAGCCCTAATCCTTAAGTATCCTCTAAATTTTACCTGTGTATTCTCCTCATCCCATCAATGTACTTCAGGATGACACAGCAGCACATGGTTCCTGCAAATGCCGACAGTTTCAAAACTCACCTTTGGCAAGCCTCCCTTGACAAGGAGACACTTTATTTATACTTAACACTGCCAGGTGTCTGGATTAAGTAGATTTGGATTGAGTGGGCATTGTTTAGGTTAATACCCTTGGAATTTAAAGCGCTGACTAGTATGCTACAGGAAGTGGCCTTTGGAAAGAAAGAGATGTGGGACAGTGCATGAACAGGGACACAGATTTAAAGGAGATGTAGCTGTTCACTTATGAGCAAGCGCAGTAGTGATCTGAGGCATTGGTCACTGGCTTCCACGAAGAGCTGTGATGTAAAGCAATTTTAAATATGGTAAAGATGGTGAACCTCATTATAAAGCAACTACTGGCTTCCAAGAGGGAAGTAAATACGCCCGGCGTATGACAAAACCCTGACACAGATGCAATACATGAAGTTTCCTCCGTCGGCCACATTGAGTAAATAACATGTCTAAACAGGTCATTTTCCTTCCAGCTCACGCACTTCTGCCCAGTGGCCAGTTGGACTGCTGGGCAGAAATGCCTTCACTGTTCAAAGTGAGGTCTGTGGTCTCCTATTACAGGAAATGAATCTCTGTGGCCTCCTTTCCCTGGATTTGTTGAAATGCCCAGGATCCTATCCTTCATACTCTAATAGACCCAGAACAACAAATGTTCCCCCTTACAAGCATCATCCACAATCACAGCAGCAATAACATATAGGTGCATGTAGGTGATGTAGGTGGTGTTTGCCCTGCCACTGCCAGGTATGTAATAACAAATTAGTACGTGTCCAGTGGTCCCACATGACACACTTGCACTTGCAAATACCGTGGCTTTCCACCCACATTCATTACCAAAGGCAAAAACCAACAGTTTTTACCTGGTGGAACGTCCACTATAGACCACCAAATATTGTGTAATAAGCATTCTGTGATGCCTGGTGGTAGGAGGGCTGAAAATTACACTGCTGGAGCAGATGAATGTCTGCTTCTCATGTAATATATGAATGCATGAACTACCTTTGTAATGCTCACCACAACCCCAAAAGGTATTCAAGTGCATAAGTGACCATATAACCCTTCTTGGTGGTTAATTGTCAATAACTTTGAAACATCCAGTTATCATAAGCAGTGTTAGTGAATGAGGACAACTCTTCCTTTTTGTTTGTGGATTTGGAGGTCATGCTAGGTTTAGACCTCTTTCTCTCCTTTTGGTGAAGTGTATCTGAAACATCCAGTGTCAGTTTGCCAGCATACGCTTGCAATTGACGAAAATTATCCGATTACACAGTAAGGTCCAATTGAGTGTCATCTGTGTAGCAGTAAAACTGAAACCTATATAAACATCTGAGAGGTTGCAGGGGAGACACATAACCCTTAAGTAGTGTGTTGCTCAGACCAGAGTCCCAAGGCATATCACCATGCAATTCACAAAATGTGGAGCGATAAGGAAGCAAAGTGACAATTTGATCATAGTCTACCAGAAAGAAGCAATCCACCCGAATGTCGATCTCTCCACTCCAGGTTCTCTTAGACTTGAGAGTACAGTAGGACCGGACTCTGTATAAAAAGCCACATGGAGATCTACAATGGTCACAGGAGCAAGATTCAGCCATCCCAATGTTATTCTGATGTCATCTAAAATGGCCAAAACATCAACTACAATGTTATGGTCAGATTAAAAATGGGACCAAAATGGGTCTAATAAAGACTAGAATTCAAGAAAAAAAGGATTCTAAATTCACCTCAGAAATAGCACTGAACACGGAACAACATAAATGCATCTGCTCGCTAAATTTGCACTTGAGGTAGGATTTCCCCCAAACTTACTCCCGGCATTTAGCACTATTTTTATGGATTTTGCACTAAGAAAAAGCGCTAAATGTAACAGAACACAAATAGAGAGCATGGGTGCATGCTCAAGCTCACTAAATGTGCTCTTGTGGTACAATTATTCCCCCAAATTACTGTTTTGTTATTCATCTGTAATTCAGCATCAAGGAGTAATGTAGAATTACCAAAATTACTCTAATTACTCCAGCTTGATTGATATTCCACAGAGGTCTTACTAACCTCATTCTCAGCCTATCTTCGGACAACCAGGAATGCAACACCAGCAGTAACACTGGTTTTAAAGGTGCTCGAGTAAATGGAATTCCAGCCATCAAGAAAAAATTGAAACATTAGGGAAGCTGAAATGGAACATTAATCTTTGTTACAAAACATGTTTCAACATAATTTAGGTGATATTTTAGAAAAACGACAACAAGCTGTATACCGCCTGGGTTTGCAAGGTACAAGTATTTAGCAGCCTAAAACCTTAACACACATATAACAGTTAATAGTGTTGCAAGGAAGAGCAACAAATGCATGCTTTTCTCTTCTTGGTAAGTTTTTCAAAAAGAGAACACAGATCCCAGAAAGCTGATCAACTAGGAATGATCAACACTGAGCCTGTGTGAGAAACAATGGTGGTTGCATTTGGGCAAGGTAGGGTGGTCCAGAGTCCATCAGAGCTTCTACTGCGGATTTATGGGCTTTATACATGCTATACCCATGGCTATTCTATGAGACATTCTTGTGTTTGTGACAGGGTTCAGTTGGCATCTCTATTAGTCACCTTCAACTCACGCTGCTGCAGTTAGGTCCACTACCCACAATACCCTCACCTAAAACAAGCACCATTGGTATACCCTAATTTGCACTCTATTCCAAGTTTCAGATGACCTCTTTCTCTTTCTATGATGTGCTTTTTTACCTCTGCCCATTTATCTCTTCACTTTCCCCTCCCTTTCATAATTTTTTTCCCTCGTTTTTTTTAGTCTGAACATGGCATTGGAAGCCTTTTCCTTTTCTCTGCAGCTTATACTCACTCTCCACCCTTATTGTCTCCTCTACCTTACACTTTACATTGATGTTCAAATTCACAGAAATTCACAGAAATCTTAGGACCCTCTTGCCTCTTTTTGAATACCTGTCAGTGTAATGCACTACAACATCAAACTTCTCAGTTATCATAACAGTTCACTATCAACTGCGAAAACATTGTTTGTCTTCCTGACAACATTTCACACCTTGTGTGAACATCTACATAATACAGCTAACACAATTCTAATAATGAGTGACTCCAACATTGAAAGGGCAACGACAATTCACTTACAAAATAATTCCTGTCTAATGGGCTCCCTTAGCTTCCCTGAGCATTGCAAAAGTCCAACCCTCCGAGCCAGGCACCTAATCGACCTCATCCTACAATATAATTTTCCCCTTTAGATCTCTCCATCACTCCAGTATCTTGGATCAACAATACATTTACAAGGCTAATACTTCAACATACCCTCAACCATTTCAACAAATTCTCTAAATGCTTGATGTTCATCATAGTATGTGTCCCCTTAATGATTAGACATCTCAAATAATCCTCACAATATCACAAACCAATATTACTTCAAATGCAAGATGATTCTAACTTACCTAATACCACTAAAGTTTTAAAAAGTCTCCACGAAAAACGACATGTGCAGAACTTACTTCTGTCAATTCCTCACCCAGCTGAAACAAGAAGGAAGAAGACTTCAACTACGCTGTCTGAAAAGTCACAAGGGAATAGACAAACAATCCTGTAAGTCACAACCAAATCTAAGAGAGAAATCCGTGCCACTAAGAAATCATTCTACACTAATCAGATTGCCTCAGCAGAACATTTCCACATAGATTTTTCTTAAAATCTACAGAGTTTCATCCTTCAGTAGCAGCCAGATACACTCTAACTTAAACTCTCAATCATTGTAAAATAAACTGGATTCATACTTTCCTCAGAAAATTCAATATATTAAAAAAGAACCATCAAATGTTCCCTAAACTATTGTAGTGAAGAACCTGTTCCCCCTCACCACTTTCATTGCAATTTGTGATACTTGAAGCTAATCTCACCCAATGACATCATTAAGAGAGTATGAAAATGAAACCATCTGGCTCAATAGTAGATGCATGGCTTGCCAAACTCAAAAGCAAGCACTGGAGCCTTAGCTGAAGGCATCGCCTGCATGTCCAAGGCTTCCCTATAAAGAGGTCACTTCCACAACACTCTAAATCATACCATTATTTAACATACTCAGAAAAATAAATCTTAATGCCTCCTCTTCAAACAACTCCTGACCCATTTTGACACTCTCTTTCCTGATGATAATCATTAAAGCAGAAATAGTCATCCAAATCCAGAACTTCAACCTGCTTGTCATCACACAATGTAGATTGTAATGTGCATGAGAGAAAAAGTGTTAAACCTAGCATACCAAAATCACCAAGTGGCTTTTTGGACCTCTCACCTGCATTTGGCTGTTTAGGTCACCTGAAACTTTGGTTTAACACAAAGGTCTTCAATCTGTGGGGCGTGACATCATTCCTGGGGGGGCGCGCACTTCGTCTGATTGTTTCACCATCCCTCGTGTACTTTCCGACGTTGAAAGTACGTTTGTTTCCTTTCCTTTCCATGGAGCTCTCTGATTGGCAGATAAGAGCATAGCAGCCAAATCAGGAGCCTGCACCATGAACTATGACGTTTAACAAATCACAGGACAGCAGCTGAAGGAGATGGAAATGCCGCCGATTTTTGCTTCAAAAAGCTCCAGAATGTGCACTACTTTGGAGTTAGTGGCACTTTTCCACTGCTGCCTTTCACCTCCGTTTGCTGCTGTTTGGATTCTGCTTGCTGCCTTTCACCTCGTGGATCCTGCCCTTTGCCTCCTGTGTCCTGCCCTTTGCCTCTTGGCCCCTGCCAACGACGTTCCCAGGACGAAAGACAGACATTACAGGTAAGCCTGAACAGCTTTTGTAGTGTCTTGTAGTAATTATCCACTTTGGCTCGTGGCACACAGGGCATGCCGTTATATACTAAATATGTGCATGTCCCCGTGGTGTTAAACACAGGAGTTCGTTATTTGTTAGGTTGTCCAATCTAGAGGAATCACTGGGTTCCCAGGGGCTGAAAGACTCAAGATGCAGGAAAAAGGGAAGGAACAGCTGAAGAGAAATCGAAACTGCACTGTGAAACAAGGAGTCGAGGCTATTTACTTTTAATTGATCTGATGATGCAGGAGAAACACTTCACTCAGGCATTAAGTTAAGAGAATACGTCTTCCATATTGTTTTACTTAAAGGTCAGGAAAGAGCCAACAAAATAAATTAGGACAAACAGAACCAAATCACAACAAACTATTAATCATCATTATAAAGATCCATTGAATCGTTACAGGGGTGGTGGAGGGTGATTTTGTAGCAGTGCAGCAGTTGTGAAAGCACTGCAGAGTTCCCCAAAAATCCAGTCGCTTTCAGGTAACAATAAAGGCGCCAATATGTTGTGATTAAGGTACCTGCTGGAAAGAGATGGGGTTTTGTCTAGTGCCAGTTGTGACTCATGAGAACTCAAAGAATGTATATATGCAGATCACAGAGCAGTATTTTATGTGCATAGCTCAGTGGCATACTGCCCTTGTAACAGAGCTCCTTTTGTTACTGTGCAATTGATTTATAATCTAGCACAGTGAGCTATGAACTGCCATCAAACAGCGGCATGCAAACTGCATGGTACAGGTTAGAAAGTTATGTGTTTCTAATTTTGGTAAAGACGATTTGTTGGGGTAGAAATACATTATTGATAGTAAAATCAACCCTAACCACTGTGTTACATTCTGAATCCTGAGTTTGTGCCCCCCCCCCCCCCTTGACCAAGCACTGTTAAAAAATGCCTACCGGCATGGGTGACGTGAATCCTACACCTTGTAGTTCCCTTTGTCAACACTTTCTATTTACTGATTTACATGTGTATGGTTGTGATGTAAGGTTCTCCAAACAGTTGATAAAAAGGTTAATCTCTTTCCCCCATGGTAAATCCTCATGCATACAGACAAGCCCACTGAGGCTGTAAACCTTGTTGACTCCATAGGCCTGATGTACTACTATTCCAAATAGCGATTACCTAATTGCGATTCTCTGTGAATCACAATTGGGTAATCGCTATTCTAATGTATAAAACTCCATGAGTTTCATTTAGCGTTTCCTAATGGGTCGCAAATTGCCTTAACTCATTAATATTAATGAGGTAGGTTGCAATTTGCGACCCATTAGTAAATGCAGAAATCACACGGATGGTGGCCTGCTGAGGTCAGTAGACCACCATGTCTGTCACTGGTTTTAAATAAAGCTATTTCTTTTTTAATGCAGCCTGTTTTCCTTAAAGTAAAACGGGATGGGTTTAAAAAAGGAAAGATGGAAAGTTTTTAAAATTATTTTAAGGAGGCTCCCTTCCCATTTGTCAATGGGTTACTACCCACTTGAACTAGGTAGTAAAATGCAACTGTTTTGCGACCGCATCTCAGTCAAAACATTCTTGCATATTGCGGTATTAGGAAGGGATGTCCTGAACATGCCCCTTCCTAATATCAACTTAATATGTTTTCGCAATTCCAAATTGCGATTCAGTTTTATGTTACCAAACTGGAAATTGGAATTCATTCATACCAAAACGCATTTTATCAGTCGTGCAGAATCTGGCAGTTTGCGACCGATAAAACGCATGATACATATTGCAGCATTTCTCTAACATACCATTATGCCACCCCACTATACATGGTTCTATGTTGACACTCTATGCTACTCTACTCCAAAACCCTCTACCGTACAACTCTCCACCCCACACCACTGTCCACTACGTCACTAAATTTTAGCCATGTGGATACAGGCACTAGCCTTGTGGCACTTTTCGCTAAAGGTTTCCCATCAAAGCATTTCTGATGTGGTTGGTGATTGAGTATCTATGCTGTCTTGTAATTTATTGACCTTTCTTGACTTTGCAGGCCACAATTCCTCAGGGTGAATGCTTGATTTCTATTGGATGTTTCTTTGTAATTTTCACATGTGACGTATTAGTTACATACAGTGAACTGAGTCGCCTCTAGGTGTCTTATGAGTTGCGGTTGTGGGTGGTGTTTATGATGGACCCGAGATGAGAGCTCTGGAGTTGACACTCGGAAGTGCAAGTTTATCATAGTACCTTCTTCAGTGTCATAACTTTATTAATTGAAGTTGCCCAGTTTGAGCCATTTCCATGTTTAGTCGATGCTCTTGAGGAAACAGAGTTAATAAAAAATCACCTGACATCACTCACCGACAGTTTTCACAAGTATTTTCCAGAGGAAAACAATCATATTAATGACTGGGTCTTTCAACCATTTCTGGCAGATGGGGGTATCCATCTCCCAATTCGCATGCAGGAAGAACTAATTGATCTCCAGAGTGATCGCACACTGCAGATGCAATGTAGCAAACTCTCCTTGGGGGAGTTTTGGCTGAAAATGCCTGAAGAACATTCAGCTTTGAGGGAAAGTGCTATCAAAACTCTCTTGCCTTTCAGCACATCATATTTATGCGAGATTGGGTTCTCAGCACTTGCGGTATTGAAGACTAAGGACTGCCGCCCGCCAAGCGGGAACCGCCGAATGACCGCACCGCGGTCAAAAGACCGTGGCGGCCATTCTGGCTTTCCCGCTGGGCCGGCGGGCGACCGCCAGAAGGCCACCCGCCGGCCCAGCGGGAAACCCCTTTCTACGAGGATGCCGGCTCCGAATGGAGCCGGCGGAGTCGAAGGGGTGCGACGGGTGTAGTGGCACCCATCGCGATTTTCAGTGTCTGCTTTGCAGACACTGAAAATCTTAGTGGGGCCCTGTTAGGGGGCCCCTGCAGTGCCCATGCCAGTGGCATGGGCACTGCAGGGGCCCCCAGGGGCCCCACGACACCCGTTACCGCCATCCTGTTCATGGCGGTAAGGGGGTCGGAATCCCCATGGCGGCGCTGCAAGCAGCGCCGCCATGGAGGATTCCCTGGGCCAGGGGTAAACCGGCGGGAAACCACCGGTTGCCCTTTTCTGACCGCGGCTTTACTGCTGCGGTCAGAATGGCCAAGGAAGCACCGCCAGCCTGTTGGCGGTGCTTCTGTCATTTTAGCCCTGGCGGTCGCCGACCGCCAGGGTTAGAATGACCCCCTAAGTATCGCTCAAGAATGGAAGTGGAGCACAACCTTAGGCTGGCAGTTTCAAAAATTCATCCACAAATTGACCGTCTCTGTGGTGATAAATAGGCACACCCGTCACATTAGTTTTGAAAGTATTATGTCAAATTCTGTGTCTTAGTGAAAAATAAAGCCGCATTGTAAATTGTTCTTTGCAAACATTTTCTTGGAGGCTTTTCATTAGAACTGTGTAATAAGCACTGGTGCTCTCAAACCTTCAGTTTATTAGACACTCTGAATTTGTATAATAATGTTTCCCATATATGATCTGGACTCTGCGGGTGGGGGTTGCCGTCGATGATGCAGAGTACCAGCTTCCAGAAATTTGCGTCAGTTGGTGGGGGGGCTCGATGCCTAAAAATATTTAGAAGGGGGGCTCAGTATAAAAAAGTTTGAAGACCTCTGGTTTAACATTTCTGAAAAAGCATGAGTATGGGTTAATTCCTCCTTATAAGAACAAAAGCAGCAAATAAAATTTGATCGTTATGTCTTGGAATTAACCACCATGGTATGTGTGATCCCCAAAGATCAACACTCTTCCTACTCCTTTTCAACTTATTCCTCCATCCTCTAGCCCACCTGATCAGTTTGAAATACCTCAAATGACAGTTTTTTGACAGATGACACACAACTTCTAGAAGTCCTAAGCAAAACCTTCAACACTGAAGCACTCACCAAATGCTTTCTCCTGGTCAAACACTGGTTGAACTTGAATGGCCTTTGCTTAAGCAGAGATAAGACAGAAATCGTAATACTAAACAATGACAAATCATCTCTTCCAAATATCTCTCAGCCTCATTCACTTGACCAGCCCCCTTCCCCAGTCAACATTGTGCGCAATTTTGAAGACTTATTGATGCATAATTAGCTTTCAGCTCTTAAATTCAAGCAACAGTCAAAGCAATAAACTACCACTTATTTGCTACTTCTAAAATGATCCTCTCCTATCCGTCCAACACAGAAAACTACCAGTCCAAGTAGCTGTCCTATTAAGGATATTGTATTGCACTATACCCAAATCTCTCAAACAAAGACATTGCAAAACTTCAACTTGTGAAAATTGACCCATAAGGATAGTTTTCATACTGAAGAAAATGTATCATGTTTCCTCCATCAAGGCAAAGCTATTTTGATTAAGCATTGACAACTAAATACAACATAAGGTCCTCTATCTTATGTGGATAGCCATCAACACAGAAAATCCCGGATAACAATCAGACATCTTCAAGATCCATCAAACATCAGTGGTGCTATGTTCTACCAAAATGATAATCCCTAAAGGGAGACGAGCGAGATTTGGAGGCAACATTCTAAATGTGAATGGAGGAAAACTCTGAAACATGCTTTCCATTAAAACCATGCCAAATCTTTCAAAAATTCCCTAAAACAACGGCAACTATTAAGACAATAATTATTCATCAATGTTGCTTCAGAAATCCAAGGTACTCCAATTAGTCCTACGGCATCTTTTCATATGTTCTCATACTGATGAGATCTCTGCAAATGAGCTGTCCACAGTCCCACCAGCTTTCTACAAACATTATAATATGTATCTATAGACCAATACTATACCACAACCACCTTTTCTCTGCCAGTATGGCCCGCTATGCCTCCCATTCTCCATCTACACCCCATTTTAACTTTTCTCTATCTTTGTTCTCTGTACTATAATCAATGTTTAACTTGCACCTTTTGCCTCCTCTCTGGCTATGCTCTTCCTTTCTTTCAACAGATTGCTACAAGGATACTTGCATTGTTTACTATTGTCGAAGTTTATCATGCTACTATTAGAAACTGGTTTTTGTCACATTTGCTGTGTGTAGAAGATAGACCCCGGGACATTTGCTACACACGAAAAATATTAATAATAGTTAATAAATAAACACATTATTACTTTGTGTATTGTTCTATTTATATATAAAAATGTGTAGGGCACCACATTTCACATATGCCTCAAGCCAAGAAGCTGTAGCTCATTCAATGTGCTAAGCAACAGAGAAAATACTTACAATACTTTCTGTACAGTGGTCTGCTGCCTTTTGGCTAGGTTTGCACTATAGACATTCCATATACAAACATACTTCGTGAATACAAACTCTAAATGCAAAGTTTGTACTGGAGGGAGCAGGTCCATTCTCTTGTCCAGGCTGCTTTCAAACACTCACCTGCCACAGCATTCTCTCTGCCCTAGGCAACAGTGAGATCTGAGAGCTACAGATCATAGTACAGAGCAGGCCTGAAAAAAGAAAGCTAGAGCTTTGAAATGCTAAACACATGCCAGCCATGAGGTCTAACACATAGCAGAAGTTTTAGAAGTATCTAATTTAAAACCCTAGCCTTTATCCCGACCTAGAAGCCTAAGAGCAAGCATTATCTGTTTGCACCCTTGTAAAGTTTAATATCACTTAATTTCAAGACGTTCTTCAGATATCCCACTTGTTCCTTTATTGTATGCATGTCCACAGTCAACAGGACTTACTCAAATATACTTAATGAACAAACAGTATTTTTCTTTACTGTAATAAAGTGTTACTGTGGCAGTATCTGTCATATGTCAAGCCATTTTCTCAGAAAGCCAGTAGAGCTAATGAGTCAGCCATACGTAAGGTCAATATCCCTGAAAGGTAGACTGGGGCAGAGTCACTCCAATATCAAATCAGCACTTGTCAACGGTTAATAGAAGTAGGAAAACTTCTAGTCACATATTCAGTATGCTTTAAGAAGGGCAATAGGGTTGGGACTGTGGGTACTACCAGTCACAAGACAGGCTTGGACCTCCTATGAAAAGGTGAAGTGGCAGGGGTTGGTGCACCACTGAAAAGCTAGCAGGGCTCAATGTTGCAGAGAATTCACAGTCACTCATGTCAGGTCAGACACATCTGGAGATGGTCCTTGCCAATCGTTTTTTGGGGTTGCAATACTTTGATGCCAGCTATTAAACATACCATTCACAAACATCTGTCTGTCCTCGACCCTTTAGAGTCATGATATCAGCATTCTGCACCATACTTAGAACCCTACATTCTATTGTCAGACGTTGTGATATTACATTAAGGAATGCACCATGGGATTCTGATCAACAACTCCTTTTTCATCTTTATTTGGGAAAGAAGTATAGGGTCTGCGCCGAATATACCCATGGAAACCACCCTTACCTCAAAAACGCATCATGTAAACAGCCCAGTACCTCATCACATTTCTGGGTGCATAAGTCATCTTCTACCACAATTCATCAACCAATAAATATTCCCAGATCAACTTGGTCAAATTCACATGCTGAAACCATCTGGAAAGGTTAAGCATACCAGTTGTGCTGATGCACCTTGGAGGTCAACTATATGCTGTGTTGCCGGCCCTGCTGGGCACATTTCCTTCTGTTGAATGAAGTCCCAAATACCTTTCCTTCCAACTTTATTGCCTTACTACCAAGGTTCTCCGAACTTGTTTCCTTGAGTGTGACAATGCATGCACATATTTTTCAGATACATTGCTGATGTCTGCTGCTCTTTGGGGCCCTTAAGCAACTCGACTGGGCAGAATTGCAGAGCCAGTGGTGTCACCAATCAGACTACCCCAGCATCTTAGTTTTGACTCTGTTTGACCTTGCAGCCTTTCTGTTGGCCTAGCTTCATGTTCTGACCCATAATATAACCACACAGCTAAACTTACATAGTGGAGAAGTGTGGCTCAATGGTTAGAGCGGCAGACCCTGATGCAGAAATCTGGCCCGGGACCAGTGTTCAATTCCTGCCTCGGCGGGTCTTGGGCTCAATTTCCTCAGACCTGATAATTCTCGCATCAGTGCCTAATCTAATTCATGGGTCCCACTCTGTAACTCTGGGCAATAGCTTGCTTAATCTCCACAACGGCCCCAACAGTGCTGGGATGCCTGGCTTCACCTTGGAGATTGGCCAGGAGTGGGCACCTCACAGGGAAAAAGCCAGGAGGGGTTCCACAGCGGTATGCGTACAGCGCGTTGAGACCCTAATGGGTGAGTAGTGTGCTATACAAGTACGAAGTTTTACAGTTTTTTAAGTTCACTCTATAAAGTTTATTGTTCAACTATTAGCTCTATATACTAGGTTTACATTGATTTCTTCGTGGTATCTTCAGCTTCAATAATACATTTTTTTCTGAAACAGGTAGCAGGAAGTGGCTTTGAAGCAGCTGCCATACTCTTGACCAATGCCCATTGATGGGGGTTAAACATTTCCATCATCTTTTTCTTTTAATAAAATTATTTTATTTAACAAAATGTTTGTCTTAGAGAAAATGAAGCAAAGCTATTCCTGCCCAGAGACAAAAAGGCATTAAATTGAGTTTAGTGATTTCACTAGTAAAATTAAAAACCTTATATTTTGTCTGAAAGGAGAGTTTTTTAGAAGTCAAACACCGGGAGAAATTTAAAGGCCATAGCATTACCGACATTTAGGACCGGATTACAAGTTTGGCGGTCCGAGGACTGCCATGGCAGTGGTGGAGATCCAACCACCACCGTGTTGGCGGTCTGACCACTGTATTCGTTGTTGGTGGTTTTCTGAACTAGAGACTGCCGGAGTCCCGCTGACACCAACAGCCATCCACCGACCGCCTTGACAGTGGCTAGGGAAAAGCAGCTATCACAGGGCGGTATAGACAAGGGTACCTCTGTGTACATTACGATGTGCTGTTCCACCGAGCCAACTGTGGCAGCAGAGACCGCTTTCTTTGAGATGGCGGAATCGAAGAATATGGGGTGCTAACTCCCACATTTCCTTCTTTTCCCATCAGTCTCCAAAATAAAATACAGGTCAGTACAATTTGCATTTTTCTGCCATTGACTGGACTGGACATATATGGCCCAGTCTCCAGCAATGGAATGGTCAATGCACAAAGTATTTTTACACACATATAATGCATAAGTGCACCTTTCGGTCAAAATGTACACACCTGTAGCAACACAAATATAAAAATATACCTTGTATTTCTGACCGCGTCCCCCGCCGGTCAACCGCCATCAAGTACACCCCTGCTGGGCCAGCAGTAACATTGTTATACGTCGGGCGGGATACCATTGACTTGGCAGTCCAACCGCCAACCTCGTAATCAGGCCTTCAGTCAGTAAAACAAACATGGAGAGTCCAATTGATAATAAAAAAATGTAGATCTTGAGGTCTTCTCCTATTATTTCGAAAGATTTCCAGATTTCCAGATTTCACAGAAATATGCATGAGTATGTATGAAAGATTAAACAGGATTTAGGTTCCCACGAGTACCTCACCTTCATACTCAGTACTGCAGTGTTCACCCTGGAAACAGTCATCTCGGATTAAGGCCCATGTTTATACTTTTTTAGCGCCGCATTTGTGTCATTTTTTGACGCAAAAGCAGCACAAACTTGGAAAATACAATTGAATTTTTAAGTTTGCGACTTTTTTGTGTCAAAAATCGGCGCAAATGCGGCGCTAAAAAAGTATAAATATGGGCCTAAATGTGCAAAAGGTTTTGTATGCAAGGACTGGGCATAAGGGCACAATCTTATACACCAAAGCCAGGTGTATGCCTAAATAACTACTAATCGGTAACATATTTCATATCGTAATCACAGTCACAGGCAAACAGAAGAGCAAATGCGTGAATGAGGATCACACAATTTACAAACCGTCTGATCCAGGGCTTCCCATAACAGATTCTGGACTCAAAACCCATTGTAGATGACACAAAACAATTTCTCTGCATGGGAGGCCTTTGTATTGTCACCAGCCTTACCTAATAACCACTGATACATATCCCCTGTTCTGAAGGCAAAGGGATGTCAAAGCTACAGAACACTGTACCATGAAGAATTGGGAAAATTCGGACAACACCGGGCGTTTGAAATGCTAATGAGATGCCATTAGTATAGTCTAAAACCTTTGTAAAGAATACCTTTTAAAAGTGTCTGATGTCAGCTCTATCTTTGATGCTAGGCAAGACGCCCACAGTGCTCCAGCAACTGCTAACATACATAAGAAATGTGTATGAAATAGGTTTGTTTGAGGAGAATATTCATGCATTTGAAACCTAGATGACTTTCAATAGGTCTTCTGAAGGTGCGGGAACAGTGAAAGTGTACTTTGCGAAAAAATATACCTTAGCGGTGGCTAATTCATGGCTCAAGAAGATTTTTAAAATATTGGTCTCCAAATGTTACCTCATCCTCCAAACGTTACACAATTCATATAAATAGACTGCTGCCAAAAGCATACCTTTGTGAAAAACAAAATTATTCAAAAACTGCTTTATTGAATATCATCTTTAAAAATAGTCTAGAATACATTTTAAAAGATACATACATATTCATGACAAACCGCTTTAATGTGAAATAAATCTACTAGTAAAGAATTCCACTGTTTCTAGATAGCACCAGAAAAGCATGGGCATTTACCGTCCTGGTAAAATTTGGACTTGTGACATAGCAAGCTGAATTATATTAGATGCACAAAGGGACTTATCTCTAGAGAGAAAATGGTGGAAACTGATATAAACTTTGAGTTAAACTGTTAGCATCAATTTGGATAAGTGCCTACTTTTCAGATTTGTTCTATTCATGAGTGCTTAAAACTATTTCTATTATTTTCTTGATCATTTCCTTTGATTGAGTTGTATGCTGTTCTTTTATACTGAGACTTTAATGAAGAGTTTTTTTCCAATTTTTACCATCAATTTCTGTTATTAGTTCCCATTACCATTGCTCCACTCTGACAAGCCATCTTTCAAGAAAACAACCTAGAAACTCATTGGAAAAAAAACAAAGTTTAATGTTCTAGATAGGTGTGATAAAATTATCTGTTTTTCTCTTTTAGTTTTAAAAAACAAACCTAGAAACTCACTCACTCAGCATGCACTGCTTATGACCTCACATATTACATGTTCTATGACATCATTTATGACTTCACTGATGAGATCTCAAATGTGTGTGTTTATATATATATATATATATATATATATATGTATATATATATATATATTCGCTGAAAAAAACAAAGGTTACAGGGATTTTATAGTTTGGAAATAGAATTTCAAACTTTAGAAATTCACTTTAAAAAAATCAGACGTTACAGGGCCATGTAGGAGGCTGGCCTGGTTTTTAGTGGGTACCTAAGTTACTTACACCTTATACAAGGTCCAGTTATGCCTTTTTAGTAAAATGTAGACAGTGTCTAGAAGCCAGGCTCTCTAGGCATAGTGTGGATGAGCAGCCAAGGCCACATTATTCATACAGAACTCACACGCATGAAAGAAAATACTCAGTGTTACAAAAGAAAAGGTACTTTATTTTGACAACACAAATGCCAAAAATACCTTAGAGACTATACTCTCTTAGGAGGTAAGTAATATACACAGTATACACACTAGAATGCAAAAATAGCTGTAAACACAGTGCAAATAGTGAAAATCACAATAGTTAGAAATGGGCTTAGGGGGAACACAATCCATATACTGAAATAGTGGAATGCGACAGTCGGTTTTCCACCTGTAGTGTGTAGAGGGGCACTGGGAGCGTTAGAAAACACCAAAGGTAAGTAATAGAACTCTCCCTAG
Source organism: Pleurodeles waltl (assembly GCF_031143425.1). Classification (NCBI taxonomy): domain Eukaryota; kingdom Metazoa; phylum Chordata; class Amphibia; order Caudata; family Salamandridae; genus Pleurodeles; species Pleurodeles waltl. The sequence continues at coordinate 1,115,852,994 of NC_090448.1, read as the reverse complement.
AGCCCAGGAAAGCAGGAGTAAATCACAGTAACTTTCCTAGGGCAAACAAGAACACGTTATAGAAAATACTGCAGGAACCAGAATAGACTGCAAGACCCCAACAATGGATTCCTGGACCTGAAGACCTGTGGAAGAAGGGTTCCAAGTCCAAGAAGCAGGGAGAACAGGAGCCCCTGCTAACCCAGATGAAGGTGCAAAAGAAGAACCACCAGTGAAGAAGAACAGCCACTACTGAACCCTAGAAGATAAATGCGGTTTCCTGGTTGGTGCAGATGATGTCCCACGCTGGATGGATGACTGCAGTCTGGTTTCAGTCCCTGGATTCCATCAACAAGCCTTGGCACACGCAGAGGGTTAGCGGAAAATGGCGCTGACCAGGAGGGACCTAGTGGCTTCAACCCAGGAGGGGAGACAGAGGGGGCTCTCAGCAACTCAGAGAGCCCTCAGAAGACCAGGCAGCGTGCACAGGAGTCCCACAGCATGGGGATAAAGAAGGTGCAAAAGGAGGCTCACGCAGCACTACACAAAGGGATCCCACGCTGCCGAAGAACCACGCAGGAGGCTGTGCATCACAGGAAGGAGTGCTGGGGGCCGGAGCTGCAGAGTGCACAAAGAACTTCATGAAAGGATGCCACAAGCCTTGGCCACTGCAAAACACACGGTGCACGGGGGTACTGTCTTACATGGGGAGGCAAGCTCTTACCGCCACCAAAGTTGGACAGCTGAACTTCAGGACGGTTGGGACCACTTCAGTCCACCACCTGTGCTGTTGGATCCACACACTTCTTCTGGAGAGGGGACCCAAGCCACCGGTCGTCTCTGAGAGGGGTGCCTGCTGAAGCAGAGAAGTGACTCCTACACTTCAAGGGAGATTCCTTTGTTCTTCTGGTGCAGGATGAAGACTGGCTGTCCTATGAGGATGTACGATTGGGAAATAGCTGCAATTGCTGGCAGGAGCTGAAGATACAATGTTGCAGAAGTCATCTTTGCTTCTTTGTTGCATTTGTAGTTTCTAAAGGGTCCAGATGCAGTTTCTTCAGTAAGAAGGTGAACTAAAGGATGCAGATGATTCCTGCTGGAGTCTTGCAATCTGAATCTGAGGAAACACCCAGAGGAGAGACCCTAAACAGCCCTGATATTAGGGTTGGTCAGCTAACAGATAAGCACCTATCAGGGGAGGGCTCTAACATCACCTGCTAGCACTGGCCACTCAGATGCTCCTAGAGTGCCCTGCCAACTTAGAATCCAAGATGGCAAAACCCAGGGAGGCTCTGGAGGAGCTCTGAGCACCACCCCTGGGGTGGTGATGGACAGGGAAGTGGTCACTCCGCTTTTCTTTGTCCAGTTTCATGCCAGAGCAGGGACTGGGGGTGCCTGAACCAGTGTAGGCTGGGTTATGCAAGGAGGACACCATCTGTGCCCTTCAAAGCATTTCCAGAGGCTCTGGGAGGCTACACCTCCGAGGCCTGTAAAGCCTATTTCCAAAGGGAGAGGGTGTAACATCCCTCTCCCAAAGGAAATCCTCTGTTCTGCCTTCCTGGGCTTGAGCTGCTCAAGCAACAGGAGGGCGGAAACCTGTCTGTGAGGTGGCAGCAGCTGGGGCTCCCTGGCAAACCTCAGAAGGCTGTAATGGCAGTACCAGGGGTCCTCTAAGGAGCCCACAGAGTGCATGCAATCATATAACCAATGCTTGCAAAAGCCTTGGGGTATGATTCCAACATGTTTGATACGAAGCATGGCCATATTGGGAGTTACCATTGTGAAGCTGTACATAGGTACCTATGTAAAATGCACGCATAAACTGTTGTCCCCGCACTCACGAAGTCTGGGAAAATGGTCCTGCATGACATGGGGGCACCTCTGCTAGTGCAGGGGTTCCCTCACACACAGGTATTCTGCACTCAGCCATCAGGGTTGGAAGGCCTGGGATATGGGTGTCTTATAAGTGACCTAGTGCAGTGTAAATGGCAGTGAAAGGGTTCATGCACCATTTCACACAAGCTGCAATGGCAATCCTGTCGAAGCATTTGCATCCGCTCCCTATGGGTGGCAAAATAAATACTGCAGCCCATAGGGATCCCTTGGAACCCAAATGCCCTGGGTTCCTAGGTACCATATACGAGGGACTTATAAGGGGGATTCAGTATGCCAATTGTGGGTGAAATACTGGGTTACCAGTAGCCTATAACCATAGTTTATGGGAAAGAGCATAACTACTGACAAACAGGCTGAAAGTGGGGGTAACCATGCTAGAAAGAGGCTACTTTCCTACAGGACGAATTTACTTGCAGAAAACTGGAGAAATTGGGCAGTTATAGTTAGATATTTCAATTAAATATGACTTGTGCCCTTAGGTAACTATAACTCGTGCCCTCTGACGCTTTTTATAACATCAATAAAAATATCAATGAAACATTAGAAGTCAAATTATTGAAGAAAATATTGTGTATAGCGGGGGCGTGAGTTATAGTTACCTTAGGCCTCGAGTTATAGTTACTTGAAATAATGTATATAAACAAAAACATACATACATGTTACCATTTAAAAAAACTAAGTTTACAAGGTCCTTATAGTTAGGCTCACAATTTAAACGTAGAAAACCATGGGAACTTGCCTGTTATAGTTAGAGTTATCTCAAGTAACTATAACTCGAGCCCTAGGATAACTATAACTTGCGCCCCTGCCATGCACAGCTTTTTCATCAAAATGTTACCTCAAATATTACATTGAGATTATCAATTATGTTAATAAAGCTGACATGAGTGCCGTAATTTGTGGGGTAATTAGCAGTGCATGGTGGGGGATGAGTTATTGATACCTTAGGGTACGAGTTATAGTTAATTGAGCTAACTCTAACTTTCTATGGTTTTGTACGTTTAAAATGCGAGCCTAACTATAATTTTTTTTAATTCTATTTCCTATCTATAATGTCCCTGTAACCTTTGTTTTTTTCAGTGAATTTCCGTGGTTTTTTTTAACGTATAGTCATTTTCATCACTGTTAGACCTGACATGCCTTAGGGTGGTCACCCCTAAATTTTGCTGGCTTTTAGACTCTGCACACTTTACCACTGCTAACCAGTGCTAAAGTGCATATGCTCTCTCCCTTTAAACATGGTAACTTTGGATCATACCCAATTGGACTATTTAAGCTGCTTATAGCCCCTAGTAATGTGCACTATATGTGCCTAGGGCCTGTAGATTAAATGCTACTAGTGGGCCTGCAGCACTGGTTGTGCCACCCACTTAAGTAGCCCCTTTACCTTGTCTCAGGCCTGCCATTGCAAGGCCTGTGTGTGCAGTTTCACTGTCACCCCGACTTGGCATTTAAAAGTACTTGCCAAGCCTAAACCACCCTTTTTCTACATATAAGTCACCTCTAATGGGTGCCCTAGGTATCCCTAGGGCAGGGTGCTGTGTGGGTGAAAGGCAGGACATGTACCTGTGTAGTTTACATGTCTTGGTAGTGTAAAACTCCTAAATTCGTTTTTACACTACTGTGAGGCCTGCTCCCTTCATAGACTAACATTGGGGCTGCCCTCATACATTGTTGAAGTGGTAGCTGCTGATCTGAAGGGAGTAGGAAGGTCATATTTAGTATGGCCAAAATGGTAATACAAAATCCTGCTGACTGGTGAAGTTGGATTTAATATTACTATTTTAGAAATGCCACTTTTAGAAAGTGAGCATTTCTCTGCACTTAAATCTTTCTGTGCCTTACAATACACGTCTGGCTAGGTTTAGTTGGCAGCTCCTTGTGCATTCACTCAGACACACCCCAAACACAGGATACTCAGCCTCACTTGCATACATCTGCATTTTGAATGGGTCTTCCTGGGCTGGGAGGGTGGAGGGCCGGCTCTGACACAAAGGACTGCCACACCCCCTACTGGGACCCTGGCAGACAGGATTGAACTGAAAGGGGACCTGGTGCACTTCTAAGCCACTCTTTGAAGTCTCCCCCACTTCAAAGGCACATCTGGGTATAAAACAGGGCCTCTGCCCTACCACCTGAGACACTTGCTGGAGAAGAAACCAGAACCTGCATCCTGCCAAGAAGAACTGCCTGGCTGCTCAAAAGACTCACCTGACTGCTTTCTACAAAGGACTGCTGCCTTGCTGAACTCTTGCCCTGCTGCAGAAGTGCTTGGATAGAGCATGCCTCCTGTTCCCTGAAGTCTCAGGACCAAAAAGACTTCCATCTTTCAACTGGACTCCTTGTGTGCCGAAAAATTCGACGCATAGCTTGCTCCTCGGTGAAAAATTCACTGCACGCCGATCCGGAAAGAAGGCGCTCGACCCCGCAAGGAAAAGATCGACGCGACGCCTGCGGTGCGACCGGAACTTCAACGCACGGCCCACCTGGACAACAAGGAAATCGACGCAACGCCTGCTGTGAGGGAGAAAATTCCATGCACAGCCCACCGGAACGACGCGCAGCCGGACAACAAGCCCAGCATTCCACGCACAGACCCCGGTACATCTGGTAATCCCACAGAGGAGACCTGTCCGTGCGCCGGAAAACGACGCACGTCTTCCCCGTGTGAAAAATAACGACGCAAGTCCGTGTGTGAAGGGGCGAAACACACACCATTTTTCCACGCATCTCCTCCTCTGCGGCCCTTTGCGGAGATTTTCCACTCCAACCCAGGTACTTTGTGCTTGAGAGAGACTTTCTTAAGTCTTTAAAAAGCAAACACACTTCATATAACTTTTCAGCGATATCTCTATAATTTCTTATTACATCTTTTATCGTTTTGACCTGCAAATATCCAGATAAATATTATATATTTTTCTAAACACTGTGTGGTGTATTTTTGTGGTGCTATATTGTGTTATTGTATGATTTATTGCACAAATACTTTACACATTGCCTTCTAAGTTAGACCTGACTGCTCAGTGCCAAGCTACCAGAGGGTGGGCACAGGATAATTTGGATTGTGTGTGGCTTACCCTGACTAGAGTGAGGGTCCTTGCTTGGACAGGGGGTAACCTGACTGCCAACCAAAGACCCCATTTCTAACAATCACTATACGTTAATCAAACCACTGCTGCACAAGGCCCTTGGACGTGCGTGGCGGCAGTTGGCCACTGGGCCTTGACTGGGGCCAGACCCTGTGTCCAACCCCTCTAACCACCCAAACCTGAGAGAGAGGAAGTGAAAGATTGAGAGAAAGAGAGTGAATTAGGCTTTCATGAATGACATACTTAGAGTGAGATATTGCCAGACAAATTGAAAAGAAAATGTTTATGGTAATTTAAAAGAGTGAGATCACCTTTCAGTATGTAACTTAAATATTTATAGTTGAAATAAAACCAAAGCAGGAAATGACCATAGACTCACCTACAGTAGAACCCTTAACCTTTAGTGGGCATGTCTGAGACCTTAACAACTAGGCCAGAGGTGACTCCTTACTGCACAGTGTCCAGACATAGTTATGATATTCAATCCACAAATTCTGAGGGTAAAAAGACTTCAATGTTCCATCACTAGGAATGTTTAACAGTGAAAACACTAGAAAATGAACAAATACACTGCCAAGAGAGTCTAGGATTTGAACCTTCAGCCTACTGAGTGACAGCACAAGACCTTGACTATTAGGCCAGAAGTGCCTCTGTCCTGCTCTGCATCCAAATTTAACTATAACATTGGTACCAAACATATTGATAGTCTGACCCTTTGAACTCATTTTATGGAGCGACCATTGCAATAATGATCTCTCTCTCATTTCCATCCCATTATGGGATGGAAGAGAGAGAGAGAGAGAAAGAGTCACAGGACTGTGGGGGGAACCTCAAGGGCCTTGTGGTCCTAGCCTGCTCCCGGCATCCTGCGGGAGCCGGCATTGGAACCACAAGCAGGGAGCTGTTTGAAATAGCAGCTCCCTGCTTGCAGGATTAATGGTTTCATTTGGTTCTCTGCACTTATATTTGCATGCACGTAAACAGATGAAAACTTCACTTTCTGAAATTGAGAGCTGTTTGACAGATCTCCCTTGAATAAAATGAAGTGTCTGCTTTGACTTGGTGGAAGCTGTCAAGTTAGAGCAAACAACTATGTCCTGGGGTGAGCACCCCAGACATAGCAGAAGCCGGCTCTGTCGGGTGGTGATCCCCAGGACCATTATTGGCTCCTTGAGGGGAGCCACGTTGCCACCTCCAACTTAAATAGCCCTGTGTAGGTAGTGGTCTCTGAGGTTGGGGGTCTGTAAAGGACCCCCTTCATTCTTTATTGTAGCCCCGGGAGGTAGTAGTGCCTGGGGCTGTGGGGTGTGGTGGGGGGAGCAGTTGGCCCTCCAGCATTTGTTTAAAAGATGTGCCCTGGGGAGATGGCAGTCCCGGGGCTGCGGGGGGACCCTGACGAATTTGTTTAAAAATTGTGACCCGGGGAGATGTCAGGAGGCGCAGCATTCCATCCTGAAGAGGATAGAGACCACTATTGACTGTAGGAAGCTTAGTGCCATCCTGAAGACGATAGAGGCCTACAGGAAGCTCAGTGCCATCCTGAAGAGAATATAGAGCTGCACGGACAGAATCAAGCGCAATGCCATTCTGAAGAGGACAGGGACCTTCATAGACTGCAGGAAACTCAATGCCATCTTAAATAGAATGACCCACTACATCAACTGAAGGAAGTACCTTGGCATCCTGAATAGAAGCTGTCAGGACTAAAGGAAGCACAGTGCCATCTTGTAGGAGTAAGAGCGTTGTCTGGTCTGGAGGAAGCACATCACCATCTTGTACAGGATAGGGTGCTGCCAGGACTGAGGTAACCATAGTGTTATCTTGGAGGGGAAAGGGCACTGCCTGGACTGAATGAAGCAAAGTGGCATCCAGAAGAGAATGAGAGCTGCTGGGACTGGACGAAACAGAGTGCCGTCTTGTAGGGGATGGGGTGTTGCCTGGACTCTCGGATGCACAGTGCCATCTTGTAGGGAATAGGGCACTGCCTGGACTGAATGAAGCACAGTGCCATCCAGAAGCGAATAAGCACTGCCTGGACTGAGGAAGCACAATGCCATCCAGAGGAGAATAAGAGCTGCATGGACTGCAGGAAGCGCAGTACCATCCAGAACAGAATAAGAGATGCATGGGCTGCAGGAAGTGCAGTGCCATCCAGAACAGAATAAGAGCTACATGGACTGCAGAAGCTCAGAGCCTTCCGAAGAGAATAAGAGCTGCATGGACTGCAGGAAGCACAGTGCTATCCAGAAGAGAATAAGATGTACATGGACTGCAGTAAGCGCAGTGCCATCTAGAAGAGAATAAGAGTTGCATGGACTGCTGGACGCAGAGTGCCATGCAGCAGAGAATAAGAGCTGCCTGGACTGCAGAAGCGCAGTGCCTTCCTAAGAGAATAAGAACTGCATGGATGAAGGAAGTGCAGTGCCATCCAGAACAGAATAAGAGTGCATGGCCTAAAGGAAGCACAGTACCTTCCAAATAGAATAAGAACTGCCTGGATTGAAGGAGGCGCAGTGCCATCCAGAAGATAATAAGAGCTGCCTGCACTGCAGAAACACAGTGCCAATCAGAGGGAGGAAAAGATGCATAGATGAAGGAAGTGCAGTGCCATCCAGAACAGAATAAGAGCTGCAGGGACTGCAGAAGCTCAGAGCCTTCCGAAGAGAATAAGAGCTGCATGGACTGCAGGAAGCACAGTGCTATCCAGAAGAGAATAAGATGTACATGGACTGCAGTAAGTGCAGTGCCATCTAGAAGAGAATAAGAGTTGCATGGACTGCTGGACGCAGAGTGCCATGCAGCAGAGAATAAGAGCTGCCTGGACTGCAGAAGCGCAGTGCCTTCCGAAGAGAATAAGAACTGCATGGATGAAGGAAGTGCAGTGCCATCCAGAACAGAATAAGAGTGCATGGCCTAAAGGAAGCACAGTACCTTCCAAATAGAATAAGAACTGCCTGGATTGTAGGAGGCGCAGTGCCATCCAGAAGATAATAAGAGCTGCCTGCACTGCAGAAACACAGTGCCAATCAGAGGGAGGAAAAGATGCATGGATGAAGGAAGTGCAGTGCCATCCAGAACAGAATAAGAGCTGCATGGACTGCAGGAAGTGCACTGCCATCCAGAAGAGAATAAGATGCACATGGACTGCAAGACGCGCATTGCCATCCAAAAGAGAATAAGAGCTGCATGGACTTCAGGAAGCACAATGCCAATCAGAGGAGAATTGGAGCTGCATGGACTGCAGGAAGCACGGTGCTATCCGGAAGAGAATAAGATGTACATGGACTGCAGAAAGCGCAGTGCCATCTAGAAGAGAATAGGAGCTGCATGGACTGCTGGACGCAGAGTGCCATCCAGCAGAAAATAAGAGCTGCATGGACTGAAGGTGGGGCACTGCCATCTAGAAGAGAATAAGATGTACATGAACTACAAGAAGCGAAGTGCCATCCAAAAGAGAATAAGAGCTGCATGGACTGCAGGAAGCACAGCGCCATCTAGAAGAGATTAAGAGCTCCATGAAATGCAGGAAGTGCAGTGCCATCCAGAAGAGAATAAGAGCTGCATGGACTGCAGAAGCGCAGAGTCTTCCGAAGAGAAAAAGAGCTGCATGGACTGCAGGATCTGCAGTGCCTTTCAAAGAGAATAAGATGTACATGGACTGCAGGAAGTGCAGTGCCATCTAGAAGAGAATAAGAGCTGCCTGACTGCAGGACGTGCAGGGTCCTCCAGACGAAAAGTAAGAGGTGCATGGTCTGCAGGAAGCACAGCACCATCTAGAAGAGATTAAGAGCTCCATGGACTGCAGGAAGTGCAGTGCCATCCTGAAGAGAATAAGAGCTGCATGGACTTCAGAAGCGCAGTGCCTTCCGAAGAGAATAAGATGTACATGGACTGCAGGAATTGCAGTGCCATCCAGAAGAGAATAAGAGCTGCATGGACTGCAGGAAGTGCAGTGCCTTCCGAAGAGAATAAGATGTACATGGACTGCAGGATGTGCAGTCCATCTCGAAGAGAATAAAATGTACATGGACTGCAGGAAGTGCAGTGCCATCCAGAAGAGTATAAGAGCTGCCTGGACTGCAGGAAGGGCAGTGCCATATAGAAGTGAATAAGTGCTGCATGGACTGCAGAAGCACAATGCCATCCAGAAGAGAATAAGAGCTGCCTGGACTGCAGGAAACACAGTGCCTTCCGAAGAGAACAAGAGCTGCATGGACTGCAGGAAGTGCAGTGCCTTCCAGAAGAGAATAAGAGCTGCCTGTACTGCAGGAAGAACAGTGTCATCCAGAAGAGAATAAGGGCTGCATGGGCTGCAGAAGCACAGTGCCAATCAGAGGAGAATAAGAGCTGCATGGATGAAGGAAGTGCAGTGCCACCCAGAACATAATAAGAGTGCATGGACTGAAGGAAGCGCAGTACCTTCCAAAGAGAGTAAGAACTGCCTGGATTGTAGGAGGCGCAGTGCCATCCAGAAGAGAATATGACCTGCATGGACTGCAGAAAGTGCACTGCCATCCAGAAGAGAATAAGATGCACATGGACTGCAGGAAGCGCATTGCCATACAAAATAGAATAAGAGCTGCATTGACTGCAGTAAGCTCAGTGCCATCCACAAGAGAATAAGAACTGCATGGACTGCAGGAACGGCAGTGCCATCCAGAAGAGAATAAGAGCTGCATGGACTGCAGAAGCGCAGTGCCTTCTGAAGAGAATAAGATGTACATGGACTGCAGGAACCGCAGTGCCATCGAGAAGAGAATAAGAGCTGCCTGGACTGAGGAAGGGCAGTGCCGTATAGAAGAGAATAAGTGCTGCATGGACTGCAGGAAGCACAGTGCCTTCTGAAGAGAATAAGAGCTTCATGGACTGCAAGATGTGCAGTCCCTTCTGAAGAGAATAAGATGTACATGGACTGCAGGAAGTGCAGTGCCATCCAGAAGAGAATAAGAGCTGCATGGACTGCAGGACGGGCAGTGCCATATAGAAGAGAATAAGTGATGCATGGACTGCAGAAGCACAGTGCCATCCAGAAGAGAATAAGAGCTGCCTGGACTGCAGGAAACACAGTGCCTTCTGAAGAGAACCAGAGCTGCATGGACTGCAGGAAGTGCAGTGCCATCCAGAAGAGAAAAAGAGCTGCATAGACTGCAGGAAGCACAGTACCATCCAGAAGAGACTAAGAGCTGCCTGTACTGCAGGAAGAACAGTGCCATCCAGAAGAGAATAAGGGCTGCATGGACTGCAGAAGCACAGTGCCAATCAGAGGAGAATAAGAGCTGTATGGATGAAGGAAGTGCAGTGCCACCCAGAACAGAATAAGAGTGCATGGACTGAAGGAAGCACAGTACCATCCAAAGAGAATAAGAACTGCCTGGATTGTAGGAGGCACAGTGCCATCCAGAAGAGAATATGACCTGCATGGACTGCAGGAAGTACACTGCCATCCAGAAGAGAATAAGATGCGCATGGACTGCAGGAAGCGCATTGCCATACAAAATAGAATAAGAGCTGCATGGACTGCAGTAAGCTCAGTGCCATCCGGAAGAGAATAAGAACTGCATGGACTGCAGGAATGGCAGTGCCATCCAGAAGAGAATAAGAGCTGCATGGACTGCAGAAGCGCAGTGCCTTCTGAAGAGAATAAGAGCTGCATGGACCGCAGGATGTGCAGTGCCTTCCGAAGAGAATAAGATGTACATGGACTGCAGAAGCGCAGTGCCTTCTGAAGAGAATAAGAGCTGCATGGACCGCAGGATGTGCAGTGCCTTCTGAAGAGAATAAGATGTACATGGACTGCAGGAAGCGCAGTGCCATCCAGAAGAGAATAAGAGCTGCCTGGACTGCAGAAAGGGCAGTGCCATGTAGAAGAGAATAAGTGCTGCATGGACTGCAGGAAGGACATTGCCTTCCAAAGAGAATAAGAGCTGCATTACTGCAGGAAGTGCAGTGCCATCCATAAGAGAAAAAGAGCTGCATGCACTGCAGGAAGCACAGTGCCATCCAGAAGAGAAAAGGAGCTGCATGGACTGGTGGATGAGCAGTTCCATGTAAAAGGAAATAAGCGCTGCATGGACTGCAGAAGCACAGTGCCAATCAGAGGAGAATAAGATGCTCACGGATGAAGAAAGTGCAGTGCCATCCAGAACAGAATAAGAGCTGCATGGACTGCAGTTAGCGCAGTGCCATCCAGAAGCGAATAGGAGATGCATGGACTGCGGGACGCACAGTGCCATCCAGGAGAAAATTAGAGCTGCATCGACTACAGGAAGTGCAGTGCTACATAAAAGAGAATAAGAGCTGCATGGACTGCAGAAAGCACAGTGCCATATAAAAGAGAATAAAGGCTGCATGGACTGCAGGAAGCGCAGTGCCTTCAAGAAGAGAATAAGAGCTGCATGGACTGCAGGAAGCACAGTGCCTTCCAGAAGTGAATAAGAGCTGCATGGACTGCAGGAAGCACAGTGCCATATAAAAGAGAATTGGAACTGCATGGACTGCAGGAAGCGCAGTTGCATCAAGAAAAGAATAAGAGATGCATGGACTGCAGGAAGCGCAGTGCCATCCAGAAGAGAATACCAGCTACATGGACTAAAGGAAGCGCAGTGCCATATAAAAGAGAATAGGAGCTGCATGGACTACAGGAAGCGTAGTGCCATATAAAAGAGAATAAAGGCTGCATGGACTGCAGGAAGTGCAGTGCCTTCAAGAAGAGAATAAGAGCTGCATTTACTGCAGTGCCATATAAAAAAGAATGGGAGATGCATGGACTGCAGGAAGCACAATGCCATCCAGAAGAGAATAAGAGCTGCATGGACTGCAGGAAGCGCAGTGCCATATAAAAGAAAATTGGAACTGCATGGACTGCAGGAGGCGCAGTTGCATCAAGAAAAGAATAAGAGATGCATGGACTGCAGGAAGCGCAGTGCCATACAGAAGAGAATAACAGCTGCATGGACTAAAGGAAGCGCAGTGCCATATAAAAGAGAATAGAAGCTGAATGGACTACAGGAAGCGCAGTGCCATATAAAAGAGAATAGGAGCTGTATGGACTGCAGGAAGCGCAGTGCCATCCAGAAGAGAATAGGAGCTGCATGGAATGCAGGAAGCGCAGTTGCATCGAGAAGAGAATAAGAGCTGCATGGACTGCAGGAAATGCAGTTGCATCGAGAAGCGAATAAGAGCTGCATGGACTACAGGAAGCGCAGTGCCATATAAAAGAGAATAGGAGCTGTATGGGCTGAAGGAAGCGCAGTGCCATCCAAAAGAGAATAGGAGCTGCATGGAATGCAGGAAGCGCAGTTGCATCGAGAAGAGAATAAGAGCTGCATGGACTGCAGGAAATGCAGTTGCATCGAGAAGCGAATAAGAGCTGCATGGACTGCAGGAAGCGCAGTGCCTTCCGAAGAGGATAGAGCGAGAGCGAGATGTAGGGCTTGAAGGACGCGCATGATCGTCCTACATTTAAAAGAAAGCTCATTTGCTTGAAAAGGACGTGAGGCCATGCTGCGCACAAGAGAGAAATGATATGGAGATCAAAGACGGCCATTTTTCCTTTGTCTAACCTTTGGCAGGAGAGAGACACAGGACTGACCGTGATGGAGGAGAAATGCAATCAGAGCTGCGCGTTCATTACTCTCTGCGGCCACTGCGAGGAACCTCGTGTCGGGTTCACTGGGGCGTAAATTAATCTGACTTTGAAAAAAAATACAGGGAGTGAATTGATGCAAGCCAAGCCCCGGCTCTGCAAACAAGGCACCCTCGCTTTACCACTGGTGGTCCACTGGATTCAAAATTACATAAAGTGCGAAAATTGTCAACTGTACTGCTATGTTTGTAACTTGTTTTTAAAGCGCTTCATACCTTTTTACTAATGTTTCTAGACACTAATTAACAAGTGGTACAATTAAACAATTTAATGGCACTCGGTTTTCTCACCTCCGCAGGGCCCAAGGTGACCTGACCTTGCTCGGGTTAAAATTCCTCACTGCAGACCATCGCATGTTTCAGCCGAGAGCGTTCAACTCACTGCGGCATTTTGCTGGCAATATTGTGGCACCTGCTTGTAGGACATTCAATAAGTTGACTTCATGTCCTGGTTTATGAACAGCGTGAGCTTGGGCCAATTTCCGTTTCTTTGTCCACGTCTATTTGTCATCTATTGTTTGCGGGGTTTCGGAATGTCAGAGAGGGTAAAATGAGGTGCTGTGAGCTGGGGTGAGGCATTAACCAGGTTGTGTGACTTGTTGACAAAAGACACATTTCGCCATGTAAGATATTTATATGGATTCTCAAATCCACATTCAGTAAAAAATGTTTGACTCTACTAAGAGAAATTCCTTGTCATGGAGCCACTGGACCACAAGAACTACTTGGATGAAAGACTGCTCGTTCTCCCGTTCACTTTAGGTAGCAGAGTATGACCGCATAACGTGACCTCCAAGGTGGATTCAATTGGGGTGGCCTTACGGAATTGAACGATATGACGGGCCAGCGGAGCTCCCTCATAGTGAAAGAGAGCAATGAAGATGTTAGGAGACGACAACATGAAGTGGCACATGGTAGTTCCAGGCAGCTTAATTCAAATGGCCACACGGGGTGGCACAATAAAGCAGGACTTTAAAGTGTATCAGTAATGTGATCCTCCAGGAACTATTCCAGCCGTGTTACTAAATGAGTGGTCCTTTGGAAATTAGCTACCTTATGAAGTGCTGCTTTAAAGTGGCAATTTCCGGTAATTCTAGTGAGTGTTGTTATGGAGTAGTGCTCTGGAGTATAGCTGTAAAGTGGCTGTGATGTACTGCTGTGGAGTGGTGTTATAGAACAGTATTAGGGATTGCTGCTGTAAAGAGTTAGCATTGTGGGAAGGTATTATGGAGCAGTGTCATGGGGTGGTGTTGTGGAATGGTGTTATGGATTGGCATTATAGGGTTGCAGTAAAGAGTTGTGAGCTAGCATTGTGGGAAGGTGTTATGGAGCAATGTCATGGTGCATTGTTGTGGAATGGTGTTATGAAGTGCCATTATAGAGTGTTACTGTAAAGAGTTGTGAGCTAGCGTTGTGGGGAGGTGTTTTGGAGCAGAATTATGGGGTGGTGTGGTGCAGTGGTGTTATGGAGTGTTACTGTAAAGAGTTGTGAGTTAGCATTGTGGGAAGGTGTTATGGAGCAGTGTTATGGGATGGTGCTGTGGAGTGGTGTTATGGAGTGTTGCTGTAAAGAGTTGTGAGCTGGCATTGTGGAGAGGTGTTTTGGAGCAGAATTATGAGGTGGTGTGGTGGAGTGGTGTTATGGAGCAGTGCTATGGGTGGTGTTGTGGTGTGGTGCTATGGAGTGGCATTATAGTGTTGCTGTAAAGAGTTGTGAGCTGCCGCAGTGGGGAGGTGTTATGGAGCAGTGCCATGGTGCGCTGTTGTGGAATGGTGTTATGGAGCAGTGTTATGGGGTGGTGTTGTGGAATGGTGTTATGGAGTCGTGTTACAGAGTGCTGCTGTAAAGAGTTGTGAGTTAGCGTTGTGGGGAGGTGTTATGGAGAAGTGTTATGGGGTGGTGTGGTGGAGTGGTGTTATGGAGTGGTGTTATGGAGTGTTGTTATGGAGTGTTGCTGTAAAGAGTTGTAAATTAGCGTTGTGGGGAGGTGTTATGGAGCAGTGCCATGGTGCGCTGTTGTGGAATGGTGTTATGGAGTCGTGTTATAGAGTGTTGCTGTAAAGAGTTGTGAGTTAGCGTTGTGGGGAGGTGTTATGGAGAAGTGTTATGGGGTGGTGTGGTGGAGTGGTGTTATGGAGTGGTGTTATGGAGTGTTGTTATGGAGTGTTGCTGTAAAGAGTTGTAAATTAGCGTTGTGGGGAGGTGTTATGGAGCAGTGCCATGGTGCGCTGTTGTGGAATGGTGTTATGGAGTCGTGTTATAGAGTGTTGCTGTAAAGAGTTGTGAGTTAGCGTTGTGGGGAGGTGTTATGGAGCAGTGCCATGGTGCGCTGTTGTGGAATGGTGTTATGGAGTCGTGTTATAGAGTGTTGCTGTAAAGAGTTGTGAGTTAGCATTGTGGGGAGGTGTCATGGAGCAGTGTTATGGGGCTGTGCTGTGGAGTGGTGTTATGAACTGTTGCTGTAAAGTGTCTGAGTTAGCACTGTGAAGCCATGTTATGAAGTGGTGTTATAAGTGTTGCTGTAAAGTGGCAGGGAGTCATCACTGTGGAATTGTGCTATGGAGGGTTGGTGTAAAGTATCTGTGAGTTATCCCTGTGGAGCAGTGTTATGGTGTGTTGCTGTAAAGCTGTGCGAGTTAGTACTGTGGAGTGATTTTATAGAGTGTTGCTGTACGTCTTCTTTAAATTACTACTGTGAAATGGTATTATGAGGTGTTCCTCTAAAGCAGCTGTGAGTTAGCACTGTGGAGTGGTGTTATGGAGCGAAGTTATGGAGATCTTTTGTAAAGCAGCACTGTGGAGCAGTAAATTATATCCCTGAAAATGTAATGTAGCTCAGCTGCATGCAAGGCCAGAATTTCCCAACATCCCTTTGTTTCCATAGTTGTTTAAAAGTTTAACTTCAGACTTAAATCTTAATTGAGCGAATAGCCCGAGACGACCTGAAATTCACTGATTGATGGCATTAAGGTAGTAATGGAACATTGGGCATCCTCTGTGACTATCAATAATCATCTGCAAAAGCAACTCATTTTATAGTGGGTTTTCTGAATGTGACTCCAGCAAAGTCTATATTTTCCTTCAAATTGTGAAGAATTGGTTATATTGCGAGGAAGAAGGAAGGTGAAAGTGGGCATCCCTGCCTGGTTTCTTGTTATAATGGGGATGAAGTAGAGATTACAACACCCAACTCTAACTTTAGCAACTGGATTGGAGTAAAGTGCCATGATCATTCTAATTAGTTGTTCACCTAATTTGAATTTCATCCACTTTGTTCGAACACTTTTGTGGCATCGAATGTAATGGGTACCGTAGGGATCTAACTTTGCACAAATGACTAAAATTAAAACTCAAAGATTTAATAGGCACTCTGTGTACACACTTTTTGGCCTCCATAGGGTTGTGATTTTAATTCATACTGTGAGACTGAGTGTTCTAAAACTGGCGAAAGAAGACATGTTGGAGCTCTACAAAAAACAACACACATGCATAAATTAATAAATGTGGACTTTGTATTTTTGGTGACACATAAAGCTACTTTAGTTTTTCTAAATTTGCATGCAGTAAACGTCTGTTGATGCCTTGTTTAAGATTTGAAAGTCCAAAACATGAATTGCAAAATCACTGGGTTTGCAACAGAAACATCCCAGTTTTAAATGTACAATACCCATTTTATGATTTAGAAACGTTTTCTGTCTCATAAAATGAGGTTTCGACCTGCATTGATCATAACTTGGAAGTAGCAAAAAGGGGTGTTTCTCGTGGCTTGGTCTGTATGATTGGGGGGTGTTCGCTACTGATTTAACAATAATCACGCTGCCACATGATGTTAAAATACATTATGCAATATGCAGGGCACATGAGAGGTTCTTCAGGGGCAATGGAAAGGGAAAGGAATGTGTATTGGTAGGTGCACTAAGAGAAACCAAATATTTAGTGAAATAACCAACATTTTTTAAGTCTTTCCAAACAGAGAGTGTGTGTGCATTTTTGCGTGTGTGTGTGTAACAATTCCTGGTAAAATCCAACAGACATCTCACCATACCCAACTGAAAGCACGTGTACCCAAATATTTATCACAAAATACATTTATTAGGAGGGGTGTAACACCTCACCCCCCCCCCCTAAAAAAAGCTACGTCCCTGGGCGTTTCTTCCAAATTGAAATTTGGTATGCAGTGTGGTTTGCGATCCCAGTTCTGGTTGTACACCATTATCCATTTAATAACAACTCAAAGGAGGTCTCCTTGGGATTCCATTCCCTTTGGGAATCATGTTGGCAGCATCAGGAAGACTACAGACTGTGGGATTCCATTCCCTTTGGGAATCATGTTGGCAGCATCAGGAAGACTACAGACTGGTCTTGGAGACCATAGGAGAACGCTTCCTCTCTTGTTTTTTCCAAAATGAAACCAAGCAGCACTGGTTTCTTTACTGAACATAGGCTACTTCAATGCTTTAAAAGGAACAAAAATGTTTTTCATTTGGAAATGCAAACACAGGAATAGTGGTCTGCTGTTCCTTGCAGACCAGCAGCCTTTTGTTTCTAGGCAATCACTGCAGCTACAAATTGTGACCTATGTCATTAATATTCATTAAGAAGGTTGTTCTATGACCGCCTTTGAATGGTGAGATTGCGATATGAGCAAATAATACAAAGTTACTTAATGAAATCAGAGTCCGTTTGTAAAAAGTCAGTGTAGAGTGCGCTACCACTTGATGTGTTTTGACTTTTAATAGATCTAGCTCAAAATGTGTTAGGAGTTCCACTATAGGGTATGGATTATAAATTTACTTTCCATATCCCTGAGGCTGTACAGCTTTCACCGTTCCCTGAATTTCCATTACTTTGCAAGAATAGCGACTGCAAACCGTTAATTTGCTTCAAACCTAGCATTTGCTATTGTTGATTATATTTGAGAAACTTAGTCTTAAATGGCCTGGTAAGTGGGCTTTGAGGGGGTGTGTGGACACTCATTCACCAACCTCTCCCTTTTCAATACAGAACCGGTTCTGCTGGCAATCCTGCCACATCTAAATGTGCTGTTTGCATTTGAGAAACCTTCCTTATTGCTTTTGGATGGTCCCATGTGAATATGGAAGCTTTCGTTCTAGTTCTCGTGGTGCAGATGATTCATGTTCTAGTGAAGGAATCCGCGAAGGAAGCATCAACGAAAGACACTGCTTATAGAGCTTTGCCGAATGCCCTGATGTAACCAAGGACAATGGGATATGTTTCAATAATATAAAACGAAACATTTTTTAAAAATTGTTTATGAGCAGGCAGTGAACTGTGCCCTGAACAGGCCACTTCCAAACAGCGATTTCAACATCCAAACTGCAGTTGTGGAGAATCACACTTTGGATATTTATACATTTGAAAAGGCTTGTTTGCCATCGCAAATTGCTGATTTTGCGAATTGGGCTGTTTGGAATGGCAAAAATGTTTTGTACATGTGGCCTCATGTCACTTGGAATATTCAGGGTACATAAAGTGCACCTGAACGTTGTGAGTGTGTGGCCACAAATGCATCAATTGGACTTACTTGTTCAAAGTTACCTTAGTGAGGGATGCTCCAACTATCCTATCCATTTGCAGGTTTGTAGGGTTGAGCCCACTCAACACACATGAAATATTGGAATGTTTTATGAATGCTCCTTCAGAACTGAGTATTTTTGAATTTTTTCTCGTGGATTGATCAACCAAATTCACAGGGAAGAGGCAGCTTAAATGTTCACTCACTCACTGGGTGCAATTTGGGGCATATATTATTTCTCAATGACTTTGACAGTTCACCATACAGCCACCTCGAAAATGGACAGAAGACTGAGTCTAATCTGTCAGGGGCTACTCGTTGTTTATGTCTCTGGCCAACTGTAACTGCAGAGTGGTCTTGATCTTTGTAGGTTCTGCCTTGACCAAGGTAAGGGCAGCCCTTTCTGGTAGCCACTGTGCTGCTGTCGATAGAACGACAAAAGGCAGTCCGTGCCCTCCAGAAGGAGTCCCAGAGGAAAAATCACCAAAGGGAAAAACCTCTATATCAGGAACTCCATGGAACAAAAATAAGCAGAAAAGGTAATTCTTCCAACAAGAAAACAATACTGGAAGAAACTGGAAAAAGCAAGGGAAAAAAACTGGAGAAAAAACAACAGGAGTGAAGATCACCACCAAAGGAAGTGTTGCAGCGCAAGGAGAACAAGAATCACACTCCTTGTATGCCCTAAAACAGGAAATGACCAACAGTAAGAAGAAAGACACCATATTGGATTGGGAAAGAATCATAGGAGAACATAAAGAAAGGTGCCATTTTGGAAAAGGGTCCCAAGGCATGCAGGGAAAAAGAAAGGCATGCTGGGATAAAGAAGAACATCGCTGCTAAGTGTAAAAATAAGGAAAGAAGAAAAGGAGAAAGAAGAGAAAAAGAAGAAAAGAAGAAGGGAACAGGCTTCACCAGGTAAGTTAGGGGTTGGGGGTGCCCATGCCTAATATCGAGAGCACATCGCACCCAGAACTCGCCAAGGTTCCATGCCCAATTTGGGGTCTCGTGCAAGGAAATATAGAACAGAAGGGGCGCGGCCTCGCTCCAAGCCGAATGCTCAGCTCGAGTCGCAGCGAGCTGCGGCGCCTCATAATCAGTATTACATCATGTGCCTCTCATTTAAGTATTCTTTTGATTTGTTTTCTGCTGTCTTATTTTATTTTTTTCATATTTTTTTTAAATAGCATGACCCTTCACACAAAGGACTCTGGGGCACTTTACGAAGTTAGAGGGCACATAGACAACATGCGAGCATACCAGGATGAATGGCTAATTTTACGATATGAATTGAGACTAGAAAGAGCTTCAAAATACAGACTGCATCAGACAAATAGGATCACTGTGGGATGAGGTGAGCGATGGGATGAGCACGTTTTAGTATGTTAGGTAGGAAGACGGTTGATTGTCAGACCTTTCCTGGATTGCACTAATGGAGGAACAGGTCTAAGGTGCAAAGCGCGATTATTCCAGCGTTCTAGGCCGTATTCAGAGAAAGCTTGTGTGTGAATTCTGTATGATTCTTTTCAATTTCCAGTCTTGGCATGGCGGTGGTCTTGGCAGTGTGGGTGCCACCAAATACTTTGGGATCAGGTATAAAATAGTCTGGTTTATTTGTGTACAGTACATCGTAGATGACACTACAGAATTTGATGTGACTTCTGGTAGGGAGCCCATTCTTTTGCTTAAATGTAGAGGGATGTGATTGAACTTTGGGGAGATGTTCTTGAGCTTTCTTTGGCTGGAGCACTGATTAGTGTCAGGACTTTAAGAAACCATCTGTTGATGTGTGATAAGAGAAAAACCTCGACCACAGACCATAAGTTTGGAAGAGAGAAGAAGGACTAAAGTCTGTAAAATTCTGCACTTTGTAGTTTGTCTTGGTGCTTTCTTGAAGGGCAGCGAGAAATAATGGGTTTGAGAGATTTTGCATAGAATGAGAAAGTGTCAGTGAAGGACTTCCCAACATCCTGGCAACATCTGTCGTTTCCGTGGTTGTATGTCATGATTATTTGTAGAACACAGATCTCACCCGGGAGGCTATCTAAGCTCCAGTGGCAATGTCAGAGAGGGGACACAAGTATTTCCTTAATTCATAGGTAATGGGCGCACCCGTGATTTCTGACTTGGCATGGGGTTCCCTCCTGTACAGCCCAGCCTCTTCCCTGGCAAGCACTGATCCTTTACTGTTCTGCTTCCTAAAGTAACCCTACACAAGGGCTTGTAGAAAATGCCAGGAAGATATTAGCATTACAGACGAGGCTTTCAAAAACAAACATTTTTGTCTGATGAAGAGACCTTCATTAGTCCCCATGTGCTTTGTTCAAATAATTAGATGGACATATTTGGCATGTGAGCCCTGCTCTCAGTGGAATAGAGTTTCAGTATGCGTTGGTGAAGGACACTCAGCTCCTCTTCACACATCAAATAATGTGCTGCGAAGTCAAAAGACCCTTAATTTTAAGTGTTTTGAAGTACTTCCTTTATCGAGCAATGCTGAGCCTTGTGAATGATAATTTCCCTTAAAGAGACCTCTCGTGCACTGCCAGGTCCAATAGGCTTTTCCCTTTCATAGGGGAGGTAACGAAAAAGGAAAGAAAAGGAAAGTCTAGTCTTATTAAATCTCACTCTTAGTTATTAGCAACATTATATATATATATATAAATATTATGTATATATATATATATATGTATATATATATATATATATATATATATATATATATATATATATATATATCGACAGAGAGAGATAGCTATATATATATATATATATATATATATATATATATATATATATATATATATATATTTCCAGCAGCACCGATTACTGCTAAACTCTATTTCAGCACGGGTGCTTCCGTCGTGATTTTGCCAATCACGTGTTAAATTCCAAAACAAAGCCCACAGACCCAGCAGAACAGAGCACTCAGCGGATTCCTGCCATAGCGTTTATTCACACCTTTTTGCAGCAATGCAAGTAGGAGACTGCATTGCAGGCATAAGAGCTAAGAGCAGAATTTTCGTTTGGACCTTGGCTTGATTAGATGGTTTCTAATCTGTCTTGATTCCCTGCTCTTAATTCGATGGACTTTCTCCATATTTTTGTGTTTGTCCTGCTCCTGGAGTTTCCTACTTTCTGAGTGGGTAAACGTGTACTTCCACTGTTGATATTGTGGGTCTGTCTTTCTTTTGTACATATCTCAGGAGGGACGCTCACCAGCTCGCCTTAAAGGGGGGGCAACGCACTTCCAAGGCCAGACTCTATTCCGGCAGGATGCTGCTAGCACAGACAACTTTGCCCGCAGGTGCATAAAACTTGGCTGCACTTTCCACAGCGCGAGACGCTGACCAGCTTGCCTTGAAGGGGGGCCATGCACTTCCAGGCTCAGACTCCATTGTGGCAAGACGCCGCTAGCATGGACATCCATGCCCAGAGGCGCATAAAACTTGGCCGCACTTCCCACAGCGCCGGACGCACACCAGCTCGCCTTGAAGGGTGGCCACTCGCTTCCAGGCCCAGACTCCTTCACGGCAGGATGCCGCTAGCACGGACATCCATGCCCGGAGGTGCATAAAACTTGGCTGAACTTCCTGCAGTGCGGGTCGCACTCAGGATGAGCCCAGGCACGTACCTGTGCCAAGACCAGGCCAAGACGGGCTCGTCTTAGCCCATCTGAGCCCGTCAGAGTCTTTAGATTTTTATTTTTACCAGGTTTATTTTTTAGCTATCTGTGCCTGCAGGTACTATTAACTCTTAATTTTTCCTCCTTGAGGTAGTTAAGGCATAATGGGGAAAAGGAAGGTGACCATGGGCTCCACGCCCACCCCGCAATCTCACCCTAGGTCCTCCATTAATAATTTTTTGGTTCGCGCAGTGGATTTGGTGTCAAATGAAATTAAGTTGGCTGAGCACCGCCTTTCTTTGGTAGTGGAGGATATTGAATCGAGGCCCCACAGTGAGCCCTTGAGCCTTGTTATTTGTAGTACTGGTTTGGCCAAATATACATTGCATGATATTTCTTCTGAGGCTTCTGTCATCCAAACTCGTGGCTCGGATGTAGATAGTCCCAATATGGGCAACGTAGGGGAGGATGTAGTTCAGAAGGCAGGTGATTGCATGGTGCTCTAGATGCCCTGAGTGGCTCCCTTGACTCTGGCCCACTACCAAAAAGGTGAAGGAGGGTCGTTAAGTTAAAATCTAAACCAGCCTCAAACTCACAGCCCCTGAATCATGACACCTCTATTAGTCCTGTGTTTGTGCCTTCCCCAAACATTGATTCTTGGGCAATGTTGAAGATCTGGTTTAATGACTTACTGCACTCTAAGTTACAACAAATTTATGGCCGATTAGCTTCAGTAGAATCCAGTTTGGGCAATTTAATCCCCAGGGCAAAGAAGGGCCCCATGCAAGCACGGTCCATAGCAACCCAATCAAGGGACTTTCATTGTCCCCCTTCTAGGGTGACATCTTCAGGACCTAATCTCCCTCTTAGAGTAGTCGCAGAGAGTCCTACCTTGGGCCTACATAATGGGGGGGGCAGAGAAAGTGGCACAGCAAATCAGTTGGCCACTCTCTCTGCCAATTCCCACACACAGGAACTTATTTACCAAACCACAAATAAAATGTCACACTCTGGAAGCCAGCATAGACAACTGCGGGCTGAGCACCCCTCATCCCAGCTCCCGGTCATAGATTTGCCACCAGCTTCATGCCCATATGTGATTATCTCGGACAATGTGCCTAGGCTTCAAGGCCCCATAATGGAATCTACCTCAGCTCTTAAAAATAAAGTACCTTTTTGGCTCAACACAAATGTAAGTTGTAAGTGGGACCTTTTCAAAGAGATTTTGTTTGTACTTCGGGTGAGAGGCATAGGCCCATAAAGGAGGCAATCACCTGGTGATCTTGTAATCGTCATCTTTCGTGACCCCAATGTTGTTAGGGAAGTTTTAGCGCTTGCAGAAGCCAGTATGGTAAGGCTTAAGCAGATCAGAATCTTACCATTGGCCTTCTTTTATAAACACCTAACTCCTATGGGAGATTCTGTTAACACTCAAACTTCTCAACATGTTTCCCTATGGGGTAAAAGGGGTTGACCCCATCTAACCCATCTTCCACTCAGTAACCAGTTTTCAGTTTTGAATGAATTGGAGGATATAGACTGGCAATCACTTGTAATTTCAAATGTGCCCAGGGGAGATGCTGGGGTGGAGGGAGCTGGTGGAGGAGGAATACACGATCGCCACATCGACTGGGTCTGAGATTAGTCCACCTGCAAATGCCCCTCGGGAATTGGCAATTTCGCCATCTAATTTGCTTTTGCGAGCTGGTAAGATATTGCATTGGACATTTCTTAGCTGGAATGTGGCTGCTTTGGCCTCTAAGTTAGATGTTGATATCAAGGTTTGATATTATCTTTATGCAGGAAACTTGGGAGGTATCAGAATTGGTTCTTGATGGGTACTCCAGTTTTAGTAACTTTGCCACCTCCTCACCCTCTGGTCGTGCTAAAGGGAGTTTGATGGCGCGGTTCAAACTTAACATTGGGTACAAGGTCCTACCAATACCAATAGATTCGGGTGGGATTTAGGTACTCAAAGTGAGTTGGGCCAGCAAGCTAAGAATTTTTATGGTGACCTACTATAACAATGATTTTACAACTACTAACAATTCCACCTTTCAAGAGCTCTCTTTAGCTATTAGCTCCTTGGCTGATATAGCTCACGCAAAAAGTGGGTCTTGTAATATACTCCTGACAGGAGATTTTAATGCCAAACTGGGGGATACACCTTATCTAGTGGAATCCCCTTTGGATCCCGTTAGCTGCGAAGTGGAATAAATGGGTATGAACTCAAAGGGGTGACAATTATATGCTTTTCTCTGGGTACATGATTTGGTCAGACCTATATTTAGTCCAGATACCACAGTTTCACCAACCTTTATTGGGCTGGGCTGTAGTTCTACTATTGATTATGTTTTTCTTTCTCTGAACTTCTCAGCCCTGATTCATGGGATCGAAGTGATTCCATCAGTCTTTAGTGATCACACCCCCCGGCTCAATGTCTCAAAGTACCTCCCCAGGTAGGGCTGGGAGAGCCTGGTCCCAGACAGAAACTAAGGTTAAAGGATAACAGCAGGAGGGTGGTCTGGCGATTCCAATGGACCTTTTCATAAAATATCCATAATTCTGTGGCCCCCTTTTAACCAAGGTTTTTAATATGGTATGTAGGGTTGGGCTCCCTACATCTTGCCAATCTTCTGTAGTGGTACCAATTTTTTATAAGGGCAATATCTTGGATCCTAGGTGTTATCGACCAATCTCGCTGCTTGACTCCTCCTCAAAATTAATAGGGCGAGTGGTGTTGGAACGCCTGATCTCCCAGGTACCGGATAAAAAAATTCTATCTCAGGTCCAGTATGGATTTAGGAAAGGTTTGGGCATTATTGAACAATGCCGTAATCTCTACCTCCTTAAGGCTAAGTATAAGTTCATGAAGGGTGGGTCCATCCACTTAGCCTTCATGGATTTGTCACGCACGTTTGACTGTGTCAGTAGGTAAATCTGGGAAATTCAACAATGGGTCTCGATGGTGGTCTAATAGATCTCCTGAGACTCCTTCATCAGGGGCAGAGGACAAAAGTAAGGTATGGGCCAAATGGCAAGACCACCTCTCTTCAGTCTGGGTGTATGCCAGGGGTGTGTTCTCACCCCTATCTTATTTCTCCTATATATTAATGACCTAGAGAAGATCTTGGTCTCTATTGGAGCTGATGTCCCCCACATCCTTGCTCTACTGTATGCGGATGATGCAGTTCTGCTGGCAAGGAAAGCAAATGGGCTTAAACAGCTAGTCGATAATATTGCTAAGTTCATGAAACATTTGGACCTTGAAACCAATTGTTCGTAGAGCTTTGTAATGGTCTGTGGCCCTAAAAATACCAAGACATGCCCTAAGCACATAGGAGGTCGTACCCTGACAAAAGTAAGCTCCTTTTCATACTTGGGCTTAGAATTTGATGAAGCATGTAGCTGGCTCCCCTGCCTGAAAAATAGGGCATCACGCTTGTTGCGCACAGTAGGCATTACCTACTCCTTGACTGCTAATATAGGGAGAAAGCCGATTGCCCCTATACTGGAGGTTTATAAGAGAAAATATTTGTCGGCTGTGACCTATGGTGTGGGGCTATAAAGATGTAGGGAGCCTCCAGGTAGAGGAAAATCGGTTTTGCTGCTGGCTGCTAGGCACCCCGCCCTCCACACTACACTTTTCTCTTCACCAGGAACTGGGTCTTGAATACTTACAAGATAGAATTAGTGTTGCTCCGCTGAAGCTATGGTGCGCAATTTGCCTCAATAAGGAAGCCGTCCTTAATCAGCTGATTATTACGGACTGTCTCGCTAGCAATTTTGCTGCTCAATACTGTGATTGAAATACATTAAGGGCTCTCTGACCGATGTGGGCTGCCTGCATTTGTTCGACAACGTGCATCTTATTACTAAAAAAAGATAAATTGTGGGTCTGTGATCGCTTTCTTGAGCTCAGATGGGTGGCCCAAGAGACAGACGAAGTGGGCAGGATAACTGTTAGGGATTATTGCCTGGCTCAAATGTCTGTGAGCCCAGCCCCCTACTTATTGTTTGTTCATAATGCCTATGACCGAATGCTCTTAACCCGCTTCAGATTGGGGGCTCCTCATTGGATACTGTCCTTTCCCCAAGGACAGTTTTCCCCTACTGCTATTTGCACCTGCCCCTGTGATGAGTACTCACCACAAACGCTGCTGCACTTTATCTTCTTTTCCAAGTATTATGAGCCCAACAGAAAATTGTATTTGATACCGCTGTAACGAAAACAAAACTTCACTAATTGTAGTGCTCGCTTGCTCTTCCTTCACCAGTTAAATGATTATGAGGTTTGTTGCTCAGTGGGCCTCTTCCTGAAAGGAGCGGTGGCCTGGTGTAAGAAGTTGCTGTTTTAATAATAAGATGAGATGATTTGTTTTAAGGAGAGGGCTTCAGTTAGTTTTTTGTATGGACAACGTTTTGTATTTTTATACGTTTTTACACTTTGTATTGTATGTGACTCTTTTATGATCTATTTATTTGATCGAATAAAGACTATTCATTCATTCATCTCAGGTATTTCATTTTTATTATTCAAATGAAGTGCATGTCTTGTCCTTTCTCAGTCTCTCTGTCCTTTTCACTTTCTTACTTCTCTCTCTTCTCTCCCTCTCTCCTCCAATCTCACCCGATGTCTCTGCCCCCATGAGATGCTTCTCTCTCCCTCCACCTCCCTTGAAACTCTTGGTGCCTGTTATTGCTTTTAAAATATCATCACAAACATTGGAGAACCATACAGTGGCTGATGGCCATCTCAGAACATTATTTTCTATTCTTCCAAGATGGCTGCCATGTCACATATATATATAAACAATGTGGTGGTCATCTTAGAACCTATTGTCAAATTGCTATAAGATGGCTTCACATTCCATCACCTTGCAATGACTACCATCTTGGAAGTATACCAAGGGCCTGATTTATGAAAAGTTAGCCGCGCCTTTGCACCATTTAATGATGCAAAAGTAGCGTAAACTTACAAAATATAATTAGATTTTGTAAGTTTGCGCCACTTTTGCATCAAAAAATTATGCGAAGGCGGCGCAAACGTTTCATAAACCAGGCCTCAAGATCACTGCACACTGACATTGACTTTTCCAGTGCTTTGGTCTCATTCAACAAGTACAGACAAAGCTAATGTTTGTTTCTAAAAAGCATTGGCAAAGAGAGACAATTAGATTTGTCAATATAAAAATCAAAGTACCTTTAGAAAGTGTAGGGACAAAAAGAAAAGGTTTTGTGGTAACATCTTGCAAAAATGTCTCTTTAATAAAAAAGAAAGAGCCACAGCAAGTAGACTTGTCCACTTTCAACTTACACTGAAAAAACAGAACAAATCTATTTCTACTCCTTTGCTGCTTATGTAATATGAACTTGCAAGACGGAATTCAATAGTTGCCATTTTTTCTGAAAAAGTGTGTGAGTTATTTTTACTTTAGGGCATGAGTTATTTGGGATAACTATAACTGGTGGACTTCATTTTGTAAATTTTTTTAATGGAATGGTTTAACTGACTTTCTCACTTAACTGCAACATACCTTTAAACTTTGGTTTTTTAGTGAAATTCTAAGAGTTATTTTTAATGTATTATAATGTTAAGTAAAATATTATCACAATCCTTAACCATAATGTCTTTTTAATCTTTGGTTTTTCAGTGTATTGCTATTTTGTTTGTGTAAAATAAGAGGTCTATTGCTGTGCAGGGCGTGGGGTTGGGTCCAGGGTTTGGCGAGCAGCCAGGCCCTACACCCATTCATCTACTACTGCTCATGGCTGAATATATCATGTAACAATATAAAAGGTATCATTTTATGTAAGGCACAGCTATTGGATTTGTCAAAGGGGAAGCACACCAAAGGATAAAAAGTGTGCCTATTGGCTTTATCATTGGGTCAGCTTATGAACATATAATAAGCAGACCTGCTGGCTATATTGAAAAGTCACCAATACTTATAATCAAATGTATATTTGATAAATTCGCACATTGCAATGTTTAATAAGAGTTATTATGAAACGTTAATTTCGATAAAGCAAAAAAAAAACATTTACATGTTTTAAAAACATTTTTCAGACCAAAAATTAGATCCATAGGACTAACCACAAAGGGTCCTGGCACTCCACTGAAGAGCATATAGTGCAGCTTGCAGTTCTTTAAGATCTCCTGGGCCATAGATTGAATAATCCATGAGATTTACAGATTTCTTTTTTAAATGTTCCTAGGACAACACCTGTGCTCCTTGCAGCCTCCTCCCCCACAACATTAACAAAAGCTTGGGGGTTCTCCTGCCCCTTCTAGGAGCATCAATATCATTTTAAAATATTGAAAAAAAAACCTTGCAAGGCATTATGGGGCACTCCCCAGTTGGACCAGCAAGTGTGAAAAGAAAACAGTGGGTACTCTGCTAATTTGGCATTCACTATATTTTTAAAAATATATTTATTTGGGATGATGGGCGTGTGGCCCTTTCCCTAAGCCATTCCTTGGCAACAGAGCCCTCAGACCCCGGAATTGATCATTTTATAAAAGGGAGGGGGAAGGTGTGGCCCCCCTTCCCTTAGCCTTTTCAAGGCCCTGTGGAGCCCATCCCCCAGGGCTGGGTATTTACGTTTACGGGGAGGAAGGCTGGTGGCCCACCCGCCTCCTCGAAACTTCTAAATGCTCCAGGGACTCATCCCTCAGGGACAATTACATTTTGAAATGGGATGAGCCACACACCTCCCTCCCCTTTAAAAACAAACATTGAAAAATCCAATAGGTCTGTCATTGGCGCCAACCATTTGGCAATTCTTTTTTGTTTTGTCATGATTTTTGCAAAACTTTATTGTTCAGGAAACTGCTGGCCTCAAATTAAAAAATAAAATAATGGATACAGGCAAAAGTGTTTTTCTGGTCTCGAAAAAGTACACATTACCATGGTACACCTCGCACTGAATGGAACTACCTGGTGTATGGATATGCTGCTTGTGAAAGGGCTGCATGCCATAACTCATAGTGAAGTCAGTCAATGACTAAAGTGGGCTAACATTGCTCCTGTGGATGGAAGAAAAATTTGATTGTCAAATCACAGACTAATGGATGACGTCTTTCTGAAAACACCTATAAGTAATTATGTTATACATACTTTTAGTAATATCAAAATGTCTTGATAAACACTGACCTGTAATAGGCATCAGTCTGGCATTTACTGCTAGCCTTACTGTTGAGAAAGAAGGCAAGAAAAAAAAAGAAGAATAGCAAAAAAGGAAGCAAGAAAGGAAGGAAAACATGAATGAAGGATGGAGGGAAAAAGGGAAGGAAGGAAGAGAGGCTGAAAGGGAAAGAAGTCAAAAAGAATTAGGGAGGGAAAAAAGGAAAAAGGTAAGAAGATGGAAAATGGAAAGTAAAAATGTAAGACCAAAGAAATAGAAAGCGGTAAGAAAGAAAAACCAAAAGAGAAAGGAAAGAAGGAACAAAGGAGGAAAGAAAGACGGAAAGAATAGTGAAAGATGTGCACCTTGTGACAGAACAGAATGTAGAGTGACCCATTAAACCATACTGTATGCTGCAGTGGGTGGAAGCAAGATGGAAATGACTCAAGAGACGAATGGGTGAAAAGAGGTAGCAGAAAGCCTCTTTTTTAAAGTATATTATACATATTATTTTAGATCAATTGGAAAGTCTTGGCTAACGCTAGATATAAAAATAAGGGATGGGGTCCATGGGGCCATGAAAAGGCTGAGAAGGGGGGGTGCATGCTCCCATCCCCTTTAAAATATAATAAAGCCCGGGGACCCTTTGGAACCTGGGTCCATAAAAGCTTGGAGAAGGGGGTTCCACGCCGCTTTCACTTTAAGAAAATGTAAATTTTTTGTGCAGGGGGCATGAGGTCAGCCTCCCCGAGCCTCAGAAGGGCCTTGGGGACCCCGTGCCCCTAGGCTGAATTTTTTGTTGTTTTGTTTTAGAGGGAGGCCCTCTCAGAGCCTCTGAAGAGTACCGGGCCACTAGGCCAAATTAGTTTTTTTTAATGAAATTGGCATAGCAACTCCTTCTCAAGCCATTTAGTGGTCCTGGGGGCCCCCGTTCCCTGGGGCCCAAGACAGCAATGTCCTTGGGAACCTCAGTGCACTGAATTTCCCTGCCTGCAAGAGACTCGACAGGGAGAAAGTCATCTCCTTGCCTATGTGCTTGAGGGCAAGGAACACAGGATTGCTCCCACCTGGCTGGAGGGAGCAAACAAATGTGGTCTGCTCTCACCGCACCTAGGTGAAGACCTGCAATGCCCCTGGGGGTCCTAGGGCTCCCCCTGCAGCCCCAAGAGCTTTCCTTTATGTGTGTGTCCCATGTGGGACCCTTAAGATACAGCAACAGCGGGTAGGTCCTGTTAGAGCTCCGTCCTTCAAACAACCATCCCTGTCTCATTGCTTGCACTCCCCTCCACACACCTACATTCTAAATGAAATGGTTCACTCTCAGCACTCAAGGTACCATCTCAGACATACAAGGAATGGGGATACACAGGATACTAGTTTTTTGATTGACAAGGGCCTGACTGCTTCCCCGGCAATAACCTTTTCTGAAAACCATGAAAAAACAAGCATATGGCATATGTACTGTATTAAACTTAGTTTCATGATCTTCAGCCCTCCCCAAGAGCACCAGCCAAGTACTATAAAGTTATTTTTCAACTAGTGTTATGGGACTATTTTTTTAAATGGTGATCAATCCACCACACATTAGGAGCGCCATTGTTTGAATTAGCACCATACAACGATTTGTTCCATACATGCACCTCACTCTGAAGGTTCTTTTTGTTTAATTTAAAAATGTTTTTTTTATATAACATGAAATCAACCCAAAGGTATTGCAGCGCTTTACACACACAGCAGTTCTATTACACAATGACACATTCATATTTTTGCTAGACACGGGGAGGCTAAATGATTGGCCCATAATTACAGGATGCTGAGTTGACGCAAAGACTCGAACCTGGTTCCCCAGCTCCTAAATCAGCAGTTTAGGTAATTCCTCCTCATCCTCTCCTTCTAAGGACTAAAGCACCAGGTCGTCCAGGGTCACCTCTCTTGGCAGGTGGCAAGTGGGTGGGGGTAGTAGTGGGTTCTGGGAATGCACAGCAGCTGCATGCTTGTTCTCGGCTGTTCCATATATACAATTTGTAGTAAAACATACCAGAGCACATAGTCATCCTCACGCAGAGCTGAACCATACCTGCGGTAACGAATCCCGCATGCACTGCAAAGGGCTTCCACATGCCCACCTTCACCCACTGCCCTTCATCCGCACTCACGTCCGCCCGCCCATACCTGCAAGGCAGCAAAAAGAGCTAATTTCGAATGTTTCAAATGTATGTTAGAACATCTTGTGTGATGCAGTGATATGACTTTATACCACAGTGTTTATCACGTGCCAGCACCAAGCACTTTGTTTTCTACTCTTAATTTATTGACTACATCACTGAAGGACAGAATTATTTTATGGTTCTTATTTATGTAAAAGGTTATATTCTCAACTTTATCCTCGAATTCTCAGTGATTGATATATATTGTATCAGCACTTTGCAGATAGGGACCGTGGTCTTCTTTAACAAGGAGGCAGGCCAGTGGCAAAGCCAATACAAACAAGCATTGGCAAAGGCAATAGGTCTCGGAAATGTGAGAGCCTTAGGCGTTGGCAATGTTAATGCATTTGTATATATCAAAAAGAACAGCTCCAGAGCAGTACACAAATACAATTACATTGCCAACGCCTATAGCTTTTGGATTGCCAAAACCTATTGGCTTTACCAGTGCTTGATAATGGACAACAATCCCCTGTTTTTATGCGACAATGTTGGACACCAATCCCCAGTTTCTATGAGGCAATGTTTGGGAGATACATTGCATAAAAATAGAATTAGGGTTTATGTATAGGTGTGACGTTGATGTAGGCTTTGCCTATTTAACCATGAGGGAAACATCAGCCAAAAGGTTGATGTCTATTTTCAATTGTGTATTTCTGGTTGTAAATGTTTGCTAACCCTTCTATTCATTTCTATTTTATGTTATGACATTCTTTGCGTGGCAGATGTTTGACCAGTTAATGGAAGAGATTTGATTTATTTTATTAATTTTACTCTTCAAAATGTGAAAAATTTGAAACAAAAATATTGTTTCCCTAATTGACTGCGCACCCTTTCTTCGGGGAGAGAAAAATCCTCAATCGTTTCATCCCTTCATTGTGCACTGTGGCACATTGGCCCTTATTGTGAATTGTGACAAATGTGTATCTGTTTTGTGGTGCCTTTAATGAGGAAAGGAGAAGACAGATGTGGCTCATTTTCTGATGTTTTATATGCTACCATAACTAGGGTAACGTGTTTGCTTCAATTCCACATTAAGGGGCATATTTAAGAGCCCCTAGCGACTTCTTGTGCCACATTTGCGTCATTTTGTTTTAACACAAATATGGCCCAATGAGGCAAAAAGCACCTCGCCATATTTACAAAGTTGCGCAATGCTTGCATTATGCCACTTTGTAACACCGTGCGCCACATTATGCCTGCGCCAGACTTAATGTATGCAAGGGGGGGCATTCTGGCGCTGGGGGGGCATAAAAATGGCAAAAAGGAATCTCTGAGAATCCTTTGCACCATTTTTATCTGCATTTTTTAAAGTCTGCTAAGTGCAGGCGATAAAAAGAGGCCCCTATTGATTACAATGGGCCTCTGGGTGATTTTCAGGATTAGCATCATTATTTTTTACGCTAATCCTGCAAAGCACCGGACTGGCATAAAACATTATGATGCTAGTCACCCTAACTACTGCCATGGTGCGCCGTATTTTAAATATGGCGCTCCCACTGTGGATTTAGGATGGCGTTAAGGGGCTCAGGAAAAGTGGCACTGCACTAGGTGCAGCACCAATTTTCATAAATCTGCCCCTAATTGAGAACAAACACACGCAAGATCGATAGCTACATATCTGTTTTTACTGATGTAGGATTGCCAGCCCTGTAGGTGCCACCTGGTGTCTGAAGGTCTTACCTTCTTATCCTAAAAAACAGTGAAAGTATTTTCACCATTCCAAGACAAAATACAGTTTTCCAGTTGGAGTTCTCACCGTTGCAATAGATTAATTCATTGAGCACTCAAAAATGAGTAGGGACAAAAATTAAAACCACAATTACTTTACAGTACACAGCAAAAGCTGGCAATGCTAATGGGTCACGCCTTTGCATTCTGAGGCAATGGGAACTTTTTTTTATTTTTTATTGCAAGTATATGCCACGAAATAAAACGAAAAAATAAACAAAAAGAAAACAGGCTTCTACATATATGTGATAACAGTAACCTTGCAATAAATACGTTAAATTAAAAAATAAAATCAATTTTATGGCTGTTTTACTAGAACAAATAGGCCTTTCAGTTGTGCCATGTTTTTAGCATCACCTTTTTTGAAGGTGA
Organism: Pleurodeles waltl; assembly: GCF_031143425.1. NCBI lineage: Eukaryota > Metazoa > Chordata > Amphibia > Caudata > Salamandridae > Pleurodeles > Pleurodeles waltl. The sequence goes on along the minus strand of NC_090448.1, from coordinate 1,115,819,786 downwards.
CAAGAAGAAATCATCACCCCCACAAAACACTCAAAATACATGCCTTTATCGTCACAAAGACACGCAAAAAAATTATAAGAGCATCTTTGAAAAGGAGGCAGAAATAATGACGACCACTGACAGGCCCAGTTTAACCTCGCATATGGTCACGGTCAAGTGGGTACCCACAGTGGGGAAGGGGAGAGAAGGTCCCTAAAAGTGGTCAACGTGTAATGAGGGGTTACACGAAGCGCAAAGATGAGAAATCATTTCAGAGTAGAAAAAAAGAAAGAAAAAAAATAAATCGCAAATGCAATGGAATTTGGAATATATTTTGGGAAAATTATAAAAGTAGTCAATTCTTAATTAATACCGCTTTAATGTGAATGCAAGATCAAAACAATAAAAGTTTGGTAATATAAGGATGGCAGAGTTTTGTGATCCCTATTATAACAACTTTCTCTGAGTTCAACCAGAGCAGGAAATCTGGGCATACATAAGGCTGCCAGATTACTTCAAGTCATCGGAACACCAGGCACTAGGCAGTCATTCTTTTCAGATGTTCATTTCTCATAAATAAAAAGACAGCACATTGCACGTGAGGTGCAGTGCACACATCCAGCCCAGATTTATCGAGATGTCGCACAGGGCTGGTCAGTAAATAAAGTTGCTGCACTGCGCTGCTGCCTGATAGCGAGAGAGCAGGACAGCTCCATATCTACTGAGACATCCATCTTTGTTGTCTGAAGCACAGGTTGTGTACAGGAACAGTCCCTTCCAGTACAAAACATATAATTCAAGGCTTTTCCCACTTTATGTGTGCGAAAAAAAAGCAGGAAAAACAAGGAGAAATTAAAAATTTCTGCTCAATGTGCAGCGCATGGATTTTGGTACGAATCCCTGTGTGCAATTCTCTGTAGGCAGAGACTTGCATTGAAAGCCATTGGTGGTTGCATGGGAGCACCCAATGCTCCACCCTGGATTGCTTAATTGATGAAAAGTAACGTAATTTAGCGCATTGGACAATTTGCACTAATTCGGGTTGCAGTTCAACTCAAATCACTATTTGCATTGGAGGTTAAATCCCAACAGAACACTTTGCATCATCGAGTTTATGTTAGAAAAGTAACATAAACCTGAAGCAGAACGATTGTAAATCTGCATTGCATCCTTCTGGGTTTGTTTTAGGACAGGATTCTGTATTAAAATTGTGAGCTTCCAGTACAAATCCTATTCCTATTCTAGACATCGCACACGCACCGGTGCACTAGGGTACAGACTTGTTATGTTGGTAGCGCAGGAGATGGGAGCATCAGACAAATCTTAGTAGCTACAACTCTCTGTTATGTTGTCTCTCTTGTGCAAAACAGCACAGAAAATTCAGTTCCTGCACTGTGTTCCATGAAAAATGTGTAAACCTGGGCCTCAGGGTTATGCTGGACTCAGGAATTCCTTTGGATTGATACACTAATGGATGACCTCATCTTCACACTGTCGATTGAAGATGCTGTGAAAATTCAGGTATCTCCAGTTGGGACAGAAAGAGCAGAAGTTATGAGAACAATTTCTGGCTCAAGCTAGACTATAAGAATATACTCCTGACGGGAGGGAACATCTGAGGCCAACATGAATAAGCTTCAGTTTTTAGGCTGACTGGTGTCCTTAATAGGTGAAGTACTTAATCAGCTCTAGTTTACCAGTTTAGTGAAATGGTTGTTTGTCACTTGAATTTTAATGGAATGTACTGCTTTTCGCTTGAAATTTAGGAACATTTGCTGACTCCTCTAAAGTAAACAACAGAGTAAAGCAACAGAATAAAACACAATAATATAGCAAAGTAAAATAGCAGCACATCTAAGAGTTAAAATGAAAAACACAACAAAAGCAGTTTAAAATAAAACACAAGAACTGCAAAGCAACACAATAGCAATATAATGCCAAAACGCTTCATAAAAACACACAACAAAAAAACAACATAACAAATAACCACTACAACAAAATGGGACACAACAAAAAAGTAGAAATATCCTTGGCACATATTACCACCTCCACAAGTCTGCTTCTGAAATAGGATGATAAAATGAGCACTCCCATGCTTACCTCTAGGAACAGTGACAGTCAAAATATTTTGTGATCCCGCCCTTGTTCTCACACATGGCTCTGATATGATAGCAAGGATCAAACTAGTCCCCAAGACTGGTTAAATGCAGTAAGTACTTTAGGACAACTATTGTTTAACACCAGCAGGCTCAAAATCATGGCATTAGTATTGCAATTTACAGATTGGGAACATGTCTATACTTAGTAATTCATTTGGTAAGCAAGATCTTATCCTGGCAACCACAAGAAACAGGCATGTAATATAAGTGATCCCGAACACAGTCCTCCTTTTCATACTAAAAATTTCCAAACCAGTTGCAAGAAAATGCAAGGTGTGGCACAGGGTAAAGTGGGAAGTCTGATAGCTAATAAAGCGGAAATATTGGACCTTAAAAAAATACTGGCATTTTAGGTATCTGCTAAAAAAAGGTCTGGACAAAACTCATGCTTTTTTCAAAAGGATTTCCAACAACAGCCCTAGAGTCAAATCTCGCATTCTCTCTTGTGTATGAAGATCTGCACCATTCCCATCATATGTGCCACAAAGACAAAGGACTTAAAGGATCACAGTTTGTTGGGTTGCTTAGAGAAATTTTATCAGGTAAAAATATATTGTGTTGACAAAATATAATTTCACAAATATCGAGGACAAAAATGCTGTGAATGTAAGTTTCTGTGCGTATAGTTTTACTATTATTTAACTCCACATGTACGTACCTTGATGGGCTATACATCTTCAAGGTACATAGATGTGGAGTTAAGAAGAGTAAAAGTATCCTTACCTGTTTGCATTTGCCTTCTTGATATTTTGGTCCTCGATATTTTGGACAAGATATTCTGTTCACTTGATTTTTTTCTTACTGATATTCTGTCAGTGATCAGTTTGTTGGCTCAATCATCAAAATAATTATCGGTGTGCCTCGTGACCTGCTTAATCAGTCAGTTAGTCAGTCAGTCAAGTTTTCTTTATTTGGCAGATTGCAATAAAATCACAATAACATTTAAATACAAATTAAAATTTGGGCATTTTAAAAATTGAAAACATTGAAAACATATGGCTTTACATCAATAAACATACATATAAAAATAGCTAAAGCTGCAAAACATCGAGTTAAAATGTCATCCATCAAAACATATTTCCTAGATACTAAGAGGAACTTGTAAAGTTTTTAAATTCATGGCCTGTATATAAACAAAGTTATACATTTACATCAACCAATTCATATTGTCTCCTAATGGCAATAGCAGATCGAATAACATTTTATATAGAATGACAAATTTTAATCATGGATAGTTTTTTAACAAAGCCTATTGCTTCCTTATAGTGTCTGACTTTTGCCGTATGTAATAATGGGAGTATAAAATCATATCTAGGGGCAGTATACAGTGTGCAAAATAAGAGAAAGTGTCATGTGCTCTGCTTGGACCATGCATCACAGAGACAGGTGGGCAGGTCTTTTTGCCAAGTATACCACGTGGGAAATGCCACTCTAAAGTGGAAACCTAACTTAGACTCATAGTATTCTCTCCATAGCTCTGTTTCACAACCTATTTTGCATTTTCAGGCACTGCAAACATGTGTTCGGGCCCCACATTTCGAAAGGACATTTTCAGATATGAGAGCCAAGGAATCCTTTTCATATTGGCCAGTTGTAGACAGTCAGTCATGCAATCGTGCACCAAACTGGCCTCAGGGTTTCTCCAAAATTTAATCCACAGTAAGAGAGGAGAGACAGCAATCAAATCCTCTAAATACTGCAAACCCAGTTCCTTGTGACAGATAATATTTGCTACGTTTTTGGATACCATCAGTAATCTCTGTGCAACTTAGTTCTCAATGCATTGTAGCGAGCCTACTTTGCCGTAACCCCACATTCCTGCCCCATATGTTGCTGCTGTTACACATTTAGATTTATAGAGCATCACCATCTGTTGTAATGGTTTGTGACCTCATTTATGAGTGAAAGATTGCCTCTATATTCCTTACAAGTTGCTAACTCTTGACCTTAAGATGAGAATTACATAGCATGGAGGAGCTTACATGCATACCCAAATAACAAAAATCCTTCACCTTGTTAAGGACATTTCCCCCCATACTAAATTGTTTAGACTTTGTATTTTGGGGACTATATGTCATTGCATAGGACTTTGCAAAGTTTATTTCAGATCAAGGTCCTGCATAAAAGATAAAAAAGAGCTAACTGGCCTTGAAGGCCATTTGCAGAACGTAAGATTAGTACAATATCATCCGCATACTGTAGAACTGGAAGCTGTCTCTGCTCCATCCTTGGAAAATCCTTCCCGCGCCATAGTAGAAAATCATATAACCCATTAATGTATATAAAAATAAAAATGAGGCTAAAATGTAACTCTGTCTTACTCCCCGCCTAGATGGAATTGGGGGTGTTCTCTCACCTTGTGAACCGTGCTGCACCGACACCATAAGGTCTGTATGTAAGTGCTTTATTAAAACCACCAGGTTTGGATCAATACCCAGAGTTACCATGATTTGCCGTAGCTTCTCTCTGTTTACCAAATGCAAAGCACTGGACAGATCAATAAATGGCATATGAATTTCTCCTTTTTTTGCTATTACATATTTATTAAAAATGAGATGCAAGTTTAAGGCTTGATCAACTGTGCTTAGACCAGGCCTAAAGCCATATTGGATTGGGGAAAGAATCTTTGCCTCCGTCGCCCATTTTTTCAGATGAGACCAAATCACACTTCCTAAGATTTTGGCGGTAGAGTCTATAAGGGAAATTGGCCTATAGCAAGTTGGGTCTTGCCAATTGCCTTTTTTAAAGATAGGAATAATTATGGCCAATTTCCATGAAGAAGGTATATTTCTCTTTATTACTCTTCTAAGGACATTTGTGACTAGAGCGCCCCAAAAATGTGGCATAGATTTAAATAGTTCTACTGGGACCCCGACTGGACGTCTTTCCTGCCCTAGAATGATTTATTGCTGTTATAACCTCTTGTAAATCAGTAGGAGTATCTAGTGGAATTGGGGTTATTTCCACAAAATTCTTAATTATGATTCCTTCCCCTTCATGTTATTGTTCATTTTCCGACTGAAAGATGCTTGCGTAGTGTCATACCCAAACATCCTCTGAGATCAAGCAATTGCACGGTTTTGTGTCTTGATCAGAGAAGTAAGGGTTATTTATCACCCCCCAGAACTTAGAAGTATCCTTCAAGTGGGTGGCTGCCATTAGATCTTCCCAGGCCTTGGTTCTAATTTCGGATTTCCTCTCTTCCAGTATTGCCTTATACTGACTCCTTGCCTTTTTAACTAAATCACGGGAGTAAGGAATTGCTTTAAGTACTTTTTTTTTTATTTTTGTGAGCAGCTGTGCATGTGGAATTAAACCATCAATGCACTGCTGGTCCCGATTTTAGCCTATCACTAACCAGTGCCTCAGAAATGGCACTGCTTAAATACTCATATTCCTGTACTACAAGGTCGTGAGTTAGCCGATGTGCTTGGCAATTGTTAATAGAGTCTAGCTTTTGGCTAATGATTCTCTGATTGAACGCATTTTGATCAACTTTTTCCCATTTCATGCGCATACCTGTATTTTCTGTTAGACATGATTCCCTCTCCCATCCCTATTTTTCAGTTCTAGTTTGATATCATAGGCTAGGTTTATACACAAAGTATTGTGATCACTGACACACTGAGGTACTGTCTTAGAATCAAGAATTAAATGGGAATCATCTGAGCTAATAAGAATAAAATCTATAAAGCTCCCTTTGGAGATCCCTGTGAATGTTGGAATTCTGTGATTATGTTGAAGCACAATATCCCTTGCAAACAAGAGGTCATGTTACTACTAATAAAAGTATTCAAAGCATCCCCTTTGTCTGTATGTTTGAAGTGGGACGCCTTCTCTCTGCCCTCAATCGGGAATCTACACAGATGAGACCCTTCCCATTGACATAAAGGCATGTTGAAATCTCCTACCTAGAGCATAATTACCTCTTTATCCTGAAGACAGGTAGAAGAGTCAAGGAAATCCATTACATCCTCAAGACTTTTCTTTAGTGAACCATATGGTATATTACTATAAAAATGTATTAACAGGATAACCTTTCTTTCCTCAGTCAATAATAGGACAATCATTAAATACGGTGAGGACCAAAGTAGGGATGCCCCTATTTTTACTAGATTCAGCGAACAAGAATAGCAAGACCCCCTCTAGCCCTTCCAGCTGTAGATGGAACTACTGGCTAATGCAAAGTTTTGTAGCCATCCAGGTGGAAGGGATCTGTCAACCAAGTCTCCTACAAACAAATAATATCATGAGTGGATACAAATCTTAATCTGTCTAGATTGTGTATTTTCGACTGGACTCCCGCTATGTTCCCACGGATCAGTGTTAAAGATGTATATCCTAATCTTGCAACTGGGTCTTTCGTGATAGTATTTGGAACCAGAACCCTGGGGAGGGGAGGGCTCAACAGGCCTCTCCCTCTGGCAAGGATATGTCTTGACTTACTCCTTCCCTTGATCCCTCCAAAACGTATCTTCCATGCAGAGCTGTATCCATGAGTCAATCATTTCCATCTAGCGAGTTCAAAACCTGAAAATGACTTGCAATGGGAGTATTTATCTGGGTTTGTAAAGCCCCCAACCCTGGGTTTTGATTTAGTGAGACTGCAAGGGTGTCAGAAAATAAGACTGAAGGATCATAGAAATTACTTAGTGGGTGCTCTTGAATCCCTTCTTTTACCCTTACACAGTGAACCAAGTTTGCCAACAGATGCTTCACCAAACAAAGGATCTTAATTAAATCCTCTTGATATCTAGTTTTTGTCCTCAACCAACAGGTGGACCTTCTCATCAGAGCATTTGTATCTTCATTGTTACATCCATTCAAAGGAGGCACGTTTTCCAACACCGGTACATACAGCATCCATTTGGGAGGTAAATGCAGAGTCTCTTCCAGGTTGTTAGTGTTATTAATACATTGGGGGATTAGAGCACCCAATGAGAGCCCCCTTTTGAATTCCCAGGTTGTATTTATGTTCTATATGTTGAGTTCTAGGTTGAACTAAGGTTGGACGATTTACCTTCAGGCCTGGATTATGCAAAACAATTCTAACCTTATGGACAGACTCCTGTTTATGAAATTTCCCCAGTGTCGGTGTCTCTGAGTTGGTTATCTGGAGTAACCAGTAGACAAACTGGTTTGGAAATGGTCCAATCTCTTAGTGTTTGATAAGTTTTTCCTCCAAAGCTGAACAAAACAATTGTAATATAGAATCGATTTTATAGGTAAGATCATTTGGGGTACCTTTCCCCAAAGTGCATTCCCTTGGCGTGTCAGTGGCCGCCTGAAGTCCCACACTATCTTTCTTCTGTGTATGACGTCCCTTTTTAGGTCCTAAGGTCCCCTTTGCCTTTTTGCCCTCCGTTCCCTCCCTTCATTTCTTCAAAAATGGAGAGTCCACAAATGAGAAATCTCATATTAATTCCCAGGTTAATTCCTTAGCTGGACTCGGATTCTGTGAGGGAAGGTGCAAGGAATGCACGTTTGTTCTGTCATGGGGCGAGTCAGAGTCCAGGGACTTTTGTGCTGGTTGTTCAGATGTTGTAGACTTTACAAGTAAAAGGGTTCCAGAGGCGGTCTCTGGGACAGTTTCTGCACAGCCCCGATCTTTACCTCCACTCGCTCTAATTCGGTCTCTATAACCCCCATAACAGAGGATAAATAGTTTGTAATTGACGATTGGGCTGGGGAACCCTAATTATTTTTCCCCTTTGCACATTATTCTTTCTCTTCCTCATTGGGATAGGTTTCTCACGTACCTTATTTATTCTGCACTACAGGGATCATCCAATCTCACAAGGGAAAAGAGAGAGGGCATGATCCAGCCTCTTCCGGCCTATGATGGGCGAAGATGGGCCCGGTCTTGGCCCTGGCGTGTCTTGTGGTGCGGGAGTGCAGCGTTGTTTAAGGGGCCGGTTCCTGCCTCCTCCTCTCCCTCAAGGCAGCCTGGGGCTGGTAGTCCGCCTACCATAAGGTCTCCTAAAAAGCTTTGTTCCATGCTGCGGGAGTGCAGCGCTGTTTAAGAGGCCAGTTCCTTCCTCCTCTTCTGCCGCAAGGCAGCCTGGGGCTGCCAATCCTCCCTCCACAAGGTTTCCTGCAAAAGTTTGTCCCCCGCTGCGGGACTGCAGCGCTGTTTAAGAGGCCGGTTCCTGCCTCCTCCTCTCCTGCAATGCAGCCTGGGGCTGGTAGTCCGCCCCCATGAGGTCTCCTGCAAAAGTTTGTGCTTGCTTAATCTAGAAAGCAACATCAAGAGGACATTTACACCCTAAAGTCTCACTCTCTAATCTTGCAAGAAAGGTGGCTAGGACAAAAGAACTGGAGATCTGGGGTGAATGATCACAAAGAAAAAAGTGGTCACCTGCAAATTGGAAAAATTCGGTTACTTCCTGTAGGAGACATTTATCCGATCTGCTGCAGACACAAGCATATTGTAATGCAATATCAATCCAAGAAGATTTAAAGCTCAGAGTCAATTTCAGTCCTATTAAAAGGCTCACGAGGACATGGGAAGCATGTGTACACTGTAAGGCTGCAAAGGAGAACTTAAAACAGCCTTTACCCAGGCACCCTCCATGCACCAATCCTTCATTCCCTCGGTCACTATCATGCTCATTGCCCTCTGACATAAACACTGCACATGGTTATCAATGCCATGCCCGAGCACCTACACTGATACCGACCTTGTTGGTCAATGTTTTTTTAAGGCTTCACAGTCACTGCAGTAGTGTTTGATTTGGTTGCTCACATACTTTATGCTATTCTTTTTTACATTATTGATGGTATCTACTCAATGCATTTTTATGTAAGAAAATCTAAAATATGGGTGCATTGTCGAAAATGCAGTTTTTCCCTAATTTCAGCAATCAGACTAGATAAAATATTTTTATTATAGGGTCCTTTAGGACCTAACATAATTTGGGTAGTAATAAGCTTGAAGGCCTTGAACAGACCTGTCATAAGCACTTGTGGGGCCCTTGTGAAAAACTTAATGAGGGACCACTCTGTGGTTTTCCAGTAGCATGAGCACCTGCTTCAACATAAAAACAATGAAAGGTTTGGAGCAAACCCCCCCAGCAGAGTGCTCGTACTAGTGGTGGCTGATCTTTCCTGCCTTGTCTTCAATCTATCCCAAAAGATGGCAATGGTTCATTTTTTAGTGTATAAATACAGGCTGCAGTGGCAGCTTATGGTCCTATAAAAATGTGGACATATGGGCAAACAGGCCTGGCTATGCCTTCCTTTAGATGGACCTGGTCTCAAAATTTGGACCAAAGATTGAGAAATATTATTGCTTAGTGTGTTGAAAATTGGAAGGTGTCACAAAACCTGCATATCTGAGTACTCATTTTGTAAATAATGAATGGAAGCCCCAAACTAACTTTCAGTGTATGGTAAAATTAATTATGAATGTATTCTTTAAATTTAACATTCAATTTAGTTGATCTACATGACTCCTTCTCATTGCATTAAGGAGGTGCATCAGCCCAGTCCTCCGAGCTGTCAAGGCCCTTGCAGGCCTGGCTCCAGATACTCGAGGCACTCACCTCATTTCTCTCCAACTTGCACTCTCAATCTTTCTCCCATCCTTCACCTCCCTACCACCCTCAATTGACCTTTTTGTGCTTTTCTTATAACTCTTTTGTTACCATTTGTGCCTTCGTTCTCTCTCTTGGCTTATCCTTCTTGTGCCACATTTCCTCTCACGGTTTCTCTCTTTATTACCTTATTGTACCACTTTTCTTTCTATTATTTTCATTGTGACCTATTTGTGCTGCTTTTCCTCTCAATCTCTCTTAGTGAACTTTTTGTGCTTCGCCTCTCACTCTTTTATATCTTTTGTGACCTTTAGTGCTGTCTTTCACTTTCTCTTTTTGACCCTTTTTGTGCTGCTTTTCCTCTCACTCTTTCTCTTTGTAGCCTTTTTGTGCTTTTCCACTCACCCTTTTGGGACCATTGGTGCATTTTCTTTCTCACTCTTAATGATTCTGCCAGTGCTCTGCTTCTTTTCTTAATACCTGCTTTCTCTGCTTCTGTATGCCCATCTCACGTCCTTTTCCTGCCCTTTCTGCACCCCTCTCCTCCCCACTCCTTACCAAACCCTCACACTGCTCGCTCTTTTCCACTTTTCTGCCAACAGTACATCTCCACAGCCCCTCTCTCCACCCTCTGCTCTCTTCGCCCCTCACAGAACCTACTAAATGGTGGCCATAGCACGGACACATCTCTGGAAAACCAATGGTGTGCCAAAGGCAAGCCCATCTGCACCTGTCTGTGCCTGGACTGCACCCAGCACCAAGAAACCTGGTCCTCCACTGACCCACAGCTACCCCACTGCAGTCCTTCCCCCTGCTGAATCCTGGATGCAGCTCTACTCTCTTCTGGCATGCCACACCAAGCAACATGGATGGAGCTCTCAGCGACTCCCCCTGCCACTTCACTGGCACGACCTGCACCAACACATCCACAGCTCCAACACCCACCAAGAACACACCTCACACACCCAACACCACACCAACACGAACAAATAGCAACAAACACACACCCCCACACAAGAATATCATGCATGCTTCTTATCAGCCGCTCACTCAGCAAGCACTCCAAGGCAATCTGGGCCTGCAGGATGATAATGACCAGGAGCGCCTTTTCCTCATGGGAACACGGCTGACCGCAGCATTGACACTAGGCATCACTGCTGCTTTCCCTGCTGCATACAATATCACCAGACAAAACTGCCAGCACAAGCCTGGAGGAGGAATCACCATAATTTTTAAGGACACTTTCAGTTTCACCTGCCATCTTTAGGGTGATCTTACCTCAGACCTTTTGCTTTTTACCTCCTGTTTTTGCTGCATCTTTTTGATTGTCTTAGGACTCCGAGCACTTTACCACTGCTGATCAGTGTTAAAGTGCAAGTGCTTCTCCCCTAAACATGGTAACATTGGTGTATCCAGAATAGGCATAATTAGTTTACTTATAGGTCCTTTGTAAAGCGTTAAAGTGGGCATGTAAGTTAAATAATACTAGTGGGCCTGCATCACTGATTGTGCCACCGACTTAAGTAACCCAGTACATTTCCCAGACCTGCGACTGCAGAGCCTGTGTGTGTGGCTTCACAGCCGCTTTAACTTTGCATGTAAAACCTCTTGCCAAGCCTTAAACTCCGTTTTGGTCATAAATAACACCTGTTGGGATGCTGTTGTAGATACTACTTTTAGAAAGTGGGTGTTTCTCTGCTCATACTGCTATGTGTGCCTTATAGCCTGTCTCCAATATAGGACTGGACTAGGTGATAGCTACACTCCCCCTAGACAGCCACAAAACCATCAAGGGTGGGTGTGACAAAGTACTTATTAATATTCTTTAACATTCTGATGGGCCTTCTTGGGCAGGAAGGGTGAAGGGGAGCTGACACTTACATTTGAATAGGAAAGTGTCTGTCCCCACACAAATGGCTGATTACCTCCTACTGGTAGTCTGGAGCCAGGACTAGAAACAAAGGGTCTCTGTGCACTTCAAAGACCCTTCTTTGAAGTCACCTCCACTTCAAAGCCACATTGGGTATAAGAATTGTGTCTCTGACCCTACCAAATCAGTACACTACTGGACCTAGGAAGAACTCTTCTGAAGTAAAGATTGCTGTGCTGTAAGGATTGCCGCGTTACCTGGAGTGACTATTCTAAGGAACTGCTACTCTGCTTTGCTGAACTGCTCTGCTGCCTGTAAATCTCAGACCTGCTGGGGACAAGGACTGGTCCTATCTCACTTGAACCCAGAGTGACTCCAAGGGCTTGCTAGCTTGCCCTCTGTTCTCCCGCAGTCTCAGGCACATCCACGCCTGCCTGCAACTCTCCTGGTGCTGCGGGCCTCTGCCATCTGTGAATCCTACCCTTGTTTGAGGTTCCCCCTCCAGTCCTGGGCCTCAGAACTGCCTTCTGCAAAAACCGATGCATCGTTACCACTGGGTCAGTTAGAACTGACACATCCCCCCTTCTAGGTGGACACAGAGGCTGTTCAACCACAGCGGATTCATAGCTTGCACGAACCTACAATGACGCTCTGCATGGCTTGACGACGAAGCATCTACTTGCCTGCAGAGCTCCATCTAATGTACTTTTCAGAAGATGGGTTCTAAAGACGGCCTACTCTCCATCACAGTCTCCCTGAACTTTGGATTTGCACCGGTCTCTTGTGACCTCAAGTAACCTTTTGACTGCTAGTGACTTCTAAGCACTACTTTTAGTTTAATCTTCAAAAATGAATATCTCAACTTCTACTGATTGGATTTTTTTATTTATTTGGACTTGTTTTGTGGTGTTTCCATTGTGTTAAGGAGGACTACCAGAGGGTGAGCACAGGTTAATTTAGGGTGTGTATCGGACTTACCCTGACCAGGATTGTGGTCCCTACTTAGGCAGGGTGTATACCTCTGCCAATTAGAAACACAATTTCTAACAATACCTTCACGGAAGCTGGAACAAACAATATGGAACATAGCCAATTTCATGAGCAACAATCTGTACTTTATCACACACTAGTCCTCAACTCTAGCACATTCATTCTCCTTAAAGACCTCAATTGCGAATCAAACATGTCAGGGACCCTACATGTTGACACATCCTCGACTCCATCTTCACATCCCTCAACAACATCATGATTAACACCCCAAGGCCCATCACTTGGACCGCCCACATCATAGTCAGTTTCACAATCAATGGCCACCAACTCAAAAAATCTTCACAGCAGATCCAGCACACCAACTTTGGAACAACCTAGCAGAAGTAGCAGAATTCATTAGGCCTCTGCCCAATAAAAGAACAAACTAGAACCTACGGGCCATTTAGCATGCTCATTGGAGATTTCAACAAATAGATCACCAACTGCATCAGCACCCCATCCCTCCACAGATGAAGCCAAAAACTAAAAACAAGGATATGAGCCAGCTTGTACACAAAAGACCTCAGAATAAAAAAGAAACAACATTCCAAACAATTAGAATAGAAATGGAGAACCAGCCAAGGAGAAATGGAAAAAAATACTTTCAATGCCACCCTGAGGAAATAACACAGTCTAATTAGAGTAACCAAGAGGAAGGCCTTTGACAAATGAATGTACACCAGCTCTGAGAGCAGCAAATAAATCTTTTCAATCATCAAGGATTTCACTATACATACAGCAGCCTCCGGCAATATAATCCCAACTCAAGACCTGTTACATCCTCTCAAATTTCATCTGGAGCAAGATTACAACTATATACAGAAACTTTGCTTCACAATCAGACCCCTTGAATCCCACTGTAAGTCTCCTGGTGACGAATGAAGACAATGACCACATGGGACACGAGCACAAAGGGAACTATAGCAATCATGAAGACTATACACTTTGGGACTCATCGGACTGTTTCTCTCATCACTCCTTAGTCAAAGGAGTGACCCCTGTCAGTGAGGTCCTCTCTCCCATCCTCAACACTTCAATGAGAGCAGCCGCTTTTCCAGAACCATGGAAACATGCATCTATTAATGCATCCATAAGAAGCCCTGAACGGACCCAACCAAACTTGTTAACTACCAACCCATAATCCTCCTCCCATACCCAGCCAGGGTCCTTGAAAAAGTCCTCAACAAATGCCTGTCTTACCATGTCTCCACTCATCTTAAAAATGCCCTATAATCAGGATTTGGACCCAACCATAGCATAAAAACCACCATCATGGCAGCAACGGATGATAGCCAGGTGATCCTCGACAGTGAGAAAGCCACAGCCACATCCTCCACGACTTGTCAGCACCCTTCAACACTGTCTCCCATTGCATTCTTCACCCATGTTTCCACAAAGTGGATATTCAGGGACACACCCTTAAGTGGATCTGCGCTGAAAGAACACAAACCATGAACACGCCAAACTACTTCTCTGAAGCAGAGGAACACATTTGCAAACACTTAGAGGGCTCCTGGCTTAGTCCAACACTCTCAACATATGCAAGACTCCACTGGTAAATGTCATCTGGACTCACAGCATATACCTCATCACATACACAGATGACATGCAAGTGATAGAATCCCTCCAGGACAAAAAGCTATTGTTAGAAATTGGGTTTTTCGTTGGCAGTTAGGTTGCCCTCTGTCCAAGCAAGAACCCTCACTCTAGTCAGGGTAAGTCACACACAATCCAAAATCAGCCTGTGCTCACCCTCCGGTAGCTTGGCACGAGCAGTCAGGCTTAACTTAGAAGGCAATGTGTAAAGCATTTGTGCAATAAATCATACAACACCATAGCATAACACCACAAAAATACACCACACAGTATTTAGAAAAATATATAATATTTATCTGGGTATCTTCAGGTCAAAACGATCAAAGATGCAATATGAATTTGTAAAGATATCACTGAAAAGTGATATAAAGTGTCTTAAGTCTTTAGAAAGTAAACAGAGTCTCTTTCAAACACAAAGTACCTGGTTTCTGGTGGAAAATCTCCTCAGAGGGCCACAAAGGAAGAGATGCGTGGAAAAAGTGTGTGTGCGTCGATTTCTCCCCAGCACACACAGACTTGTGTCGTTATTGTCCTTGCGAGGCCGTGCGTCAAAGTTTTGATCGCACGGCAGGCGTCGCGTCGATTTCTCCTGCGGAGTCGGGCGGCGTTGTCCTTGCGAGGCCGTGCGTCAAAGTTTTGATCTCACGGCAGGCGTCGCGTCGATTTCTCCCGGGAAGTCGGGCGGCATTGTCCTTGCGAGGCCGTGCGTCAAAGTTTCGGTCGTCCCGAAGGCGTCGCGTTGATCAGCGTCGGTGTGCGGCGTTTTTCTTGCCACGGAACAAGCTGTGCCTCGAAAAGTTCGGCGCACGGAGCGTCCAAGAGGAAGAGTGAAGTCTTTTTGGTCCTGAGACTACAGGGAACAGGAGGCAAGCTCTATCCAAGCCCTTGGAGAGTACTTTTACAGCCAGGCAAGAGTTCAGCAAGGCAGCAGGCCAACAGCAAGGCAGCAGTCCTTTGTAGAAAAGCAGACAGGTGAGTCCTTTGAGCAGCCAGGCAGTTCTTCTTGGCAGGATGTAGTTTCTGGTTCAGGTTTCTTCTCCAGCAAGTGTCTGATGAGGTAGGGCAGAGGCCCTGTTTTATACTAAGTTGTGCCTTTGAAGTGGGGGTGACTTCAAAGAGTCTCTAAGAAATGCACCAAGTTCCCTTTCAGCTCAATCCTGTCTGCCAGAGTCCCAGTAGGGGGTGTGGCAGTCCTTTGTGTGAGGACAGGCCCTCCACCCTCCCAGCCCAGGAAGACCCATTCAAAATGCAGATGTATGCAAGTGAGGCTGAGTACCCTGTGTTTGGGGTGTGTCTGAGTGAATGCACAAGGAGCTGTCAACTAAACCTAGCCAGATGTGGATTGAAGGGCACAACAAGTTTTTAGTGCAAAGAAATGCTCACTTTCTAAAAGTGGCATTACTAGAATAGTAATATTAAATCCGACTTCACCAGTCAGCAGGATTTTGTATTACCATTCTGGCCATACTAAATATGACCTTCCTGCTCCTTTCAGATCAGCAGCTGCCACTTCAACAGTGTATGAGGGCAGCCCCAATGTTAGCCTATGAAAGGAGCAGGCCTCACAGTAGTGTAAAAACGAATTTAGGAGTTTCACACTACCAGGACATATAACTACACAGGTACATGTCCTGCCTTTTACCTACACAGCACCCTGCTCTAGGGGTTACCTAGGGCACACATTAGGGATGACTTATATGTAGTAAAAGGGGAGTTCTAGGCTTGGCAAGTACTTTTAAATGCCAAGTCGAAGTGGCAGTGAAACTGCACACACAGGCCTTGCAATGGCAGGCCTGAGACAGGTTTAAGGGGCTACTGAGGTGGGTGGCACAACCAGTGCTGCAGGCCCACTAGTAGCATTTAATCTACCTGCCCTAGGCACATGTAGTGCACTCTACCAGGGACTTACAAGTAAATGAAATAGTCAATCATGGATAAACCAATCAGTAGTACAATTTACCCAGAGAGCATATGCACTTTAGCACTGGTTAGCAGTGGTAAAGTGCCCAGAGGTCAAAAGCCAACAACAACAGGTCAGAAAAAATAGGAGGAAGGAGGCAAAAAGTTTGGGGATGTCCCCGTCAAAAAGCCAGGTCCAACATGACCCCCTACCAGCCTAAAGCCAGGGGAGAACAATCACTATCCTGATGTACTTCCCTGTTTGAGGCGACAGAACAAGGACCCAGGCCCACAACAGCAGGGGCATGCTCCAGTTCTTCGCCTTCCTGACTCCAATTGGATCACTCTGTCCATACTCTCAGGGCCCACTAAGCCAACCCATGGGGAACATTTCTCCTTACCTGCGGATCCCATCTGTGTAGCACCTAACCTTACTTTGCTCACAGATGTATCCCAGGAGCAGGATAGTACCACCATGACCCACACAGTGGTGTTGCCCACTCTACCCCTGGGGTGTGACACTTGTCCCCTCCCCAGGGATAACTCTGTCCACCCGGACAGCAAGCCACAGTGATTACTGACAGCTGCCAGGGATGAGAGCCAGGCCCCAGGCCTCTCAAAGCTCTCCAACCACTGTGGCTGTGGAGAGTGGGGGGCGGTAGCCCCAGGTGCTGGGCACCCTTTAACCACTCTCCCTTCCACCAGGTCAGGGATGACAGCCTGAACCTGGTCCTCCCCTCTGGGGCTTTGTACCCTCCCTCCTGGAGCGGTACCCCCAGAGTCCAACATGGTCAGGGTGCTTACAGAAGTCACCCTGTACCATTCCTCCACCAGTGCAGGGCTGTTAACCTGCAACTGGCCCTCCAACCTGGGGCCTGTACCTTCAGGTTGGACTAGGGCCTGGGGTGAGGCTTCCCTCCCCCTGCCCTCCCTTCTGGGGTCCATCACCCTCCAACTAGGAGTGGCCTCCTCAGAAGACAACATGGTAGGGGCACTGTTATCAGTAGCCCCTCCCTCCAGGTCCGGGGGGACACCCTGAACCTGGTCTTCCAGCCCAGGGTCTGTACCCTCAGACTGGATCACTGCCTGGCAAACCAGGACTTCCTGGAAGGCACCCCTACCCCCCACCAGGTCAGAGTTTAACCTCTGCACCTGACCATTCAACTCAGAGTCACCACCCTGAAGTTGAACAATTGCCTGGCACGCCAGGACTTCCTGGAGGGCACACCGACCCTCCACCAGGTCAGAGTTTAACCTCTGAACTTGGCCATTCAACTCAGAGTCACCACCCTGAAGTTGAACAATTGCCTGGCACGCCAGGACTTCCTGGAGGGCACACTGACCCTCCACCAGGTCAGAGTTTAACCTCTGCACTGGGCCATTCAACTCAGAGTCACCACCCTGAAGTTGAACAATTGCCTGGCGCACCAGGACTTTCTGGGAGGCACACCTACCTCCCACCAGGTCAGAGTTTAACCTCTGAGCCTGGTTCCCCAACCCAGGGTCACCACCCTGAGGTTGGGCAATTGCCTGGCACGCCAGGACTTTCTGGGGGGCACACCTACCCCCCACCAGGTCAGAGTTTAACCTCTGAACCCGGTTATCCAACCCAGAGTCAGCACTCTGAGGTTGAACAACTGCCTGGCACGCCAGGACTTTCTGGGGGGCACACCTACCCCCCGCCAGGTCAGAGTTTAACCTCTGAACCTGGTCATCCAACCCAGAGTCAACACCCTGAGGTTGGACAATTGCCTGGCACAGCAGGACTTCTTGGGAGGCACATCTACCTCCCACCAGGTCAGAGTTTAACCTCTGAACCTGGGTATCCAACCCAGAGTCACCACCCTGAGGTTGAATCTTTGCCTGGCATGCCAGGACTTCCTGGGGGGCACTCTCACCCCCCACAAGGGACAAACCGTCCCCAAGGGCCACACAAGAGTCTGGTTGGCGCAGGTCTCCCGACCTCTGCCCATCCGGCAGAGTCTGGGTTTCCCCCAAACCAGAAACGGTTTCACCTGGGTCATTCCTGGGGGGCTCTGCTCTCAGAGCTGTCCCCTGACTCTCAAGGTCCTCCACTGAGGTCTGCAACCCCCTCTCAACCCTATGTCTGGACTTCTGCACCCCCTCACTATGAGGGGTACTGCCAGACACCAGAACTGTTGGGATGCTGGCTACAGTCACCCCCCCAAGTTCTTCTGACACTGCGGGGCTTCCCTCAAAAGGTGGCCCTACGGTACAGGCTAGGCTTCCCTCCTGGTGTTCCCTCATGGAACCCTCTAGGACCTGGGACCTACCTGGGACACTACAATCCTTTCCCACCACACTCGGTTGGGAACCACCTAGACCACTCCCTTCAGGAGCACCCCCAAATGCCTCTTCAGACTCTCTGGTACTCACCCAGAAGTCTGCCTCCATTGTAAGCTCCCTGGGGTCAGAGAACTCACACTCCACCTGGTGTTGGCGTAGCTCTGGAAAATAAGGACCAGACATATGCTCTCCAGCAATTACATCACTCTTCCCTTCACATGTATTAACCACAGTACCCTTCACCCAACCACCCAGTAACTCAACCTTGGAAAAGCACTCTACTTCGCCCTCCTGAGACTGGTGAGACAGTATCTGTCTGTCCCTGACACTCAACCCAAACTCTTCTGGGATGTCTCTACACTCTATATCCAGGACGTCCACCAGGGGGGAACCCTTTTCTCTGTCACTCTCTGCTAGAGTCAGTAAAGTGTCCCTCCCCCCAGTAGGAATATGAGTCCCTGTGCCAGTTCCCCAATCCTTCTCAGGGACCCTGTGCATAACGGGAACTACCTCATACCCTTGAACCGCCTGGGGTGTGTCAACTCCCTTCTTCAAGTTGGGCACCACATCTCTGGGCTTGTGCCCTTCTTCAGCAGTACTGGATGCAAGATTTTTGCTGCCACCATCTGAACTGGACTCAGCCCTTCCGGCCTCCAGTTTCAGCTCTTTACAGCTCAGCTCTTGAGCTGCAATCTTTTCTTCTTCCAGGGCTAAGAGACTTGCTGCCTCAGCCCTTTCAAGCTGCTCATCTAGCTCTTCTAGACACCGCTCTAGAGCTAGGAGCCATTCATCTCCCACTGGTTCTCTTTCCTCATCTGAGTAGTCTTCTTCCTCATGTGAGCAGTCTTCCTCCTCATGTGAGTAGTCCTCCTCCTCATCTGAGGGGTACTTAGTCATTTGGTTTCTTGCTGCCTCTCTCTCTGCCCATCTTTCCTCCCCCCAGACTATGTAGTGATGGATCATCTCCGCCTTAGTAGATCTCCTTGCTACAGGAAGGCCCCATTTTCTGCAAAGCTTCCTTAGGTCAGCCTTAGTGAGGTGGTCCGTACGAACAAAGAATGAGTAGGTACACAATCCCATTTTGATAAGATCTTATCAGCAAAAACCAAAATCCAAAGTCCAAAATATCAATAGTATATCCAGGAGGACATCAGAGAACCAAGAGCCAAAAAAGATGAAAAATCAAGTTGACCTTCAACTGTGGGTAGGTAGTGAAATACTTAGCTACTGTATGTCACTGCACAAACACAAGTCCTATCCTCACCGCTGATCACCAATGTTAGAAATGGGGTTTTTGGTTGGCAGTTAGGTTGCCCTCTGTCCAAGCAAGAACCCTCACTCTAGTCAGGGTAAGTCACACACAATCCAAAATCAGCCTGTGCTCACCCTCCGGTAGCTTGGCACGAGCAGTCAGGCTTAACTTAGAAGGCAATGTGTAAAGCATTTGTGCAATAAATCATACAACACCATAGCATAACACCACAAAAATACACCACACAGTATTTAGAAAAATATATAATATTTATCTGGGTATCTTCAGGTCAAAACGATCAAAGATGCAATATGAATTTGTAAAGATATCACTGAAAAGTGATATAAAGTGTCTTAAGTCTTTAGAAAGTAAACAGAGTCTCTTTCAAACACAAAGTACCTGGTTTCTGGTGGAAAATCTCCTCAGAGGGCCACAAAGGAAGAGGTGCGTGGAAAAAGGGTGTGTGCGTCGATTTCTCCCCAGCACACACGGACTTGTGTCGTTATTTTCCACGCGGGGAAGTCGGGCGTCGTTTTCCGGCGCGCGGACAGTCTCTTTCTGTGGGTCGCGGGATTACCAGATGTCCCGGGTCTGTGCGTGGATTTTCCTGCTTGTTTTCCGACTGCGCGTCGTTCTGCGGGGCTGCGCGTCGAAGTTTCGATCTCACGGCAGGCGTCGCGTCGATTTCTCCTGCGGAGTCGGGCGGCGTTGTCCTTGCGAGGCCGTGAGTCAAAGTTTTGATCTCACGGCAGGCGTCGCGTCGATTTCTCCTGCGGAGTCGGGCGGCGTTGTCCTTGCGAGGCCGTGCGTCAAAGTTTTGATCGCACGGCAGGCGTCGCGTCGATTTCTCCTACGGAGTCGGGCGGCGTTGTCCTTGCGAGGCCGTGCGTCAAAGTTTTGATCTCACGGCAGGCGTCGATTTCTCCCGGGAAGTCGGGCGGCGTTGTCCTTGCGAGGCCGTGCGTCAAAGTTTCGGTCGTCCCGAAGGCGTCGCGTTGATCAGCGTCGGTGTGCGGCGTTTTTCTTGCCGCGGAACAAACTGTGCGTCGAAAAGTTTGGCGCACGGAGCGTCCAAGAGGAAGAGTGAAGTCTTTTTGGTCCTGAGACTTCAGGGAACAGGAGGCAAGCTCTATCCATATGCACTTTAGCACTGGTTAGCAGTGGTAAAGTGCCCAGAGGTCAAAAGCCAACAACAACAGGTCAGAAAAAATAGGAGGAAGGAGGCAAAAAGTTTGGGGATGTCCCCGTCAAAAAGCCAGGTCCAACAGCTATCAACACCAGAATTACATTTCCAGCATGCATGACCGAAGTGGCCACCTGGATGAAAAGGTGGTATTTGGGAAAGACATCTTACCATGGGACTTCACTTGGTGGCTTACGGATCCTAGTCCTATACCAATGCCCAGCTCACAAACAAGACACCACAGAATGATTACAGACAACAGACTGTAAATGTGGTTGCCTCATCCTGCGTCAACAACCGTGGAATGCTGAAAAAGATTTTCGTGTTGCTACCCGACAGCACCATGAAAACAGTCACCCAAGCCCTCATCACCAGCATCCTGGACTGTGGAAGCACCCTATTTCCAGGGACGACCGACCAGCTCACAAGAAGATTTCAGACCATCCAGAACCTTAAGCAACTCCACTGGCTCTATACCCAAGTGTGCACACTTCAAACTCCTCACCCACACCTACAAAGTACTGTACAACACTGGTTCTGCCTACCTGAAAAGCCACATTCATTTCCACCAACCTTCCAGACACTTCCACTCTACCGGACTCACACTAGCGTGCACCCCAAGCATATACCAAAGCGAATTGGGAGGTCGCGCCTTTTCATACCTGGCTCCCACAGCCTGGAACAACCGCCCTCAACACATCAGAGCCTCCGCCTTCCCTCTTGAATTCAGCTTGAAGCTGAAGACCTGGCTTTTCTGATAAGACCTACCGGACGAGCCTCACACACCTTCCGCAAGTGCCTGAATGCCCTCATAACCGATTAGTATGCTATAAATATATACATAACATAACATTGCAATGTAAACTTTCACTTTCTCTTAGAAATATGGATGTATTTCCTAAGTGTTTCGAAATTGCTAGCAGCGGAACCGAGAAATACATACACCCCGTATACCTTAGGTTTTGTTCAAATAGTCTAAGTAGGTTCCTGCTTTCACTTCAACATCTAGAGGTATATATAATTTGTATCAGAAACATCTGAGATTCTTCAATCGTTTTCGCTCTACATCTCATCTCTTTCTACTCTTTGCCCCCCACTCTATTTTACTGCCTGCCTCATTACTCTCTTCACCTGACTTGTCTGTCTGTACCTTTTCTCATTTTGCACCGCTCTTTACTTCACCACTTTCTCCCTATCTTGCATCTATTTTTTCTGACTACCTCACTTCTATGTTTGTCTAGCGCTATCTCTGTCTGACTATACCCCTCTCTAACTTACTTCTCTTCCTACCTTACCTTTCTGTCCTACTCATCCCCCTGTGTACTCCTCACTTAACCCTACCTCCCTACTTCTTCTCTAACTCTCTCTACGTTGCTTGACACCTTTCTATTCTATCTATGCCTCTTTCTCTATTTAGACCTTCTTGTTGCTATTTCTCTGTATCTTTTTTTCTGGCTACCTCACCTTTCTTGCTTTTTCGTATACCTCTTCCTTTCCTCACCTGTCTGTCTAATTAATCCCTATCTCTACTTCTTTCTTCTACTCTACCTTTCTTACTATGCCATCTTATTTACCTCCCTGGCCTTCCCCTGTCTCCTTCGATTACTCTTAGAGGTGTCAGAGGTCACTGTCTAGCTAGAGCAAAAGGACAAGACACAGAGAGGGAGAGTTAAGGAGAAAATCATCAGATTTTACCAGACAGGATTGTGAAAATCCTCACACCAATATATGATTTCATTCTTGCAGTGAGAACACCAGTTGTGAAGTAGCATTTAGTTGTAACTATGAATGTTCGCAAATTAAAATTTTAATTTGAGTGCTTATGTTTTATTTTACTATTATGCATTGATCCACTAAGCTGCACAAATGCACTTTTTCCTACAAAGACAAAACTTCTAGATCTAAATTAAGAAAGAAATGGCCTTATCAACCAATGTCTGCTCAGGTATCGCTGGCTACCTCTGATTTTCCCATTTCTAACTCAGGTACTATCCTCACTGACTTTGACTCAAACATTGAAAGTGCAGCTACCGGGACAGAAAGTAAACTGATCTTTTTAGGATCCATGATTAGATTCTTAAGTCCCTTTGCCCTGTTACGGCTATTACCAGTTAGTAGATGCTAGGAGGAATCCGATCTCCTAGGGTGTGATTAAAGTGGTGGGAATTCCCATATCTACCCCTTCAGCAGCCTCCGATTTGCAGCTGACTGGGTAAGGCTGAGACACGTGGTGGGAATTCCCATACCTACCTCCTCAGCATCCTCCGATTTGGAGCTGACTGGGTAAGGCTGAGACACGTGGTGAGAATTCCCATATCTACCCCTTCAGCAGCCCTCGGTTTGCATCTGACTGGGTAAGGCAGAGACACGTGGTGGGAATTCCCATATCTACCCCTTCAGCAGCCTCCGATTTGCAGCTGACTGGGTAAGGCTGAGATACGTGGTGAGAAACATAAAGCTCAGTCTTTCAAGTTTTCAACTTGGGTGTCCTCTTTTTTGTAACACAAAGTGTGTGCTGAGTGAGTGCTGGGGTGCCTGATATTGCAAAATTTAAGAACTGGTAACTTTTCAAAATTTGCCCAATGTGGAATTAGCAAAGGTTTATAAGCATTCCTGTGTTTCTCAAATAGTGCTTCAGTTACCCCACAGAGCCAACAGCCGACATGGCCCCACACACATCCCATTCCCTGCTGCTAAACTTGCAACAGCAGTGAGTAGGAGGTATGCGGCCGCCAAAAAGGGGTTGTTGTACTTCCTCATGGCCAGTCAAGGTTGGGCAACCCAGATTACCAGTTGGGAAACACAGTTCCCTGTTTCCTGAAGTTTCAACCATTCTGGAGAAACGTAGGAAACATTTCTATACTCATAGCTTTTTTGATGCCTTCCGATGGTATTGAGTGGACCCTTGAGGGTTGGAGGGACATAAAAGTATATTTTTGGATATATTTTAAGCTGTGGGATGGGATTATGCCAAGAGCTACCTACAGTACTAATTTCCCATAGGTTGCCAGTAACAGTATTTTACCATTATGCCAAGGATGACTTCCAGTCTGCCAGTATTTTGTCACAGGTGTCTGTCATGCTAAGGATTGCCCTAAGTATGCCAGTGCCTGTGTTTTGCCATGGCTACCTCCATAGGACAAGAATAACATCTCCTATACCAGGGTAAAGAGTTGTCTCACAAGCATACTAACACATTCTCACTCAAGCTCATTTATAATCTCTCACTCTCACTCACTCTCATTCTCAACATTCTCATATTTGTTTTAACTAACGTTCACTCATTCATTGTCACTCCCTAATTCTCACTCACTCTCACTTATTATCACTCTCTCTGAATCACATATTCTCATTCATTAACACTATTTTCACTCAAATTCTCTCTTACTCTGACTCGGTCGCGCTTACTTTCGCTATCTATTTTTTCTCACTAACTCACTGTCCATTTCACTCATTCTCATTGAAATTGACTCTCACACTACTACTCCCACACACTCACTTACTTACTGGTAGTCACTCTTGCTCTCATTTAATCTCACTCAGAGTCTGAATCACTTGTTCTCACTTACTAACACTCAATCTCACACATCACCGCTCACTGCCTGTTACTGACTGTCACTCACTTTGACTCACACACATGCTTGCACATGCTCTCGCTCTCTCTCACTCACATAAATACACTTTAACCCACAATCATGGAAACAACATACATTTAAAAGCATTTTTACCCTATCCCAGATGCCAGGAAAGCACCCATTGTGTTTAATTGTACTCCATTTGTAGGTCTCACCTGCGACAGTATATGCACTGCATGCGCTCTTGCTCATGGGAGATATTATATACAACAAGGAGCCCTGCAGCCAGCCCAGTGCTTAACATTTGTTGGCTTCATTGTCACTCTTATTTACTGGTTTTTAATTGGTCACCGCAAACTGACTCCATTTTATCTTCTTTCAGCTGGAGCATGGACCAAGTACTTATTGCTTCAAATTGAATGCTGACCTTCCTCTGGTCATGATGTGATTGAGGCAATCCATTTATTTTTTCCACTTCCTGGTCATCCTTGTTGAACCTCTTACCATTTGTAACTATGGGCTTGATTTAGATACTGGCGGACGAATTACTCTGTCAAAACAGAGATGGATATTCCCTCTGCTGAAACCTAAATCCCATAGGATATAATGGGATATAGATTTCAGTCAATGGGATACCTGTCAAAGTTGTGATGGAGTAACTCGTCCGCCAATATCTAAATCAGGTCTGATGATTTACTACACCACTCACTTTAAATAAGCCCCTTAGTCCTTTAAATGGATGTCTATTGTGACAACAGATGTTCCCTGCTTTTATTGTGACAACAATGTTATCCATTTTTAAATGTATTCTCATTAAAACACGAACATGGGCACTGTTTTTTATATGGTAGAAGTGTCTTTGCCAAATGTCATATTTTTATCTTTTTCAGGCAAGAAAAGATTAACAGATTTGCTCAGAATCACATGGGTGTTGTGCCGAGACCTAACAAGCATTGACAAAGCCAATAGGTCTTGTCTTTGATACTTTTTCCTCTGCCATTTCCTTTTGCTCATGCTTTACAGCATGTCCGTGCTATGTCTGAGGCCAAGGGTCACAAAGGCAGTGCCAGGGCTCTTAAGTGGAAAGCCAGGGGTCACAACTGTGACACCTGGTGACCTCTTATTGATGCCAATAACTTATTTCCTTGTTTCAGCAGGCCCACCCTCTAGGGCCCCCAGAATGAGTGAAGAAGATAGTGCTACAAGCTTGAGTCAGAATCCACCAGAGTTCAAGTATACTAGTCCAGACTGTCACTCCCCTCCAGGCTAAGGTGAGTCAGCAAGCTGGTCAATCTCCTTTCTTATTGATAGTTCTGCTCTTTACAAAAGCTGTTCCCTTGGGAAGAGTTTAAAAATGGAAGGAGAGTGTTGTAAAAATGTGGAGCCCCTACTCAAGCCAAGGATGCACATCACCGCTCCACTCTTTGGATGGCATTTCCTGAGAGCAGTCCGCAGGCTCGCAGTCCCTCCCACAGCATCCTGGGAATTTCCAAGAAGATGTTTACAACCAAGGTTGGGAAAGTATTATCCTCTGAATGTAACTCCTTCTAGCCAGAACAGTTTTCTTTCCTCCAAGACCTCAAAGGAATTCTCTGGAGTGACTGGTGGCAGAGTTCTGCCTACTCTCTTTATTATTCTGGGAACACCCTCTTAGGTTTGTCACACAGAGAGAGGACAGGTTATTGTCCTATAGACATTTATCCCTGATCCCTTCTTCCTGTAAGAGAAGGTTACTCTCTGAATTGGCCTATTGTTCAGGGGGCACTTTGTAAGGTCAGCTGACCAGTAGAGTGTTTTACTTGGCCCACCAGGGTAGGTCAAGACCTGAATCCTTTTAAGGCAGTCTAGAGGAAATATTCCAAATTTTAAAATATATAAACAAATAAATATAGGACCATACTGAGATGAAATATGAGTTTGACACTCCGGAAAATATAAGAAAAGGCATGCCAAGGGCTTTTCTATGTAGTGGCAATTAAAACTTGCATTTTAGGCAACTCCTACGCAAAGTGTAAAACCAGTCCAAACACTAGAAATCTACAACTTAGTCAAAACGAAAGGCAACATTTTCTGGTATGTCACGAAACCAGTTAACATGAGATGAGTGTTCGGATAAAAAAAAACATGGCACACGATACCCGGAAAGCACATTTTGCAATAAAAGCGTAAATTCTTATAATAAAATATACCACAGTTTTGGACAGTCCTACCCAGAACCAAACTGAGGAACATCTCTGGGTTGGTGCAAATGAAAATCTGAACAATCCCATTGTTCTCTAAATCGATTCTAGTTCTATAAATATTATAAATGCATACATACACCCATCCAAGAACTCTCCCTCCTTTGTCTGTGTTACTTTAAACAGGATCGGTGTCAAAAGCCGCATGCGCTGTAACACAGCATGTGATTGAAAGAGGAGCCTGTCAATTGTGTGAGGTTAAACAGAGTTCAACTCTCTGTGTAGTGTAGATCATGAACAAATAAGGTCTAGTGAAACTCAAACATGAAATATTGTAGAGAAATCAATTGAGGTCAGCTGCAAATGTTGCAGAATGGAAGCGGTAGGAGAAAAATGGTTTACAGAGTGAAGAAAAACACAGGATTTAGCCCTAAGGCAAAGATACTGTGTAAACCTTCTACATCGACTGATTTACCAGCATTTTATATGGCTAGCTATTCTCTCAAAATAATAATACATGATTAACTAAAGCATAGTATTCCCTTAACAGGAGGAATGAGTCACCCGACAGAAACAACATTCAATGCTGAATTCACTTCATTTTCTCCCCATTTGCTGCTGTGCATCATCATGCTGCGCGCCAATCACATCGAATTCGTACTTTTATGGGAAGTTAGATAGCGCTTTTCCTGCGTGTGGGCGCTACTTTGTTGTACATTCTTTTGAATATATGACTTCGGGCCCAAAACATGTCTTTAGCGTTCGCATGCGCTTCAAGGTGGAAGGTGTTCTTCTCCTTTTATGTTTTCTGTGATCTGTTGAAAGGCTCCTTCTCATTACGTTTGCATGAGTAAAGTTTTTCTGTGGCAGATAAATCTCCATGGTGCACGAGATGGGACAGGGAACTGTAAAATGTGGATACAGGAGCACGTGCTACCCCTGGTTTTTGGTTTGGTACCCCGGCACTGTCCCTCCTATCCCTGGTCATCATGGTTTTAAGATCAGCAGCTGGAATAAATTAAACAGGACTATTAGAGTTTTGGAGAGGAGGGAGGATTGGTGGCAGGCGGGGGTGGGGAGCATGTTGCGGGGGTGGGGGGAGGTCACGTGATAGAATCTTTGATCCGGCTAATAAAATATTTATCAATTTTTGCTATTTGAGTAGTGCAGAATTAAGCAAATCTTATTTAGAATCAAAGCAAAATATTGAGCAAAATGGTTTTGCTCTTATTGCTAGATACATAAAATGCCTAGCTTATAAAACATATTTTGTCCAAATGGGAATTCTGGGTTTGTGGTTTATCATATAGATTATTTTTAAGACAAAACTGAATTTTGTCCAACAGGCTGGGTTTCTTCTCTTCTCATGGTACATGATTAGCAAAGGTCACTCGCCATCCGCGAACTGCCGCAGCCTATCACATGCAGTTACTGGTGGGCAGACTCCTGTTTGAGGAAAAGGCCCAACTCTAATCGGCTCGGTAGAGTACTTGTGACTTGGGGGTCTAACACGCAGGGCTTCAACGTGCAACACTCGAACACGTGTCATTTTAATTGACACCTTTTACCAATACGACACATCTTCTCATCATGGGGATGGCGGGCTGCAAAAAGGAAAGCCCTGCATAATGATGTCCGAGCGAGGTTTAGTTTTAGAACTTCTCTCTGAAAGACCACGTACTCAAAGCAGGTTGACAGTATCCCCTTACTTTTGGTTTACGTATTATCACATTGAAATAGTTCAAGTCATATAGAAGGCGTTTCAGAGCACTTTGGAACAATGTACAGGAAAGTAGATTCAAAATAAACATTACAACTATTTAAAGTGGTCGGGAGTGGGGAGAAAGCATATTTACACTGACAAATATTTCAAACTTTGTCTGCGGCTCCAGCTTCTGCCTGAAAAACACTCTGTTTCTGAGGCTTGGGGTCTCCTGTCTCCAGCTCTTCCTTAAAATACACTATGGAAATTCAGGGAATACAAAGCAATTTGCTGGCCCCTGGCTTCTGTCGTGGTAGCTAATTCCCATAAATTAGATGAGCTGCCTCTCGATTCAGGGTAGGAATCGAGGAGACCCTGAAGAGTGCTTTAAAATCAATTATGGAGTGATGCTGAAGTGGCCACCTAACAAGCGCCAAGCACCTAAGTAGTGCCTCTTGTTGCATTCAGCATCAGTGGCATGTTATGTAAGACTATTGTGTGTGTGGTGGGGTGGCTCCAGGTTATGTGGGCAGCTGTTGTGTGCATGTGGTGAGAAGGACTGTTGAGTGGGGGGGTGTTCTGTTTTGTGAGTGTAGCAGTCTATCCATGTTTAGTTTATCTGGTGGGAAGTAGGGGGTCTAAGCACAAAATTGTCCCCTGATCAACAAGAAAACTCCACTTACACGGAACATGTTGGCATCTCTTGTACTCTGTGTGACCTAGATGTGGCAAAATAGTGCATCTCTACGACAATTCCCGTCTTCCGCTTCTTAGCACATATGAAATAAGAATTCTACTCTTTCAATGCCTGTCTCACAGGCTAAATCTATACTCTTTGTGTATATGGGTTGTTTTTAAAAGCCATATGTAACAAGTTTGACTAGTATCATTCTTAACGCACTCAATAGACTAACCTCAAAGGATGGAAGGCTGTGCCCGCCGATCAATCCTGTCAGCAAGTTGCCAGCGGGTGGCAATAAACAAAGAAATAGTACCTAAATAAATGACAGCAGCAGAGGGGCACTAATTAAATTTAAATGTATCTTGCTTGGTCCATGCACCGCCAACAGAAAAGGAAGTGATGCATGTGAAACACTGCCCAATTGGAAGGCAGAAAATTAGATTGACAAAGCTGCAAATGAATGGCAAGCAATGGGTGGGTACCTAGTCCATTATAGAATACAATAGTCTCGGAAGCTGTATGCATTAGCGCATGCTCACACAGGTGAGCTGTGAAAAGGACATCAGATACAGGAATTTAGTAGACTTAGATAAGGTGACTAGAATACTAAAATGGACCTTGGTATCTCTGGGGATGAATGGTCAAGACTGCTATCTACATCCCTTAACAAGGGATGTCGGCATAGTTTCAGGAGACCTGTATTCTTGCCAGATTTTCAGGACATCCACACAACCAAATTCACAAATAAAGACTCTAAATGGAACTCATTAAGGCATCTTAAAAATCTGCCATAGATCAAGATCTCCTAGCTCTAGATTGAGAATTACACCCTAAAGTGACAAGCTCATTCAAAGAAAGATCTGTCAGAAGCTCATTCCACATGAAATATCTCTCACTCATAACTTCTAAAAAATGCTGGACCTGTAGATGGGCTTTTGAAACTCCCTCAGACATACTCATTTTTGTTTAAAAATCTATGGAATGGCAGCACAATTCATACCTGTATCTTTCATTGGTCAGTAAATCAAGCACTTTTCCACTGACAAGTAGTAACACTATTTATCATACTGAAATATGAAGTGCTACATACAAATATGTTTTTGTTAGGTAAATTTGTTGCATCATTCTCTTGTTCTCTTAGAGTCAAAAACTTGTGGTCACAAGGTGAAGTATCTTACTGGAAAAGTTCAAATAAAATAAAACTAGTTAAAATGATAGAAGGTTGTTTCATGATTGTCTTCCATGAACAGTGCCACATTTGAAGCACGAAAGCAGGCTTCTACAAGTTTAGACTGGCCATTCTGCCTTTTTGGCCTTTTCCTGTTGGACTGCAGACTAGAGAGGGTGCTATCAGAGCTGGATTGGATGGAATCATGGAGCCATGCCTCCTGGCCACATTCAAATCAAACTTTCTTGAGCCAGGTTTGAACATTTTTATCAGGGCTGATTTTGTTTTCCAATCTGGACCCGTTCATCTATGTGTGAAGACATTTGTCATATTTAGAGGTGAGGATTAAAAAAGGATACTTGCCACAAACGGATGGATGTCCTACACATCCTCTCTCACACCTCAGTTTGAGTGTGGGTCATTGTGTTTCCTGATGGGAAGAAAACACCTTCAAAAGTATTGAGCATGTCGGGGAAGGGACTTCTCTATGAAGGAAAGATGTACTCATGGACAAAAAGTTAATTGGTAAGTATAATTTAAATACTGTGAAGGCATTTCCATTTGCACTACTGAACATTATGAAGAACTGCCTATGCATGCATATAACTAGGAAAACAAAAAAAAATGTTCTGAGAAATTGGGTTGTTGGTTGAGGGGGGTGAAACCCTACTCAAGCAACAGCCACGATCCTTGTCAGGGTGAACCAGAAAATGTCACTAAATTAACATGTGCTTAGCCATCTGGCAGCTTCGCACAAAAATATTAAGCTTAACTTAGTTGCAATGTATAACGTATTTATGCAGCATACAAACTGTAATAAAGTGAAAACACAACACAAGAAAAATCCCACACTGATCTACAGAAATAGAATAAAATGTAATAAATTTACCCAAAACAACAAAACTCCAACAATAGAACAGGCGATAATTAGTTTCAAAGATTTAAGGTAAGTGTAGCACCTCAAAGCACAAAATGGCACTTGCAGTCATCTTGTGGTGCTAGACCAAGGGAAAATTACAAGTTCACAACAGCGGGTGGGTCGAATGTAGAGATGAAGTTAGCCCAGTGAAAAAGTAACCTTCTCAAAGTCTGAAACGAAGAGTCCAATTCACTGTGGAGGAGGCAGCAAGGAGAGCATCATGGATGTCTGTCTCTGTAGCACGAAGATCCTTTTAGGTGTTATGGATGGTCGTTGCTGGAGCTTTGCTGTGGAAGTCACAGCAGGCTGTAGAAGCTTTAGCGTGAAGTGCTGTTCTCGCATTGCACATTGTTGCTGGGGGTCACTGCAGCTCAAAGAGTCAGGTACAGTGGAGCTTCACCTTGGCAGTTAACATGGGCGGCAAGATCTTGGAGCAAACAGCCCGTTTGCGGTTGCGAACAGCCCAGAACTTCTGGATTTCGCCTTTTTGTTACAGAAGGAGTGCAACTGATTCCAAATCAAAGGTACAGGACCTGGGAAACACCTCTTATGGATCAGAAGCTCCCTCCACCAGAGACCAGCCGAGCTAAGGCTGGTGCAATTGTAGGTCCAGGCAGGTTCAGTGCAGTTGGTCAGCTGGGCAGTTGCAGGGAGGCCTCTGGAGCTTGTTACGTCCAAATAGCTCTGAATAGGAGATCAGTTGGCTGATCTTTTAAGTCACTAGAGGTAGTCTGGGATGAAGGGAGCAGGTCAAGTCTTCCTTCTCCAACAGCAGGGCAGGAATCAGGCAGCATGACCTTCCTTCTTCTATAGTGTCCACAGGTTCAGGGGTGTGCTCAAGAGTGAGTCTGTGAGTTTTATTTTTACTATACCTGGTGCCAGTTTTAAAGTGGAAGAAGCTTCTAGAATCCCCCCTGTCCCACAGATATGTCTGGAATTTCCTGCCTCCCTGCCCTTGTCCCAGGGTGTATGGAGTCTCAATGACCTAGTGTGAAATTATTTGTCTCTGTGCTTAGGCCATAGCTTTCAAATGCAATTGGAGCTGTAAACAGGTCAGCTCAGCCCAACCTGCTTGGATGGCGCATCTTGCCAACCAACAGTCACTCTATTTTGTTGCTGTCTGGGAGGAATACATAAAGGCTGACTACCAACTACACCTAATCATGTGACCCAGGAAGAGGCTGCAGGGACAAAATTGTTAGGACAAGAAAATGCCAATTTTCTAAAAGTGGCCTCTTAAGAACTGTCACTTAAAATCCAACTTTACCATTAAACGGAATTTTTAAATTACAAATACATACACAAAACGTGACATTTGTACTGTTTCCAAACAAAAGTTATCACTTCTTATTAAATGTAGTAAGGTAGCTCACTATTATCCTGTGGGAGAGGCAGGCCTTGCAGTAGTGACAAAAGAATTTAAGAGTTTTTCACTACCAGGACATGCAAAATATTAAAAGCACATGTCGAAAATTTTAAGTACAATTCACACCGGCCTATTGGCCAGAGAGTGTGCAGGTGCGTGATTTACAGTCTCTCATCTGATGGATCTTTTCAGTTGAGTGAGACACTGATGGAGTGAACAATAATAAAGCAATTCAATTTTCGTGAAGCCCATTGGGCCACACAACAAGGACCAGGAATCGGCGACTGAAGACATTTTAATTTCCAATCAATAATCAATCCAATTAATATGCATACAAGGAAAACATTAAAAAGAATTCAAGATTACATCTGGCAAGCCGAAATATCACAAATGGTTCAATGACAATAGATTAAGATACAAAGCAATAACAGCCACTGCAATGCAGAAATTGAGAATATGGAATATGTGTCTCATAAAGAAACTCCTGTTCTCTCTCTTAAACATAAAGGGCCTCATTACGAGTGGGGCAGTCTATAGACCGCCACTCTCGCTGTGGCAGTTTGGACCGCCACATTACAACCCTGAGGGCGGACCACCTGGGAACTGCCAGCTCTGCCAGGATTTTGGATCACAGAAGTTTGGCAGTGGCGGAGGTCCTAATCCGCCAGGGCAGCTCTGCAAGCAGTGCTGTCCTGGCGATTACAACCTCATTCTCTGCCCGTGCTTTCATGGCAGAACTAGTGAACTAGTGCAGGGGACCACAGGAGCTAGCACCCTCGCAATGTTCACTGTCTGCTTTGCAGTCAGTGAACATTGCGAGGTTGCTGGTGCACCCTGCGGGCGTCAGCATTGCCACTGGAACAATTACAAGTCAGAGACTATGCAGTTTGCCTTTTTCCCGCTAGGCGAGCAGACGGAAACTTAGGATGACCTAGCTGGAAACCCATAATAGCTCCGGTGGGGGAGTCGCCACGTAGGTGGTGGCCACCATGTCGGGAGTTTGGTGGACAGAGTTTTCCATCTGCCAAAATCATAATCAACCCCAGAGTGACTCTAAAATCATCTAAGCAGGGTTCAAATTAGGAATGAGAATGGTTTTAATGAAGTCTTAGGTAAATTTGGAAATGCAAAAAGGTATCAGCATAGAGAATGCTTCAGTAGAAGTCATCCAGAAAATGAATAAGTGTGTAGAATAAAGGAAGGAGGGAGGTCTATACCTCTCAAAAGCCAAGGGAATCTGCTCTAACTTCCAACGGTGTGAATATTAATTAAAGCAAGTAAAATTTCAGTAACAATAGTACCCCTTCTACCCCCACCCTACCAGGAACCAATCGTCTTTTTATTCATGGTGTGCATTTGCAACATTACCTGAAGTTCCCATACCACACAACTTCGACAGTTACTGCAGCCTTGGGCACCTCCCGTTCCTGTTACACAATGAGTAAGAGGCTTCATCTGCTCATTAGGTCTCCATGTTTCTTGCCAATATTTATCTTCTCATGCCTTACTATCAGTAAGGTAATACAGACAACAATACTCCCTTTCACTAGCTAATAAAATCATGAGAACATGAATAAAGAAATGCATGTCACTTCTGCAAATACAACTGAAAATATAAATATAAAATGTGAATAATGAATGCTTGTAAGTAATGTAAATGAACACTAGTTTCTCAATGGTTACATTTCATTAATGTGTTTAAATGTTTCACACTCTTTAAAATTATTAAGGAACACAGTGAATAAAGTTGTCAAAAATAAATGTGTAATTGCGCAGTGACAGCATGTAAAGAATGGAGTCACAATTGTGCTACTGCATGCCTTTTAGAGCCTACCCCAGGGGAGACTTGTATGTTTTCAAAAGGAATATTTATGCCTGGCAAAAGGTTTGCTATGCCAAGTCAATATGGCAGTTCAACACCGCTCACAGGCTGCAATTTCCGGCCTGAGACATGTTTAAAACGGCTGTGTAAGTGGGTGGCACAGTAGGTGTTGCAAGCCTACTAGTATAATTTAATTTACAGGCCCTGGGTAAATGTAGTACCAATGTATTAGGGGCTTACATGTAAATTAAATATGTCGTTTAGGTGTACACTAATCATACCATGTTTTAGCGAGTGAGCACAAGCACTTCCGCACTGGTTAGCAGTGGTAAAGAGCATAAAGTCCTAAGGCCAGCAAAAGCTGTTTCAGAAAACATGAAGGGTGAGGCCAAAGCCACCACTTGTGATGCTGCAGGCTTCCTGGAGTATTTTTGAAAGAATATGTGAATACAAAAAACATAAAATATTAATTGTAGTAAGGAATTACACCTACAAAACCATGATAACAAATAGTGATCATAGGTTTGGCTGGGGATCATAAAAGTTTTCCAGGCGTTCACCAGCAAACACAGGTTAGTCACTTGATGAGAAATGTCCTAAAGCAGTTATGAAGTCTGATTAAAAGGGTAATGGATACAATGCCCTATTCTAGCCTTGGCAGCAGATGCTTTCTTTTCTTGTGAAATTATGTGGTCCTTAAGGGATAAAATAATCTTGTACCCTGTGGCAAACAAATAAAATAAAAAAAGGATAGATAACGAGCTGAACAGTTTGATTGATAGTAAATGTGTTTTATTTTTTACTTTTACCTTAGCTGTAACACAAGGGCAGGTCTTTTTACGCTGTAAAACAAATCTGCCAGGGTTCCAGACAATTCAGCTTCTGAACTAGAGCATTCATGCCTGTAAAAATAAGCAGGGCAATAAATGGGGAAGAGAAATGCAGCTATAAGGGATCTGCCTGAGCTTGACACAAACAGCAAGTACATTTTCTAAAGGCAAAAAACACCAGAAATGGGTTCCTGATGCTTTAAATATTAGGTCCTGCTAAAAGTCCTCGCTGTATTGTTTCTCTTTCACTGCCCTCTCAGCACATCAGGCCCACAATCTCTTTAATACCATCGGCCTCAAAATGTCAGGAGTGGTTCTTATTTTAAATGCAGCAAGAAATTATCATTACCTCGTTTTGAATTACTTTTTGAAAAAAAAAAAAACTATTGATTAAGCGAAATTTCTGTTGTTAGACCTTTTGTTAGGTCTTTTCGACCTCTAACCAGCATTGTAGAGGGGCCGAAAGGTTGGAGTAATGTGAAGAAAACTAAATTATCGAGGAAAAGAAACTGAACAAAAAAGTTGCACATCCACGGTCCTTTGTATGTAAGCTGAATGAGTTCTGAGTGACCTTAAGATTTGCAGAGGCGGCAATTTCATTGCCAGAGCAGAGGAACTTTGGACAAAATCCTAAGCAAGACAAACTCTTTTTCTTAGTCCACTTACCCTAGGCTTGTGGGACAGAAAGGTGCAATGCAGATTCCCTGCTGCAAACAAGTGTTTATTCTCTTCTCAGGAAGTCTTAACGAGTCATGTCATTTTGAGAAGATTAAGCTGCACTAACAAGGAATCTGGGAAGCCTTCTGGCGTGTCCATCACAGTAACCAACATGCATGGTTTGTAAACCCTTAAGAGGAAAGCTGACCGCTGGGTTTTTTGTCTTGGGGAATTTGGTTGTGCCGAAGCATCTACCCTCTATAGCTGCTGCAACCCAAACACCCCCAAAGAGAGAGCAGTCATTTTTCACCCCACCGAGGACTATGATGGGTTAGTACTACTGTAGAGGAGATTACTGAAGGGAGAAGGCAGTGGTCACAGGGACCACTGCATTCTCCCTCTTTAACCAGTGCTGCTTGAAAAAACAATTTGCAGGAAATTAGGTAAATACTGGCCTGGATGTCTGTTGTACCTTGTCGCAGGCCTTCCACCTTCTATGAGCAGTCAATAGAAAGAAGTCGCAAAATACCTTCTGCCTCATGAATCTCAACGAGGCAGGAGGTTGGGCAATCTGTGAATGTGCATTTTCTGATATGGCTGATTCGTACATTGTTTGCATCACAAAATGATGCCTAGGTCATGGACCACTCAGTGTATTTAAAAAACGATGCCAAGATATAGCAACAAAACACCACCTGACTGGCATAGTCAGTCCCAAATATTGTCCCGTTGTAGTTAATAATTGAAAATCTACACTCAGTGGAACAATGTTTTGTAAACAATATTCAAGGCACAATGTTTTGGTTGGATGATATTTTGCCAATTATATTATGAAATACAAACTTTAAAACCTCAAATGGTTTGATTATTTGATTTGGAATTTATGATGCAAACTAACACTGTAAGGCTCCATGACACAATATGTTTTTTAGTCGAAACAACTGATTGAATTATATCATCCAGGGATTTGCAGATGGAGCTTTTCAAGGCTTTGAAGAAGGAGCTTTTCGATACTTTCCTGAAGGTTGGAAGTTTAGGAATCAATTGCAAGGTGAGGAGTAGCTGATCGAACACCGATACAGGCTGAATGTATTGTTGGCATTTTCAGCTGCAGTAAGTCTTCTGAAAGAAGTGACCACAAAGGCTAAAAAAGAAGATAAAGAGATTCTAGACTCCATTGTTTTAGGTGATGGTAGATTCTCTGTTTAAAGCATCATGATTTAAATGTTTTGAATCCTGGGACTGAGACATCTGCTCCTTGAGTTAGTACCAGTTTGCTTTGTTGTCGAAAAAACACAACCAGATGTGACTGCTACAGAAGAGAAGCCCAATAGTGTTTCTCTTTTCAAACAAGCCTCTACTCGGGGTCTAACTGTACCTATTACGGCCACAGGTTGGTACTCCCTTTATGGAAGAGGAAGTCTCACACACCTCATAGTGTCATGCTTCATCACCGGCTTCCTCTCACCACCCTTGTTGGACAGTGCCACCAGGGCAGACTCAACCACCTGATAACACAGCACTGGAAGGAGTTCCTAATAAATACCTACTGGATAAAAACTTGGATCCAGACAACTATGCTAAAAATACCGTATGTTACCCAGGCTTTTCACCTTTATTGGTGGAGACCATAGGTATTGTTGAAAACAGAAGGAGGTGATATCTCATCACTTATGATTCAAGTCACCTAATAAGCAGCCATCATGTTTCTGCCCATTCTTATCAACCCTAACAGATCTCGGGCATTCATCAGAGGCCAGGATCCCTACTCCACCTTTCTACCTGGTTTGATTATTTCTCCATAATATTGAGTGCAAAGGAACTACATGCAGGTGTATCCTAACTTGATTCAAACCAAGAATCCCTTGAGCCACTTGTATGGACATAAAAACACAGCTAGAGAAGCAATCTCTACTAATTGTAAGGGACCCTAGAATAGCACTCTGTGATCATGCGTGGCACACCACATTTCACTGCAAACACAGGTGACAAGTGACCCCAGTATGCAATGACCCCCTTACCTTTCATATACACATGGTTGCTAGCAACTGGAAAGGATAATATCTTTCCTACTACTACTTATAATCCTCCTTCCAATAAGGATGTTCAAATACTGATCGACCTTACCCTAGTTCTAGGGACTAATGGCTTCCTGGTCAGGGACAGGTAAGACTCCCTTTGTAGTCACACTCTGAAATATGAGAGACAACACACAAAATGAGGACAACAAAATGAGGACAAGCCCCGACGAGACAACATTTAGAAAAAGTCATTAATTATGTTGCTCAAAATTGTCACTCAGCGAGCGTATTCGCACACTCTCCAAAACAAGGGGTTATATGAACAGGAGTACTGGTGCACTCAACATAATACTGAGTTACTGTCCCCACGCTAATCTATAGCCAAAAAGTCAAGTCAGTCATACACAAAACGTCTACTCAATACAGTGCCACTGTTCTCTTGAGTAGGCACACCAATCATTGCATTCCGCTGTAGTAGCATTAAATAGAGATGACAGCAAAGTCAGAAGAACATGTTCCTGTGACACTATCGACATGCAAGACATTTTATTTAGGTGTAAGAC
This sequence comes from Pleurodeles waltl, assembly GCF_031143425.1. NCBI lineage: Eukaryota > Metazoa > Chordata > Amphibia > Caudata > Salamandridae > Pleurodeles > Pleurodeles waltl. Next base: position 1,115,781,492 of record NC_090448.1, on the reverse strand, counting down.
ATTCAGGCGTAGACCCAAGCACACATGGTAATCTTAAGGCATCCAACATGTTCAATTCTGCATCTGGCGCATCTTGTCCAATGTTAAGCCATTCTGACACAACACCACAAACACACGTTCTAATCCCAGGACAAGGCCCTCGGGGGGGGTCAACATGCTTATTCATCCCCCCAGTTGTAGGTAGCGCCATATAATAATAATGCAAGTGCCAAGCGTAGCACAATCTGACACAGTGCAAAGGTTCACACCCTTACCCTGAGGTGCAGCGCCCCCCCCCGAGGTGTTCTCACATACGTTCCTCCCATATGCTGCATATAAGGTGCGTTGGTCCTTTTGACCTACTCCATTCCCTCTTGGTGCTGAACTGTGAACGAGTACATCAGAGGACCCTCTTTGAGTATTATCTGGAGCTCTATTGTTTCCCTGTGCTGAGGGTGGCAACACATCATAACTGTGTACATCCAGGGAATGTTGGGTAATGTAGTCTACCACCCGGCAAGCCAACAAGGGTGCATCTCACGATCACCACCAGCATGAGAAAGAATCTTTAATCACCATAGGGGTACTCAACTACACAACTTTGATGATAGAAGCGGCTTGGGGCCTCATTGCCCCTCCGTATATCAAAAATAATAATAACAATGGCCCAGGCTGAAGACCCTCATACATTGCAAGCACCACATGATGCAAAGGGAGTCTCATGGTCACCACCGACATGAGAAAGATCTTTTATCACCAAGTGCGTACTCCACAACATATCTTTGCTAATAAAAGCAGCTCGAAATACGTTGGGTACAAACCACCTCTACCTTCATGTTATTCACCTCTCCCAGTGGTGGAGGGAGGGGGAAACTTCACTGTCTCTCGGCAAGTCAAAAATAGTGGCCCCATCCAAGGGTGTACAGAGCCGTACACCTTACACATTCATTTTGGCTGCTGGCGCCCCTGGTATCATCACTAGAGTGCCAAGGGTTTATTCGAACCTGTTGTCAGTCATTTATTAGCCCAGTTCAAAACACCCATGCTTGTTACAGCCAACAGCGGGAGGACCTACAGCCCATTTTTTGTGCTGAAAGTTTTGTGGACACATGGTCAGGTTTTTATACTCCCCTATGATACCTCATCATTAAGCCCAAATAAGTCTGTCCAGAGGCGGTAAATCCATTGATGCTCAAAAATTAGTTGGGGCCTCGTCATGTCAGGGCGTGTTTGTTCTAGGTTCTCCAGCACGCACCAATCCTTCTGATCCTCACCATGTCCTTTCTCAACGTAATGTTCGGTCAGTGTTGTTTACATCTGATGGTGCTGTGATGTTCCACAATCTGTGTCCACACTTTCCTAGAAGTCATGCCTTTATAAAGTAGGTTGCATGGACATCTGATCATATAAATTACATTTTTCGAGTTTCAGTTGGTTACATTGTTTAGCTTCCATGGTGTCCTCAGACACACACACACACCTCTTTCATCCCTGTGAGAGGACAGACAATACAGCTACCGCAAGGTGTTTGCTCTTAAGGGGCAGGTACACTCCAAAGCATCATCTGCCCCACCCATATTCTCTTTTTTGGACATGTTTGTATGTTACTTATTAAGAACTCCCTCCTGCGTTGAGTTATCAGGTGGTTGAGTCCGCTCTTATGGCACTGTCCTACCACGGCGGGGAGAGGAATCAGATGATGAAGCACAACACTACTATGTGTGTGAGGCTTCTTCTGCCATAAAGGGAATACCCCTGTGTGGCCATAGTAGGTACAGTTAGACCTCAACTGGAAGCTTGTCTGAAAAGAGAACCACTACCAGGCTTCTCTTCTGTAGCAATCACATCTGGTTGTGTTTTTTTCTGATACTTAAGGGGTCATGTGACTTTATTCCTCTCCTCCCCTTCCTCTCTATCTATACATGATTGAATTGCTTTGTTGTTCTTCAATGTAACCACCCTACATTTCTATACACAGTAAATATCTTTTTTATGATAGCCTGCAGATTGAGTTTATTTTGTGTGATAACTTTTTCCTACTGCATTAGAGACAAAACAACGGCAACCTCTTGGCATTATCATTCACTGCTCACCCCCACCTACCTTTTGAAAATCAAGTGAACAAAGGAAGTTATTTGGCTATCCAACTGTAGTGCAATACCACCATACAGTAATGGACTGCAGTGGTAAATAGCAGTACCAACCAAAGATGCTGTCGTATAACCCCTGATGACCTCAGAGAACTGAGAAATTGGCTCTCAATTTAAATCCTCTAGTGGATACACAGTACAGCCTGGGCTCAGCTTTGTAAATAATGTACAGATAAACTGTGTATGACCCAAAAATGAATATTGTGGGGGGGAGCTTTTATGTAGGAATGAGGTACACCTTAGTAAAGATAGAGTTAGCAGCAGTGATGGCCATGTGATTACTGGCAACTATTGTGGACACCTTTTAGAGCATGGCATATAAAGTTGTGAATAACATGGCTACCACCACAGACTTCCACATGTCTATCATGGCTACATTTAGCTGCAGGAAGCTGTCCAGAAATTCCAAGGAGGAGGTGAAAATATTACCTTCATACCTCCGAGGAACTACCACTAATTTGTAAAAGTTTCACTGTGCACTGTCATCATTCTGCTATGATCCAAGTGAGGGATTGCCTGATCAACCAGCTGGGGAGAGTATAAATGTGTTACATATAACTTTCAACAAGACCCCTAAGACAGAGCAACATTTAAAAAATATTTATTTTTCGGTGAATAAAACTGGCAAAGGGTAGGAAAAACATTCAATTTCTCTTCGAATTTGAGTAAAAGATCAGATGTTGCTGTTTCCCTTTAAATGTCTGAAGGGAAAATACAGATGCACTGATGAATGTACTCCGAAGAGAAGACAGCACCAGAACAGTACAGTGAAATAAATATGTACAGGATGTAAGACACCCCCGACAGAAGCAGTTATTGGATAGAGCTTAATTTAAGGTGGCAGGAGTGTGTTTTTTATAACTTGGAGAGGATGCATTAGGCGCGCGGAAACTCTCGTCTTCCTTGTGGTATGATGGAGCACGCCCACCTCTCTTCCCTCCACAGAACACATTTAATGAGGTCTCGGATATGTATGCAGACGACCTGTCGATTCATCAGCTATTAAAAGAATCTTTACAGACATCTGTTATGTCTGAGCTGGAGCGGTCTTCGAGCTTCATGGGATCAGCATCAAACAGGACTTTGATTTCTCTAGACTAGAGGCTGGGTCCGGGGAGGGACCACCTCCCACTCCGAAGCCCTCCTGAAATTCTCACGCCTTTAGAAAGATCTGAATCCACTGGTTCTGCTGTGTTTACTGGGTAGCACAACCAGTACAATGAAACATCTGAAATAGTTACAAACATAAAATGTAGTGAAACAAAAATGAAGTCAACAGATGAAGTACTTGAAAGGCATTAATGCAGAACACTTTTAATACTTAACCACAAAGCATTTTGACACCCAGCTTGAAATTAGGTGGGCAAAATGAAAAATTCTCATTTTTTCCCCTAATCCTGTTTCACAAAAACTGGACGGTGAAACTTTATGTTTGCAAAGTGGACTTTTTTATTTTGGTTATTTAGCTATTAGCTTTTTATTCATTTCTGTTATTTTATAAAATGCTTCTAGCTACTAAATGTTTTCTTAATGCTTACCTCAGTCAAATATACGGGTGGCTAGAGTCTGATAGGATAGGGTATGGTAAGTTCCAGATGTATCAAGGGTCAGGTTGCAATTCATAAACTGAGCATTGATGTTTTGTGACCCGTTCCCTGAATCACTGCCTGCTCCCCATGAGGTAGCCGGGCATGTTTCCCAAATGGAAAGCGGTCCCCTTTGCGGTGTCAGTAATGTCACAAATCATTGATACATATCTGACCAAATTGCAATTAGGAAGAAATGGTCCTTTTACACACCTTCTTAATTGCGGTGGTATGGGTCCCTAAAAATATTTTGTTAGTGTGAAATGCATCTCTAGGTCTCAAAAGTGGATTTAGTCATTGTAACAAACCATTTTGCATTCACAGTCCTGTGATTTTGTGATGCACATGGTTTGCAAATGCAAAATGGTTTTGTATAATTGTCCCTATGCCCCATTCTCTTCATTGGTGAACCCTACTCAACATGTTGTTCTGTTTGGTTCTGAAACTCATATAATTTGGTTAATCCCTCAAGTCTTTCTTGAGGGCATTCAATCAACTTTGTTTTTCATAGAAAACATACAATACGAAAAACAAATACTACAATACAATATCTATGTCTAAAACAATGATGAAAAGAGAGAACTGCTTATCTCATGGCAAATCATCTTTCGTAAATGTCCACACAAATAAATTAACATGTGCGTCCATGGATTATCTGTGGGAAAAAGAAATATTATAACTTTATAGGGTCCAGCATTTTCAAGTAGTTAACCAGGATCCCCACCGAGCATGTATTGGGTCAAAACAAAATTATTCAAGGATACTTAAGGTGGAGGTTTAAAAGAGTTCAGACAGCAGTATTGCAGGGCTCCTCAGAGTGTTTCTGTAGTCCTTTGTAGAGGACCGCACGCTAGGGTGGGGAAGGTAGAAGACAGATGGTATCTATGCAGTATGGGTAAAACATTTGCCCTTTCTGCTCCATTTTTCCTTAGAAGTGTTGCCAACATAAAACCCAGAGGTAGTGAAGTGGAGAAGCGTCTCCCAATTTTGTCTTTGCCTTGGTTCTCCCCTGATAGGAGACTCCCACCTCCATCTGTAATCCTGCTCACACTGTGAAACAAAGACTATGACTGTACCATTCTGGAAGGCAAACACAAAGGGTCCTATTCACAAAGGTAAATTCGCACATTTTCGGATGTGTAAATCTATTACTGTATTGAGTAATAACTTTACACTTTTTTGCTATTCACCATTGATTTCTCAAACAAAAATTATGCATTGCAAGGACAAAATATCAAGGGAGACAATATTGAAAGGTAAGTGCATATAGGATGGTATAGCTATACACCTCCTATCTCCACATCTATGTGCCTTAAACATATGTGTACAAAGAAGATACATAGATGTGGAGATACATATAGAAAATCTAGACTTACCTGCCAATATTTTATTTTTGATAGTCTGTCCTTGAGTTTTTTGTCCATTCGATATTAATGATTCAACATGCCTGGGATCCTTATACTGTATGTGTGCCTAGGCGTAAGAATGTCTATTGGAAAGGTATGATTCCTGTACAAATCCTCGGCTAGACAGTGTACTCTCACTTGTGCACCATGGTGTGAGGCTGTACATTGTCCAGACCAGCCTTGTTAGAGCACCAGTAGAGCTGCAGGCCACTTTGAGTTAATACAGCTCTGTAATGGGGTTTCCACCATGACAACTGCACAATACAACACTGTAAATGTGGTTGCTGGTCGGTGTTGCATGAAAAAATTGATGATCTGGGTGATTGTGTTCGAAATTCTGAATGTCAATAGGTTTGAAATTTAGCAGAGATCCATTTGTTTCTTTTTTTCACAAGGCTTCATACCACAAGTGTGATAATAATTGTCGCAAAAACCAGGTGCTCAACAAAATCTGTCAAGCCTTTTGGTCAGAATGGTTTGCAAACTCACTTATAATTTATGTCAGGGGTTGTGAGGTAGGCTCACATTCTGCACACTTCTAAAGACCAGCCACATGCAAAATCACTCCCAGAAAGCAGTATTTACATTGACTGAGGACTTGCAAATTTATTGTGATAAGTGTACCGTTCCGAAATATTCTATTTACTAATGCATATCTCTCACTGTGCCCCAACTCAAACTTGACCAAACAGAAAATAATTTCCTGCAAGCGTTGTAACTCAGTGCGGTTGGCGTCATGAATTGGATGCATAACTAATCGTACAGCTGTGTGAAATGTTGTGCTACCAGAAAAACATCGACTAACCCAGAGGTATTTTGGCCCAGATTTATGGTGGCCTAGTGCCATTCCAACTCCGCATTAGCATAATTTTTTTACGCTAATGTGGCATTGGAAGGGCAAAAATGCTGCGCCATATTTACAAAGAACACCTTGCGCCACATTATGCCTGCCCCAAGCATGATGTAGGTAAGGGGGACATTCTGGCACTAGGGGGGGGGGCAGAAAAATGGCATAAAGGAATCTGTAAGATTGTAAAAATGTATTTTTCTTTTATTCTAGATTGTATTATGGGGAATTGCAGGACTAGTGTTGATTGACGTATACATTATTTAAAAAAAAATAGTACATTTTAATCTAAAGCCATGTCTAGGGCAAATCCAATGTTCAGTAAGTATTGGTTTTCCATTTTCTTGTTACATATGTGTGTAATTACAGCATACTAATAAAACATCCAGAATCAAAGGGCAGATGTATCAAGCCTTCATGCATTTGCAAACAAATCAATTCGCAGAAATGATTTGTTTGCAACTGTAAAAAAAATTCATTTACAAATGTGAGGAGCGCAAATTGTGAATTGGTATCATGTTTCTGAACTACAATTTGGGTTTGCGACTACTTACTGATTCGGTATTTGGAAAGGGCATGTTTAGGTTGTCCTTTCCAACTAGCAAATCGCAGTGGGATCTATTAATATTTTGCTACTAATATCTGTATGCTAAACATTAATACTTTACAGAGCACCTAAGGTAGTGGTAAAGCATTTGCAAGCAGTAATGGTCCCCAAGAGACCCCTTTGTGATTAATGACAAAAATAATTTTTTAAAACTAGGTCCAATGGACCGCTGCCTAGTCATATAAAATGTTAGTTTTTCATTTAAGAAAATGGACTGCATTTAAAATTATTTATTTAAAGGCAAACACAGGCATGGTGGTCTGCTTACCACAGTAGGCTACTATCCCTGTGACCCACTACGAATCAGGAGTTTGTGGTTCGCAAAAAAAAGAATGGATTTGGTACCAGTCGGAGCACAATTTGTGACAACTTTTATGAACTCCATTGATGTCTTACAGAATCTTGTAACAAACAATATTGAGACACACAAATATTGAGTCTAAAATATGGATTACAAAAAAATTGTCTACCAATACTTATAATGGTAAATACAATAATATCAGAACAAAATTATCGGTCATACTAAATATATATATATATATATAGTATAAAACAGCAAATCTTAAATATTTTATCACAACAATAAAATGTAATTGTAGCAAGGTGAAGGTATTTATATGGTATGACTAGGTAGTCTTACCTTGCAATACGAACACAATACCCAGTAGTGGACCTTGCATTCACTCTTGGTAAACCCTAGCTCAGTCCTGGTAGTGTGGCAAAGACCATTCAGGCTACTTAGAGGAACATATGTAAAGCATTTCACATTACCCACATGGACAAAAAGTAAATGACATGACTCAACAGAAATCCAACACCAATTTAGAAAAATAGATTAGATTTTACTCCTGATTTAGACACCAAAAATTTAGAAAAATAGCTTTGATTTTACTCCTAATTTAGACACCAAAATGAACTTTGTAGCTTTTATATGACTGGAGTTATGATTTTTTAAGTCTTTGTAAAATACAGTACTTTGCAGATTTAAAGGGTTTCCATTAAATTCAATGGGGAAAATAACAGTGTGCACTCGGTGAACCCACAGGAACTTAAGGTACTGCGAGGGCCTAGACCAAGAGTCAACAGTCAGATTTTTGTTACCTTGCTCAGGGAGTCCGGTTGCAGATGTGACTTGGCTGTCCTTGGTGCTGAACGGGTCCTCAGTCGTTGGTGCATTTTACCCTCCATTGCAACACTCTACCCTTTGGATGTAGAGGTTTTTGGGGGACCAGGACCACAAATGGACGCTTGGATCTTCAGCACCTTGTCCGTGGCTCTGGGTGCAGAGGTAGCTCCTAGCTGTCAATCAATAGCTGGTTGTGCCAAAGCTGCTTTGCTGCTCCAGCGAAGTCACTTCCTTCAGGCTGCAAACCCACAGGAGGGGGGTCATTGGTGGCATCGGACCCTGTGCTGAGGGGGGTGCTCTGGAGTTGGTGAACATCGTGTGGCTGTCGTTTTCCATGCAGGTAACAAACAAGCCTTAGTAGCTGCAAAGATGGTACATGAACTTTCTGGAGGCTGATGGTGGTTTGATGGTGAGTAGAGGCTTGAAACTTGACATGGGTCTCACTCCCACTCTTTGGATACTTGACCCTGAGTTTTTTTGGGCTCAGATACTCAGAGCCCATCGGATCACAGTCCTTAGCACTTCCTAACTCCTACAATTTGCAGGGGACTGGTGCACCAGTCAGGGGAGTCTTCATTGGGGTTTCGGTGTCCACGGGGTCCCTCTGGTCGGGACCAATGAGTTTTCACCACTAACACATTCCAAGTTCCAGTACTGGTCTCCACAGGTCACTCTGTCCTCTTCTTCGCGCTGGGGCTGGAATCTATGTCCTGTTGTTGGTGCAGGCATCTCTTTGTGCTTCTTTCTTCTGTCAAGGTAAGATCTAAGTTCTAATGCCAGGGGAGCCCCTTAAATCCTGGTTTAGAGGGCATTTAAGGGTGTGAGGTACAGTGGAAAATGGTCTACTGTCCCTGCGGCTAGTCCGTCCCTGCAATGATGATTTCCTGTGGGGTGTACATCACTCTCTGCCCAGAGCCCTCTATTCTAGTAGTCTTTCAAGATGGCAGAATGTTTCCTTAGCTGTGCAGACCTCCTAGCACACCCTCAGAGGTGTGGCTAGTTTGAGGGAGGTGCGTGCCTCCTGCATAGCTAATTTCCCACCTGCCCAGGTGAGCAGGGTGGGAATGCTTTGACTTCCACTGGGGGGACTACTACTTGCACATCAAAAGTGGGTGAAGCCTTTGAGGCTCAATTCCCTGATGCTTTTCTCACTAGTCAACCTGACCTCCTTCCTGCCCAGGCCCTTTGTCTTACGTCCTGCTAAGATGCTAGCACCACCAGCAGAAGGTCGGACTTCTGTCTGTGGCGGCAGCGGCACAGGAGAGCCTCCTAAAACAGTACAGGAGTGGGTAAATTAGTGGGCATCCTCTAAACGTGCCACCTGGGAATCTGCTTTTTAATCTTAAACATGGACATCATGTTCAGGATTAAAAAGCACAGTGTTTTATACTAAACACGACAGGATTTGGCTGGGCCATTGCAGAGCTGGACATCTGAGGAACGGTCAGAAGCCAGCCCATGTTATCCAATGGGCCGCTGGTTACCTGGCCCAGCATTGCAGTTTAAATGCCAGCACAGGGGAATATGTGCTCTTGCACATATGCCTTCACTCATGGAACAATGAATCCTGCCCCCTGAACTAGAGAGAGCCTATCTTAGTGGTGACTGACCTGTCCGTGGTCGGTAACAGGAACTCTGACTGTGCCTGGTGTGGGCTGAATCTCACTCGAGCAGCAGGCTGCTTGTGCAGGTTGACATGGTAGCTCTGCAGTCTCTCTTTAACTTGGGATACTCAGGATGGCACAATCATTGCTGTAGTCTTGTATCCCCTTTACAACTCTTTCCCTGGGTACCCTGGGTGTCATTTACTGGGGGCTTACAGAGGGGATAAGGTGATTGCCAATTGGCCTATGCAATTCAACATTTACTTTAAGGGAAAGAGCATTGGTTCTTGGACCTGGTTAGCAGGCCTCAGGACACTGACAGGTCAAAAACAATAGAATCTAGTAGTTCAATTGGGTGCAAGAAATGGGGGGTCATCTGCAAAAAAGCCCAGTTTGTTACAGTACTTGAATATTTTAAGTAATATTTAAATGTATATATATATATATATATATACATATACACATATAAATATACACTCATATAAAACACACACATATATGTTTATATTGACAAATGTATAATGTAACAATGTAACACTATTAATGAAAATATATATTTTAATTTACATTTTGTTTTGTTTAGCACTATCAAAAGCATATATTTATATATATATATATATATGTGTGTGTGTGTGTGTGTGTATTTAAAAGAAATGTAAAAAAATGTTAAACATAAGTAAAAATCAATGTAAATATATTACCAAATTAATCATAAACAACTATAACATTTGTAACTATATTTACAAAACAAAATCTACATATAAACAGATAATATAAAATTAAACAAACACATTATATATCAATATGTGTATATATATATATATATGTATAAACAATATTACAAAATAAGTATTTAAGTCAGAATAAAATAGATACACTATTCCCACTCTATTCTGTCCATCAGTAGGGAAGTGATGAATTTCAGAGAAGTAAAATATGCTATTCCCACTCCAGTTTGTGCAACAGTAGAAATAGCATTGGCCTTCAGAGGGGTAAAATTTACTATTCCCACCTGTGGGTAGAGAACAAAATGGACTTCAGAGTGTCTAAATGTACTATTCCCACTCCAGGCTGTGCACCAGCAGTGAAAGCGTTGGACTTCAGAGAGGTGAAATGTACTATTTCCACTCCAGTCTGTACAACAGTAGGGACAATGCTGGGATTCAAATGCATAACATTTACTATTCCAATTCCAGTCTGTGCAACTGTAGGGAAAGCGCTGGACTCTAGAGGGGTTAAATTTACTATTCCCACTTCAGTCCGAGCAGCAGTAGAGAAAGTACTACACTACAAACACATAATATATTTGACCAGAAATATAAAACTCTGATTAGGAAAAAGTATATATATATATATATATATATATATATATATATATATATATATATATATATATATGTATATATATATATATATATATATATATATATATATATATATAACTATTTACATGATTATTCAAAAATGTAATAATTAATTAGGACTTAAAAAATGTAATAATATAACACAATCTACATATTTAATATTCAATTAAGTAATTAATAATAAATAAATAATTCATTGTTAATCCATTTTTACTTAAATAGTTTCTCATCCCATGGCCTGACGAACACAACAGCCGGCACCTAATATGTAACTTAAATATAATTATTACAAAATGTACATAACTAATAATACATAAACAAGTAATTGTTATTTAATTATTACTTAACGTCCCACCCTCCAGTGCTACTATTCCAACAGCCTGCGCCTAACATATAACTTACAAAATATACTTACTACACAATCTACATAATTAACAATCAATTAAATTATTCCAAATAAATTGATGCTTACTCAATAATCAATTATTACTTAATTAACATCCCATCCATACCCCTGTGACCCCAACAACCTGCACCTAATATATAACTAAAAAGTATAACTACACAATTTACAAAATTAAGAATCAATTAAATAATGTATAATACATAAAAAATTATTTGGTAGTTAATTATACTTAATTAACTTCCCAACCTGTACTCCTGCAAGCCCCACAACCCCCTCCAACACTATAAATTACTATTAGCAATAAAAATAAAAATTATAAAACACTTAAAATTATAAACTATATTTAAAAATATTGTCAACGATTATTCAAACAATATTTAACATATAAAGGAATATATGAATGAAAACAAATAAAGATAATTAAAATAAGATATTTTTACAACTCCATTATTGAAAATGATATTGAAAACTCAGATATTCTCGAAAACAATGTTACTTACCTGAAAATTGATATTCTTGGCAATGATATTTCTGTATCATGATAGTTTTGTATTAAGATATTTCTGTATCTCAATATTTAAAACTCAATATTTTGTCCAAATATCCACTTGACCACATTATGAGACCCGCCCTATAGCAGTTTAGTCTTGCCCTATCCATTTTACTTGCTCTGGATTAAATCAGGAGATATTTTAGCTGTAGCAACCTAATGATGCACTTCAGAAATTTTTTGTATAACTAATTCAGAGAGAGGAAGGAAGGAGCATAAATGCACACCAATAGGAAAACTAAAATAAAAGAAGGTGGAGGGATGCAAAAACTTTGCCCAGTCTAGAAATCCAAAATTCATAATGACGTTTTTGGTTTCGTCTGGCACCACAAAATTAGCAGTGATTCCTGTTTTTGAGCTCCTTTAATATATTCTCTATTTATCTGGATTTGCCTTACTCACCTTTACAGCTGTTGCTTCTTCATGCACATTGAGTGGAATACACCTTCACTTCCTTTCTCACATTTGCCTCACTTATCTTTGCACCTTTGGTACATCTGCACACACTTCAAGTATAAATGTTTCTTCTGTTCCTTTCCCACGTTTGCCTCAAATTCATATTTATAGCTGCTACTACTGAATGTGCATTAGTAAAGTTGTTTCTTCTCTTCCACCATCACGTCTCTCTCACTCATCTTTATGCCTATGTTACTTCAGCACATGCATCAAGTCGAATTCTTTCTTCTCTTCTTTTCTCACATTTGTGTCTCACTAATCTTTATGTCTATGTTACTTTCGTAAGTGCATCAAGTAGAGTTGTTTCTTCTGTCCCTCCCTCACATTTGTCTCTTGCTCATCTTTACACAATACTGCTGCATGTCTATCTAGAGGAGTTGTTTCCTTTGTTTCTCTCTCCTATCTCCCTCTCACTCATCTTTACACCTCTTTTACTTCTGCAAGTGCAGTAAGTGGAATATTTCTTCCCTTCCCTTTTCACTTGTGCCTGTCACTCACCTTTTGACCTATGTTCCGCCTGTACGTGCATCACGTAAAGTGCTTTTATCTGTCTCTCTCGCGTGCCTCCTCCTTCTTTCTCGTCTTTGTGACCCTATGGTGCTTTAACAAATATTGAGGTTTTTGCTTCTCAGTAGGCAGCTGTATATCCACTTAAAATTTTCTGAATTGGTTTAAACATTCAAGTCTTCTAGAACAGGCTCTTTTATCCCTGTTAGGAAATGATTTGTTTTAGATTATAAGGCTAGCTTTTGTTTTGTCGTGAATTTATTGCTCATGGCAGGGCAGCCATTTTCCTGTTCTGCCGCGTGCTCAAAACCCAAAACATTAAATTGAATTATGTGTTCCATAGGATTGATGATGTCTGAATTGAAAGGGGTACAATGTGTTCCTTCTCTTGAATGCTAGTTGGAAGAATGTCAACAACTAATAAATATAATGTGCTTCCTGTGAAGAAATGCACAAGCCGTCTGGCCCTTTCTCCATGCCGTGATTTAACTTCTACAAACCCATTTGCAGTGCTACTTACACCTCTTTGGAAAGCTTTCTGCCACGTTCCCGCGGTCAACACAGACCAAGCAACCAATTCAAGAACTGCTCACAGGGAGTGAGAGAACTGGGATCCAAAGTGTTGGTTCAGCATCAATAACTTTTCCAGTAATGTCAATGTTGTCCCTTTTGGTTCCTAGGATAATAAAAGTTCTGAAATGGATGTAATTCCTTTTTTTGGGAACAGAGGGTCTAGTGCATGGCAAGTGCATGGACAGTGCAGGGGCTTCCCTGTGGCCCCCTGCACCTGCGCTCCGCCAGCCTTTTCATGGCGGTTATACCTGGTTGGAGAAAAGCAAGGTTGTTATCCGCAGGGCAGCGCTGCTTGCAGACCTTCCCTGGTGGATTATGATCTGTGCCACCGCCAGTGCGACAGGATCATGGATCTTGGCAGAGCTGGCGGTTCCCTGCCAGTCTGTCTGCCAGGGTTGTAATGTGGAGGTCGGACTGCTGAAACAGTGGCTGTCCTGACTGCCATTACGAGTGTGGCGGTCTATAGACCGGCACACTCGTAATGAGGCCCAGAGTTTGGTGTTCTGTTGATCCCTCTGTCTCCTGTAGATCTATAATCAAAGAGTGTGGTCTCATGACACTGCTATTCCAGATAAAATATCTTCTCTCGTGCAATGTAACTCAAACCAGTGCCTTGTGTATTGCGTGAATTATGGTGCTAGCTGCAATGTGTATACAATTTGGTTTCAATATGGGAAGAAGGTAGTTGGAGCAGAGGCACAATTAGGGCAAATCCAACAGATAATGTCACACTTGACTTTCAAATGTCCCTGTGTTAGGCACCAAATGCTCTGTACATAACACCCCTTGTGCTCCATCTCACAAATGGGCTCTGGGCCTGATTCCGGCTTGGCGGTCTGCCCACTCTATTTAAATGCTGGGGGGACCATAGACAAAAGACTGCTCAAGTCCTGCCGACTCCACAAGAAATCTATACCCGCTTTGATGGCACCTCTGGAAATAGTGGCTGGTGGCAGGACTCTATCTACTGTTTCCGCCAAGCTAATCACAATGTGCCTTCCCACTAAGCCAACTGTGGCAGTGTTACCTCCATGCCTGAGTTGGTAGATTGGGAAAAGAAACAAGGTCAAAACTCTCCTTTCTACCACTTCCACTTCCACTTCCATTTTCTACTGCACCTGACTGGACAAGACCTGCCACTGCTGCTGCCACTGGACCACGGAGGACACACGACCCCGTTGTCACCGGACTTGAAGGTAAGCCTTCCGGATTACTTGTGCACATTGTTTGGTCACTTCACATTATCTCAGAACCACTGCAGTAATACATGTCACAGTAATATGAAAAAAAAAAACTTAGCACATGTATATGTCTGTAAACATCTTTGTCAGACATTATTTGGGACACACCTGTATATTATACAAATCGATGACATGCACAATTTTTATTTTGATGTAAGTATTCATTACCAAATGAATGCTTCCATTACAATAAAGATAACATCACAATTGTGTGCACTTTGTAATGGGACCTGTAAGTGTAATATAGTGATTCCAGTTGTGTATGTGAGTCAGTACATGAAGGTCAATGAAACAACAAGTCCATTCCAATGAGTCAGTGACTTATACAGCAATGCACAATGTGGAACACGCTGTGTACATGTTGTACTCGTGTCATTATACATGTACTCCTACTCTCATGTATGTTTTTGGCTATGTTACTCATATGTGACAGTGACAGATGTTTGGATGGTACAACTACCCCTGGTTGTGTTGTCCTTCACTTGTCTCCTGCCTATAGTCCAGGGGTGTCCTCCTCATGGAGGGGCATCTACTGGGCCCATATTTGGCACCTCACAGCTTTTACCTGGGAGGGGTGTGAGTAGATTGGTTGGTTGAGGCAGAGGGTGCTGGAGTGAGGGATGTGGTTGTGTCTGTACATGAGCCACTTGCATTGGGCTCTGAAGTGTGTTGCGTATATTTGGTTGTGTGTTGTGGGCAACATTCAGGTTGGTGTTGTTGCTGTGTTGTTGTCACTGTTGTGATGTGTGTAGTTGTGTTTTTTGTGAGGGTGTTGATGAGCGTCTCATTGTGTTGATTGTTGTGGTTGTGTTGTATGTGGGTTTTGTATCTATAGTGTGTGTACATTGTGTGTGGGACGTGTGGCATGGTGTATTTTCTGCATGTACATCTTGTGTAGTGATGCAATGGCAAAATATCACAGTAAAGTGTTGTGTTTTGTATTCTGCAGATGGACACAGTACGAGGGGGTTGTGTAACGTGCATGTTTTCCATCCACGCTGCCATTGTACAATGTACATTGGCTCCCATGATGGGCTCCCTCCGTCAGCAATCCGCCACCAGTCCAATACCTGCAGAACTGCAAAATCTAAATATGGAAATATGGTCAGCGGGAACCCACCAGCTGGATGGGCTGGAAGTGCAATCTGTTGAGGCAGTCAGAGGCTCAGCCACAATAAATCTAAATAAGGAGGATGAAACTCAGTCGACTTGACTGAGTCCTCTGGTCCGAAGCCATGGCAGGAAGATGGTAATATTGTCAAGATCTAAATCAAGACCTCAGTCTTGTGGGGTAGGGAAGCAGATCCATAGAGACCTTTTCTCTCCACATTTTAGATTCTCATGGAGAAAACAACTCAGGAAATGTCCTCATCTCAGTTCAAGCTCAAAGCAGATCCACAGTACTTTAAATCGGAATTACTGAGTGCATGCACTTCTTTCATCTGAAAGGGAGAGTACCTGCACTTCTGAGCACTGCTGCAATACTTTTAATTGGAGTGTATCATCACTTCTCAGGAGGAAACTGGTACACATTTTAGTGAGTACCAGCACTTCTATATTTCTATTTAAAGCACTGTATATACTTCTTTCTAAGTGAATTCATCCTTTGATTCTGGATATTACTCATGACTGACACATTCACACATTCTACAAACACCTCCCACCACGCTTGCATCCCACTACCATGGTACCATGCTACCATGCCACAAATCCACAAAAGACTACACCTAGACTGAAACGTACAATTCCCTGACAGCACTAAGGGAATATTGTGACATACAGGCTAAAGCTGCCACACTATACCCACCTGAAACATACTTTGACCTTCCCAGGGTATACGTCTCAATGCAAAATACATTTCATTTTTTTATTGACCTAAATGATTTCCAAATGCACTGGCATGCTCCTTTAGGGCCCAGAGATTGCACTCTGATTTTGTAATTACCTTCAGTGGTTCGGAGTGCAAAAATTGCATTTGATGTATCATGTTTAACAACATTTTCATAAAAATTTGTTAATTGGAGATACGTTTAGTGGAATAGTGCAGTTTTGCCATAACCCTAAATAACACTCAAAATGTGCTGCAATGTTACGGATGTGTGTTAACCTGGTTACTGCATATGTCTACCACTAATATATGGCTAAATGAGCCACTTTGTGTGCCAGGCACTTTGGTGATATTAACCCTTTCAGTCCTCATTTCAAGTTGGACGGAATAGGGAGGTGTATTTACCAAACCCAGTAAATTCCTTTGCCTCAGAGTAAGGTATTTACTGGAAGCAATAAATCCATCCTATTTCCAGTTTTCTACTTTGAAAATGAGATATAATTTGAAGAATTGGTGATTAACACATCATATTCCAAGTTTTGCATTTTCCTGGTCTTTCCCCTCACCCCAACCAGTAATAGTTATGCAGGTTTGAACTGGCAAAATCTATCAGTGGAAAACTGTAAGGGGTAAGATATTTGTCGCATAAGTTGTAATTATGATCCCCGTGCAAATTCTGGTTGAGCCCTAAACTTGTAATGAGGGCATCAGTAATAATTAGAGTGTTACTGCAGGTGAGCATGAGCCTTCAACCTCTTCTTTTGAGGTGTAAACCTTAATGAGCTCAGACTCGCCTGTGTCTGTATCCACAGTGATGGACTCTGTCCCCGGCAGGCCCTCGCGAGAAGCGTATTCGTCAGTTCCACAACGCAGGCCTTTGAATGTTAACAAGCCTGGTAAGTTCGCTCGAAAGGAAGACCTGGTTTGGAATCTTAATGAAGGGACATCATTATCAAACAAGGCACCCCTGAAACATGATTCAAAAGGCTTTATCCCAATCGGAAACAAACTCTCTCTCTGTGCCTGACCGCAGCCATTAGGGAAGGCATCATATTTAAAACTGGACAAAATGGAAAAAGATACATTTAAGGTACACTTTTTAAATTCATTAACTTCCGATGGAAAAATATTAAGCAGGAGTTCAGGGGAACACGATAAGAGATATGAAAAACGACTTTCATTAATGCCTATTTTTATTAAAATCTGTTCACTTGACGAGAGGACGTCTACTTTCTGTTCCACCTTTTAACACAATACAGAGTAAATCTGTTTAATGCCTATATATCAATACTAATCGTTTTCTCTGTGGACATCAGGGCAACAGAGAATAGGTACTAATAAATTGGGCTATAAAACACAGTATAGGTTTCTTGTGTGATTTTAAAAGTATGATTCTGTGTTTGCGGGGTCTAAACTGTTCTGACATATTTGAAAATCACTTGAAATGTGTCTGATCACTTGGCCACAGCTCACAAGGCTAGTTGTGGGTAAGCGGTGTTGCTACATTCTGTTAGTCAGACATACTAAGGTAACTTGGATCACTTCTGCGCACTGAAGTTTCTAGGTGAGGTCAACTTCACCCCAGAAATACTTAAACCCAACTGGTGTTCTGTGCACCAGATCTCCTAGCATGGTCATACCATGGCAGAACATCTTGAGAATGGAAATCCAAAGGTAAGCTACCACAACCCTACATAGGAAACTGGTGATGCAAGGGGTGGGGCGGGTATTTCAGACAGAGGAAGTCACTGGTGAGAGCAGGGGCGTAGCTTCAGGAGGTGGCCTGGGGTGTTACACCCCCCTCATTAAATGTATTCCATGGTAAATAGTTGCGTGCAGGTGCTTTCAGTTGGGTTGGTGAAGTGTCGGATTTCACAAAAACTTTTTGCATAGACAGGACAATAATGCACACACACTCTCTCCACCTCTCAGTTTTGAAAGTCTTAAAAAATGTTGGTTATTTTACAAAATATTGTGATTTCTTTCTTAGTACACCTAACAGTTCGCCTTCCTCTCTGTTTTCACTGCCCATTAAGCCCCTTTATGGGCCCTGCGTGTGATATAATGTATTATAAAATTACATTATCAGAAAATCTGAAGCTCACCCCCCCCAGTCTTACTGACCAAGCCACGCCCCTGAGTGTGAGTCATAGGAGATTGCGACATGGAGGGGGGGGCATGAGGCACAAATGCTGGATGCAATGTGCCCACGGGGGCCATAGTGTGGAGAAGAGGAAGTGCTGCCCTGCCGAGTTCACTTCTTGGCCTCGCTCGCCTTTGCAGCAGCAGTGACATTTTCCTGCCTCTCCAAAGGGTAACTGCATCTTTGTATCTTTTATTTTGTGTTACATTTTTGAAAGAATCCTTGCAGGCATCTCACCTTACAGAAGTTTGTAAGTTTTTTTTTTAAGCAATAAACATGCAATTTGGAGCCCAGGGGACTTTGCAAATTTGAACAACACTATCTGTAGGGTTTTTGTTTCCTAACTCTAGAAATATTGCAATTGTGTGGTTTCACAAACAGTCGTTCACATAATTCATCATATGAATGTGAAATTGGGGTATTTCTTCCCCCCCCCTCAATACATTTTTTTTTAATGATGCCTTCTACAACATGGCTTGTTATAGATTTTATTATGTGAACTTTTAAAGCATAGTACATGATAATCTTACAGTGGCAACACGAAACTAAAACATTTAAGCCATTTTAGATGAATCTAAAAACACAGAACAATGGGCTCAGCACTAGGAATAATAGGTGGGTTAAAGGTTATTGAGGGACTCTAGTTACACAGAGCAAGACTGTGCTGACCGAGCACTCATGGGTCAGATAAACATAAAATGACTTGGAAATTAATATACTACTCAATGTCCACTTCGTGCTGTTTGCCAGTTTCTGTAGGTAGTCATCGTCAACCGTCAACCATATCCACACAGGTGCCACTGCTCCGGCATTTTGGGTTGTGTCTGGCTACTGTGGGCACAGTCATCTTCATTGATTTCACAGATAACTTTCAGAGATCCTGGTGGGTTGGAAGACATTTAACGCCCAATCAAGTCAACAGAGGTGAAGTTCTGTCAGGAATGGGACTGGTATTCATTAAGGAAACACCTGCAGTTCTGGCCCTCAAACCCTGGTGGGCAGTCACATACATGACCTTCCGCTTAGCTGTGGCATTTGGCCCCATTGCTACACTCATTTGGCTAGAACTGGTCCACCTGTGCCTCGCAGTAGCTGCCCATGTAACCTTCCATGGAGATGTACTGGTGGGTGCCCCCCAAATTATGGACGACCCTCCATGTTCACAAGGACTTTTCATTCTCACCCCTCTCCTGGCAGCTGCCACAATGCAGAACACACTGGGGATGTCACAGTATTGCCCATTCAATCTCCCAGGACATTAACATTTGAAGGAAGCATCAGTTGGCTTGCAACAACACCCATATTGGCACACGCATTAGCTACACCAGTTCAAGTAGTTCTTGCACTGTCTGCCTCAATAATCCTTGTGTCAGGTATAGCAGTATGACTCCACTACATCTATGCACACCCTGCGGTTCAGCAAAGGGTGGAACTATCACTCATCAATCTTATGCTGACGGTGTGAAACTGTGAGGTATCACCAGGTGCAGATGTAGGCATTAACAGTGTGCAAGTTCCAGAATTGAAGCACAAGCTGGCTGTGCAGCCATGAATGTTCTTTTCACAGTGAATTCCAGCATAGCCTGGCCGACACATCCAGGTGTAGCAGATGTGGACAAGCCATTGAAAGCTCAAGTCAGATGTGACACAGAGGCCTGCTTCTGGCTCAGCTCGAGGTCCTCTTGGATCCTTGAGTCCAAAGTAAGCTGTCCTTCCATCTAGCCTCTGCCTTCCACCCACACTGTACCCTCAGTCAAGTATCAAAGACAAACATTTGCTCTTGTAAAACAGAAGGGACAAAGAGATACCCACCTAGTGGCTAAACTGCCCAAAATACAACAAAAATGTGATCAATCCCAGCTGCGCATCTCATGAATTGTGTGACCCTGGATCAATATTGTTTTTCTTAGAGCCTCCTTTTCATCATCATTAAACATCAGAGCACTTTCAAATAGGTGGCCCTAGGATGTACGCTTACATTTATTTTGCACCATCTAAATTAAGAATCTAGGCCAACCTTAGGTTACACATAACTGACTCATCTGTTAGTCAACTAATGGTATTGTTGTCAAGGTGGGAAGGCAAAAGTGTTTCTAAGCTTATGTTGAAAAACTTTCAATTTAAAAAATACCCTCCTTGTATTTGTATTGATAGCCATTCACATGGTCTGTACAGATGCCTCTGTTCTGGAAAAGGTTCGAAACACACTTGTTCTTGTTGAGATCACAGTTGGTCCATGCCCAGACTGGTTCATACTCCCATTTAAACCCACTGATGTCATCTTTGCACATTGCCAAATTGTGATAACTAACAGCAGACAGCAGTGTAGTGGAGCGCATACCCAGAAAGAATGGTCATTGTACTTCTGACGCAGTTTGTTGCGAGGTCGTGCCCTCCACTCTGATGCTTGATCTTAACGGTAAAGTCACCTCACGAGTGTGGCACCTAAACTACTTCAGAAGGAGAATGGCCAATCTGTCTGGGTAACAAATGGCCAGTGTGAACTTTATGAAGAATTATAGACAAGTCAGCTACCTACAGAGGAGCTGAGGTTTGATTGCTGGTAGTTCCAGCTCAGCAGTTGGGTGTGTGCTAATTGCAGAATTGCTGAGGCTTACATAAATTATTTATATAAATTTTACTGCCTCACAAAGCATACTCTCACATTTGATTTACTGGTCACAATAATACTCTCCACACTGCTTGCTAGTAATAATTCAAAACAGGTACATGGACCTCTACATCTCGTTGGGGACGGGAACTCCTCTAACAAAGACAATGTTCTTTCAGCTGACACTGTGGCTTCCTCCTGAGCTGGGCATGCTCCGCAGTTTCCTTTGGGTCTGCCGGCTTGCCGTTGCAGGCCTAGCATTGGAGGCTGGCAAGACAGGTGGAGCCATGCCAGTCTTACCAGGTTGTAAGGGATGAGAGATGGGCAGCGAGCCACCAAGCAAAGGAAAAGGGGGGAGAGAGAATACGATGGAGGTTCATGGAAAGGGGCGATAGATAAGGGAGCAAAGGAAAGTGGGAAGAAACAGAGGGTGGAGATTAGAGCTGGGGAGAGGACTGAAAGTGGAGATCAATGGAGAGAGGATGGATGAGGAAAGAAGAGAGGTCAGGGTACATGGAGAGGAGAAAGGTCTAGAACAATGGGGAGAGAACAGAGGTGGAGGATAAGGACAGGATGGACGGGGAATGTGAAGAAGATGAAAGATGCAGAGCACTGGAAAGAGGACTGAGGATGAGGAAGAGAATGTAGGGGAGGATGGGAGGTCGAGGGATGTGGAGAGGAAGGTGGTGGAAAGGAGGTCTGGGTTGAAGGCAGGGGAAGAAAGTTTAAGGGGTAGGGTGAGGATGGAGAGTGGAGGAAGAGGTCCTGAGATGGGCAGTGGATGGAGGGTTGGGAAAGAGAGGTGAACAGACTGGGAAAGAATAGAGAGTGGAGGTAGGCTGAGACAATCGAGAGAGGAGAAAGAGAGGTGAAGTGATGGGCAGTGATTGGTGGATGAGAGGGTGAGGGATGGCAAGAGGATACATAGTGGAGAAAGAGTGGTGTAGGGATAGGGAGAGGATTGAAGGTGGAGAGCAATGACTAGAAGTTGGGAAAGTAATTATAGGGAGAGGACAAACTTCATAGGAAAGGAGACCCATGGATGTAAGAGTAGGAGAGACAGGGATGGGCGAGGATAGAGGAAGAGAGATCTAAGGAAGGAAAAGAGATAATAGATCAAGGTGAAAAGGAAGAACAAGGCCAAAAAAACAAACTGAATTTTAATCTTGAGTGAGGAGGAGGGTTGAGAGTGATGAGTTGGGTAGATGTTAAGGAGTGGAGGAGGTGAAAGCTGGAGAGAGAGTGAAAGGTGGATGAGGGACATTTATGAAGAAGATAGAAGTAGAGGATGAGGGGCCAGAGGAAAGATGGGCACAAAGATTTAAGAGGGGTGATGGCAGGTGAAGATGAGGGAGCTGGGATGCCAAATAGTTAAGAAAGGACAGTTTAGGACGAGCAATGGAGAGTGGTGGAGACATTGGGATCTTGGGAGCTGGAAGGTAAGATTACAGGTGAGCAGCAGAAGAAAAATAATCATGAACTGGAAGAATGCAGCAGAGGAGGAGGCATTGGGGAAAGAGAGAAAAAACACTTGAAAACTATTTCTTGAGTGAGCAGACCTGGCCATTCTCCACATGTTACCTACCCATTTTGTAGTTCTTATATTTATCTTGTACAATGGTGCCCTTTATCGCACAATGTTTGTATCCTTTTCTCTTTACAGCAATCTTCTCTTTTTCAGAGACATCATTGCTGATTGTGGCCACACAGCCAAAGCATTAGACATTTTATTACTTGTGTACCCTCTAACATCCTTTACAAATACTCAAATAAAGAGATGGATTAATCAGGAAAATAACCTAAAGAATGGCATCTTCAAATTGGATTCCATTGCACAGTATGTTGCTATTATTTTAGCTGTGGCCTATGTTACTGAAGGATCCTACTGATACCGTGCATTGCCCAAAAGGTAAAATGGCCCCGGCAATTCGAATGGAGGGGGATCTGCAGGCCTGGGATAATTTGGCCTACAAAACAACCCTGCCATTTTGGGATAAACTCTGGCCCTCGGAGGTTCAGAAGGTATCAGCATTCTGTGCCAACAAAATTGTTGGGCGTGAACTTAAATGGGCGGGGCTAGTCAGACACCTTAAGGGAAAATCTCTGCAGCTTTAAGCATTGAGGAATTTAAGGTGTCTGAAGCGTCTCGTCTTTCGAAAAGTCAGCTGAAAGAGACTTGTAGAAGAGTGTCTGGCACCGGGATATGGAGTTTGAAAGGGAAAAGTCCTCAACCAACTATATGTTGGAATCTTGGGATAAGCAGAGGGTGTACCAGTACATGTACACTTTCCCAGACACGCAGCTCTGTTTACTATTATTAAAATTCCAGATTGCACTAAATTTCTGGTACCAAAGAGCGGAAACATTTGCTGCATTTTTAGTCACTGAGAACATTTGGAAGTGTGGGTTACGGTTTCAAAACTGTAATGTTCATTTTGAATTATATTGTCTTCATTTTTATAAGGCTCATTGTATGATTGTAAAAACTCTTTCTAGAAATGAACCACTCGCATTTTTGGAAAATATGGAATTTTGAGATATTGCATGTGCCTTAGCAACATTTCTAAAATGAAGCTTTTGCTAATGTGGTTATGTCTGCAGTTTTAAGACTTGATGGTCCTCGTTCATATGTTCATAGGTTGAGGGTAAGAAGTATTTTAATGTGTTGCTAGCAATTGTAGGACCAAATTTTATAGCGGATTTCATGGTTTGTGGAATTAGATTGTGGGGAGATCTGTGGGGGTTGGGTTATTTTATGTAATTTGAACCATTAGAATTATTGTGTTATTGTTTTAAAGACATGTGTAAACATTAATAAAAATGCTGACTTGACTTGATACCATGAATCAGATATATGGAATGGGACTTGTAATAATTCGCAAAAATATGTATGTATATCTTCATTGATGAAACTGTAAGGAGCCATAAAGTTGGATTTTGATTTCCCTCTATTATTTCCAGATGCCTCTTGCATTTTTCATTCAGATAATGTTGAGTAAGGTAAAGATGGCTGCCAGTAGCTGATGGGTTGGGAACATGGGACCCTTTCTATGTTTTTGTTGTTTTTATTGGTAGTTGGATTGGGAGTCTGTCTGGCGAAGGGGGTCTGAGGAGGATTGGATGCAGAAACTGGACCAGGATCAGAACCTGTGGACAAACCTATTTTTACTGGACGTAATTAGCTGGACTTTGATTTCTATGAATAGTCTCGCTCTCGGTGTGGAAACTGTATTTAAACGCTGGAGGTGATTCTGCCAATTCGAATTTACTGGCATACTTATGACATTGGGATTTCCAATTTAAGCTTCATCACACTCGACGGCTGTGACAAGAATACAAAAATACTTTTGTTTTACTATACTATAATTTACTTATTGTAACATATCCCAGGGGACATGATTAGCAATGAATTTCATGTAAATAGCCAGATGTAGACTTAAAACATGGAATGGTCCATGTTTCAAGATGGTGGCGATCTCAACAAAGCATTGTAGATATGTATTATTATCTGTGTTTGATAGTTACCACAGTGCATTTTTTAATGGAATTTGGGCATGTACGAGTATCTGTCATCAAGGCCATGGTGACCGAAATACGTTGGATATCGACTAACGCGATCCATGAGGTGTCATAAATAAATTTGCAGCATTTGGGGTACCTGCAGCAGAAACGGAATGGTTTTATATGGCAACAGGTTACTAGTGTGCCCAGTGCTCACATCATCTCCGTGAGGATCGCGGAAGGACCTAATAAGAGGACAAAGTGGAAATCTATTTATACGTTTTGGGTTTGATTCAGGAAGGCATATAAGAGTAACCCCAAAATAGATGAAATATGCATTTAGTTAAAAAAAATATGGACCATACTCCAAAACATAAATTTCCTGCATTATCCATGTTAATACATTTTCTTGTAAGCGCTTCCAATGGGACAAGAGCGGAGTTAATCCCCTAAGGATTTCCCTGCTCCCTAACTGAGCCTGTCTTACAATTTTATTTGATATTCAATAGCAATTCAAGAATTAATGTAAAGCCATTAGGCATTACAATGAACACTGTACAAATAATATACTGATAACTATAAGGGTTTATTAAATGAATAAATAATTACAGAAATAATTAGAACGCAGTCAACTCTTGAATAAAATCAAGTAATAGCATGAAGCTTAGAATAAAGTGCAAATAGTTAAATAGCAGAACAAAGTATTGTTCAGCTCAAATAACATGTCATAAAAAGAAGTCCGACCTCGTAAAAGTCAAAGGAAAGTCAGCTCAATGCCCTCAAAATTGGCTTCTTTTATAATGCAAAGTACAATGGGATCCATAGATAAATATAATTATAATAGGATCACACAAATTGAACCAATCATTTTAGAGAAAGAAGATTACATTTCTGAAATCATATTGTTCAGCAATTTCCTACAGTTTCACAAAATGCAGTTCCCATCCCTTGTGTTCTCCAGGCTCCTCAATAGTTAATAGAAATAGCACTATTTAATATACAAGGTCAAGTTCTCATGAAAATCATAACATGGTTCCAATAGGTGAAGTCCTGGGAACAATCACTCTCAATAAAGCAGTGTGCTACAGAGTTCTAAAGAAACGAAAAATCAGTCTGTACCTGGACAAGGGACATTACACCTCAAACATTTGATATAAGATTACTGGTTCATGAATCCCCTATGTGTAGAGAGACACAGAAATGAAAAAATAGCAGCGTGTTGAAAGATAGCTACAAGCAAAGCTTTGCATTTTGAATTTGAGGCCTACATTGACAAACATTAGCACAAGCACACTTCCCTCAATGAAATGTATTCATTTTAACTTTGGTAGACGGGCTGATGCTGCTGGCCTGACCTTCAGCCACATCTAAATTATTCCTTGTAATGCTGGCTACAGACTTGAGAAGCCGCACTCAGATCTGATTCACAAAGGTAAACTTACGTTTTTGTGTAAGTTTGCTATGTTTTTGCTATTCACAAACTACGAGATAATAGTAGTTTTCTCTGTCCTGATTGTGGAGTCTCCACATTCATAAACCTACTATTAAGTTGTAGTTTGTGAATAGCAAAGAAATCAGCAGATGTCAAAACTGACATTATTATATCCCACACCTACCAACAAATAAACAGCAGGGGTATCCCGCAATACTTCAACTTATGAGCTAAAAGAGATACCCATCAAATGGTGTGAGAAATTAGTTTCTGGTTGGTGGGGGTGAAACCCTACTCAAGCAGCAACCACAATCCTTCTAAAATAGAGGCACAAACAAACCACAAATTAACCTGTGCTCAACCCTCTGGTAGTTTGGCACAGAGCAGCCAGGCTTAACTTAGAGCCAATGTGTGCACCCTTTCAAACAGCAAGAAAGCTAAAAGGAAACACAAGAAAAATCCCACACCAATTTAGAAAAATACTAGAATACATTTTAATTAAAAAAAGAAAGATCAGTAGTGAGAAAACTCCAAACAGTAGAATACGAGAAATGCAACTATAATGATTTCAGTGAAAATAGTGCAAAATAGAACAAAGTGCCAACTGTGGATATCTGGTCATGATGGACCACAACAAGTCACAATTTCAAGCCAACCACGATAAAGCGCAGCCCGACTAGAGGGACCCAATTAGGCCTGCTGAACAAGAGTACCTTAAATCCTGGTTGTGGACTTTTGTGAGGTCTCGAATGAAGAATGTGTTGCACAGTCAAGGAGATGCACTGGTTCCAAGGAGCTGCTGAGTTGTAATGCAAGGTCCAGCATCATCATCAAGAATTTTGTTGACAAGAGCTTATGATGTGAAGTTTGGTTCCAAGAATGCTTTGTGCAGATGAGGAGATGCGTTGGTCCTGAAGAGCTGTGAAGCTGAGATGCGAGAACCTGCATTATCATCGAAGTTGCCGGCAGCAAGTGATTTGTGAAGTGAGAGCTTGCTTTAGTGAAGCTAAACACAGCGACCATGGCATTGAGGTTGATGCAAAGTCCTTGTACTGAGAGAACACTCACAGCAGAGGTAATGTATCAGTTCTGCTCAGGTGTGCGCCATGCAGCAGGGGAGATGCCTTGGCTCTGCTGAATCCACAGATGCACTGGCAAAGCATGCCCACTTTCAAGGGCCCACAACTGGGGTGGTACTATGTGGCACAGTAGGACTCACAGAGTCCAGGTCCCGAGCTCAAGCTTGTTGTAGCCTTCTGTCCCTGCAGTTGTATTCAGGAGGCCAGCCAACAAGCCCTTGGAGTCACTCTGGGGTTCTGGGTGCAACTGACGCAGATCCAGTCCTCACACAGGCAATAGGATAGCAGGCAGCAAGTCACCACAGCAGGATAGAAGAGTGGTAATCCTTCAGAGTAGCAGTCCAGCACAGTGGCAGTCCTTTCAGTAGCACACCTGTCCTTATCATGCAGAGTACCCACAGGTGTAGAAGTTTATTGAAGAGTTGGTGCCTGGTTCCAATATTTATACCCGGGCCTTCCGCTGAAGTGAGAGAAGCGTCTGGAGGTTTCCCTTTGAAGCCCACAGACATGCTGCCTTCCCTGTCATGGCTCCAGATTAACTGCAGGGGGTATATAGCCGTTTGTGTGGTGGCAGGACACAGCCTTTTCAAGTGTAAGAAGGGCTGTGCCGAGTTCCACCCTCCCCTCCTGCCAGTCATGGCCCCTCCAGATACACCTAAGCTGTCCATTGTGTGGGACTGTCTAAGAGGCATGCACAAAGCCCAACTGTCAGCTACACACAGCCATGTGACCAAGAAACAGGCTACAGGCACTAAATGGCTAAGGCAGGATAATGCCAAATTTCTAAAAGTGGCATTTTCAAAATTGTAATTTAAAATCGGACTTCACCATGAGAGAGGATTTTTCATTGCAATTCCAAAGACACCAAACATGAACACGTCACCTGCTAACATTTACAAATTATCACCTATTAACCTATTAAAGGTAATAAGTAACGTCAATGTTATCCTATGGGAGAAGTAGGCCTTGCAATAGTTAAAAAACAAATGTAAGAGGACGGATGCCTCAGAGCATGGCATAGGAGCTGCACAAAGAGGGCCTGGATCAACCTGTAGCCTTCGTCAGAAAGAGGTTACTTCCACGGGAACATAAGTGCTGTGTAATATAGAGGGAAGCCTTTGCAGTGGTCTGGGCACTGAAGAAGCTGAGACCATACCTCTTTGGTGTTCACTTATGGATTCAGCTAGACCACAGACTCCTCAGATGGCTTATGTAGATGAAGGGTAAGATTCAAAACTGTTGAGGTAGTCCACCTCCTACAGGAAATGAATTTTACGGTCCTACACCATCCTGGAATAGACCACTCCAATGCTGATGAACCTAGGAAATCCATGCCCCTCACACCAGCTTTCATAGACTGTTGGTGTCAGGAAGCCTCTATGCTAATTTTTCTGGTGCCCACTTTATACTTGCTCTGTTTGTGAGGTAAGAGTTTATTGTTGTTGTCAATTATGTGCATTTTTCTGTGAGAGAAAACATGCAATAATAGTACCTATGCTGTGCTGGTTTAGTGTATGTGTTAGAAGGTGCAACACTGCAACTATCTTTGAATTAACATTTCTTGTTTGGAGAGTAGAGTTGTTTAAAATACCATATAATATTGTGTTTGTTCTGCTACTTCAATTTTAGACCAAGCATATAACCCTAACTTCTAATATGAGCCAACTCTAGTATTCAATGTTCACTGTTAAATATTTTTGCATGTTAGGACATGCTGGCCAAGTTAACTCATTGGAGGCTCGGCATAAAATGTTTGATGACCATTACATTCAATTGCTTGCCCTTGACCACTTCAGACACAATCTAAATCTCATGCTTTTGGAGACAAATTGTCAAAGAGGTAGCTTTTCCACTGACTGGCATAATGGCCGCTGAGCTACACCAGACAAATAATATACAGCTCTGCTTGAAGGAGGCATGGTGGCCAGTTGGCAATATGTATCCACTCCAGCTGAGTTATGCAAATTTCCGTTCCTTCGTTGTGGAACGTCTGTTCAATGCAAACAACACTTGTAGCTCACCTGAGAGACATCTTCTCCAGGGAAGTTTTATAGCAGGCCCAGCAGGGAACATGATTGAGTCCTGGGGGCAAATGCAGACAGTATCAAATTGATCAAATGAGCAAAATCATTTTGAGTGAGGTGGAGAAGATGGGTGGAGGAAAGTCAAGGGGATGATGATTACGAGAGATGGTGTGGAAGATGAAAAAGTGTTGAAGTTAGTAAAGATGCAGACAGTGATTGGATAAAAATCGCTAGGAGGAGGAGGAGGAGGAGGAAAGCCTCTTCAGTGATTCTGAAGAAGGAAGAATGAGTAGGCCAGTGGCTAAAGGGAGATGGAAAAAAGAAAAATTGTTAAGTGGTTCCAGGGTAACAAACAGAGTAAGAACTCAGAGACGTTTGAGGAGTTGAGAGAGAACGAGAGAGAGAGAGAGTAAGAGAGAGACTCAAGAAAGTGAGATCTAGGTAGAGCCACACATGTCTGGAGAAATTGTAAGACCAAGAGATAGATACCCAGAGAGCAAGAAACTGTGCTTCAAAGTAAAAAAACAATGTTAACTTAGAATGTTAGTGCAAAAAGACTTTAGTTCTCACCTCTGGTTGCCTTAAGATGTTATTTTGCCTTTTTGCCTCTGTCTGTTTTAAGATGATATTTGTCTTTTCTGTATAGCTCTTTAAGCCACCATATGATTGTCTCAAAGCACAAAGGGAGTGGGAGAGAGAAAATATTGGTGGGGAGAGAGAAACAAAGAACACAAGGCAGAGAAAATAAGCCTTGTCTATGAATTAGATATTCTCCAAGGCATTGGTCTGTCACCAGACAAGCAACAGTGTTTTATGGGTAACCAGCGTAAGCATCTACCGACAGCTATGCAGCCTAGAAAACTAGAATCAACTGGTAACTGGGATCAGCATAGTGAAGGATGTTGTTAAGTTTTGGGGTGAAGTGAGAAGATCCAGATGCCGCCAGAACTTTGTAAATTTTAAAGAAATTCTAAGGTATGTCAGATAGAGTCCCACTGAGGTAGGACACTGTCTAGCTGCTCCACAATATATAAAGCTCCACTTCTCATCAGCCCCCACTAATAGTTACATTTCACTGTGCGCCCCACTGCTGAAGAAGTGTTGCTGGAAGATCTGACCTAGGAGGACAGAGGCCACTATCTTTGGACATTGTAGGTCTTTACTAGTTGTTTAGGGTGTAGGAGAAATCAGATTAGGTTTGTTAGACAGACCATGCAAATTAATTCTGTTCATCGGAAACGTTTTTCTCAATTGTTCTTATTTAACCCAAATACTGATTTAAAAAGCCAGCTATCCTTGTTTCTAAAAGTACATTGTTATGCTTCTACTAAGCATTATTGCATGAAGTCATATTTCATAGTCCTATTTCTCCCATGCAAGGATTACCAATAAATATCTGCACCATGTTAGAAATGGGGTCTCTAGTTGGCAGAGGTATACACCCTTGTCCAAATAGGCACCACAATCCTAGTCAGGGTAAGTCACACACAATCCAAATTATCCTGTGCCCACCCTCTGGTAGCTTGGGACTGAGCAGTCAGGCTTAACTTAGAAGGCAATGTGTAAAGTATTTGTTCAATAGAGTGATACAGTGAAAACACCACAAAAATACGCCACACAGATTTAGTAAAACATAGGATATTTATCTGGTTAAGTTAAGGTCAAAACGATAAAGATTTAATAAGCACAATTTGAGATATCACTTTTGCAAGTTTAAAAAGAGTCTTAAATCTTAGAAATCAACAGTTGTCTCTTGTTCGCACAAAGTACAAGGTGTGTGTCAAAATTACCATGCATTGAGACTGCAGAGGAGGAGATGCGTAGAAAAATAAGGTGTGCGTCGGATTTTCGGGCGTGGCACAGACAATGCGTCATTCTGGCTCAGCTGTGCATCGATCCAGTAGGGCCGTGTGTCAAATTTCCAGTCGCAATGCAGGCGCTGCATTGATCTTTTCTCGGGAAGTCTGGCTGCATCATTCCGGGTTGGCTGTGAGGTGATTTTCTCATCGCAGGCTAGGCTGTGCATCGTTACTGGAAGGTTGTGCATTGATTTTCAGAACACAAGGAGTTTCCTTGAAGAGATTAACTTTTTTTGGCCCTGAGACTTCAAAAAACAGGAGGCATGCTCAATCCAAGCCCTTGGAGAGGACTTCTCAGCAAATTCAGAGGGCAGTAGGGCAGCAGCGCAACAGCAGGGCAGCAGTCCTTCACCGAAAACAGTCCAGATGAGTCCTTTAGACAGCCAGGTAGTTCCCCTTGACAGGTTGCAGGTTCATGTCCAGAAGTGTCTCATTTGGTGGGGTCAGGGACCCAGTTTATATACCCAAAATGCCTTTGAAGTTGGATAGCCTTCAAAGAGTGGTTTTGAAGTGCACAAGATCCCCTTTCAGTACAGGTCTGTCTGCCAGGGTCCCAGTAGGGATTTAGGCAGTCCATTGTGTGAGGGTAGTCCACGAGCCTTTGAAATGTAAGTGTCAGGCCCTCCACCCTCCCAGCCCAGGAAGACCCATTCAGTATGCAGATGAATTCCGGTGGGAGTGAGTATCCTGTGTTTGTGGTGGCTGGGTGGAATGCACAAGGGAGTTGTCAACCAGCCCAGCCAGACGTGGATTGGAGACAGGCTGTAAGGCACAGATGAATTGTAAGTGCAGAGAAACGCTCACTTTCTTAAAGTGGCACTTCTAAAATAGTAATATAAAATCCAACCTCACCAATAAGGAGGATTTTCTATTACCATTTTGGCCATACTAAATATGACCTGGTTAGTTCTTTCTGATCAAAATTTACCACTCAAACAGTATATGAGGGGAGCCCTTATGCTATCCTATGAAAGGAGCAGGCCTCACAGTAGTGAAAAATAAATGTAGGAGTTTTCCTCTACCAGGACATATAAACCACACATGTACATGTCCTGCCTTTTAACTACATAGCACCCTGCCCCATGGGTAACCTAGGGCCTACCTTGGGGGTGACTTATATGTAGAAAAAGTGGAGTTTAGAGCTTGGCAAGTACTTTTAAATGCCAAGTTGAAGTGGCAGGATAACTGCACACAGAGGCCTTGCAACGACAGGCCTGAGACATGGTTAAGGGGATACTTATGTGGGAGACACAACCAGTGCTGCAGGCCCACTAGTAGCATTCAATTTACAGGTCATAGGCACATGTAGTGCACTTTACTAGGGACTTACAAGTAAATCAAATCTACCAATTGGGTATGAACCAATGTTGCCATGTTTGTAGGGAGAGAGCATGTGCACTTTAGCCCTGGTTAGCAGTGGTAAAGTGTGCAGAGTCCTAAAACCAGCAAAAACTGTGCCAGAAAAGTGGAGGGAGGCAGCCAAAAAGTTGGGGGATGACCACCCTGAGGCTGTCAGGTCTAACACACCACATCATGTGTAAAACATAGAAAGAAATAGACATTCCACACACCTAAGGATGTAGCATTGCCTCTTCTTGTGCTTACTAAATATTTTCAGAAACCATTATCATTTATTACTCTTCTGCTACTAATGATCATGTATGTGGTACATGCTTGGGTGTTGAGTCTGTGTATTCGTGGATTTCAAATGAAGAAGGTAGCAAAGTGGACTTGAAAGTACATATCTTTTGACCATGAATGCAAATACATGATTGATCCTTTGACCTACCTTGATCCTCTCAACACCCTACCTTTGACTCCTCAGAATAGGACTTTTAAAGTTATCTTTAATTTGTGATCCAGCAACTGCCTTGATGAACCCCTAAAAACAGCAATGCCAAAGGCAATGCCAGGGTTAGCAAATGGCCGGACAACTGTAGCAGCTGTTACTGCCGGAAAGCTATATTTTTGTGCTGGTGATGCACCATTGATAATCACACTGTATGGTATCTTTCTGTGTTTCATTATGTGCAATTACCACCAAAGTCTTTACCAATATGTGTTGCTTTCAGGCTGTGGTACTTATTAATCAGATCAAAAGCATGAATACATGATAGAAGCTGGATTTAAGGGTTACAAATAGTACTGATACCCAGATTACGAACTATAACACAACAATAAAGGGAGCCTCAACTAGTCAACTATCATATACATACACGCCAACATTTGAGAAGAGGAAAATGGGAGTTTTTGAAAAAAAATTCATGAGAATGTATTTCCCCTGTTGTCTTCTGTTAAGGGAGAGGCCACTTGAGGTGGAAGACATCCAAAATAAAGCCATTATCAGGAGTCTCTCGCCTGAACCGGGTCTATTGGCATGTATATACAGTTATTGTGACACAGGTTCTGAAAATATGTATATGACCCTTTTGATCAAAACATCCCCCAAACCCACACATCCATATCTCTGAGTTAAGTTGCACTCCTGGCTCCAACTGTGTAAAACTGAACAGTCCCTCCTTCTCACATCCAGGAGCATAACTTGGTCAATAAGATTGGGGAAGAGGTATGACATCCAGATTTTCTGACAATAAGGCTGTCATATAAAAGAGGGAGCCTAAAGTAACCAATATTTTGAGGACTTTCAAACAGAGTGTGTGCGTTTTTTGTCTGCGTTTGTAAAACTTCCTGATGAAATCCGATGGACATCTCACTGAGAGCACCTGTACCCAACTAGTTATAAGAAAATACATTTATTGGGGGGTTGTAACACCCCAAACACCCCACTATGCCCCTGCTCGCATCTGACAGAAGACTCGTTTGTTAAACTTTAAAACGCAGTTTTACTGACATCTATGGCCATACATAGAATGGGGCAGGTACATTTTGAACCTCGCTGACATTTGTTAGCACATCTGACCTTAATAAGTAAACTTACAAGGGGAGTCGAATAGGTTGATGAACCTTTTGACTCGCAATTAAGATGTTCTTATCTTAGATCTAGTACATAATCAATAATCAATACTCAATACTCAATAATCAACAACAATCAATAACATCAATAATCAATGGAGTCAGTAATTGTCACACACCATGACTGTGTCCTGAATAACCACACCTTTAGTAAAAGTTAGAATATTTACTTCCCTATGTTAACAATGCTAAGGTCATGTAGATTAATCTTATAATCAAATGAAACACATACAAAAACAGTACTGGCTGTCCAAAGCGGCAGAAGAAACATAATCTAATCAAAGCTTGAACCACAACACACTCTAGGATTACGGTGCAAATCAGTAACAAAGTCAACTGCGTCAAAGTAGCTACATACATTAAGTTTAGCAGAGAAATTAATCAAGCATTATTCCCTATTAGCACAATTTCATTAGTGAGGATCCTTAACTAACACCAGATTAGCATCAGCATGTTGGGATTCATGCACAACAGTTTGGTAACACAAATTTGGAAAAACATCTAACTATGGCTCAATCAAAACAATGCAGTTGGTATCTGGAAAGAAAAAGCAAATATGCATAATGATCAACAGTCTACTTTATAATACCTATCCTCAATAAGGATCAGCAAGCAGAGTCAGTCTTAGTCCTCAGGACATCAGTCGATCAGCAAGGCATCAGGATTAAGCATCAATGTTCAGAAAACGCAACTTAAAAGAATAGAGGTAAACCGTACAGAAGAATAGAGAAAAATGGCACATCTTTCCTCAGTGCAGTGTTGTTAAATTCGAACTACTAAAACCACTGCCAAAATCCCTATTGGTCAGTTAATCGCATGTTCGCACTTTGTCCAATAAAACTAAAACTCCAAATCTATGAATTCTACTATTACTCCCTTCACATGTCGTTGATTGGTTTGTCCTACAATGTCCTCATCATTCGGCTTGTCAGGTAGCAATATTGTTGTTGCCTCCACTCTAGTCAGTATCTCCATTGTTCTGCTCCTGAGAAAGTCAGTCTCACATGCATTACACACAAATGTTACATTGACAAGCACAGCATCTTCTAGCAGTCGGTTCTGATGAGAAACAATTCTCGGATATGAAACACATAATGCAAAATGGAAAATCACAGTTTAACTCTCTCGGACAGCCATTTATTAAACGTTAAGAAATACAGCTTTGCTATGAGGCCTGGCAAACGAGGCCAAGACATTTGTTACGTTATGTCCTACAATTAATAAAGCCAGAGCATAAAGCATAACCCTTAATTTGACATGCTACTACATTAGTGAAACCTATATTCAACATCTCACAATATTAATTCACTAGTAAGTACACTTTGTGAACATTAGCGGCCACTCTTTGTAATCACATTTTCACATGCGTACATAATTTTTCTATGTTATTATATTTTCATTTATTCAGAATACATGCACACTCGTTAATTTAGTTTATTTATGAATACACCTGTGCTAGCACATTGAGAACTGGGGAGTGTGGAACAACATGCTGCCATAATGGAAGGTAATTGGCCAGTGCTCCTGCACCGGAAGTCTCGCGGATTTTAATGGGTCGGACGTCTGATTCTTTACACGTGCAGACCCGGTCTCATCAATTCCATCAGAGACTGCTCAAGGAAGGTGGAATTGCATTAAACACTAGCTGGAGAGTTTTTATTAGCTATTAGTCTTTAATAAGGCGCGCGTTGCCAGGATTGATGGAGGATTTGAAGAAGAGAAATTGCTGTTTGGTGAACGAAAGGTTATGATTTTTTTCTTGTAACAGGTGCTGTATAAACTCGCACGTAAAAAGAGTTGAGATAATTAGTCTCTGAGAATCTGATTTCCCCCGGGGATTGGGTATTTCAGTGTAATCCGGAAGCAAAAGGCAAGAAATGTCCCATTTATGCAATTATCCTGAGAGAAAACATCATTGAATAATGTATGATCGGCTGCGGTTTCTTTGATGAATGGATGATTGCCTTGATTTGAACGATTCATCTTGAATTAGCTCAATACTGCTTCTTACTAGCTGCTGTGGTGCCAGGCAAAGGCTGTGGTTCACCTGTTATTACACCAGAATTAAAACAACTCTACTGCCTTTTGTGTCACAATGAAATCAACCACTAAAATCGAGCTAGATTCAAGGAAATTATCAACTTAAAATCAAAGCACTACATCACTCTGGAATGTCACAAGCACGTTGTCCCACTCACATGCAACAAAATCAACCCCCTTTGTTGAATTCACCATTATCTATGCGAGGAGAAACCTCTAGTGGTATTTACTAGTTGCTTTAAGCAGGTGGCTAACTTGGCCAACCTCTTATCTCCACAAGGGATAACGTAGGTCACAAGTTAAAGTCCCTAGCATGGGGATTAACCTTCTAGAATTAGCGGATCCTTTTGGGCAGGTTTTCCCAGATTCTGGGACTTTAACACACCCATTTACCACTTTCTCCAAACTGGTGGATAATATATCTATGGGGAAGGGGTGGAGTGTTTGTAGATGTGGATGTATGTAGGGCAGTGGTTCCCAACCTTTTGACTTCTGTGGACCCCCACTTTATCATGACTGGGACCCAGTGACCCCTACCGAATCATTGATGGAGTCCAGGGACCCACCACTGAGTCATTACTGGAAGCCGGAACACATACACAATTGATAACACATTCTATTTAATTTGCAAATAAATAAAGTAAAACAATAATAGAAAGGCTGGAGCATTTCTAAGTTCAATTGAAGCCACACATTGTCCATACTACGTTTTGTTTGATGTACCTGCACTGCTCACACACATCAATCTGAAGATACTAATTTAAATTTTAGTCTCCAATTTCAAATTCCTTGACATTTACAGTACTTTTTAAACCTTTCAATTGCACATTTAGCCACTTTATTTAGATACACTTTATTAATCTGTTTACATTAGTTAATTTTCTAAGCAGTCAAGGGCCTGCTAAGGAGGCTTCGCAGACCCCGAGAGGTCCCTGGACCACTGGCGGGGAACCACTATGTAAGGGGATTTGGGGGTGAAGAGCCTGTCAGCACTCTGGAGCAGTATTGCCTGCGTTCCAGTGACTCATGAGGGATCAGGCTGGGGCTAATCATTGCTCTGCTCTTCAGACACTGTCCTGATACTTTTGGGTGTGTGTATCCACACCCCTAAAAAAACTCATTAGTTTCCAGATCTGGAAACATCAGAACAATGAGAGTTGCCCAATGCTTAATTATTAATTGCCACCTAGGGAAAACAGGCACAAAATCACACTAAAAATAAGCACCGTGGCACACTGAAATTGAACAAACACATTGAAATCAAGTATAGTGTCAAAGTGAAACTACTCATGGAAAGTACCTCACTAAAATAAAGTATTCAAAGAAGTAGCTTCACACTAGATGCATGTGTAGTGTGGCATGTAAAGTGAGTAGGCACTGCACATTGTACTGAAATAAAACTTTAAGGGGCATATTTAAAAGCAACTGGTGCATCAGTGATGATGCACCAGTTTTCTTGCGTTGCCTTGCCCACCTAATGACACCATGGGTGCACTATATATACAATACGGCGAAACCAAGGCAGTCAGAAGGACATTAGTGTCAGAATTTTTAATGCTATTTTGGCGCTAAATGTTAACGCTAGTGCAGCAAAGTGCAAGGAGGCCCATAGTTTCTATGGGTGCATTATTTCAGTACCTGCGTATGGGAATGCATTAAAATGACGCCAAGAACAGTGCAGTGAAATCTTGTAGATTTCAATGCATCAATTTTGCGGGCCTCCTAACGCCAGAACGCCCCTGTTGCATACATTATGCACAGCCTGACACAGGCATAATGTGGCGCAAGGGGGTGCAAAGTGGCGCAATGCTAGCATTGCACTACTTTGTTAAAATGGAGTGGCGAAAAAGCCTTCCTAAAGCCACATAAGTGTAAAAAAAAGAAGCTAATGTGATGCAAGAAGGCACTAGGGGCTTGCAAATCTGCCCCAAAGTCTTTTCATACTAACACCAAGCAATCATAGTCACACACTGAAATCCACTATTGTGTCTTTTCATACTAACACCAAGTAATCATTGTTATATATTGAAATCAGACCACTATTGTGACTTACACAAAGTATAGTGTCATGTTGAAATGAAACAAGCACATTATCGTGCTGAAATCAAGCTTCACGGTAGACTTAAATTAAGCAAGCATGCAGTCGCAGAAAAATCAAGCATAACATCTTGAGGAAGTGCAATTCAAATGAGAGGCCCTAGAAATGAACTTGGAGTAGATGAGACCTGCATAAAAAGAAGCGGTGTGTCTCAAAGAAGAGGACCACTGTGATCCTGAGGCCTTGAGAATGGGATGCTCCACTGCAAGAAACAAGACTAAGAGGTCCACACAGGCCATCGTAACAGTCTCAAGGAAAACACACCACACTCCAGTAACAATGATCTTGAGACTGTATCTCTGTCTAGGGCCCCACTTGATGTGGAGAGATACACCTTGGCTTCCAGATCTATCTGAAACATGTTAATAACTATGGTATCTAAAAAGATAGAACACACTGGTAGATTGGTATTGGGTCAGTAGTTAGAAAACGATTTGGGATCTTACAATGGTTTCTTTAAAAAATGACCCTCAACATACCCTTGAAACAGTC
Source organism: Pleurodeles waltl (assembly GCF_031143425.1). Lineage (NCBI taxonomy): Eukaryota > Metazoa > Chordata > Amphibia > Caudata > Salamandridae > Pleurodeles > Pleurodeles waltl. Next base: position 1,115,743,010 of record NC_090448.1, on the reverse strand, counting down.
AACAATCACTCCTGTGTCAAATTAAGGGTTAATAAATCTGACAACCACCGAAGAGATACTTTTTGTTTAATGGGCCACGCATGTGTTAGATCAGAGGAGAATTATTGGGGTGGTCAAGGATTTTACTCCTTAAAGTTTTTTTTCCCTCAAACTTTGTGAAGATGTTTTTCAACCTCATAAATTTGTCAACGTTTAAGAAGATTGGGAAGTTTAAATTGTGAGAACATATTCACATAAATTATGTTTTGCGGAAAACAAATCTCAGCAATAACTCACTTTAGTAGGATAATTCCCTCACAAAGGGTTTTGCATTAAATTAATAGTTCACATACATGCAAAGATTTGCAAAGTTTACAATACTTTGCAAAAACTTTGCTTTCACAATGTAAAAGCAAATGTTGCCTAACCTTAATTTGCATTGGATGTTTACAATGGTGATATTTTGAAAACTGAAAAAGAGCTGTCTGTGTAAAATGTAATTGCTTCTTCATGAAATCATGATTTTGAAAAGCCAATTGGTATGGCTTTATTTTGAGCACTGACTGAATGATAAAAAGCCTTTAGGGGTGAAGTAAAAACCAATCACTGCAGTGCACGTGTAAGATGTAGAGTCCGTGTGACGATTAGGTGGAAAATAGTCTCTCATGCATACGATGTTAGCATCACTACATAGGAGGTGGTGGAATGATACACCAAATAGTGAATACCAGGAGGTAACAGAGAAATACTCCTCTGGGGAGATCCAAAACCCACTCTATAAATGGTTGAAATGGTCAGTAACAATAGGTACTAGATAGCTGTGATATCTAGTCAGACCTAAAAAGGATGTTCTATTAAAGAATGCGATTCTGACATTGCACCCAACCTGTTAGTAATCATCCTTCTTAATCTCACCTTGTCCATGTTTTAAGTAAAAGGACATTGAGCTCAAACTAAAGTAATAGGATTGTTGAGGATTCACTTTCATGCTGCCAGGGATGGTATAGTTTCCACCTGAGTCACATTTCAAAGATAGGAAGGAATGCCTAGCTTCAAAGACCAGCTACTTGTAAAAAAGCATGATGGCTTTTATGTATACACCATCTTGCTTTGCTTTTCGGACACGTTTTTGCAGTTTGCATTAATTGTTTGCTAACAAGAAAGAAGGCACTGGACATAAATTATCTGATCGGGCAGCAGCTCGGAAGCAGATTGTGGAGGGCGGGCTCAAAGTAGGTTGCAACTTTTGTATGACTGGTCCAACATCTTAAATATTGGAATCAGTAAAATAGGAGAAACTATATTATTATTATTATTATTATTATTATTATTATTATTACTATTATTACTTCCACCAGTAATAGCAATTCTAGTACTTTTATTTCTAGTACTACTGCTAATAATACAGGGAGTGCAGAATTATTAGGCAAGTTGTATTTTTGAGGATTAATTTTATTATTGAACAACAACCATGTTCTCAATGAACCCAAAAAACTAATTAATATCAAAACTGAATATTTTTGGAAGTAGTTTTTAGTTTGTTTTTAGTTTTAGCTATGTTAGGGGGATATCTGTGTGTGCAGGTGACTATCACTGTGCATAATTATTAGGCAACTTAACAAAAAAAAATATATACCCATTTCAATTATTTATCATTACCAGTGAAACCAATATAACATCTCAACATTCACAAATATACATTTCTGACATTCAAAAACAAAACAAAAACAAATCAGTGACCAATATAGCCACCTTTCTTTGCAAGGACACTCAAAAGCCTGCCATCCATGGATTCTGTCAGTGTTTTGATCTGTTCACCATCAACATTGCGTGCAGCAGCAACCACAGCCTCCCAGACACTGTTCAGAGAGGTGTACTGTTTTCCCTCCTTGTAAATCTCACATTTGATGATGGACCACAGGTTCTCAATGGGGTTCAGATCAGGTGAACAAGGAGGCCATGTCATTAGATTTCCTTCTTTTATACCCTTTCTTGCCAGGTACGCTGTGGAGTACTTGGACGCGTGTGATGGAGCATTGTCCTGCATGAAAATCATGTTTTTCTTGAAGGATGCAGACTTCTTCCTGTACCACTGCTTGAAGAAGGTGTCTTCCAGGAACTGGCAGTAGGACTGGGAGTTGAGCTTGACTCCATCCTCAACCCGAAAAGGCCCCACAAGCTCATCTTTGATGATACCTGCCCAAACCAGTACTCCACCTCCACCTTGCTGGCGTCTGAGTCGGACTGGAGCTCTCTGCCCTTTACCAATCCAGCCACGGGCCCATCCATCTGGCCCATCAAGACTCACTCTCATTTCATCAGTCCATAAAACCTTAGAAAATTCAGTCTTGAGATATTTCTTTGCCCAGTCTTGACGTTTCAGCTTGTGTGTCTTGTTCAGTGGTGGTCGTCTTTCAGCCTTTCTTACCTTGGCCATGTCTCTGAGTATTGCACACCTTGTGCTTTTGGGCACTCCAGTGATGTTGCAGCTCTGAAATATGGCCAAACTGGTGGTAAGTGGCATCGTGGCAGCTGCACGCTTGACTTTTCTCAGTTCATGGGCAGTTATTTTGCGCCTTGGTTTTTCCACACGCTTCTTGCGACCCTGTTGACTATTTTGAATGAAACGCTTGATTGTTCGATGATCACGCTTCAGAAGCTTTGCAATTTTAAGAGTGCTGCATCCCTCTGCAAGATATCTCACTATTTTTGACTTTTCTGAGCCTGTCAAGTCCTTCTTTTGACCCATTTTGCCAAAGGAAAGGAAGTTGCCTAATAATTATGCACACCTGATATAGGGTGTTGATGTCATTAGACCACACCCCTTCTCATTACAGAGATGCACATCACCTAATATGCTTAATTGGTAGTAGGCTTTCGAGCCTATACAGCTTGGAGTAAGACAACATGCATAAAGAGGATGATGTGGTCAAAATACTCATTTGCCTAATAATTCTGCACTCCCTGTAATATTGATAACAATAATAATAAACTCTTATTAGTTCCTATTCAAGCTTCCTTCGATGAAATGGCTACTAAATGAACTCCATAGTGAAGCCTCCAGGGGGATGGGCCAGTATAGTTAAACCAATTTCCATGTCCTTTGCTAGGAACAAGGAAGGAATATTACCCTTCGAAAGGGTCTGGCGATCACATGGGCCACGGTGCTGCTGTCTTTATTCGAGTTTTCTGGGGCTGTTGGGACAGGGATGGAAGTCACCTAGTGGAATATGAGGCTGTATGTTGTGAAGATGGTAAACAGACCAATAGAAGCTCATGTAGTTGTGTTCTGCATGGGTCTGGCTGACAGGAAGTTAATCTCCAGTTCTACGTTTTTAATCCAAAAGAGATGGAAAATAAGGACAAATGCAATAGGTGGAAAGACACAGGGGGCCAGATTAATAAGGCCCTTGAGCCTCCTTGCGCCACACTAGTGTAATTTTTATGCTAATGTGGCGTTAAGAAGGCCATTCTCCAGCACCATATTTACAAAGTGGCGCAATGCTTGCCACATTCTAACCCCCTGTGCCACATTATGCCTGCACCAGGCATAATGTATGCAAGGAGGGGGGTGTTCCCCCATTAGGAGGCCCAGAAAAATGGTGCAGTGAAGTCTACAAGATTTCACTGCGTCATTTTTTCCATCATTTTTAATGCCTGCACAGGGCAGGCATTAAAGTGACCAACCCATAGTAACCTATGGGCCTCCCAGGTACTTTGCTACATTAGCGCCATCATTTATGGCACTAATGCTGCAAAGAGCCACAATAGCATCATAAATTATGGCGCTATTGAGGAAACGCAGCCATGGTGTGCCATATTGTAAATACGGTGCAACCATGACAGCGCCGCATCACCGAGACAGCACTGCTAACAGCCACCGACGACATACGCGGCATACTAGACCACAGAGGCATGGCTGCATTCATCCTCCTTGACCTCTCTGCTGCATTTGACACCGTTTCCCACCCCACCTTCTGCGCCAGACTCCACAATGCTGGCATCTGAGACAAAGCACTGGAACGGATCAGGTCCTTCCTCACCAGAAGAACACAGAGGGGGTCATTCTGACCCTGGCGGCCGGTGACCGCCAGGGTCACCGACCACGGGAGCACCGCCAACAGGCTGGCGGTGCTCCCGAGGGCATTCTGACCGCGGCGGTTCAGCCGGGGTCAGAAAGGGTAAACCGGTGGTCTCCCGCCGGTTTACCGCTGCCCCAATGAATCCTCCATGGCGGCGGAGCGCGCTCCGCCGCCATGGGGATTCAGACACCCCCTACCGCCATCCTGTTCATGGCGGGAAACCCGCCATGAACAGGATGGCGGTAGGGGGTGACACGGGGCCCCTGGGGGCCCCTGCAGTGCCCATGCCAATGGCATGGGCACTGCAGGGGCCCCCGTAAGAGGGCCCCGCAAAGTATTTCAGTGTCTGCTTTGCAGACACTGAAATACGCGACGGGTGCAACTGCACCCGTCGCACCCCCGCAACTACGCCGGCTCAATTCTGAGCCGGCGTCCTCGTTGCAGGGGCATTTCTGCTGGGCCGGCGGGCGCTCTTTTGGAGAGCGCCCGCCGGCCCAGCGGAAATATCTGAATGGCCGCCGCGGTCTTTTGACCGCGGTGCGGTCATTCGGCGGCGGAACCTTGGCGGACGGCCTCCGCCGTCCGCCAAGTTCTGAATCAGGCCCAGAGTGTCAGACTACCGCCATTCATATCAGAACCAAAACATAAATGCTGCACAGTACCCCAAGAATCATCACTCAGCCTGACGCTTTTCAACATCTACATGGCCTCGCTAGCCAAGATCACAAAACAACATGGACTAAACATCGTCTCCTATGCCAATGATACCCAACTGATCATTTCCCTGTCCGACGATCCTGTGATGGCCAAGAGAAGTTCCCACAATGGGATGAGAGCAGTCTCCACCTGGATGGAAGCCAGCTGCCTCAAACTCAACTCGGACAAGACAGAGATCCCCGCAATTGGCTCCACCCCTGCCACCTGGAATGACTCGCACTGGGAAACGCCCCCACAGACTATGCACGCAATCTAGGCATCACCCTGGACTCCTCACTATCCATGACTCGCCAAGTCAATGCTGTCTCTTCCTCATGCTTCCACACCCTCTGAATCCTCCAGACGATCTTCAAGTGGATTCTCTCTGACACATGAAGACAGTCACCCACACACTCGTCACTAGCAAACGGGACTATGGCAACACACTCTTTGCCAGCATCACCAAGAAACAGCAATCAAGACTACAAAGAATCCAGAATGCAGCAGCCTGACTCATCCTGGGCATCCCTGACACAGCCACATCTCCTCCAACCTCAGAGACCTATCCTGGCTCCCAGTCAACAACCGCATCATGAAAACTCCTGATCCACACCTACAAGGCACTACCCGACGTAAGACCGGCACACCTCAACCACTGACTCACCTTCTTCGTACCCAACAGACAACTCCATTCATCCCAGCTCGCCCTCGCAACCGTTCCCAAGATCTGGAAAAGCACAGCAGGAGGAAGATCCTTCTCCTTCCTTGCAGCATGGACATGGAACAGACTACCTCTCAAACTAAGACAGACAGCATCAGAAGGACCTCAAGACCTGGCTCTTTGATTGAGCAGCACGCCCACAAACAGCGCCTTGAGACCCTACAGGTGATTAGACATGCTTTAGAAATGATTGATTGATGATGTCGTAAGGTGGGGCAAGAAAAGTGGTGCATCGGAACCGATGCACCACTTCCTTGTAAATCAGGGCTAGGATATTTTGAGCCTAGACTATCCAAGCCAGTCCCAAGATAGAATGCTGACACTAACGTGATTCATACAGAATGCGCCACACCACACGTCTGTCCCTACTAAGTGCTGTACTTTGTGAGTACAGTTGTTACTATTACACAATTTAAGGGGACTCAGTTTACCTGCCTCATAATGAAAGGCTGCCAGTAGTCATGATTGCTAATGTAACCTGTAGTTTTCAGCAGATTTCAGCAAAGAGCACGGAAGTCAATGTCTGGCACTACATCCTGTTGTATCGACACCGTCATCCTTCCATACAATAGAATACACAACCCGCAACACGTTAAGAAGGATGTAGTCGTATCTGTGGCTGAGCCAACACTTTCTGACAATGAAACAATCAAAATCCTTCCCTTTGACGTGACATCTTACCTCTAGTGCACCGACCTCGCATTCAGTGCAGAAGCTCGGCAGTGGGGCCTTATTACAATCAAACCATCAGGCAAACACACTGTCCAACCGGAACGAATCAGTCATGGTTCCATCCTGAAACAGACCGCTTAGTATCACCCCGAAGTCAAGCCTCATGTCACTGAAGTCAAACATAACAGCATATTGTCGTCCCAAAATGGAAGATCTTTTGAAGTTTGCAATTTTAAATCATGCTGTGATGAATTAAACGTGAGTCCTAAAATATTCAAAAAATCACATACTGTAATCGAACTACCCACCTAAATACAAACAGAGTGATATTGAAATCCGATCATCGGAGGTTCAAGGTGTAATCTATCCAGCATATCTAATCCTGATATCTAACAAGCATAGGAAATACCGAAACTAAATAAGGAATGAGCTGTGCGGAAAATAAAAATGTTTACTTCAATTCAGAAGTAAAAAAACATACTACAAATCAGCACTGTGTGATACAATAATAGTTTTATAGCATAAGCATTACTGAAATGCAAAAAGTAAAGTGCCATAGTGAAACCACACATGCCTAGAGTCACACTGACTTCTTGAAGCAGTCTGGATTTGACTGTTTCTGCAATCTTTTGTAGAGGAACCACAGACACATTGTAAGCACCGGCAGCTAAGGGTAATGTACTTACCCCATCCAGTAAATGACTCCTACTCTGAGATCAAACTCCGAAATGGAGTATATCAGATGGAATCCAGTATGTCTGAATATCATAAAGAAAAATGTTGTCCTGTCAAAATATTATAGTCGTTGCACACACACATGTGCACGCACACGCGCACAAACACACCCGCCGACACGCATTCACACACATATATCATTAAGGTTCGCAATTATGAAGGTAAGAGAACTAAAACAATACTTACCTCAATGTGTGTACCTTGAAGATATCGTTAGTCAATATTTAGGGCATGTTAACCTGTTAGTACGACATTCAAAATTCCTTATTCTGGTAAAATATTGGAATAAGTTGCCGACTTCTAAATCTCCTTGTAAATACAGGGGATGTTCCCCAACACATTTTAGCATGTTTGACACAACATAAGAGACCTGGTGAAAATTCTGGTGGAGTGGAGTGTATCGCATCCCACAATTACTCGGTGATATAAACTACCAATTATTGTAATTCGGATCTCCTAGGGGTTTTCGCAGGAATCACAATTGACGACTCACTTGTGATGGGGCCCAAGGCGGAGCCTGATCTAAAGTTGGTTGATGGCCTCCAGCTTCTGGAGCAAGAGCTAAATCCAGAGGAATTCCACAGACAGAGGTTACTCCACCATGAATATTGTATAGCGGGGTAAATTCGTTCCCGCAGTCTTCACAATATCATCTCTCAGCAAAGGACTCATTTGTCCTGACATTCTATGCCATGAATAGGACACCTAGCATTTTGTGATGAAACACAAAGCTGTCTCCTATCATTTGCTTGCTTCGTGTAGATTTGAAGGTTCTGTTTCTTGTGCAGCAGATAATAGAATCAAAGTATATATAAAAATCTGAAAAAAATTGTCGCAGACCCTGATGCAATATTCTTTATACGAGGCAGAGGCGACAGCCACTTTTATCATTTACAGGGAATATTGGCTGTAATTGTTTTTCATGCTGTGGCTAGCAATAAGAAGGATGCAATGACTGCAGAGGAGTGCAGTTAAGCGCAGGTATAGCAACACACATCTCAAGAAAGTGAAAACCTGTTTTTCGCGTTTGCATATATACCTAGATTTTGTTAGTTGTAGTGATTTGTATTTGTCACTGAGAGGAAATACCATAAATCACGTGTGAGGATTTACAATATGCTTCATGTTCACACTTAAGATCAAAATGTTCTGTTGACTTCCCCAGCCAGGCCATGAGGACAGTTCAAGTTCAAGGTAGTTTTCCTGAGTCCTATTACAGCTCTTGAATTCTGCCTAAACAATAATTAAACAAAAACGAGGTATTTCAATGTGAATCATCACCGAGTAACTGCTTAACACACTATTGTGTCACCATGCTGTATGTATGTGTTGTATGTATATACCACAAACCTAGCCTAATAGGCAGCGGAGCACTGTACTGGGAAAAAGGCTAGTGCACAGTTAACAAGTGACAGGAGAATTATCTAGTTATCAGGTTGTTATCACTTTGTCATGTGGTGTTCTTTGAAAAGGAGCATTGTCACCTCTTATACTGGAGCAGGGGTGGTTGCTTATGAGTATGGGAATGCTGTTCCAGATGTTGGGCGTATAAACGGAAAATGCCTTCTGCCTTGTTTTTTCCAAGGCTGAAGTATGAAGCCTCGGCCCCTCACTTTATAAACACATTATTCACCCAAAAGCAGAGTTTAGGTCTAAGTAGCTTGACCCCATCAAGCATTGACATCTGTTATTAGCTATTCCAAGTACTCCCTATTTAAACATTTAAGCTGTGATTCACAACAGTTTTGTCGATTTGACATTTTGAACATCTCCCAGTGGGGAAATTATTTTTTCAGATTCAAAACTATGCCCTTCCTCTTTGCCAATTTTCCAGTTAACTGAAAATCCGGCACATAGAAGCCGTTCCCTCTGGGCACGGAGGAGACTGCTCATGTCATAAAGATGGCCTTCTTGAATCCAGTGCTTTAAGGAGCAAAAGAGACTCCAGCATGCCAAAAAAAAGTCCCAGTGAACCCATTCTCAACTAGTCAAGAAGAACAGCTCTGATGCCCATCTTGGCCCTTCTGATGCATGTGCTGATACCTATCTTCCACAGACCTTTCATGACAGAGTGTCTTGTTCTTTCTGAAAAAGGATTTGTCTGATTTATGAGAAAATACATTCTACCATCCACTTTATTAAAATGTGTGCCAATCTCCTTGTACCATCTTCCTACAATGTGATAGGAGTGTACAAATGTACTTAGTGATTTATCAGTGACAACCCCTGTGAATTGGCAAATTAAGGTTTTAGGATACTTGTATCACTTTTCCTTATGTTTCAAACAAATGCGATTCTGAAAATCTTTTGTCAAAATGGATTTAGAAATGATTACTACTTTACAATTTGAGAGAGGCATTTTTGGGGTATTCCTTCCAAAACGCCTGTTTGTTACATATTTACCAAAGGTTCAACCATAATGCTGGTCGCAAATAATTACTGATTCTCACGTTGCTGTGGTAACTGATTCACAAAGGAGTGGGGACCCTTTTGGACCCCTTCTTCTTTGGGATTCGGGTGGCAACTTTAGGGGCGGTAAGTAGTAAATGCTCTCACTGCAGTTTTCAAAATGCATAACCTTTTTTTAAAAAGAGCACCAGTTCCTTTAAAAAAAACTTTGGTGGCTTTTTAATAAAATGTTTTCTGTGTTGGAATGCAGCTATGGGGATGGTGGTCTCCAATGTAGACAGTCACACGGGGTTGCAAATTGCAATTTGCCTGATCAATGTTAATTATTCATGTCCTATTGTGATCATCCACATGTCTTTATAATGTAAAATTACCCATTAGTTCACAAAATAAAATAAGTGTCTCAAAAAGTCGGTATGAAATTTGCAGCCACTTTTTGCAACTTTTATTACTATAGTAAATCTGGTCCAAAGTCTGATAGCTTTTAATCACTCTTATTTCTGACTTGCTGGACAACACTTGTCCTGCAGGCTTTAGCTGCAGTGCTCATGCCAGTCTAGTCTGCCATATTGAATACTTCCTCTGGAAGTGAAACAATTTACACTCGGTCGAAAGAGAACTCTTTTACACACATTCTGAAATGTGGAATCAAGCAAGCTACCTTCTGTCTCTCTCCTTCTGGCAATTGCTAAACTAATCAAGAATTGTCTGTCATGCTGGCTTTCTAGACATCTGATTCTGTTGACTTCCTTCATTTCCCTTCAGCTGGCAGTAAAGACTGCATTAGTAGCAGATCTTGTAATATGAGTTTGAGCCAGGATGCCATAGGGCGCACCCTCACAGATTTGTGTGATACACTAACTCAGTGAAACATGTTATCTTAACCACTGCTTGTTAGAAACTGTCCTAAAAGATACTTCCTTTCATTGGTTCACCATTTTATCTGTTCCCGGGCGCCCCATTCTCCTTGCTTCTCATTCCCTCAGAACAGTTTTCTAACTCGTTGTATGACATTATATTGTCCACAAAAATGTTACAAAAATATCTTTGTCCAAATATCGACAACCAAACTATTGAATTTACAAACTTTTAATGTCAAATACAGAAAAGATAAAAAAAGTAATATGTAAATATTAATAATTTATTAGCTTAGAAAGTATTCTTCAAAAATCATTTAAACATAAAAAATAATTGTACCAATTAATATAAAAATATTAGTAAATTACACCATGCCACACATGTATTATACAGAAACAAATAAATTTTGACTACAAATACAATATACATTTTTATTTAATAACAAATAACTATATAAACAACAATAGCTATAAGTATATTTAAAGATACATACATTTTAAAATGTAGTAAACATTAATCATAATTTAAATTGAAAATATTTAACAATTTTTAAATACTAAAGGACACTCAAAAACAGAAAGTAATAAAACAAAATAGAATTGTAATAGAAAGAAAATAACTACATTTTTAAAAATCTTATTTTTAAATAAAATGTACCAAACTTTAAAATAATCCAGTAACATGTAGTAATTAACCAGCAATGGAAAAGCAGTAATAACAAAAAAAATATTAAAGAAGTGTAAATAGACTATGCTAATTACAATCCTACAAACTTAAGAGACAATGCATGCATTATGGGGCAGGACGCCTCAAAGCTACAGTTTTAACTCAAATATAACCAACACCGGGGAAAGTGCACACATGGGGTTGAGGGGGACAGAATTACTATCCTAACTCTGGTGTGACAAACATTGCTGAAACTGCATACATGGAGGAGTCAGAATCACTATTCTAGTTGCACACATTTGGCAGGGCAAATTTACTATTGTAACTCCAATCTAAACATCCAAGGAAAGAGCATATATCGATGAACAGATTTACTATTGCCAACCCAGTGTAAGAAATTGTGGGAAAAGTGCATACACTGGGGAATGAAAGTTGCTATTCTAACACCAATCTGACAAGCATTGAGGAAAGTGTATCCTTGTGGGAAGAGGGATGATTTACTATTTTAAACCAGTGGATGGGAGTCAGACTTGCCATTCTAATTTCCAGTCTGGCAAATATTGGACAAAGTGTTTGCAAGGGAGAGGTAGGAATAACTATTTTAACTCCACTCTCCTTGCGTTAATTTTTTAACTCTCTTAATAATCATCTTTTTCATAGGCTTTGTGTTTACATTGGGCAGTTTAGTGTTTTTTTTGTTTTTTTCTTCTCTAGAGCACATGGAAAAAGTTGTAATTTTCTGAGCTGCATTCCAGTCTATGAGTAAACTTTGACAGATGAATGTCATTGTTTTTTGGTTTTTGTAACATTAGTTTTTATATCATAACAGCTCCTAACTATAACATTACTTTACTCTTTGTTTTTTTTTAGTAAATTTCTAGGGTGGTTTAACCATATTCACCTCACTTCATCACTGAACATATATTTTTACCCTGCACAATAGGGGATTGGATACAGGACCGGCCCTGTGTCCCAAGCCCTCCAGAAACCACCTGTGGACTGCCAACCCCTCTCTAATTACCAACCACCAGCAACATCGGGCCTTTGACCATGCACAGCATGGGGTTGGAGTGCTGCAAAGCCCTGTGTGAGCCAACCTAACTTTGCTGGCCAACACCCCTCCATTAGCCAACACCCCACCCTACAGACCCCAACCCCATATTTTCTATTTATGTAGGGTTTTTTGCTGGATTATAGTACTTCCACTGAGGTACTACTACTGATTCACTGCAAAAGAGGTATTCCAAGTACCAAGGGAAAGTACAACCTTAAATTTTTAATGCTTGCAGAGTCCAGTGTTTTTCCCCATGCTCCTGTAGAACCACACATGAGGGCCGCATTGAGTCCTGAGAGTCCTGTTATAGTTAGGGTCACATTTCAATAGGAAAAGCATTACATCTTTGTTTTACTTATAACCTTGGCGTCACTTGATAAATCTTCACAAAACTTTCCAAGAAAAAAATACATCCATAGTAGCTCTTTTCTTAAACATTTCGGGGTGATCCATCAAGGTGGGGCTGAGAAAAAGGGTTGGTTACAAAACATGTTTTCCCCATGCAGTTTTCCATAGGAAAATTAGACACTGCTACAGATAAAACTGCTGAAAGTAATCACACCAAATTTGGCAGGATGCTAGATCTTGGTCCAGATAGTGTGCTCTGTTTTGTGATTTATTATAACTCCCTTTAGTAGTTTGTGAGAAATTAAGGTTCAACATTTATGGAGATATCACAACACTGAGCAGCAACAGATCTAATGGATCAAATGATATGATATGATTGGCTGCCACTGCATCAACAAAAATGTGGCATCAGTCATTTTAGGACTTGGGGACTCAGTATCCTGTTCTGCAAAAATGGGGGCAACATATAGGGGCAGGATAGGAATAGTTCACCAAGCCCTGAACAAAAAAAATTATTATTGTTTTTAATTCCCACAAATTTAAGGAGGATCACAGATATGCTTTTTAAAAAAAAAAAATGGTAGGCTCCTGCTTGCTTGTAAACACCCTCCCCTGGGCTGGGCCAGGGCTCCGAAGGTTGGCGCAGCATATTGTTTTGGGGAGGGTGGTGGATGGTCCCCCTTCCCGAGCCATTTGTAACCCTGGGACCCCATCCCCAAGGGCCAATTTCAATTGTAATAGGGAGGAGGAATGCGTCCTATCTCCCAGAGCTGAAGTATGTATGGCTCAAGGGACCCTGTGGTCAAATCCTTGTTTTGGGGGGTACTGGGGTGAGAGGGCCTGCAGCCCCCCAGAGATTAAGTACAGCTTCAGGGACACCATCCTCAGGGCCAAATCTCTCAGTCAGGAGTAAACATGTTTGTTACTGCTGCTGTGAAAGCAGATCTAAAACCTGCTTGTTGCTGGCTCCCAAAGTACCCAGGATGGGTGCTGGCCGAGGAGTTGTTATGGGCTGCAGGGCCCTTGGCCCCCATCATGACCCAAACAGATTTAAGAAACGTGAGTGCCCCAGTGCACTCACCAAACTAGAAAGTAGACTGCTCCCACCAAGGGAGCTGTCAGTGGCTGAGGAGGTCCTGGATCTCCCCTCAAGGGCCCTAACTTATTTAAAAGTCACCTAGTGTATTTTTAATAAGCTGAGCACTGGGACAGGTAGGCACTGGGGTACCCACCAAAAAAATGAAGTGGTTCGTTCCCTCCAGCAACCAAAATAGGTGCTGGCCGGGAAGCTGACAAGGGCTGCAGGCGCCTAGCGGGCTCTCCTGATGTCCCAACAAAAAGCTGTATGTGTCTTGGGTGGGATTGGGACACCCAGAACTGTAGGCTATGTCTCATTCCAAGATGGCTTCCTTCTTGGAATGTGCATGTCAGCCCCATAGTTTCAGTGACATCACATGTTAAACCTTATTATGAGATGGCTCACTTCTTGGAGCGTGCTGGTCAATGCTTTATTTTCAATGCCATGACTGCATGTCAAACCTAACTCCAAGATGGCTTACTTCTCAGAATATGCATGCCTTCCAAATTTATTTCAGGACAATTGAACATTATACCTCATTCTGAGATATCTCACTTCTTGGAATGTGCATGTCACCTTTTTATTTTCATTACCATTGCATGTTATACCTCATTTAGAAATGGCTCTTGTCTTCGAATATACATGTAACTGATTTATTTCAGTGCTATCACATGTTATACCTCATTAAAGATTGCTCACGTCTTGCAACATGCATGTTACCCCCTTTGTTGCCAGCGCTATAACTTGTTGTACCTCATTCTGAGGCAGCTCATGTCTTGGATGTGCCTGTCACTTCTTGTTACCAGTTTTGCTGGATGTTATCTCTCCTTTTGAGATCGCTTACTACTTAGATTATACATATAACTCCCCTTTGTTACCAGTTCTATAACATGTTGTACCTCATTGTGAAATGGCTCTTTCCTTGGAATGTGCATGTCACCCCTTGTTACTAGTGCTACTGTGTGTCATACCTCATTCTGAGACGGCTCCCTTCATGGAATGTGCATTGTCACCATCTTTGTTACCAGTGCTACCACCTGTTGTACGTCATTCGGAAACGTTCACTTTTTTTAATGTGTATGACACCCCCTCTTTTACCAATGTTACTGCGTGCTATTCCTCATTCCGAGGCACCCAATTTCTTGCAATGTGTCTGTCATTCACTTTGTTACCAGTGGTACCACATGTTCTTCCTCTTGTGAGATGACTCACATCTTGGAACACGTATGTCACCCCCTTTGTTACCAATGCTATTGCTTTTTAATGGCTCTTTCCGAGATTGCTCACTTCTTGGAATGTTCATGTCACCCCTATATTTTAGTGCTGCTGCATGTTATATCTTTTTCTGAAATTGCTCACTTCTTGGAATGTGTATATCATCCTTTTATTTTGGTGCTACCGCATGCTATACCTCATTCTTAGAAGACTCAGTACTTGAAATGTCATTCCACCCCCTTTATTACTAGTACTACGGCATGTTACACCTAATTCGGAGATGACTTACTTCTTGATGTGTGTATGTCAACTCTTTATTTTTAGTGCTACCACAAACCTCATTCTGAGATGTCTCACTTCTATTATTTAAATGAAGAGTTTTTTTTCTGTAATGTCTCTATCTTCCAGTCACCAGTTTCAGAATCACAGCGTCATATGAAAAACATCATGTTTTTCACTTTCAGTATCTTTTACTACTGACACATAAGTGCTCAAAAGCCAGGACTATAGTCATTTTGTAGCATCGGGATTCTCAATGGTATTGGATGGAGGTACTGTCCCATTACCGTGAGACACCGAGATTTGTTGCCCACTAGGTAGATGCAAGGGCCCTGCACAGTCATAAACCCTTTTTACAGCTCACCATGAGAGGAGAGCAACTGAAAGTGCAGTAGCACCGAGGAACATGGATCCATCTCCATGCCCACACAATTTGTCCACACACACATCTTCTAACACACACAATAGACATAAACACATTTATCACACAAAGTGACACAAAGTGTCTATAGAAACACAAATGGAGCATCACGCATCTTTGCAAAAATGTCAATCAATCCACAGACATCATCTTTTAACATACATTCTACTCCTCCATTTTTCAATTCACATAAATTCAACAATCATCCAAATATAAGTGCATGAACCATCAACCCTCTGACTCCCCCAACTGCCCACCAATTCACTCCACCCTTCTACCACCCACTCCTCCATCCACTCACATAGAGATTCAGCCATTTACCCCTGAATTGTCCATTCATATTTAACTATTTACCCACTCATCTACACACTTACCAATCCACACAACCATACTGCAGCACACACATCAAATAGGTAAGGGTATTTGCTCTGTTGATGCAGACTGTCTTGTACCTGTTAAATGTAGGAAGCTTGTTTTACTGTAGTGCTAGAATTTATCTGTAAGGGAGAAGAGCTTGTATTGCTGTTATTATGCTGTAGCTGCTTGTAAACGGGAGAATATTGCACTGCCGATGTCCAGTTGTACCCGTTCTGTGAGGGCTGCTTGCAGTGATGATGGTGGACTGGACCTGTTCTGTGAGTGGGAGGCTTGCACTTCTGCTACTGTGATGTACCTGTTTCAGGACTGGGTGATAAAATTGTGGATAGTGTGCTAAACCTTTTCTATGAGAGAATGAAGCCTGCCCTCAAGTTGCTGTGCTGGACTTGTCTGTGAAGGAGGGAACCTTGCACTCTTCATGCCCAGCTGGACCTTTCATATGAAGGACAGTTACACAGCTGATTATGGGCTATACCTTTTATATAGGTAAGGAAACTTGCACCTGTCCTTTCATTGCCTCCGAAGCATTACACATACATGCTAAGTTGTATGCCTATTGGTAACCAACGTGCGTATCCGAGTAGTGGTCCATAGCAGGCGACATTGACTGTGATCAGTATTCCTGGACTCATGGGCTTGTATTAGCCGAGCCCTGACTGCCCTCCCCAAGCCTGGTCTGCTCATATTAGGCCTGTGCTGGTGCCATGCCTGCTGTCCTTGGCCTCCCGCAACTCCATTGCTGTGCTGAGAAACTGGACTGGAGCAGACCAAGCAGTTCAGGCGATCTCACTGTGACTCGGTCCTGACTAACTACTTTTCTCAATAACTAAAAACTAATGTACATTAACCCAGCCAGTGGCCCCAGCATAACCTATTTCAGTTGGTTACAATACACTGCTTGTTGAAAAAAACTCAGACTCACACTCCCTTAAATGTATTAACTAAGCTATGCCCCTTTAAATAGCTATGCTAAATACTTAAAACTCTCAAAAAGTCAAAACTTTGTGGGCATTGACAAACACACTGCGTGTTTAATCCCAGATTAGAATTTTATGTAAATCCTTTGGTTCAGATTCAGGATGGCACATTGAAAACTTCAAAGGTTAGCTATTTCTGTCATTGGCTCTGGGATATTTGCAAATCCCAAGAAAACATTAATAGATAATCCTTTATTTTGTAAACTTCCTCTTTTGTGAATAAACATAAATAGTGTCTTGTGCCTTAAGTATTACATTTTTTATATTTAGAAATCTTGTAACTTTGAACAAAGTGGTATCATAGCAATAGCATCACACCATAGGTATTTGTGTTGCTATGATGGCGTTTGCCATTAGATCTACTCTTGAGTCCGGAGGTGTTCAGTACAATGTAACTTATGTTGGTAAATGGTTACTAGAAAGAGTGGACTTTCACCAAAAAGAGCTACACTTTTAGCAAAAACCAAATGCAGACTTTAAATGCAAAACGTTAACATTCATAAAATGGCATGAGCAGATACCAGAAAGTGATAGGCAATCCACCAAGTTGTGCTTGATGCAGGCTCACCCAAACAGTATTGTATATTATATGTGGTGTTGACATAAGCTCTGGCAAGCCAATAAAGCTGTCTGTAGCCAGTCCTAAAACAGGAAAGCAAGACAATCAATGAAAGTGAGAGGACAAAGAACCAGCTGTCAGATACATTTAATATGGGCTACTTCCGAGCTTGAACTGCTTTAAGAGAGGAGAGTTGAAGGTCTATAGAAGAAAGTGTATAAGGAACTAGGAGCAGGATCTGAGGAAACCTTATGACAGATTTACAAGAAAGTGGTGCATCGGTCCTGATGTGCCCTTTTTCTTGAGTCCCCTCTTTCCTCACCTAACAACACCATGGTTGCACTGTATTTACAATATGGCATACTATGGCGGTCCTTACCATAACAGCATCAAACTTTATTATGCTTTTGTGGCGCTTTGCTGTGCTAGCGTCAAAAAAATGGACGCGAGTGCAGCGAAGCACAGGGAGGCCCATATATTATTATGGGTGCGTCACTTCAACCCCTGCCATTAGCAGGTGTTAAAAATGACAGAAAAAATGGTGCAGTGAAATCTTGTAAATTTCACTGTGCCATTTTATTTGGGCCTCCCGGCGTGGGAACGTCCCCCCTTGCATGCATTATGCCTGGCGCAGGCAAAATGTGGTGCAAGGGTTTGGACCTGATGCTAAAGCGGCATTAAGGTGGCTCCAGGGGCTTGTAAATCTGTCCCCCAGTGTCAGTCACCGGCCCATGGTAGACAGGAACAGCGCACAACGTGGATAACGGTGGCAGGAGTGAAGGTCAGTACATCTGGACGTACGAACCTTGAGAGTGTACCTTTGGCAGAGCCTCTGATTCTGATGCAGGGGTTAACACATACCTCCCGCCTCGTCTTCGGCTTTAGCTGTCTCTCTGAGGTCTGACAGGTTCTGCTGTGTCAGGGAGAACTGAAATGCTTGCTCTGCCACGGAGGGAGGGTGGAGGTGTGGGAAGCAGATGAGAGCTCCTCTGGAGCCCAGCCAGCACCCTCCCTGCTGTGCGCAGATGTTTCAAGCCACACCGGCTACTCGGCCCTCATGCCTCTTTCCACTTGTTTTCTTGATCCAACAAGTAATATCATTGCCTACAGCACACGTGATGAATAAAAAATGTTATTTTGGCCTTTTGCAGCTCCGTTCCCAGCGGATAGTTCATCCTCTGTGAACATTTTGCTTTGAACACAAGCGGGAACGTTTTTACTAAAACAAAAGCTCTTCAGCAGTCGAAAGAGAACTGTAATGTCAGCATTCCCGTGTGGGTCTGCCCTGTTTCCTTCCTGAAATGTTTTATGTCTTCATGAATTCTTCCACAGCCTCTACCTTCTCCGTGTCCTACATTCCACAAACTCTGCCGTTCTGCTTTGTGCTTTCAAATACATGGCTTTTGATGTTGTAACGAGAATTATGATATTACTATCAGTTGTATCATTATTAGTTTCAGTATTAGAAGTAGTAGCATTACAATAGTAATGTAACTGCTATAACTTAGTTGGCGACGGAACTTGTAAATTACAATATTAACATTATTTTCCCTGACACATTTTATAGGCTTAGGCGACAGATGAAGGTACATAAGGAGGGTAATTAGACTAATCCAATGAGTATTATGATTGGTATTATTAGATTCATTATTATTATTATCACTACTGCTACTTTTTCCTAATACTACGACTATTAATAATAATACAGGTTGGTTGGTTGTTATTAATATTATTATTATCACATGATGAGGGTAATTAGACTCATTCATATTTTTTTTAATTATTATTATTATTATTATTATTATTATTATTCAAAATAATAACAATAGATACCGGGTATTATTATCATTTGTATCATTATTAATCATAATAACATTCACACTAATCATAATAATCATTGTAATGATATTGTTATTATTGTTAGAAATGGTGTCTTTGGTTGGCAGTCAGGTTACCCCCTGTCCAAGCAAGAACCCTCACTCTAGTCAGGGTAAGTCACACACAATCCAAAATTATCCTGTGCCCCCCCTCTGGTAGCTTGGCACGAGCAGTCAGGCTTAACTTAGAAGGAAATGTGTAAAGTATTTGTGCAATGAATCATACAATAACACAATATAGCACCACAAAAATACACCACACAGTGTTTAGAAAAATATATAATATTTATCTGGATAATTGCAGGTCAAAACGAATAAAGATGCAATGTGAAATTGTAGAGATATCACTGAAAAGTGATATAAAGTGTCTTAAGTCTTTAAAAAGCTAACAAAGTCTCTTTCAAGCACAAAGTACCTGGTTTAAAGTAGAAAATCTCTGCAAAGGGCCGCAGAAGAAGAGATATGTGGAAAAATGGTGTGTGCGTCGATTTCTCCCCTGCACACACAGACTCGCGTCGCTATTTTTCACACGGGGAAGTCGGGCGTCGTTTTCCGGCGCACGGACATTCTCTCTCTGTGGTTCGTGGGATTACCAGATGTCCCGGGGTCTGTGCGTGGAATCCTAGGCTTGTTTTCCGGCTACGCGTCGTTCCGGTGGGCTGTGCATGGAATCTTCCCCCTCACGGCAGGCGTCACGTCGATTTCCTTTCTGGAGTCGGGTGGCATTGTCCAGGCAAGGCAGTGCGTCGAAGTTCCGGTTGCACCACAGGCGTCGCGTCGAGCGGCGTCTTTCCGGGTTGGCATGCAGTGAATTTTTCACCGCGGAGCAAGCTGTGAGTCAAATTTTTCGGCGCACAAGGCGTCCAAATGAAAAAGAGAAGTGTTTTTGGTCCTGAGACTTCAGGGAACAGGAGGCAAGCTCTATCCAAGCCCTTGGAGAGCACTTCAGCAGCAAGGCAAGAGTTCAACAAGGCAGCAGGGCAACAGCAAGGCAGCAGTCCTTTTTTTAGAAAGCAGACAGGTGAGTCCTTTAGGCAGCCAGGCAGTTCTTCTTGTCAGGATGCAGGTTCTGGTTCAGGTTTCTTCTCCAGCAAGTGTCTCATGAGGTATGGCAGAGGCCCTGTTTTATACCCAAATGTGCCTTTGAAGTGGGGGAGACTTCAAAGAGTGGCTAAGAAGTGCACCAGGTCCCCATTCAGTTCAATCCTGTCTGCCAGGGTTCCAGTAGGGGGTGTGGCAGTCCTTTGTGTGAGAGCAGGCCCTCCACCCTCCCAGCCCAGGAAGACCCATTCAGAATGCAGATGTATGCAAGTGAGGCTGAGTACCCTGTGTTTGGGGTGTGTCTGAGTGAATGCACAAGGAGCTGTCAACTAAGCCCAGCCAGACGTGGATTGTAAGGCACAGAAAGATTTAAGTGCAAAGAAATGCTCACTTTCTAAAAGTGTCATTTCTAGAATAGTAATATTAAATCCAACTTCACCAGTCAGCAGGATTTGGTATTACCATTCTGGCCATACTAAATATGACCTTCCTACTCCTTTCAGATCAGCAGCTACCACTTCAATGATGGCAGCCCTAATGTTAGCCTATGAAGGGAGCAGGCCTCACAGTAGTGCAAAAACGAATTTAGGAGTTTTACTCTACCAGGACATGTAAACTACACAGGTACATGTCCTGCCCTTCACCCACACATCACCCTGCTCTAGGGGTTACCTAGGGCACACATTAGAGGTGACTTATATGTGGAGAAAGGGGAGGTTTAGGCTTGGCAAGTACTTTTAAATGCCAAGTCGAGGTGACAGTGAAACTGCACACACAGGCCTGGCAATGGCAGGCCTGAGACAAGGTAAAGGGGCTACTTAAGTGGGTGGCACAACCAGTGCTGCAGGCCCACTAGTAGCATTTAATCTACAGGCCCTAGGCACATATAGTGCACATTACTAGGGACTTATAAGTAAATTAAATAGTCCAATCAGATATGATCCAAGGTTACCATGTTTAAAGGGAGAGAGCATATGCACTTTAGCACTGGTTAGCAGTGATAAAGTGCGCAGAGTCTAAAAGCCAGCAAAAACAGTGTCCAAAAAGTGGAGGGAGGCAGGCAAAAAGTTAGAGGTGACCACCCTAAGGCTGTCAGGTCTAACAGTTGTGATAATGATGATGATGATAATGTTGAGTATGTTACTGTTATAACATTGAAGGCCAGGGATCCAGTAATTTATACTATCAGCCCTGATCTTTTGTTTAGGCTGTGCCGCAGGGGAGCGCTTAGGCATAATAAGAGTAATTCACTAACTCCAAGGTCTGTATTGGCATGCCAATTATGTCTTCACCTCCAGGTCTTGTCCTTCAAAAAATTAATTTGTGTGATGTGAGAACCTCACCTGCTGGTCACTTACTGCTAGTTGCATTCTAGAAAGGGGCTCTTTGCCAGAGATCTTTTAAGGTAGTGCCGATGGAAGCCATCAGAATGCTGTGAAACCTGATCTGGTGAAGGACAAGAAGAAGTGAAACTGAAATTAGGGGAGGCTCCTCCATGAGGGTGGATGAGCGTTGCCCCCCGCCACCAGCAGGAACCGCTGCAATCCTTTCACAAGGAAGGGATAATAAACGTATGTTTATTATCCCTTCCTTGTGAAAGGGGCGGGCCACAGGATGTGAGGAACAGAGGGGAGTGCTCAGTGCACTCCCCTCAGAGTTCATGTGTGTTTGGCCGACCCGAGATGCCCGGCCAAACACACATGCGCATAGGGCTCTCTCACAGTTGCTGGGCTGGAGAGAGCCTGCACAGGCTCCCAGTCTGCCTAGGAGCCCCCTGGTTGGGGGCTCCCAGCCAATCCTTTGCTTTGCTTTGAGCAGCGTCAGGGTTGGTCGCTGGGCAGGCTGGGAGCCTGTGCCTGCAGCCAGTAGCAGAGACGGAGGAGCAGCACGATTCTCCAGGCAGCGGCCCAGGTAAGGTTATTATTCTAATATTATTAATATTCCCCCGTGTATGTGCCACCATGCTCCCTCTAACACCGCAAGCCTTGACTGCCATAGGCAGTGGATTTACCCTTTATTCTACCCTGAGGTACCTATGTCAAGATTAACAACAAAAAGGGGAGAGGACTATGGAAAGTAATGTTCCTACCCTCCGTACGTGAATCTGCGTATAGAAGTACTACAGAGTGTTGGTCGACATGTTTCATGCTATGGACATCCCTATGGATGAAGCTGTGTTTCTTCAGAACCAAAACAAGATTGTACGTAGTCCTTACTAAAAAAGAGTAAGGTTGCTTTCAGTTTAGGGATATGTCCGGGTTTGCGGCTAGCCAGTAGGTCCCCAGTTTGCAGCTCACACTGCAAGAATTTTGCAGAAGCTGAACAGCCCGTGATTTTCCAAGGGACCTATTACTTACTTTGGGAGGGACACCTGAAATAGGAAGTCCATACATTACTGTAAGTGATACTTACTGAGAGCAATCTTATATATATATATATATATATATATATATATATATATATATATATATATATATATATATATATATAATGTTATATTGACATTATTAAAAACAAAAATAAAAAACACTAAAAAAGTCCAGTTAAAGTTTAGTGAACTAATTAAAACTTGTGCTTCCATCATAGTACATCCATCAGGAATGTTAAGTGACATAATTCATTGTGATACTGATTATCTTTAAATAACAAGACTGTTGAAATTACTGATAAGATTCACCAAAGATTCTGACAGTGCACTGTAGGCTTTGTGAATCAGGGCTAATACAACAGCCTAAATTAATTGCTAGAGTCTTATAAGGTTGACTGTAAATTTTTGAAAGATGCAAAAGAAGTTGGATTTTTCAGAAGTGAAGCACTTTTCGTGTATAGAATTGTCTTTTTCACTTGTACTCACCTAAAAGATGGGTGTAGCAGTGGTGCATCACGTACAGAGAGCTGGCTGCTGAACATCAGCAAAAAGGGTTGAAGGCTGAGTAACTAGGGTTTTAGGTGTTCATGGAGGAGTGGGCACTCAGTATGGCTACAGGCGATTCCCTACGACTAACAGATTACTGCCCATGGTCAAATGCCACGCAGCAGGGTTCGGCCACATGAGGAGGGTTAGACGCAGGGCTCACACATAGTGAATTCCCACCCACCACCCACCCATATTGCCTGTTGGATGCAGGGTCTAACGTGAGACCAGGCCATGCAGACAACCTCCCCTGTGTATTTATAAGCCTATGCATAGTGAGGGTTGGCTGCTTGTGTTAAAAGTGGGTGGGTGCATACATAAGTTCAAGTCTTCTGTAACGTTTGTCCCATATATGGCAGAATATCATGGGCAGTTTAAGGTTGATGCTAGAGAGAGTTGAGAGAAATGTCTTGCTTTAGCCTAGTAGCAGAGTCCAAGTCCTGATGTGGATTGTTGCTGGGTCTAGCCAGAGGCTATGGCTGAGATGTCATGAGTGATGCCATCAATGATGTCATTTAATGTTTGATGAGTGATGTAATATGTGAAGTTACAAGCAGTGCATGACAGGGGTGCAAATTATATTTTGTTCATTGAGCTAAAACTGGTTTAGTCATTTTTTAACATTAGCTGGTGTCCCACCTAACTATGATGTCATGTTAACCTTTGCAGTTTTCACTAAAAAGAAAATATATACTTACTACTTTAAAATTAAGGAGCTGTTAGTTAGGCCTGGGTGGAATTTCAACTATGCCAGAGTAATCAGAGTAATTTCCACCTTACTCTTTGAGTAATGATGTAATGATGTAGATCTGCTTGTGTAACAAAGAGTAATTTGATGAAAGAAATTCTACCGTGAGAGCATATTTAGCACATTTTGGATGCAAAGGTGCATTTTGTGCAAAGGAAATAGCTTTAAGAGGCAGGCATAAGTTGGGAGGAAATCTTACCCCAAGCGCACTTTTAGGAAGCATGAGTGGCTGCTTGCACTGACTGTTCATGTTTACATGCATTTAGTGCTTCCTTGCATCCATTTAGACTTGAGAGGGCCTTTTTATAACTTAGAAAATAGTGCTAAATGCAGAATTACTCTTCTCCAGTAATTCCATCTAATCTTGCAGAATGATTGGGTGTTTCTGTATTATTACTGTGCATAGGATTACACAATTTACTCTCACCCCACTGTTACATGAATGGTTTCTGCATTCATTAACATCTCAATAACATTTACTTCAGCCTGTTCTTCAGGAAAGGCTTACAGTTCAACTGCACCGAATCCAACAAAATGGCATTCAGCATGCGTCATTTTTGCCTTAAATGCAAAATGTTAGCATTCTAGGTGTTCATTAAAACTGTGTGGTGATGAGGCAGTTGATTATTAGGGAGTTAAATGACAGGCTGCTACTGGTGTTGGAAATACATGTTACACTCTGCATGTTAGAATGTTTTACTGAAATGGATGAAAAAGATATTTGAGAGCTGAAAGAAAATGTGTCCTCATTTTAGTTTTCTAGAGCGCTGAGCATCATTTCTATGAAAAAATGATTACCATCATTGTGTTCATTTTAAAGCTTTGATTACATCAGGATGGCATTCAGGTGTGCCACACTTTTGTCATAATTACAGAATGTTAGTGCTCTATTTGTTCATTTGACTACTGTGGACTGTGCATTAGAAGACTGGTGAATCAACTAACAGGCTGCTGCCACTGTTAGAGGTACATCTCTTACTCAGACTATTGGACTGTATTAGCTTACATTAAAAACCCTAGAACTTCACTGAAAAAAACAATGATTAAAATGATGCTATAGAAAGTCCTTGTAAAAAGATAAAAACTATGTTCTTTTTTAAAAAAAAGTTGAAAGTCACCAGCTATAGAAAGTCCTTGTAAAAAGATAAAAACTATGTTTTTGTTTTTTTTAAGTTGAAAGTCACAGAACTAAGTACAACTTGTGCACTCACCATGCACTGCTTATGATAAAACATATTACATCACCCATGACATGTTAAATTGCGTAATTGATATGAGAAATTGTGTTGTTGGTAGGGGTGGACACACCTAGCATGGTTTCAGGTAGCATAATTCTGAAATATTACCAAAACATTACTCAAAATTATGCATAATTACATGACCTGCATCTTGCACTGAAAGAAATTACTCAAATGGTTTGTTCAGGTAAAAAAATCAACTCAAAAATATAATTTCAGATTGATTGCCTGTTGTTTGCATTGAAAATGGTGCCACTCATGTTCAGATTTGCAGTTTTGTGTTTAACAATTACGTGAAAGGTCTGCTTTGGTAAGAAAATCTAACTGAACTGTTTGTTGACATTCACACTAGAGGAACTGCCACTTTCATTCAAAACACTGCCGTTCACGTTCAAATTTGTTGTTTTGCATTCACAAATTACCTGGATGGTTTACTCGGGTTAAATAAATGTACCCAAAATGCAGCTCTTGTTCATAAATTACCTGAAGGGTACATCTTGTGTTAACATTTTTCCTTGAAATTACGTGATGTGGCATAATGGTGTGATTTTGTGTAGATTACGCATTCATACTTATGTGTAATAAACATTTCCTGAAAGCTGAGGTATTGTTTGAAAGGGGTGAAACCCTACTCAAGCAACAGCCGCAATTCTTGTTAGGGTAAAACACAAGCAGACCCTAAATTAACCTGTGATTAACCATCAGGTAGATTGGCACAAAGCAGTCACCCTTAACTTTGAGGCAATGTGTAAAGTATTTATGCTGCACTACAAACAGTAATAAGGTGTAAACACTACACAAAAAAAATTCACACCAATCTAGAATAACTAGAAACTTTATTAAATAATTTAAGATCAAAACAACAAAAATTCAATGAGTGGAAACATAGATATAGAGCTTTAAATGTTTAGATGAAAAGTAATGCTTAGAAGCCGATTGAAGTTATCTGGTCACAGTGGACTGGGTCTAAGTCACAAAGTCAGGCTGTCCTCGATAGAGCGCAGGCCGATACAGGACTGAGTTCACTCCGCTGTGAAAAGTCTCTTGTTCCCTGGGCGTCAAGATGCAAAGTCTTTGTAACAGCCTGTGCGACACAAGCGTTGAGGAGCCATTGACAGGAGCTTACTATGCGAGGTCCTGCTTCAAGATACGTTGCACTGCTTTGGTCACAGTGAAACCACCGATCAGGAGCTGCAGTACCAGCATCAATGTAAACGTTCATGTGCAACTGTTTAAATACACTGCACCCTGCCATATAGGATGTTCAGGGACTACTGTAGGGGTGATTTAAATGTATTAAAAGGAAGGGTTTAAAAGGTTTGTTTTGCCAGGTTGAAATGACAGTTTAAAACTGCACACAAAGGCTGCAATGGCAGGCCTGAGTCATGTTTGAATGAAAGGCTACCATGCCAGCGGCACAATGAGTGCTGCAGGCCCATTAGTAGCACTTAATTTATATGCCATGGGTGTATGTAGTACCACTTTACTAGAGGCTTACAAGTAAATAAAATGTGCCATTTGGGTATAAACCAATTTCACCATGTTTAAGGGAGAAAGCACAATCAGTTTAGCAGTGGTAATGTGAGCAGAGGGCTAAAGGCCAACACAAAAAGGTTCAGAAGACAAGAGGGTGAAGTCAAAAAGTTTGGGGATGGCCCTGCAGAGATGGTCAAGTCCAAGAATTGGTGAACTGAAGGTTGACCATTGGCAACACGTTCAAAACAGTCATTGTCCTTTGCAGAGTTTTCCAGGGTTCCATTTTGTATTACTGTGTGTAAGTAAAATATCAACCTCTCACCAACTATTCTCTTGACATGGATGCAGAAGATAAAACGGTTAAAACATGGCCACGTGTAATTCCTATTCTGTCACTAAGGACCTGATCGAGTTTTTGGTGGATGCGTTACTCTGTCACAAAGGTGACGGATATCGCGTCCACTGAAATATAAACCCCATAGGAAATAATGGGATTTATATTTCAGCGGACGGGATAGCCTTCACTGTTGTGACAGAGTAACTCATCCGCCAAGATCTCAATCAGGCTGTAAATAAGAAAGTTAGGAAGCCAGAAATTATTTTGTTCAGGAATGGCCTGTGAACCTTATATATTTCAAAAATGGCATGTATCATTTAACTAACCCCTTTGAAGAAGATAATTACAGTTTTTCTGCTTAGACCCTAAAACAAGAAGGAGATGCAACAACAAAAAACATATACTTAGAAAGTCTTTTAGAGAGTTCAAATGACTAAATTAACTACTAAATTGAAAAAAGCCCCAAAACGTAGGAGAATGCTAATCAGGGGAACACAGAAAATAGGCCTTTTCTCTAAGAACCATTATTAACTTCTCTGCCTGTCTAGAACCAACAAAACTAAGGTTCATATTAAAATTACTGATGTGAGCGCTAACCCCTGATTATGAAAGGCCTAGTGAGATATGCAGTATTTATCACATCATATCTGATGAAAGTCAATAGCCCTATGTTCAGAATTAATCAGGTGCAATACCTTTCAAAATCTGCATGACCTATTATTTACCAGGAAATGACCCTCACTGAACTTCAGCAGGTTTAACTTGATAATGTAATACATGGACAAACCTATCTGTGGAGGACTAAGAGTTATCCAGTGCCTTGTAATAAGGGCCTTAGTGTAGAAATGGATAGTTACCATGCACACACAAAATAAGTCAACAGCAAATTAAATAATTCAGGCTCTTAAAATGTCATATCTTTACCTGTTGTGCAAAGAAAAAAAGTAATTCGTTTCTAATGAGGTTGATTCATCTCTAGTCAGGTTGCAGTATTTTGGAACTCTCACCAACTGCAAGTTACAATTGTTTTCAGAGGGGCAGATTTTACAAAATCGTACCCTTTTAAAATGAGTTCAGGACTACAAGATTCCCTTAGGGATGGACTATAATGAATACATGTCTTCACTCACCAAGTCGTCCAGTATGAGAAATCTGTTCTGATGATACAGTTCTTCCGAAGGTTCAGTAACAAGATATCACAAATTCCTTTCTTTCCAATCTTATTATTTTTGCATGAACTCATGTGGGACAGTTGCCATAGCTGAAACAATTCCAAGATAGAGCTAATCTTAAAGGATCAGAAAAATTCAGCCTGCTGTGCTTGTGTTTTACGAATTCTCCCTGTGCTCCATTAATTGAACTGACATCAACCATTCACTGTTTCACACTCCACACATCTCATCTTGCAACCAATGTTTGCTTCTGGACTAACTGTGCAAGTTAGTTCCAGCACCCAAAACACTGCAATTCTACTTAGATATCAGACTTTGCGTAGCATATGGTAGTTAGGACATGTAATCAAGGTGACAAACTATTTGACCCATCCCAGTATTTTCAGTCCAATCAACGAAGCACTGTTTGGGCTTGCTATTGAATATTGCAGTTCTCTTCACATTAGTTTGGCCAATTAGCAGCTGATCATGAAATATTTAAAGGTTGGTCACCCATGCCCTGTTAGAAACTAATATGAACATGCTAAAGTAGGTACATGAAATTGCAGTGTCTATTCTTGGCCAAGGATATTTCAGTTTGGACCCATGCAGAGGGCCACTGCTGCTCCTATCCCTTCTGCAATCTTCATGGGTGGTCTCTTAATGTTTGAGTACAGCACTTAAGTGGACAGAGTTGGGGCGTGGTCAAGATGGCGACGTGAAAGGACGCTCTAAAGTGAGCTCTGTCCACAGCCGGCAAAAAGATCCTGATAAAGCACCAAAATCCCAGATATTGCACATAAAAAACCACTGTATATGAGTTCAATAAGGATAACGCAATAAGGAAAACCAAACAACGGAAACCCACGATGCAGCGAGTGCGGACCGGACGACCTGCGAAGGAGCCGAGACGACGCCCGCGCGTGGGCCTACCCAAATCAGGGAGAAACCTGACCGGCGGAGCTGAGTGAGACAGAGGTGAGGAGCGCGCGACCCCAGGGACATATATCGGGGCTCTGACTCGCGCCGCTGCTAACGCTGCTACCCACGCCGAAACCACTTGAGGAACTGGGCCCAGGGCGGGCGGAACCACCTGGCGACGCTGGCTCAGACTCGCTTGAACCTCGACTGGATCGGCGGGGTGGTACGGAGCAAAGGGCCTAGAGAAAACTTGGAGGTGTGATCGGGCCCCGACCGCTGGCCGCGCTGAGACCTGTAGACGACACCGACATCGGTGGACGTGTGCAATAAGCGCAGACGCTTAATTCAACACGACAAATCGGACGGGGCCCGCGGCGCGGCGCCGCCCCACTACAATTACATATTTCTATAGCTCCTCTACAACTAGCACAGAGAAACTCACTAGTGTGAAAGACGTCGGAGGGCGCAATCCAGATGTCACAGGAAGAAACGGCTGAAAAAGGAACTAAGCGACCCACAAAGTGACCACTGT
This sequence comes from Pleurodeles waltl, assembly GCF_031143425.1. Lineage (NCBI taxonomy): Eukaryota > Metazoa > Chordata > Amphibia > Caudata > Salamandridae > Pleurodeles > Pleurodeles waltl. The sequence goes on along the minus strand of NC_090448.1, from coordinate 1,115,713,648 downwards.
ACACACACGCAAAATAACAAAAATCTCGACCTCATTTAGCCCTAAAACGTGATATAACACCAAACTCACGTCCAGATACATCTATAAAATCAGGGCTTCCGGATGGAACGACGTGGTTGCTCAACGGTCCCGTGATGGGCTGCCACCGCGGAGGACAAACTGCATAAACTTAGAATCTGATACGCATGAACTTAAGGTTAACATAAAAATGGTGAAACCGAAAGCACAAAAAACACAAACTGAAACTGGACCCTCATCAGCCCCAGAAATGGACACAGAACCTCACCCAAATGTCCTATATAAAGTGACGGAGACCCTAGCCGCCCACTCTGTGCAAATGGAAAAGGTACTCCAAGCAATACTAGACACCAAAACATTAGAAGGAAAAATAGACACCGTAGTGGCCGAAGTAAAAACGCTTCGAATGGAACAACGGAAACTCGCAGAAAGGGTCGCAACAACTGAAATAACCCTTAAATCGGCGCAACCAGACATAGCAGACCTAAAACACCGGCTTCAACAACAAGAAACTGAAATACTACGCTTAAACAAACGGGCTGACGAGGCGGAAGGACGATCTTGCCGGAATAATGTGAGATTCCTCGGTTTTCCGGAGAAGATCGAACTCCCAACCGCAGAACTATTCCTGGAGCGCTGGCTTAGTGAAAACATATTTACAAATGACCCCCCACCACTATTAATAGTGGAACGAGCACACCAAGTTCCAGGGGGTCCTCCCCGCCCGGGAGCCCCACCAAGACCACTAATCGCGAGACTTCTTAACTACAGAGACAGGGACCAGATACTAAGAAACTTCTGCACAACAGGCCCAATTGACATAGAGACTACAAAAATCACAGCCTACCCAGACTATACAGCTGAAGTCCAACACAAACATGCTACTTTCAACACAGCAAAACAAATACTGAGAGATAAAAACTATTCATACTCCTTGATGTACCCAGCTAAACTGCGGGTAGTGGATGGTGAAAGATCGCATATATTCCCAACATCAGAAGATGCATGGACCTGGATACATGCGAAAGGCCTGATAGACCCTACAGCCGAGACCCGAACACAAAAAGAGTGGCTGACTCCACAACCACGCCGCAAGAGAAAATCAACACGCAAGACTGAATCGGGTCCAACGAAATCGCAAGTAGAGGTGGAACAACTCCAAATCTTAAAACTGCCGAACAGGTTTTCATCCATACAGCCTCGATCCAACCAAGACACAAACAATTCAGATTCTGACTCAACAAACAGTCAACAAGGCCTAATCGCGTCGGCACTCACCGCGGGGCCAACGTTTACCCCACGCTCGGCGGATGACCTTTAATTCTGAAATAGCAGGACTTCCTTCATGCACACTTAAGAACTCAAGGAACAAAAGCAGAACAAGAAACGTGCAGAAACCAAACCAGGCACCACACGCGAGCAACAACCAGACTTGGCAAAAAATGAAGCACGTGAAGGGATGCAAACACAAACAACCGGGCTGGAAATCGGAGACACTCCGGAAAATAGAACAACGCCCCCCCCCCAACCCAATGGGTTACCGAATGGACCTTGCAGTAACTAATGTAAACAGTTGCACCAGTTGTGCCTTGCAGCCCCCAGTAAGATTAACCAATGTAAGTTTTACTTTCTCTTTTACGTTTATTCTATCCCACAAGATGCTTAATATCCCACACAAAGGAGACTCTGGGTGTGACTTGCGTAACGGCTTGGGACCCGGGACACGCGAAACACACTACACCAAGCAATCCACACAAAATGACGGTATATAATATAGTAACCTGGAACGTCAGGGGACTGGCAAATATGACCAAAAGAAGTAAGATACACTCATACCTTAAACGACACAAAATACACATAGCTATCCTACAAGAGACACATGCCACAGCACACGAACTGAGTGAAATAGACAAAAATTGGTCGGGAACAGCACACAGAACCAAAACCTCGACATATGCGAAGGGAGTATTAATATGGATAGCTCCGGGTGTACCGTACACAATCAAAAACGTACATACAGATAATAATGGAAGATACACTAGCCTAGATGGAGAGTTAGACGGAAAGCAACTAACGATAATTGGACTATATGCACCCAACACAGGACAGGGAGAATTCCTCCGAACCATCACCACACAAATCCCATATGACCCGACCATACACTATATGGGGGGGTGACTTTAATAGCGTAATTGAGATGTCATTAGATAGATCACACTCCCCAAAGAGAGACACCCAGTGCAAGACACTGTCCTGTGCATTCAATAAATGGATACAAGAAAGAGAACTGCAAGATATATGGCGGCGTTTACACCCCACAGATAGAGAATACTCTTTCTACTCACCAGTACACCATCTCCATACGAGAATAGACTTATTATTATGCACTAACGGGTTAGCACATATGATACATAACGCATCATACCTGGTCAAAACTTTATCAGACCACTGCCCATTACTCGTAACATTAAAATGGGGCAGAAAATCAACATGCATACCAACATGGCGCCTACAACCCACCCTACTACGAGATCCCCCTTTCTGTGCTAAAATAGCAGAAGAAATAGAAACGTACTTTGCAATTAACACAAAGACAACAACATCATGTGCTGTAGAATGGCATGAACACAAGGTAGTTATAAGAGGCATGTGCATAGCAACGGCAGGCGGGGTCCGCCGAGCATTAAGTGCAGAACTACAAGAAACAGAAAGTAAAATTCGCAACACAGAATGTGAATTGGCTTTGGGGAGAGGCAATAGGATCGAACTAACTTACCTAAAAAATCAATGGAATGCAACGAAACACGCTTGCGTAAATTTGACCACAAACACTACATAGCACGTCTACACGCTGAAGGTGACCGCTCTAGCAGGCTACTAGCGTGGCCAGCAAAAGGGACGCAGAAAGTCACTCCCATAAACGCTATACGCCAAGATACAGGCACAATGGTAAATACACAACAAGAGATCAACAACACATTCAAACAATACTATAGCACACTGTACGCAGGTGAACCTCCCCCACATCCGACACAACTGGCAAAGTTCTTTCAGCAAGCCCCAATGAAGAGGCTAAATGCAGAACAAATAATTAACCTAGATAGACCAATCGAAAGGGAAGAGATACTACAGGCATTAAAACAGTTGGCACACAATAAGACTCCAGTTACGGATGGACTTCCCATCGAATACTACCAAACTTTCACACCACAGATAATCACATCATTCCAAACTATGCTACAAGAAGCATATGAAAGAGGACAACTCACAGAAACACAAAGGGAAGCGACAATTGTAGTCCTACATAAAAAAGGTCGAGATCCTTTAAACGTCCGCTCATACAGACCCTTATCTCTATTAAATTCAGATAACAAAATATTGGGGGAAATTCTAGCCAATCGCCTCCTGCCACTAATGACCACCCTGATACACCCAGATCAATCTGGCTTTATACCAGGGTGTAATACCTCTATTAATATAAGAAACTTAATACGCATCATGTCTATGACTCAGGAACAAGATCACTCCAGTGTGGCGGTGTCACTGGATGTGGAAAAAGCCTTTGACACTCTGTGCTGGCCATTTCTGATGACAACGTTACAAAAAATGAGATTTGGTGCTGGCTTTATACGCTGGATATCCATAATATATACTAATCCCAAAGCACGGATAAAAACCGGCGCAATCATCTCAGAGAAATTTGACCTAGGGAGAGGAACGCGACAAGGTTGCCCGCTATCACCACTATTATTTGAACTCGCAATAGAACCACTTGCGGCAAGACTACACAATGAAACAGTAGAATGGGGTATCCCAGATGGCGAAGAATTCCGCATAATATCACTATATCCAGACGATGCACTAATATACCTACGCAATCACGCAGAATCTCTACCACATATATTACAACTACTTAACACATTCGGAGACCTATCTGGCCTGTGTGTCAACTGGTCCAAATCATGCATATTCCCCATGTGTCCGTCCCCAACACCACACGTCGAAGCGTCAACTGATGATGCATTACAGTGGGAACATACCACTTTTAAATATTTAGGAGTCCACATCTATCATAGCGCTACAGATCTAAGGGAAGGCAACCTGGACAGAGCCATTAGATCAATTAAAAGCTCAATATCCTTTTGGTGCTCATTACCCCTCTCACCTATGGGAAGAGTGGCTCTGGCCAAAATGATAGTACTACCTCGACTACTCTATTACTTCACAGCACTACCACTAATACTACCAAAAACACTCTTTGCACAATTAACCAAGTTATTGATTGAACTGATATGGGCGAATGGTCGTAGAAGGGTAGCTATTGATAAACTTTACCTCCCAATAGAAAAGGGAGGAATGGGCGTACCACACCTCGAGCATTATTATGCAGCAGCACAGTTGCACTGGATCATGACTTGGCTACAAGACCCCCCAAGCCCAGAGGGACACAAAGTGAGAACACAATTACGGAGAACAAAGAAACTAGATTGTCTCATAAGAGGGACACACACCTCACAACACAAAAACGCACTAATGACAGTTGCCGAACGTACCTGGAACCGATATGTTTCTCAGGGAACCCGCGTACCACTATACTCACCAAAGATTCCCCTACTAGCTATACCAGGGATAAATAAACTGCACGATACACTGTATCTAGCGACGTGGATAGCAAAAGATTTACAGAAGATCGGCGACTATATGTAGATGAGCAATACATAACATACACAAAACTGGCAGAGGCATATAACCTAGGACCAGGGGAATTCATAACATACGAGGCACTCAAAGGACTGATACGCAAAGTATGGGGCCAAGGCAACTCAGAACCACCAACAGCCCCCACCCTACATGAACTACTAGCAGATATTAACACGACACCAAGTATATCTCAAATATACCAAATACTACAAGCCTATCCCGCAAAAACACAAACACAAGCTAAATCACACTGGGATAAAGCCCTGCAAACACCTCTCACAGAGCAACAATGGACCATGGCCCTAACAACTACGCAAGAAATTTCCCGCAACGCCCGCTTCAGATACACCCAACTTAATTATTTACACCAGACATATTTAACCCCACTTCGCAAAAAAAGCATGTTTCCACAAGCAACGTCTGAATGTCCACGATGCGGAACCATGGAAGCAGATTTTTGTCACATGACCTGGAACTGCCCACCACTACTTCGTACATGGCACACGTCACACAAAAGACAAACAAATGGACGGGTCTAAAACTGAATCCTGTACCCGAATCCTGCATACTGGGCATACGACACAGACGCAATAAAGACAGGCAAAAACATAAATGCGCAGACCTAGCGTTTATCATCTTTAAACGTCTCATAGCAACACAATGGAAGTCCCCTGGCACCCCAGATATAAACAGATGGCATAAAGACCTAATACACTGGGCCAACGCAACAAAACATGTATTGGACTCATTAAAAGATATAGGGATAGTAGTCAAAAATGCAAAGATATGGGACACCTTCTTAGAGCAGATACTCGAAAAAGATGACACCCGCCCACCTTAGATCATTGACGCAAGATAACGACAAATGATTACAGCAACAAGACACTACAACCGTAAACCATATACAAGTACCCGCAATACTCCTCTAAAGTAAACACACAAGACTGCAAAATAGAACCCCACAAATCCCATATGGACCTCACCGTTCTAACAAACACCCACAAAGAAACCGTCAAATCCCCCACTAATGCATCTCCAGCGACAGCATCTTTCTCACCTCCCCCTAACCCATTATATATAGCTTTGTTCTTTCAACCCCATTCCGGATTCTTTCTCTTTTGCTTCCCTCTTCCCAGTTTTCTCATTACTTTTACAATGCTCCTTTAACCAAATGCAATAAAGATTATAACTGCAAAACATGTAGAACTAAATGTATAAACTGATCAGAAGCAAAATAATGATAAAAGAAACTCATAATTGCATTATAATTACACTGTTTATTAAATCAATGCAAGAGCTGTTCACTGTAAAATTCAATAAAGAGATTAAAAAAAAAAAGTGGACAGAGTTGAATGAATGGATGGCCTAGGAGATACCACTCTGGCATGGCACCTGGCTGAAACATGTGCCTGGTCCAGTTAGATTCTCATGTTGGGATTACATCAGTGTTTAAAGATTGGGCAACATATGGGAAAACAACCATACGAAATCCTTCTGAGAACTGTCCAATGCATCTGGACTCCATAAATGTCTGTTTCAAAAATATTTTCAGTTGAGCCATACTTTTGATTGCCACGAGAAGGTGCAGGCAAATATTTCAGAACACATCCCTCAGGAAGCAAAATTAGCAAAAGGGAAAGATATCTCACAGATCTACCAATGCTTTGTAAACAATACTTCCCACAGGCTGACTGAAATAGAACTCGCCTGGGAGATGGATATTGGGCCCCCAGATGAAAGAGAATGGCAAGAAGCCAAAATGACCACCTGTACACTTGCAATCTTAGCAGCTTTCTTATTAATTCCAGGTAGATGCACAGACCATATATTATTCTCATCATGCTTCTGGAAAATGGGCAGCATCCTCTGCCAATGTTGATTTAGATTCCACACCTTGAAAGAAGATTTTTTTCATGTGACCCGGTCATACCAAAAAGATCCAGGAATGTTCACTAAAAATCTTGAACAGAAATCCTGCTTCTACTTGTTGGCAATAATTGAAGAGGAAGGTTTCCAAAGAAGAGCTAGGGAGAACCGCAGTACTGTGAAAAACAAATGGAAAATACAGGGTGGAGTGGCGGGTGGGATGTGCAATCATGGGGGTTGGCCAACAACAGAGGGGAGGGGCTTGGCTACTCATGGGAAGTCTGTGTATGGCTGAGGATTGGTCATTCGCATTGTCTTGGACTCAGGCCCATCATCAAACCCCCTACTGCGTACGGTCAGAAGCTATGCTCAGTGAGGGAACTGGGTGAATATGATCAAAATCCCCAAAAATCACTGAAAAAAACAAAAGTTAATGTAATGGTATAGTTAGGTATGGTAATAAGATTCAACTTTACATTAAAAATACCTAAAAATTCATTGTAAAAAAAGAAAGTTTAAAGTGATGTTATAGTTAGGCCTTGTGAAATATATAAAAACTAGCATTTTAGAACCAAAAACACTGAAGTTCACTTGTTATAGTAAACCTGGCCGAAGTCGACCATATCTCACAGATATTCTTTGGGCCTGTGAAGAATGGGGCCCCCGGAAAAGTTGGTGGATCCTCTGTGCTACAGGGGCTACAGGGCCCTGTGTTACGTCCCTGTGTTTTTGTTATATTTTTCCTAAGTATTGTGTTGTCGTGTTGCTCTTTATAAGTGTTTTGGTGTCCTTATGTGGTAGTTTTCGCCATCGTTAATGGAATGCTGTTGTTCGTAAATGATACGTTATTCTTCCTAAGGGGTGTAATGTTGTTCATAACAGTGTGATGTTCTTCTTATGTAATATGAGGCTTGAGTCACAAAGGTTCTGCTTCTGCTACGGGAATGTCATGTGTTGTAATCCCACCAATGCAGAATCAGCATTTCATCTTTACAAGGAAACGAAATTGAGCTGCCCTCAACTAGTTAATAACAACACCCATCCTTTACCGTTCTTAGAAATGGCACAGGTGCAGTGTATAAAAGCACGGTATTATTATTATAAACAAATAATTTAATGTTTGTTTTCGTAACCAAAGTTTTGATAGTGAGACCTCAACTGTCCACAGCAACTTTATTAACAATTCAATTTGACTGATCAATATGTGTGCCCAAAAGTGATTAAAATTTAAGTTTTCCTCTTTCTCAAGAATTTGTTTGGGGGGAATTTGATCCTTCCACCCACACACAGATCATAACGGTCTATTCCTTAGGTCCCCATCCTCAGTGGACACCTCTCCATCACAGTCATGCTCACCTATCAGATTTAAAAAAATTCAGTAGCTCTTTGCTGATATTTGTGAGCAAGACGACATGTTGACTGAACATCTAAGATAAAAAGACATTGACTGATGCACGTTAATAAATATGTGTCACTGTGTCAGAGAGAAAGAGAACAGAACGATGGCACTATGGCAGAAAGTGAGGGACCAACGAGAGAAAATGTAATAAAATTGTCAGAGGAAATAGTAGAGAGAGAAGTAGGACAGAGACGGCAAAGCAGGGTGCAGGTAGAACAAAAGAAGACAAATAAGCCGTGAAGGGCACATTTTAGTTATGTATTTATAGGTCTTTAACTGCACCTAAAGTGTTGTAAACTCCAAGGGTTTTGCACTCATAACCTTCCTATTGAAATGCAGTTTTCTGAGTTCCAAAACAAACGTAAACTTACACACAAGGGTAACTTTAACTCTGTGATTCAGGCACCAAGACTATGGGAGTGGAAATCAGGGCAATAACAGTGCCCTCTGTTTGGACGGGAGAGTCCAAAGTCTTTGAAGTATATTAGAGGTTATCGGGCAGAGATCATTGAAGGTCATAGAGTGTCAGGGGTGGCTTCTGAACTGCTTCCGGTTGGTTGCTTCCAGTTGACTCCTAGTGGAGGCCAGCTGGAATGGAAGCCCTGAGTCCAGAGCCAAGGGCTTGTAGAGATCTTCCGCCTTAAGGCTTGCACGCTTATAGCCTGTCGTACTAAGTTGTACCATCTTTTACTGTAGAACAGCAGGTTCAGTGAGCTTGACTTTGAGTGTCTGAGCAGCTGGAATGGTCAGAACGCTCTGTACATTTTTGAGGCGATCTGTGTTTTTTGTGGTGGAAAAACAGTGTAACATTCTCTAAATGATGTACAATTTCTGTATGAAACATGCCTCCTCTGTCTGTATCAGAATAAGAAGACACGTTTTTACATTCCTGCTATTTAGACATTTACATTATCTGGATCTCTTTAAATAATATACATTTGTTGAAATTACTGTATTGAATACAGAAAACGGTGTGCAGTTAACCTTTTGAGGGAATCGCAATGGAAAAATATTATGGTATCTATTCAAATTAGGAGAGAAAAAAAAACGACAAAACTATTACTTTTTCCATCACTATGACAAAGAAAACAAGGCTGTCAGGCGTGTACGTGTCTTGCTTGCCTACCTTACAGAAATGCGAACAGGAGCAGCTTTTTGCTACCAGGCTGTAAACATGTAGGCCTCGCTCCTCTTCCTTAGCGGTCCTGGGGAAAAAATGGGGTTCCAAAGTCTGTTTGATGGATAATTGTTTTCTTTCAACTCCTGTCAGCTTCGGTGCGGAAAGTAGACAGTACCACTATCTCAAAGACAGCAGGTAATTGAAGGAGGCACAAGTAGACAGCATGTGATGGGGCGCGTGAGCGGGAAGGCGTCGAGGCGGATAGAAGAAAGAGGATTGGAAACTCTTGTCCAAAGGGCTAAAATGTAATCTTCTCTCACTCTGTCTTCTGTGCTGTGTTTGATGTGTCAGGTGTGACTCACCAGCTTGTTTGTGTTGACTTCCTTCACAGGTTTGCTGTGGTGTAACGAAAGTGGAGGGAAGGGCCCTGCAAAGACCATGAAGGGGGCCGCCCTCTGGACTCACTCAGGAGTTTTCAGGCCAGGGTGCTGTGCTTAGGGGCACCATGGAACTTCAGGGGCCCCCGCAGGGCGGGGGCCTTTGTCACGCCAATGGTTGGCAGGACTGGGTATCCACGCACCCAAAGAGCAGGAGGCACATCCTTTTCTACTCGGCCCGCATCAAAAGAGAGAATAAAGAACATGAAATATGACATTAGGCCCAACTGGTTTGGCATCATATTGTATCCTCAGATACTGCTGTGTGCGCATGCACTGTCATTTGTGGAAATACCAGGTGACTTGTTAGTAAATACGGTATATGAGTTTTTGGGTCTTTTCGAGGGGTAAACCACCAATTTGTGGTGAGATCAATGACCACTTCATCTCACAAAGGACGTGTCAGGTGACCAAAGGTGTTGGCTGGTTTGCAGGTTGGCAGTGGCAGAAGAACACTTATGTAGAGCTTATGTGTTCTCTCACTTCCGTAGTTTATCACTGCAGTTTCCTCTTGCCTGCCCATGCCGCGTGCCTGGTTGAAAGCACTTTGCCATGAGCACTCGAGCCTCTTCTGAATGCTTTATAGTGGACGTGTAGAATGCATTGTCCAACATCCACCCAGGGGCCTATGTGCATTGGTGCAAACACTTGACTCATAAATCCTACACGTTATGCATGAGATTTAGACACTGCTGGGCAAAGAGAGGCCACGACTGCTCTGTTCTCGAGCTGTGCTGTCTGTAGATCATGTTCAAGCTCAGAAGTACTTCTCCAGCCCGGTGTGAATGATGCAGATGCAACTACCTCTTTCTGAAACCCTGCCTGTCCTGAGAAAGTCAGGAAAGAACGTGCAGTTGAGTAAGAGAGGCGACATGAAAAAAGTTAAACAACACCTCCCTCCTAAATAATGAAGATGAAGACAGCTAGGATCAGCGCCCTTGGGTGTCTGTAAATAAATAAGAAGGAGATGAACTCTGATATTAAAACTATAACTCACTAAAATAGAAAAGGAATTCAGACTTATTTAGTGGCAGGCCAAAAATTAAGATTTTACTTGATGAAAACCTATCAACCTGGAAATAATTCAATTTTACAGCCTTGCAAAAATTAATTAGTGATTAACTTATGCAAATAGGAACAGTGAAGGCATTTTAGGACATATTTTCTCTGGTGAAATGTGTTTTGACAGCTACTTTACAGCTCTGGAACCCAGGTTTGTGAGTTTATGCACATCGTGGATGGGAGTCAGATCTCTCCTCTCAAAGATCTAAAGCTTTTCTGCAACTGAGACACGGGAGCGGCACACAACATATAAGAACAATCACATTCGTTAAGTGTTAGGATGCTAGATCCTGTATTACCTGTGTGTGACCTGCGCAATGTCAGTCACTAGAGGCCCCATCGTGACATGGACAGTGAGCTACCAGGGCTAAAATTATAGATTCTAGTAGTTGTCTCCCTCAAACTCCAGGGACCATGAGTTGTTGGGTTAGAAATGGGGAATAGCACATAGATCCGGCTCAATATCAGCATGCACATCACTATTCTACACCCAATAAGGGCATTTTCTTCTCCCAATTGCCAATTACTGCTTGCTATGAACAGGTAGTAACTGAGCGCAGAGTTGGCCAAGGTCATCGAACAAGAAAGGTATCAGATGGAGAGCAGGCTCTTGTGATCTTGTGATGAGTGTAGAGGGGGAGGTGAGCATTGCATGCTGCATAGATGATGCCAGATGGGGCCAGGTGGGACTGGGCTGTGTCAGTGCTTGTAGCTCCTCCCCTGTGCTGCCAAATCCAGATACAGAAAATCCAGGCCCTGCATTATTGAACCTTGGAATTTAGTATGTGAGAACACAGGACAACTCATAGTTTTGCAGAGTACCTACCCTCTAGTGATACCACTGCAAACCTGGATCACTACATTGCAAGTCCTTGTTACTCCCTCTGAACCATTTTTTTCATGCATCTTCTGACATTTGGGAAGCCCAGTCCTCTGCAAGCATTAACCACAGAGTATTCTAAGTTATTTACAAATTTGACCACAGCTGATTAATATTTTGGGATTTTATTTAAGGAAATCACAAAGTAGAATTTTGTTAAACTGAATCGCTACCAGGTAAGTTACTGTTTCTAAATCATTCATAACAGACAAGGTAATGGTGAGCGGTGCTTTTTCTGTCAACAAATATGACCATTAGATTTACTTAGATTGAAAATCAAGATCTTGTTAACTATGTTGCATAAAAACTAAAATTTGATACTGTGCTTTTTCAGGAACTACTTTTCTTACAACTAAGAAAATAAATTGACTTCCGTCTCACCAGAAAGTAATATATTTTCCATTTTGTTTTTGATAACACCACAGATTGATTGATCACTTACAAATGTCTTAAGATTCAAACAAACAAAATAGTATGACTTAGGCCAGTATGAGTATTTTTCAGATCTTAGATCTCTGATGGTGAGCAGGTCTATTCAGTCCCTTCTAGATGAAGCACTGCCCATTCCAGACAAGCAATGACAAAGCAAAGAGTTCTTGACTTTTGGTAGAGGAAGTGTTTGTAATAGTTGTGTGACTTTGAGTGTGCCCTAGCTGTTCAAGAAAGAAAATACCTTATTGAAGTAACACTGTTTATTAAGCGTTAAGATTCACACTTTACCCTCAAAGAAAGTGTTATGAAAATGAGTTAGAAGCGGACGTTTGTGTTGTGTGTGGTGGCATGCATTTTCAGTAAAATTCTGCATATTAGTTTCTTTTGACAAAAGAACAGTAAGTCAATGCAAATGAGTGCTCAAGGTCGATTAGTCAATACCATTATGTTTTTATGACAAACTAAGGCATCCAAACAGAATTTACTTTAAAAAAAAGCTATAAACCTGCAATGAAAATGTCATCATGTCAACATACTTAATACATGAAAACACACACTGACTAGCAATTACAAACTACATGGGATGTTGCATCGGCCGTGTAACAAAAGGCAAAAACAGCAACACAACAGATACAATGTAACCATCAAGAAACTGCCACAATCTTAATCGACAGCCCATTAGAGGAATGGCAAACCATGTAAAACAAATGAAGGCAAATGAATAAAAGGGGACTGGCCCAAAAAGCACTCTGTACTGTACCTTTTCTTCTACATCTTATTTGACAAAATGATAACATTAGGTCTTTTGACAACTAAAGGTGCCTGTAAACAGTACTGAAAAATACCTTCCTCCTTAATTGCTCAGGATAAAACCTTGTCAGCACTCCATAGCAGCTTCATAGTTCATGACAAATGGACCGTTATGAAATCTACTGTACTTAAAGAACTTTTTGAATGTTGGTAGTGATCAAACAGACATGTTCTGCTAATTGAAGGGCCCTAAGGGAAGATATGCTCTTTAACATATATGTTAGGCCGCTAGCAGATGTGGTGAAGTCCTTTGGGATCTCTTTGACTTCGTATGCGAATGACACACAACTTATTGTCTATTATCCATAGTTTTGACGGAGGGTATAGCCAACTTTCAAAACTGTATGACAGCTGTTGCAGGTTAAATGTACCATAACTGTCTAAAGTAAACGTCAACAAAACTGAGATCCTTAGCTGAGCCCATGCTTGGGGAGATCAGTGGTGGACAAAGGTGTTAGGGCCCCCTCTAAAGCCTAAATTGTCTGTTAAAGAATCTTGGAGTGTGGTATGACGACACACTTTCTTTTGAAACACAAGTCAGTATACTAACTGGCACATGCTCTGTTACACTGAGAAGCCTCACGCCGATCATTGGAATTTTTCATCCACAAATACAGTAAATGATTTTAACTATTTTGTGACTAGACTACTGTAATATCCTGTACTTGGGTACCAACTGACCTGTCATCGATAGGTTACAGATTGTCCAGAACACATCCGCGAGCCTACTTTTTTACTTCTCTTCCCAAATTCTGTTCCATCTCTAGGCTTCTTTTCAAATTCCACTGGCTACCTAGTGAGAAACACACATAGTTCAAAGCCATGTGCATTGCCCATAGAATCATGAACAGGCAAGGTACTCCCGGTTTGGCTTTTCTGATGCAACAGTATCTGCCTACCAGAGCCCTATCCTTGGCCAATTCCTATTGGGCCCTTATAGCACATACTAAAAGGACAAGATCAGAAGGATGCTCCTTCCGATCACTGGCACTGATCCTGTGAAATACTCTGCTTCCAAAATTAAGGAAAACTCAGAACGATTTGAGTTTCAAAAAGCAGCTAAAGACTTGGCTGATCTCAGTCTAGGTTCCTTGTGCTTTTTTATGTTCTATGATTAAAGCTTGTAGAAAGCTGGCTCTCTATCTGGTGCACTAAAAAAGAAGTACACCATGCAGAGAGCCCTGTGTATCCCCAATTGGTAAGTAGGTCTAATATTCTATATGTGGTGGTGTGAGAAAGCAGTTAGGCTTATCAAGGAGTCGTGTTAAGCATTTGTTGTAATCAGAGAGGCAATAAAAGAGACACACACTCAAAGAATAAATCAGAGACCAATCTAGAAAAATAACACTTCTTTTAATATATGTTTGAAACACAAGAACTTCGTAATCAGGTAAGTACCCTTTTTAAGCATAAATACAATGCACTTTCAGAATGCAATTTTCAGAGTTCTTTCAATGTTATCTGATAGAGGAAAAACAATGTTAATCGAATACTGGCTTAACAATGACTTATGAGGTCAAGCTCAAGGAGCAAAGTTAAGTACTGGGCACTGATCACAACCACACCGGTAGGTCACACTGGGGCAGATGGATACAGGGGTGCAGTAAGGCATCAGGTGCTCAATGGTTCTCTATGGGAGTTGTACCTCGTGAAGAGGGTCTGCATACTCTGTCTAGGAAGCCAGTCGGGGACAAAAACAGGTAGGTAGTAGGCTTGGGCTGCTCAGGGCATAGGTGCACCTTTGGTCCTTTTCTCCAGAGCCCAGCTGCAACAGATGCAGGGATGTCCTTAGGCATCAGGTTTTTCCATCAGGGAGTCCTGTGTGTTGAGGCTGCAGGCATTGTCAGGGAGTCCAGCAGGGGTGGTCTTGACCTCAGAGGAGCAGGGGGATGTCGTTGGCATCAGTGACCCACCTCAGATTGCGTTGGGGGCTACAGGTGCAGTGGTGGCTGGAGTTGTCAAGTTTCCTCTTAATACAAGGCTGCAGGAGAGGGGGGGTGCAGAGGCTGCTGGCATTGTGGGAGAGTCTGAGAGATGAAACTCGAATTGACTCGTACTCTGGACAGCCTCGTAACCTTTCTGGCCCCGTTGGTTCACTTTGCCTTAGGTTGTGGACATCAGGTGCAGGGGACACTTCAGGTGTTGTGGCTTTGCTGTACTTGAGGCTGCAGAGTCCTTTCTTGGTACTTCGCTGCTGAGTAGGTCCACTCTTCACAAGAGTCTTGAGCAGCCAGTCCTCCTGGGTCTCTTGGAGTCTCAGGTGCAAGATGAGTCATCTTCTTGGGCAGAGTCCGGCGAGGTCAGAAGGCAGGCAGGTAAGGCTGGTACCGAGTCAGCTGCTTCTTCTTTTCCTCTTCTGCAGGGGTGCAACTCCTCTTTGTCCTTGCTTCGTAGGTCATCGAGATCTGAGTTCTGTGGTTCAGGGGTGCCACCTAAATACTCAATTTAGAGGCATTAAAGGGAGTGACAAGGGGTAGCCAATGGGCTGACCACCTTTAGGGTGACTACACCTTTTCTATGACCACTTCCGCTGGGAAGTGGGCATAACCCTAACCTTTGTGGCCTAATTCCTTCCAAACAAAATGGAGGAACTTAAAAAGTACTGTCCACTTCAGCTTGTCCACCTTAGGGGTGGGACTGCCATGAAGTGGGCACACCTCCTAATCTTACTTTTCTTCCCACCTGTGCTGCTGCCAAAAGTTGGGTCAGGACAGGCGGGGGCAGTCACCTTCACCATCTGGAGAGACCTGGGTCGCATTATAAAGGCAGCTAGTTCTTTGAAGCTCCTCATCCTGGAATGTCCATTCTGCTTTGGATAAGGTCTTAGCACCTGCGCCCAGAGCAGGAGTTTGTTCTGGGCGTCCGAGAGCGTTGTCTCCCACCTCAGGGGGGCTAGAACTTGGTCTCGAGTGGCTGCACTGGTTTTGACCAGTCAGTGAACACACCAGTAGCTGGGTAGGTTTTCAGGGGCGCCTCTAAGGTGCCCTCTGGGTGCAGGTATTGGTGAATCCAACACTGGCATCAGGTTGGGCTCACCAATAGGTGATGTTTGATACCAAACATCCCTATGTTCAGAGAAGCCATCATGTAGCTTGGGAACTCGTATTGACCAGTGCCCAGCACAAGTATTTAAAAAGACTTCACTGATCACTCACTATTTCTGAGAATCGACAAAGACATAGCAGGGGCATATCTGCTCAGGCAGATATGCCCTCACATGTAATATAATGCACCCTGCATTAGGGCTATAAGGCCTGTTAGAGGGTTGACTTACATATATTGCATGCTGTGTTTGGGGGACATGACACACAGGCGTATGTCATTGTTTTTTCACTTTTGTCTGCACTAAGACACGCAGCCTGCAATGCAGCTTGTCATGTGCTTGGTGTGGGGTCCCTTAGGATGGCAACATATGTGCAGCAGCCTTTAGCTACCCTTTACTAGGGACTTACAGTGGGTGCTAAAGTTTTTGCCAACTGGGGAAAAACTACTGTGAAGTTTTGGGGAAAGAGATATGGGACTGGGGACCTGGTTTGTCATTCAGAACATACTTTTGGCAAATGGTCCATCTTGCAGACACCCCATAACACCACACTGTGCTTGCAGCGCAAGCATAGCTGTCTCCTGTATCTGTCTATCAAGGTCTGCACAATATATATGCTTGGTAGTCAGTGCTATAAGTCCGAGAGTGATAGAAACTTTTCTCAATGGTGAGCTCCTTGAGAAGATTAAATAATGGAACTTTTGCTCATAGTACTTAATACAGTCTGTCCAATCACATTTGAGCTGTGAGGTATGACATCATAGTGAGTACCTTGAAAGAAATAAGCAGCAAGAGAAGCTCAGTGTAAGTAACATCCTGACTGAGTAGGGAAGCAATATTGCTTAAGGAGCTTCCAAAATGGTGGGCAGCAGGCCTTTATTTGCATTTAATGACACCTTTCTGAGCAAGCTGATTGACTAGAATAGTCTAAGCATTCAATCACATACCAGCTGAGCGCGTGTGCAGTTGTATCTTGTAGGCCAGCTGTGACAATCCTGGAATCCTTGCATAGCTGTACTCTGTATAATTGACTGCCAGCATTTCACTAGACCTCTTGCTCCCCGGGGCACAATAACAGCCCTGGTTGAGTGGTTAGCTTGTCCACGGTTTCAACTTCTCTTCAGTAAATGCTGGGTTTCTTTCTAGTCCCTGCTCGATGTGATGGACATCGGTACTGCGGGATATTTCTGCCTGCCAGCTCTGTCCAAGCCAAGACTGCAGTGGTAATTATTTCTTCCGCAGCCTTGTACTCGTCAAGCCTCTTTCATGCCTTTATTTTTGGCACGGTGTCTTAGTTCTCTGATTGTGAGGTATTGCAGCGCAGGGTACAGTGTGTGAGGTTTCCGACAGTGATCTGGTATGAATACAGGCCTGGGGAAGAGATTCTTGTATCAGAAAAATATCTATCCACTCCACTGTTAAGACGGAAGAGGGAAGAGCAAGGAGTAGTTTCAGATTCCATCCTCTGACACTATGTGTGATCCAGGGCAGACAAGGTCATGGGCCGGATTTGGGGCCTGATTTAGAATGTGGTGGACGCGCTAGGCCATCACAAACGTAATGGATATCTCGTCCGCTCTATTGCGATCTCCATAGACTACAATGGGATTGTAATGTGGCAGACAGGATATCCGTCATGTTTGTGACAGAGTAACCACCTCCGCCAAACTTTACATAAAGCCCTTAGATTTTGGTGGATGGGTTACTCCATCATTAAGGTGATGGATATCCCGTCCGCCGAATTAAAAATCCCATTACTTCCCATGAGATTTATATTTCGGCAGACAGGATGCCAAAATCTAAATCAGGCTCTATGAGTGTATTTCTGATATATGACTTTGATACATGTTTGTGTAAGAGAGAGCAGTCCACTATTTTATCTAGTGTGACATCACTGTGGATATTGCGACTCAATCAAAGCATGAAGAGGTATCATCAAGGTTTAGTCCAGATTCGCAATTCCCAGTCCGGAAGCTTTAAAGTGAATGATGTGAATTCTAACTTAAGGCCAGGTGCCGGGTCAACATTCATTTATGCTGGTGCTGTTGCATTTCAGTGCTGGCGCGCAAGGCTTGGTGCAAAATATTTTACCACCACATAATGAAAGTCATTTTGGGCGATGCTGTCGGGTAACAACATATGTCCATCTTTCAGCAGATAATCTTCCGTCGCAGTATAGCAACGCCAAAGCACCGTACTTACAAAACAAACCACCATACCAGCACTAGAGCGCAAACACTCAAAACAATGCAACAATACACCAAAAATATGTACCATATGCACCGACAAAATGCATCAAACCAGCACATTAACACCACAATAACGAAACACAGCTCAACAATACAACAACACAATGGAACACAGAGTGCACAGCATACCAAAACAGCATATACAACATGTCAACTCAACACCTCCTTTATATCGGCTGCTGCTTGCAGTCACTATAGAGTGCTTGGTAATTGTACTTATGTTCTAACTGCACTGTCTCCTGATATTGTAGGAGAGACCTTGTCCTTACTTTCAATGACTGCTCTCCTCTTTATCACTTTGTAACAACTTTCTGCAGGCTTGGATTTCTATAGAGTTGGATTATTATTTGCCTATGATGAGTGAGTCTAAAGTAGGTTGCGTTAGCCTTTGGTTTTGTGAAATGATGCAATTTTTTGATGTAATGGCTTCCTTATTTTGTTAGCTTTGGTGAGTTGCAAATGTCATGTCTGTGCTTAATATGTGTGTGAAAAATGAGATTTATGGTGCTATATCTTTTCAAATAAAATAGTCGTACAGTGGATAGAATTATTGTTTTTAGTTCAGAAAGTGTTATTCAATTGTTATCAGTGGTGTTATTTTTGTCAAAATGTCTGAAAGCACTAAGGAACGGCAGCTAGTGTACATCACAACCACACCGTATGCATGCCTTGACCTTGTCTCAGATTGAAGTCAAATGACTCTGGTTGCTAATGGTCTGTCTCCTCCCAGCCCCCGCTCCATTCTGTCTACGATGCCAAGACTCCCACCCACCTTAGCACTCCTTCCTCGCATTCAGTGCCATATCATGTGCAAATGCACTTCAAATGCCTGCCCTAGTCCCACAGAACTGCGGCAGCTGCATTCAATCCACTATGTGATCCGAATTAGCACAGATTTGATGGGTAGGAGCCCAGGTTGCCAACTTGGGATTTAAGGAGCGGGGTCAATTCAGCACAGGCTGACTCTGTACAGAGAGATGTAGCTCTCTAATGCAGCTTCGAGGAACTGTTATAAAAATAAATAAATCCAATCCTTCTAGTAATTGACTAGCGAAAATTAAACCTACTAACTAAGCACAATATGGGACATTAAGCACCCACAAAGAACCCACAATATGTGACCATTCACTTGTCTTTCCACAGACATATATTATATCCCTTTACAAAAACGATGTTTGTTGTCAACCTGAGTCCATTCCTGCCCATTTATGCCTCCTGAATAAATCAAGCTATGCCAAGTATCAGTTTGTCGCTGAATTCCCAATTCTCTTTCCTATGGAAAAGCCCGGGTGCCGGGTCATAACTCGGTGTAGGCTTGTGCTATTGCATTTCAGTGGTGGCAAGTAAGGCTTGGTGCAAAATAAGCAAATAATGTACTGCGGCCTATTCTCACTAAATTCCACCTAACCAAGATCAAGCCATGCGCCTTATGATAATTATAATCTGACGTCTTTCCAGGCACAATGGGTGTGTAGCGTTTTGATCGTTTTTCAAACATTCTCAACATCTAATCTCATTTCCTTTTTAGATTGCACTATCACAGACTCCTTAAAGACTCTTAACTCCTGTTATTTCGGTTCCAGGGATGAGCCCAGCCACAAGCTGTTGAGGGCAGGCCCTGCAGGAGAGCTTCCGCCAAGGACATGTGAGAAAAGGCACTTGCAACAGGTGAGAGAGTTACGATGTGTGTGGATGACACAAGTCTGTCAAAGCCAAGTGTTACCATTATTTGTGAAATCAACAGTACCAGTGGAAGACCGTGTTATTGCAAATGTGTTACTGTTTCCTCGGAATGGCAGAGTAGTGCTCCCTTGATCTCTATTCATGCCCTGAAGCCCCTGACCAAAGCCCTTACTGGGGCAAGACTGCGGGCCTTCTTTGATCAGCCATCTAATCAACCAAACTGAAGCTCTTGGACTCGTAGACCAGTCCACGGGGGTGGCAGGGTGCGCAGAATTAGTTTGCGGTCCCTTTGAGAGAATATTGCATGGGGCCTGATAGCAGTACTCTGAGGCGCCCCCGTACGGAGGGTCATGCAGTGGGTGTGCATATGGTAGACACCAGCACACCTTCTCTCCTAAGTTCTCTGGGGAGTGAGAGGAGGAGCAGGTGAGGGCATTATGCACACATTCACGTGGAGAAGGGAGGGATTAGCAAGTTGTGATGCTGTGGTGGGCACTCTGCCTGTCCTTTTTCACTGCCCATTGATTTCTAACTCCTGCCACCCTCTCCTCCCAAGGTCACGAACAGGCCTCTCCTCAGATGAGTCGCCATTTTATCGCATACAACACCAGCAATTTGCATGTTTCTAAGTGTTTAAAGTGCTGGAAAAAAAACACCCACACACTAATTGCCTTGGTAAGCCCTCGAGAAATTGGGCGAGGGGCTACAACGTCCTCTAATAGGCAACACCAGTCACAACTTTTCTTTCACATAAGTCACACGTATTGTCTCATAATCCATGGATCTGACAGCCTTGCACAAACTGTTGGAATCTGCATCTCCAACCCTGGTTGTACAAGACCCTAACCAACACAAGCAGAAGCTGTTGAGGTATACAATGGGGTTGGACTACAAACAAGCCCTTATCTTTTAAGGTAGCCAACAGAAAGCACTGAAAATATAACATAACCTGGTCTTCACAATCAACAATTTGTTTTCTTTTTTTGCCGCACTGCTATCCTTCATAACAGAACCCAAAGCACTCACTTTAAAGTATACAAAGTGAAAGTATTTAGACAACATAACAAAGTGTTGGATGGACCTGTGAGGGAGGTGGGATCAGACTCAATCACTCACAATATTAAACACTTTCATACACTGGTGCTACCGACCCATGTTCAGCAAGGAGCTGCATGATCAAGGGGCATCCTGTATTGGTGGCGTGACCCCGTGAGGCATGGCTAATATAATAAAGAGGTGGCTCTCTGTTTAGCTAACTTCCATTGTGGGCCAATTCCTGTTCCATCATTTAACCAAAAATGGGGTAACCTGATGACTGTCTAGTTTACATGTGTCTTCCTATGTTTTATGTAACAAAGGAGGTACAAAGCTCAACCACATAGTATGAGATGCTTAAACTACCAAGGGCACCAACACATGGAACACCCCTATGCCTGTCATGTATTTTACAAAGGACACACATGAGTCACACTATTAACAGTTCCAAGTGATTCTTGATTGCCTCGATACACTATTGGACATAGACTAATCATGGGTAAGGCTAAACCATCACTACTTCATTAAAGCTCCTCTCACATAATTACATCCTTCAACCTTCAACATGTTTCATATCTCACTTAATGTCTAGAAATGTCAGGCACATTCCTGGGGACAACCAAATGTAGCGGTCCAAGGCTGTGCATTCAGACTAGGTATCCTAAAATTCAATTTAAAAATAAAAATATAATGAAACAAATAATAATAATAATTGCAATAAAAACAGTAGTTATCCACACTTCACAAATAATAATGGTTACAACAGTAATTATTCACGCATCTGCCATTATTATGATGATAGCAATGAGGTGCATGGTGATGATACTAACATTATAAGCAGCATACTATCAGCATTCGTATAATTATATTTATATCAATTATTTCATTTAGTGTTACTAATATTATTACTAATTATACTATTAAATATATCTTTCATAGTAATGCTAACAATAATAACAAAAATAATAGTTGTGTTAATGTTTTTGATGTTTTTCTGTTTGTGTTAGTGTTATATTTGCCTTTTTCTTTATGGGTGCTATTATCATTGGTATTATTAGTATTAATGGCAGTAGTAGTGATATCAGTAGCAGTAGTTTTAATAGTAGTAGCAGTATTAGTATTAGTAGTGTACATAGTAGTAATAGTAGAAGCAGTGGCAGTAGTACTAGCAACAGCAGTAGTATTAATACTAGTAGCAGTAATAGCGGGAGTAGTACTGGTATTATTTCATTACCATTTTGGCTTAGCCTGCAAAGTATATTTACATTCCAAAATTTAGATGGAATCGAGATGTCCCTGTTACCAAGCCCTTGTCTCCCTTAGTGCATTTGTGGTATAAAATACTTCGCCCATAGCATATCCTTATTCGATGACCCAACCGACTTCACCGGCACACACCTATACCTTAGAAGCAGAATCCTTACAAAGGCTCACCCAAATCAGAGGACTGCATCTCAGTAGTCAAGTACAACTGAAAGAGAAAACAGTGCATCACAAGAGGTACACATTATCCATACTGGATCTTCACCAAGCAGACAGGGTTTGTTAGTAGTTTGATGACAATCTAACTCATTAAGCGTGGATGTAGTTGTCCTCGGCGAACGTTTAGTTACACAGAGTAACCAGGGTAATTTTGTTAATTTCACATTGCTCATTGATGCAAAATTACAGAGTATTATGCAATTGCGCCTGTTTGTATAATTATGAGTAATTTTGCACAAAAATCCTAGAGCAGGAGCACAGGAGCAATGAACGTAACGAACATGAGTGGTTGCTGGCTGCTGCTGTTTGTGTTCTTTTCTGTAGCACACAATTCTACCTTGGGTCCATTTTGGACATAAGGGTGAATTTTGTTCTAAGAAAATAATGCTAAATGCTGGGTTACTCTCCTTGCATAATCCCTCATAATCTTGCTTAATTTTGCCGTAATTGCACGTACAGAAATTTACACCCAACCCTAGTATTTAATATTCAGTTGTTGGAATGATTCGGTAAAACACTTTAAATGTCTGGCTGTAGTTAGATGTAGTTAGGTGGTTGTGGATAATTTGATTCTTTTGTGTGTCCTGTTGGTTGTACATTCTTTTTCAGTTGATAGTGGTGTTTGGGGTGTGTTCACATACATACATGGGACAAGTATACAAGGTTGATATCTCTACCAGTATATGAGGTTGATACATAGATGGATTTGATGTCCATGTAAATGAGGTGATTCACAAAGCCCTGGTGTTGCAAAGGTTAGATGTTTTCTCCTACATTTGGAGTAGATTATTGCACAATCGTAGATATCTAGAAGGTTGCCTCCATCACAGGACACTCGTCTAACGTTGTGCAAAATTTGAATGAAGAAATCATACCAAAATGTGCATATTTGCATTTTTTGCCTCTCCTTTCGAGAAACGCCTGTAACTCTTGTGTTATAAGGGATCAGAATCACTCCCTATGGGACATTAACATCCCTTTCATTGCTGCTAGTTGTAATTGTTATGTGTACCTCAAAACGATAAACATTGTCAAAAACCAAGGATATTTGGCCTTTAATCAGTGGTCAAGATGTATATAATATTTTTACTGCTCTCATAATTTGTATGAACTGATGCCACTGGTAGTCTTTTCCACTCCCTTAGGAATTTCCAACCATCAATTCCAATAGGAATATCTCCTCTTACATCAAGGTTTGCCACACTATAATCTTCAATTATATATCAAGAAGTGTTCTTTGTTGTTTACTCTACGTGAAGGAGGCTTCAAGCTTCCTTTCATAAAGGGAACTGCAAAAGCATTCTGCCACAAAGAGTATATTTCACCATTGCCTGTAGGGTTTTAGTATTCTACGTATTTACACCTCGGTCCTAATCAAGTTGACAATAGTATGTGAAAATGACATTTGCACCTGTTTTGCATCGGTTAATGCCCCTCAAACTCGGTCAATTAGATAACGGGATAGCTGGCTCTGACTGTCAATAAGGTCCCATTATGAGTGGGGCGAATTTAGCAGTCAGATTTTATGATTCAGGGCAGAATTTCTGAACCTAAAGGCATCTTTTATGAATTAATGTCAACTGAATGGGAAATAACTGAGCAGACCTGGTTTTCCCGGGCGAAATTCTGACTAGACTTCCCAATTCTTTAGGGATTAACACTCTTATTTACCGCTTGCTTATAGTGTGTGGTAAATGTGTGCTTAAGGCCGGACATGGGTAGGAGAAGGGTCGGGAGAATGGCTGATGGAAGGAGAGGATGTGGCCTGACAGGATGGAGCATTACATAGTCCCATTTTCTTGCAAGAGTGTCAGATGTGGGGAAGTGATTTGGTCATTTTGCACTTGCAGCCCATTCCTAGAGTGATTTTACCAACTGGAATTTCTGGCCCATAAAATTGGGTCCATTATTCCACTACCTGAAACATCAAGTGTGGGAACCCTGGCCACTTATAATTTACTTGTAATTGAATCCTGTATTGCAGAGAATTATAGAAACCTTATGCAGACGCATTAAACAAACTGTACATTCAACTTCCACATAACTACACAAGGTGTGTTCGTAAAAGAAGAACGTACACTTTAAACTCACAGTCCAGTCAGCTTGCTATAATGTTAAATTGTAAGACTAATGGAAATGCCTTTTTATTCATGGGAAACCAGCATTGATTTGGATGGATGGACTTAAAAGTAATATGGATCCTGGGATTCAGAGTTAAGATACTGTAGGGCATCCCGGATTGATGGATAACCCAATAATATCAACCTTCTGCACAGCATCTATTATTGTAGTAAGCTTTTTATGTTTGACCCTGGTCCTCTATTTCACAACCCCTTTTAGCTGAAACCATTAGTGATTTTCAATGAACTGTAAGATCACAGGCATTGCTACATTTCTTTTGAAGGCTATTCTCCCTTTGATACTTTTAATTAAATCTGCCTTGTGATGCAATTCCATTTTTATTCAGACCATTTATAGTCCATTTGCCTTAGAAGGGGATTGTAAGAGACATTAACTGGCACCTGTTCCTCGATAAGTGATGCTTTTGAATAGCTCCATATTGTACTACATTTTTTTCTACATACTCGCCATTGCCTGTCAAAATTAGCACTCATTTTTTTTATTTTCAGAAAGAGGAAAGTTTGTGCAAACTTTATAAGAATTCCATATTTTAAACTTTAAAGGCTTGTAAACTGGTAAGCAGGAAAATAAATGAACAAAAAGGATATTACCAATACATTTTTATTTACTAGTAGACACTTTCAAAATGAAAATATTTTAAATTATGTATAATTTCCTAAGGCTGGAAACTCCTAGAAGCAACAATGTACAGGTGCATTTAGAAGGCTACTGCATGGAGGTCATTAGTGAGAGCTAACTCAGTGGTGTGTCTTTCTATGTGTATCTACATAAGAAAACAAAGGTTATGGTAATAGTATAGGTAAGTGAAAATTTCAGCGACAGCCTAATGTTTTAAGCTGAAAAAACACTGAAATATACCAATTATAGTTATCTCTAATAACTATGACTCGTGCCTTAAATTACCTATATTCTCATCCTCACCATGTAAAGTCTCGTCATCAGTTATGTAATTTCAGATGTTGCAGTGATGTTACCTGTGATGTCCTAGATCATGTTATTTGTGATGTAATATGTGGGGTAATTAGCAGTTCATGGCAAAGGGGTGAGTTGCAGTTCTTTTAGGGCATGAATTATGATTAATAGAGATAACTATAATTGGTGATTTATTTGCAATTTTTGTATTTTAAAATGTTACGTTGTCACTAAAATGTTCACCTATTAAGTTACTTTAACCTTTGTTTTTCTCAATGAATTTCTATGGCTCTTTTAGGGTAAAGTAAGATATACATGCAGTATTTATTTACTGCTACTGCCAGGCAGGAGCAAGGATGAGTTCCCTGCCTGTGAGAGTGTGTGGTAAGATATTCCCACATTCTCCTGGGCAGGGAGCCACTGTGTTCCAGGAGCTGGCTCCAAGGGTCACTGTTGAGGTAGGGCACTCCAGCAGAGGGCAGATGGGGTCCGGGGAGCAAACATTGGCTCAGGGAGGGGAGCTACTTGTAACCCTTACCTGTTCATTAAACATTTGGCCCCAGGCTATGGGTATTCCAGGGTCCAAAGGTGGCGCAGGCAGAGAACACAAATGCAGTGAAATCCATTTGTCAATACCAAATATCCTACTATTGAATGTTCCCACTTGTTTTCTGATAACAATTGTATCTCACTTGTGAGGGCCTAGTGCCT
This sequence comes from Pleurodeles waltl, assembly GCF_031143425.1. Lineage (NCBI taxonomy): Eukaryota > Metazoa > Chordata > Amphibia > Caudata > Salamandridae > Pleurodeles > Pleurodeles waltl. The sequence continues at coordinate 1,115,687,666 of NC_090448.1, read as the reverse complement.
GTGAGAGGAAATGGTCCAAGAAGCAACATGGATACTTCACATTTTTCCACTCAAAATTGACCAGCTTTTTGCTGAGTGGTTGGCAGTGAAATTTGGGCCCTACATAAGCCCACTCCTAGGGAAATCTAGTAAAGCTGTACAGATTTGAAAACTAGAATCCTATGGGAATCCAAGTTAAGATGACATGTGTGGCTCTCACCAGATTGTTTTACACAGAATCCTTTGCAAACCTGAAACTTTGACTGAATAAATACATTTTTCCATGATATTTCTGTGATGGAAAGTTCTGGAATCTGTGGGGAGCCACAAACTTCCTTCCATCCAGCATTCGTCTAAGTCTTCTGATAAACATGGTACTTCATTTGTGCGTATAGCCTGGTGCCCACAACACGAGAAAGAGTGTTGCCACATTTTCTTTTGCTAGGGCATGCCCATGTCCATGCTGGACAGCCCTCATCCCTATATTTAAAGAAAAAATCCCTGGCTTGTAGTCGACTTTCTGGGTGTAATTATCCCAATTTTACTGCTGATCGGGGTAATTACCCCAAGTGCCCCGGGGACAGGGCAGAAAGACTGTTGCCCCATTTACTTGTGGTGAGGGAATACCAATTCCAAAAAAGTCTCTGCCTTCTAGTGGATAGTGGACTCTGTTATACAAGCAGTAACAAGTGAGCTATGCCAATAAAATTCTGTTCTGCGATCTGCATAATACATTTTCTTTGCAGCAGGCACATTAACCCTCTACACTACCTTAGATGAGCCGAAACTCTCTCTAGCAAGTGCATTAATTACCGAAGTTATCATGCTACTTTTATTGTTGCCTGAAAGCTGTTGGATATAAAAGGAACTCTGCAGTGTTTTAAAACTGCTGCCCTGCTACAAAAACGGTTGCAGTAATAAATGCGGCCTTCAACCATTCCAGCCTTCCGTGTAAATGCCTGATGCCCGGTATAGCCAGTCCGGCCTTGAGTATATCCTTTGTAAATCAAGGGACCATTAAATGCTCATCGAAATGTTCTGAATAATGTTAAATGGCATCAAGCTTAGTAGGGTATTTTACTTCAGGTTCCCTCTGTTAAATTAAGTTTGGCCTGGGTGTCCCCTTCCCTCTATGTCATAAGGGACAGTGAATTCCGGTCCTAAACTTTTCACCTTCAAATCATTAGTATCAGGTATTGTGGTCTAATTCGTTCAATGGAAGACCACAACAACCAAAATGCATTAGACTGACACACACAGAACTCCAACACGGGAAACTGTATCTGTAATCACATGGAGTGAGAAGGTCGCCCTACAATTGAAGAGTTCAGCTTAATTGTAAACCTATTTCTTTTGATTTAACACTGATGTTTACTTTAATTAAAACATGTTCACAACAATTATATCCACTTTACTCTGGACCTTAAGTAATTTATGTCTTGACCATATACAATTGTATTGATTCATCTTTCATCACCTTTTACGGTGTTAAATCTGAAACTCACTTATGCCACCTCAAGAGAAATCAAGGACTACCCAGACAACCTGTAGCTCACCTATGTCCATAGAAAGCAAGATTCAAAGAAGCCTAGGTAGAGCACATTAAGCACAACTCTCCTTTCAGTGTTTACTGCTATTCAGTGGTGCATACATCATTATTGCAACAATGGGACGTGAGGCCCAGGGACTTGCTAGGTTTTCTGCATATATGTGTTATGTAAATGTACACACACTTAATCACAAAAGGAAAAATGTACATAGGTGTGATCCTAAAAAGTGTGGCATTGCTGTGGTTTCCGTGGAACGCTAGACCTACAGCACAGTATTCAACAGCAGTCCTTAAAGACCGCCATCGTGTCTGCTAATTTGCGTGATACCCTTGGACATGTAAATGACACCGTTTAAAATACCATCATGTAAATATTATCCTCTGTGGATATCCTGAAAACATGGCATGAAGTCTGTCCTTGAGAACTGAAGCTGAACATCTCTTCATCATCTTCGAAGGGTAGCTCTTGACTTAATGTCTAAGCAGCAAAAAGTGATGCAAAATAATTTCTTCAAATTGTGATTCCCTCTGTAATCCCTTTTCGCTCACACACAATACCAACTCCATATAATTGGGCAGTCTGACCATGGTGGTCTTTTTCAATGGTTTTAAAGTAAGCTTAGTGAAGGATGATATCTGCTACTTTGGTGGGCCCTTTGGTACTCCTGACACTGCCTTTGCTATCTCTAGTATCAATGCTCAGAAGGCAGCAATCTGAGGAGAAATTCAGAAAGGCCACCATTGCAAGGCCCTTGTAACTCCTGATGTGAATATACCGTTCCCAGGAATCCTGTTAGTCTCCGGTGGCAATTCCCAAGTATGGTATTACCACACCATTACGAGTTTTGGACCTTAGGAGTGGGGAATAACCACAAGTGTCTTTGTGTGCGCCTTGAGTCCCACATTTTCATGTCATTTGAGACCTTTGTCCCCATGCTTATTTTGCCAGGTTTTCCTGGCAAATGGGCTCTGGTAAAAACTCAGAAGTGTAGCGTTCCTCGAAATATTTTAGTCCCTTTACCAGCTGAATCAGAATTGCCTTCTAATCCTGAATACCCTAAGAGGCCTGCTTACTTGCTGTAGTTTTCACTCTATGTCCTTTCACTAACCAGTCGTCAGCAAATAGTAGTAAGTTAAGTTGCTTAAAGGGGCGGGGGGCGTTGGGGGATCAAGATGTCAACTCAAAGGGTGTGTGACGTCACTTCCGCTAGACTTCACCCTTTGGTAAATGTAGGCCCACTGTAAAGAGTTACTCACATAAATAAGGCAAAGAGCTATTTTTTTGCGCCTGTTACTTCTCGCGGATGTCCGCAGTGTTGGTTGTAGGTCCTGCCTCTGAACGGCAAGCCCATTGTATCCGGCCGCTGTATGCGCGGCATCATTAGGCATGCATGCCGGCAGTGAGTCGCACTAATGCAAATGTTTATCTTGCTCGTGGCAGTGTCTTCCAGATCTCCTGCATGATGATCAGTCCTGCCGACAGCTCGTTTGCAACTTGTTTTCTAATGCAATCGCTCGTGACCGAGGTCCAATGACGTCTGCGGACGGCTTTATTTAACCTTGGGATGCTTCCGACGTGCGTTAGGGGTGAGCGGTTCTCCTTGAAATCGATTGCGATCTGTCAGTGCTTGAAGAGTCCCTGGCACCTGTGGCCTCCCCGGGATGTGGCCTGGGGGGCCTTGCAAGAGGACCTGACTACATTACAAGAGGCCCAGAAGCCGCAATACTCTTGAAGGGGTTACACATACCCACTAATCGCGGTTTAGGGTCCTAATACGTCCCGTCTGTCTATGTCTCTCCCTTGGTACTGCCCTCCTATCAGTCATGTCAATTGTTTGGTTGAAAGTTAATGTACTTTACGTCATAATGCCTGCTTCTCACAGTTCACAAATAACAAGGAAATCTCGATACTATTGCTATGGGCGCTCTATCTATTGTTTAAAAATGCCGATAACCAGTTTAATACACATTGTCGAGACCAATCAGCCTCGCTTTAATGCACAAATGAGGTCAAACGCAGACATTCACAAATACTGTTCAAATGTTCTGCATACATAAGTGCTAAATTGCCCCTTTCTCTATTGATTTTGCTGATGCTGGTAAAAAAAAAAAACGGGAAAAAACGATTGCTTCTTTCATAGAATGTATTTATGAGTTAAAGAATTGAATGTGACAAGTGATTGTTTTGTGCATTTTCCAGACCTAAAATAGGGCTGCATTTACGGAGCTTAGAAATAGCGTTTTCTTAATTGTGGTTTCCTGTGAATCACAATTAGGAAATCACTATTTCCAATGTTTGAAACTCTTTTGATTTTCATTTGCGATTCCTAGTGGGTCGCAAATAGACCTAGCTCAAGAATATTAATGAGGTAGATCGAAATTTGGGACCCTTTAGGAATCACAGCAATCACAGGGGTGGTGGCCTGGTGAACTCAGCAGGCCACCATGTCTGTGCTTGCTATTAAATAAAACAATCTTTTTTTTCAAACGCATCCCGTTGTCTTTAAAGGAATTTTAATTGTGATTCAGTATCAAATTGCGATCCAGTAACACGTTACTGAATCACAATTTGGACTTTGCACATCCCAAAAAGCATTTTGTGGTCAGAACGGCCTGATTCTGCAAATAGGGATATTTGTGACCTCAAAAATTCTTTGCACATGTAGCCCATAGTCCCTCTTGCATTCTAGCGAAAATACTTCTTGCAAGTTGGCATGATACAACAAAAAACAAATAGAATGCAACTAAAAAGTAATAGTCCTCTGAGTAGAGCCACAGTCTGCTCTATGTGTATTTTAAAGAAGTGGTAACAATATATCTTGCAGACAGCTGTACTATCAAGCCAGATGTATAAGTGGCCGCTAAGGAGTAGTACATCATCTACGTAAATATAGAAGTGCATTCAGCGAATCCTGCCTATTTCAGCACAAGTGTTCCAACTCAAACATCAAATCAGGATGGAGGGGTTTTGTCATGAGCTCGGAACATGTCACATTTCTGGTACTTTGCTTGATGATGCAAATCAGTACAGCGATACTTTGAGAGAGTTATGTGAGCTGGGATGAACAGGCCCTGTTAGAGCTCGATGGATGTCCCATGTTGGGATAGCATTACATTGAACACGTTGGGTTGAAGATCCATTGTGGGAACTCCGTGTGGGTATCTCACTGTTTGGAAAACACTTCCTGATGCAGGGCAGGATAAAAATTGATAAACATTGGCCCAAATTTATGGATTTTGCCGCAAAACTGTACTAATGCAGTTTTGCAGCAATATCAATAGTGGCTGATAGTGCCATTCCCCAGCGCCAGCCGTGTGCTATATTTATGGAATGGCGCACGGTCAAAGGACAGGCTAGCGTCTAAAGAAAAGATGCTAGCCGGGGGGCCATAGGGAGAGGGTAAAAGGCGTTAGTAGATCAGAAATGACACTAGGCTGGTTAGCAGCAATAAGTATGCTGCTAACCAGCCTGGCGTCATTTTCTCTGACACACTACCAGCCAAACACGACTCCTGTCTAAGTAAATTCAGGAGTCATGCTCACCACCCCATTGGCAAGCCCAGGGGACCAGTGTCCCCTGGGCAAGGGCGTAACTCTCAGTACCAGGCAGGGGGGCCCATGTAAGGGGCCCCAAATGGCACAGAAAAAAAAATAGTTACCAATACTTACCCAGGACGGTGTCCCCCATCCTATGGCATCCCTCTGGTGTGGGTGGGGGTGTTCCAGCGGCTTAGGATGGGCATCTGTGGGCCCATTCCATGCTGTTTAGCCAAGGAAATGGGTCCACAGGTCCCCTAATGCCTGGTCTGACCCATGTGTTAAATAATGGCGCTAAGCAGGCTTATTGCCAATATTTGGGTCCACCTACTCCGTGCATGTCATTTTTGCACTGGAGTATAAATAAGGCATTATATTGTGCATGAGAATGCCTACCTTGCATCTAATTAGCACAAGGTAGTTTGCCGCATCCACAATATGACGCTAACTCCTATATTTTGACACTAGACGGGTCTAGCGTCAAAATTTAAATATGGAGTTAGGTTTGCGTGTTTTAACGTCAAAATAAATGACGCTAAAACAACGCAAACCAAGTATCAGTATGCCCCATTGATTGTGAGATCTCTCTGGAGGTCTCAGCATTGGGATAACATTTTAAGATGCCGGCCAGGATAAAAAGACATTGTGGACCACATTCAGCTTTGTCAATGAGCCTCAGCCATAAGCAGCAGTACCCCCTTACATCACCTCCATGCAAATCATCACTGCAACCAAATACTGGACTGCAGAACTGCCTGTTCTTCACAAGCTGATACTAAAGGTGGGTAAGCCAACAAAATAATGGAGAGAGCTGAGCTCATAATGGTTCTGGCTCATATCTCACAGCAAGTGCATGATCTGAGCCCTAAAAATGTTTCTTCCGTAAATCATACAACAAACATCATGTAAAATATGATAAAGTATCTTTCAAATTCAAAAAAGCTTATTTCTTTAACATGTGGAAGCTTTAACATTAATGTGTCACATTATAGCACTGCACTGAGAAGTACTTTATTAAAAGTGATAGTTTTTAAACTTGAACAATTAGTGAACTAAGAGCCAGGACAATTGTCATGCGAACGCTGTGCGTGGCCCATATTAGGGTTAGCAATTTTTCTTTCCTTATGTCACGGCCTTCTTTTTAACTGTTGTGCACTTTTGATGTAGCACAAACTCAACCTAAAAGCTTTGGAGAACTTTATATGAGCACCAGTTACATTACACAAGGACACCATTCATTATTTATTTATAGATTAGGGGCCTGATTTAGATCTTGGCAGTATTACCCCCAATCCACTGTGGCGGAAGACCCAAAAACACTGTCAAGTCAGCGGTATTCCGCCCACCTTATTTAGATGTATTGCGGCTGAGCTGCAGACTGCCACAGCGGAGTGCTCTTGCCTAGCTGTCAGGCTGGAAGGTTGCTGCTGACCCTATTTAGATGTACAGTCCTGCGGGTGTACTAGTGGTGGTTTACTGACTGAGCGAGCCTGTGGCTGGACTTAATGGACATCATACAATGGCAGTGAAAATGGAATGGAGGTAGGTCACGCAACCACACTATAATTTAGCCATACGTGTCCCCCTGCACAGCACACTACATAACACACGAAAGACACACTATAATCCATTGCCATTCCAACACCACAAAACATGTACATGCTGAAAACACACATTGCCATACATCCATGACACAACATACACATGTCATTGACACTGCACCCACCCACATCACAGCCACAACAACCGACACAACTGCACACTCATCTAAACAAACAAACTCACACACAAGCACAACTACAAACATCACAACCACACAACACTCACTTGAATGTTTCACACAGCAGCACAACTCACAACCAAATATACAAAACAGTATCAAACCCACAAGCAAGTGCCACGCATACAGACACAACCACATCACCCAATCCAGCTCCTTCGGCCTCAACCAGCCAATCAAATCACATACATACATAGACGTACTGACTCTTATACACAACTGGAAGCACAACATCACAGGTACAGGTCCCCTTGCAAAGTGCACACATGGACATAGTAAATGGGTGTGAATGTAACGTCACTGTGGTGCCATCATGCATTTAACATGAATATTGACACCAAATTACAGTTGTGTATCTGTGTAATATGTGTCATGGACCAGTGTACATCATCCATATCTCACACAAATGTGCTCCTGACATATGCATGGCACAGTAATTAAAAAAATTAATTAATTTGACATGCATGTGACTTCAGAGGTCCCAGGCTCGACTGTACGACGAAACAACGACTTCAAAAACAACTACTGCCTTAACAACCAGGTCGGAACACCGACCTCGTTGCTACTACTAATGATTTTACCACGAATGCCTTAACAATGATATTTCGTTGTAAAGGCATTCCTGATAAAAACATTAGCAATAGGCACCATTCACCCTACATCCCTCACCCCACCCCCCCAACCCCACCCCAAAACCTAAAACCCTCTGACCCCCCACCCACTCCCCAAAACCAAAAACGCCCCACCCCCCAAACCCCACCCCAAAACCTAAAACCCCCTGACCCCCACCCACTCCCCAAAACCAAAAACGCCCCACCCCCCCAACCCCACCCCAAAACCTAAAACCCCCTGACCCCCCCACCCACTCCCCAAAACCAAAAACGCCCCACCCCCCCAACCCCACCCTAAAACCCCCTGACCCCCCACCCACTCCCCAAAACCAAAAACGCCCCACCCCCCCAACCCCTCCCTAAAACCTAAAACCCCCTGACCCCCCACCCACTCCCCAAAACCAAAAACGCCCCACCCCCCCAACCCCAACCCCACCCCAAAACCTAAAACCCTCTGACCCCCCACCCCCTCCCCAAAACCTAAACCCACCACTTACCTTCGCCAACTCACTTCTTTGTACCTTAACCACGCATGTTTGTTGTTCAGAACATACATAGTTAAGGCACAAAAAACCGGAGTCGTGGTTAAAAAAAGCGTTGTTGCGCTTTCGTTAACCACGACTTTCGGAAAAAGAAAGTCGTAAAAAAGGATGTTCCCCCCCCAGGCTCATATGTGACCACTGAACGTACACAGCCAATGCGGGTTCCCTGCCTTTACGTCCAGCAATGGGGGGTGGAGTTGTGTTTTCTCTGTGGTCTAGTGGCAGCAGCGATGAAAGGTCATGTTCATTAGTGTCCAGTCGAAAACAGTAGTGGAATTGGGAAAAAAGGTAAGTTTGTACCCCATTTCCCTCCAATGTGACAACTCAGGTGTAGATGTCAGACCACCACAGTTGGCTAGGCAGGAATGGCACATCCAAATCTTCTGGATGGTAAAGTTGGCTGGAGTGCCTCTGTCAGCCCCTAGTCCCAGTGCCGCCATAGAAGTTGCTGGAGATTCTTGGGGAGTTGGCGGGGCTCGGGCACTCTTTTTCCTATGATCCTGCCAAGATCTAAATCGGGCGGAGGAACTGTCAAGGTGGCAGATGGGTTTTCTGATCACAAACCAGCAGTGGGATCATTTCCACCAAGATCTAAATCAGGCCCTAAGTAATCTGCCAGAATCACAGGATTTTGAGCCAATACAGAGATTAACCGGGTTCACCTAGTTCCAATGTTGAGCGCTCTGGCCACATCCTGGGTGCAGGGAGGGAGGCACACAGAAGCCCAATATTGATATTTGAGTAATGGTTCACGTTCCCACCATGATCCCTACATGTAGATTCTCACACATAATATACCAATAAGACCCTGATTACAATTAATGGAGAATTATGTGTGGAGATTCCTGGTGACCTGAATTATGCTTATCAGTAGACATTTTTATATAGAATGTCTGCAGCTACAAGATAGTCTTGGTTTTAAGAATAACAAGTTGCTTTCCAGAGCAAAAAGAGTGTCCATTAAGAGGCCATCAATTTCTGTGACCCATCCAGTGTAACTGAATTATGTATTAACGTTATTAACGTTAGGTCTACTGACTTAGAGGCAGTTCTTATCCAGTAGCAGGAAAATGGCCATTGGTGCTCAGTCACATCCGCCAGCTGAGCACTTGCCGAGATGAAGCAATGGTATTCTCATACTGAAAAGGAATTCATAACCATATTGTGCGGAAGCAGACATTTTCACGTTTACAACAATCTGATTTGTGTATGAATCGACCATAAACCAGTAGTGTCACTTTTCAGGACGTTTGCACCTAAACTAATACCATGAGTATTAAAGTGGTACTGCTGCCCCATGAATAATCATTTGAGGTGGAGTATCAACCCGGGCCAAGGAAAAACGTTTGACAACTTATTGCATTTTCCTTAAACGACAGCCAATAAAGAAGTTACACAAAGTAAAGAGACATAATTGTATGTGCTTCCTATGTGTCTTTATGAAATAGTGACTGCCACTCTGGCTGAGGAAGACTGCAAATACGAAGAATGCAAAAAAAGAAAAATGCGACACCCCCTGCAAAGTCAATCGTATCACAAGTGATGCCAGAAGCATGCTACAAGAGGTTCACAATGTTCAGTCACAGAAGAAGGGCTATTACTCAGAAGAAATCCCATTTGCCCTGTGCACAGAAGTTTGATGCTGGGGATCAACTATAATTAAAATGCGGATCCATTAAAAATGTCTACTTTCACGTCATTTATCAGCAAGTAGCGACAATAGTGGGTGACTGCCTACCCTGCCAAGTAACTAGGCCAAATAAGCCACCTGCACACATTGTCACTGGGGTTATTCCTTCACTATGTCAGGCTTTGAAAGCGTTCCCAACATCAACACCTCCTCGTAGTAGTTGATGACTACAGCAGGCACCCTGACATTGAATTAATTTAATCAATGTCTGCTGATGAAGTTATTCCAAAACTTGAGAAAGTGATTGCAACACACTGAATTCCTCAGCAGATACATACCAACAATGACTACCACTGGTTGGAAGGCAATGAATTTGCAACTCATTGCTCATTATTGCCCAGTCACATCAGGATGAGGTAAAGAGGTTTAGAAGGACTCTTTAAAAAGTTGCATGTATGTGATATTGCAATATCACAACACCAAATGATCTGGCTACAAGTTCCTGAGGGAATATGTACATTCTTCTCATGCCTTCATGAAAATGACCCCTGATGCAATGATGTCATCCACCATAAGGCAATTTCTGATATTCGTTTAACCATCATATGCCCTAATTATGAGCTGTACTGAGTGGTATCTATGGGTGGATTTCCTGGTTGAAGGACACTAGACCTGATGCTACTGGCTCGAAAATCTGGCACGTAAAATCAGTTTATGAATGGGCTGAAGTGCAGCCCACCTCTGTCGCCAGCCAGCCCGGCCCTTTTCTAAGGCATAGGTGAGCATAGATTGCTCTCCCTACCATGACACATGCTTTCCTTCCCTCGGACACCCTCCTCATAACATTCATCACAGCAGCACCCCTCGGCAAAAGAAGGTGGTAAATATGTGCATGAAACTCCCAAAGAACTGAGGATGTGTGCAGAATTCCACACAGTAAATTGGGGTCTGCAAAATGATTCCCCTTTCTGTGGGAGTTAACATGTAATAGGTGTAGTTGTGTGTGGTGATACCTACTAGAATCAATAATTCTGGCCACCCAATATTTCCATACATAATTATGCCTTACTCGTATTCAGACCCATAATGCCATAGTTAAAATACGTACAGGAAATTGATGTGCCCGTGATTGTCTCTCCCAGTACCTTTCAGAAACTCATAGTTGAGAACTGTTCTACCCAGAACCCACCTAGATTTAAGATTCTTCTGATTCCAGCAGATATTCCTCCTTGGGAATCTGTCTGATGTATAAATCCCTTAGATTTGGAAACGGAGGTTGCTAGGTTTATTAACAGTACAGTTTACAAATACACTTGATTACCAGTCACCTGTTCAGAGATCTCTGTAGGGACATTTGTTAAATACTTACTCATTTCTTACTGTCCATGCATGTCTGAATCTGCACACAGAATTTGCGGGTAGCAGGCATGAAAACTATAACATGGAGGTACAGCAATGTATTTTACAGCAGAATCCCATGAACGTTAATTTTCAAGTAATTGATTTGACAGACAGCTCACATCTTCTGGGTTCACACTAATGCATGGCCTCACTTCATTTTTTTCTATGTGTAGCATCTTTCATCACTTCTATTTCCTTTCATTTGTGCTTCATTACATATTCCAAGTGAATGCTTGAGCCCTGTTTTCGTTTTGAGTGGCCTTGGATTCCCTTTTGAATTTTGTGCAATTATCAGTTGTCCTACACATACATTTCATGGTCGCCATAACACCTAACCAGATCTTGCTAGCTGGGAAATCTGACTGGTAAAATAGTTTTGCGAAAGGGCTGCATTGCAGCTCGGGTCCATTCTTCATATCAAATGGAACTCGAAGCCTGATGGCTGCTTCAGTGCGCTATTCTATCAGTCTTTTTAACCGAACCACCGTGTAACTGAGCTGTCTTTGAGAAGGATAAAATCGGAGCCATAGTTTGGTGGCTTGTTGAGTGCATGTGTCACGCACCAAGCCACCAAACTATGGCTCCGATTTACGTCACACGTCAATTTTCCAATTTAAATAATCAATGACTGTGACACTCACTGCAAATATCTGTAAAGATAACACTGGTCGATTTCACCTTTATCTTGTTAGTTGTTAAAACGGGCATTATTGATTTGGACAAAAATGACCGATAATATGAAATTGTAAGAAGAACATTTTGTGGTGTACACCACTCTTGCATTTCTTATTTTTCGTCTGTTTCTTCTTTATTTTTTTATTTTTTTTCTTCTCCTCCTACTTCTTCTTCTTCTTCGTCTTCCTCTACTTTTCCTCTTCTGTTCTTGAAACAAAAAAAAACAAAAAAAGTCATGAAAAAACTGAAGCAAAGTTCATCCCACGAGGCTTGACGAGGCACTATTTTCTGTGTTGGTGGCAACATTGTGCTTGAGCAGAATGTTATCACTGTCCCTGAAGGGAACCAATGGCAAAAGTGGGCTGAGCCATTGAGCAGTGCTTTATGCTACGGTGTGTGGATGCAAAATGTGAATGACAATACAACAGACCAATAGATGAAAAAGGGTGACTGAAAGCCCCTGTGTGCATGTTCTTCTTAAAATTTTGCAGACAGAAAACATGGTATTTGAACTCAACTCTAAGATCCCTGACCTTATATAGGAGTCTGAAATCTTGAACGTTCCACTGTTTGCTCACCGGTCTGGTGGTGGGTTTGCAATATCGTTACTATATGTCGTAGAGATACCTTTTCCCATGTACAATAATAATATAACCATAGCAAAAACTGTCATAGTTGTCTTTTGCGTTATTGTAGTAATTCATGATGGTGCTGCTGGCGTTGTCTTCATTGCTGGTCTTGACATTGCTTCTGCTGTCATCATTTTTTGTTTATATCAAATTGGAGAAACATTAATCTTACTTTAAACTCTACATCAATGCCTTATATTTTTACTAGAGTGAGTCTGGCCTGCAGTGATCCGCGGGGCCTGGACGGGATTGATATCCGGTAGACCGACCCTTGCATTTGCCAGTGCTTTTTTTTCTATTTAGCTAGGAGACTCTACCTTCGTCCGCCCTCGCAGCATACGCTTCACTTTGCACTTCTTGCAGAGGTCGGGCCACAGAGAGTGGATTGTATTACATGACTCAGTTGTCCTTCTCTTCGCATCATTGTCACACACCTTTGAGGATAATCGTTCAGAAGCTGGTACCTGCTTTCTGATCCCCAGGCTTTTCTGTACTGCACTCCCAGTCCATTAGATTTCCTCTTCACAGGACTTACTAATATAATTCGCTTTCAAGCGAAAAATATTGTTAAAGACAATTTCGTACCAGGATGTAGTAAATCACCTTCCAGTTTCACCTCAAACGTTTCTACCCTTCTCTCTAAATCATGTCTTGCTTTCAAATGACTGCTAATCACCCGTCCGGCGCCATCTTGTACTGTTACTCGCTCTTTTCCATCATTTCCTCTCTGTATTTGTTTCCTTTTTCAAGGCTGACATCTCATCGGCTGGTAGGCCAGCAGCCCCTCGCTCTATCACTGAGTGCAACTTCTACAAGCCATTCTGCTTAGGGGGTGAGAGTCATGAATTTTTGCAACGTCACAAAAATGTTCTTTGAATCACTAAGGGTCTGATTTAAGAGCCCCTAGTGCCTCCTTGCACCACATTAGCGTCATTTTCTTTTTACTCTACCGTGGCCCAGTGAGACCAAAATCGCTGTGCCAAATTTACAAAGTTGTGCAATGCATCCATTGCACCACTTTGTAACCCTTTGTTCTACATTATACCTGCACCAGGCATAATGTATGCCAAGGTGGCAATCCCCCGTCTAAGAGATTTCTTTGCGTCATTTTTTTCAACACTGTTAACGCCTGTCAGAGCAGACGTTAAAAGGATTCAAACCATTCCTTTCAATGGGCCTCAAAGGGCTTTGCAGGATTAGTGTCAACATTTTTTATGTTAGTCCTGCATAGCTCCACACTAGCGTAAAAAATTTGACAATAGTTTCCCTAACTACCGCCATGGAACATCGTATCTTAGATACAGTGCACACATGGTGGCGTTAGGGGGGCAATAAGGGGCGCAAGAAAAAAGGCACTTCCCTGGGTGCAGTGCTGCTTTTATTAAATCAGCCCCTAAACTGCTATATTTAAAAAGAAAAAGACTGAGGACTTTCCTACTGCTACCCAGGACCTTGAGTGGCGTCCCACTCGACAACTGCGTACATTTTTTCTGTGGTGCTGTACCCAATCATTCCCTGCAGCTGGTTGGCACAGGCGGAAAATTAGGCAGCGAGGAAAGGAGTAGCAAAGAAGTATCCATTGGGTTAACTAGCTGCCACTTATGTAGCTCTGTATCCTGCTGTCCCATCCATGTTTTTCAGGGCTCTCAGTTTCAGGGAATCTTTCTTGGATGTAATGGGCGACCATTCTAAGCTTCTTTGAAAGTGGGACTTTCCCAGAACTCACAAATGTGTGGGCATGATTGCAAATTCCCTATGGCCGCTCTCATTACTGCTATTAGACATGTGGTGAGAGGGTGGAAGGCTAATGCACACTCATTACACTGTTGTTGGAAAACTTTGAAATGGGCAATGTCTCAATGATGTGTCTTGCTGGGACTTTGGAGGGAGCTTAGGAAGGGTTTTCCAACTCGATGTGGAACTACTGATGTAGGAAGAGCGACAACCATACCAGATTCAAACTTGTTGTTTGTACTGGAAGTATTGGAGGTGAGACTGGGATTGTTGCAACATTCATCGTACTCCAAAATGAGGACTTGTTTCTGTGGCTCTCACATATTAACTGCAGATGATGGCAATGAGTGACAATAGGTGGCATGTGAAGGAGATACAAAAGGCTGAAATTATAAACCTTGAAATATGATGCAAATGTCCGACGTGCATATTTAATTCTTTTATTGTATTTTATTATACTAAAGATTTTTACAGCACATAGTATGAAAGAAATAGTAGAGGTCAACAGACACATGGCTACTTTGTAGACAGCTAAGGACCCAGTGTGGTTATGGGCAGGAGCTTTATTGTGAGGTTGAGAATGAGGCGAGAGGGTGGAAGATTATAACGGTCAATTCCCACTCCTACTACTTCTTGATGTTGACCTCAGGGATTTCCATTTTTGGTAACTAATTATTGCCCTGGAATTTGCTCCATTTTCTCTTAAAAGTTGGATGTACTTTGGAAAGTGACAGAAACCTGGTATCCCTTTCCGAATAGGGGACGTGCACTGAACGCCTACCATCCTATTATCGACCATCCTAATGCCGTATTAGAGCCCTCACTTTAGCATGCATTGAAATATTAACAAATTCATTATTGCATATTGAGGCTAGAAAGAAATACTCCTGCTATCCCACAGGTGATGCCACTTTGAGCAGACTTGCCGCGGTGTTTGAATTGCTTTAAAGTCTTTGAAACTAGTCTGCATTGGCAGGAGAACCACAGGCATGGAATAGATCAAAGAGTCCTGAAAGACATCAGTCAGTGCAAGAACGTATAGTCACACTTCCTATATTAAAATTCGAAGAAAATGTGTGCATAATTAATTAATAAGAACATTACAATTAAAAACGAATTGAAACATTTTTTAAACGCTAACATAGCCAAGTTGGATCATTGTGGGAAAGAAAATAAAAACATTCTATTTGTAGCCGACTTTGTTAACAATCATTCCATTCAACTCTCGGTCACTTTTCAATATGAATAAAGAGCAAGAGTTACTGCCTGAGATACAATTTTTATTGCCACATCAGACACAAAGGGATCTGACATTCTGGAAACCAAGATGACAGCATCTTTGATCTCTGCATCTGTATATTTCAAAGTCTGTAAACAATTGCCTCAACCAAAACCCTTTGGCCTGACACCAGACCAGTGCATGTTAGCGTCTGTATAAACCCATGTTATCTATTTATTTTTTACAGGCGCTTAGAGAAAGTTGGCTTTCGGTCTTTTAGTTGTTTTCTTTTTTGTTTAAATTCTGGTATTTACTTCTTCCTACCTGAGGGTTGCTTGATGCGAGTTATTTTGAAAGTTTACGCTGCTTTTCCATTAAAAAATGACGCAAATGCGGCGCAAAAAAAGTATAAATCAGGGCCTTTGTTTGGTTTAGCTGTGGATAGGGTAGCTCTCAGGTATTTGTGTGTTCACAAACTCCTAACATAATAGCTTGCATTATACATCCAGAATCAATGATCTTAAATTCATGTATTGAAATTAAGAGAAATCTCATAAATTATCAACTAACATGTTTATGCTCTCTGAACATGCTACTTATTGACCTATTTTCTTCAAACTTAGGGGCATATTTATGAGAAAGTGGGGCATTGGTCCACCTCGCCACTTTTCTTGCATTCCCCTTGTCCCCTAATGACACCATGGTTGCACCGTATTTACAATATGGCACACCATGCTGGTCGTTACCACAACAGCGTCAACATTTTGGCGCTGTTGTGGTGCTTTGCTGCACTTGCACCAAACATTTTGGCACTAGTGCAGTAAAGCACAGGAAGGCCCATAGATTATTATGGGTGCACCTCTTAAATGATGGAAAAAATGGTGCAATCAAATCTTGTAAATTTCACTGTAGCATTTTTTTGGGCCTCCCTGTGCGGGAACGCCCTGCTTGCATACATTATGCTTGGCGCAGGCATAATGTGGGGTAAGGAGTTGCAAAGTGGCGCCATGCATGCATTGTGCCACTTTGTAAATATGACGTGGGGCATGGCCACCTTAATGCCGCCTTGGCATCATAAAAATCAGGCGGCCCAAGGGGCTTGTAAATATGCCCCTAAAATTGGGCAGAGCAAACTCTCAAGGTCGAGCACCCATCTAAGGATAAAACCATAAATTCTGTGGGCAAGATTATTCCCTATCTATGTAATGTCCAATAGTTGTTTCAATAGTAACTCCTTTTATAATGCCCTGATTCCCACTTTGGAATTTATGATATATGATAAAAATTGGCCTTTACCAGTCAAAGGGGTTGGTTGGAGACCAAATATGGCCTGAACACTAGAGATGAGATCAGTAAATAGAGCACAAAATGCACCACTGCCATCAGTTTCACCTGTGTCACGTGGAGCACAACTGTTGGCGAGTCTGCCCAAAATGCAGATTTATCAACACGTTGCTGCAGCCTGAAGTCACAACAAGTAATTCAAACTGACACAAAATTCTGATGAATTATTTACTTTCCACCGTAAAACTTTTTTGTGGTGCAATTCAGCCCACAATGTCTAATGTGCTCCACTGTACAACACAGATACCATGTGGTATTTACATGCAATATGGAAATGGTTTGAAAGTATGCCTAAGAATAGTATTTTGTATAGTTGAAGAGTACCCTACCAGCACAAAGCCTACGTTTGACATCAATCACACACCTTTGCAATGCGGTGCAAAGGTATGTGAATGGCGCTAGGCAGCCAGTGTGGGCTCTAGTGCTGGGGAGGAGAACAGCTGCACCACATTTTTGTAGCTATAGCTCAGTGCTGCTTTCTCCTCCTATTGCAACAGTATAGCAGCTTTGGCTGCTGCGTTGCATTACACAAGTTGTTAATAAATAAGTACCTTGATATGTTTGCATTCTATCCTGTTAACATTTGTGGATCCTCTTTCCATTAGACATACTCCCATGTCATTTTAAGGTGCAGCTTGTTCCATCTCCATGCTCACCAGAAACCATTTTCCAATCCTGATCAACTTCCATTTGAAGACCGTTGCTGATGATATGGTCCTCCTGGGGTTTGGTTATTATTGGCCTATTATCAGGCAGTTGTATTGAAATGCAGGATGTTCCAGTATTAGTCCACAAGGGTCCATCCTTGCCAAAGCATTAAGTTAATAACCAAGTATTTAAATTACTGATGTTTGGATGAGAGTGTGTGGTTGCACCTCGTGTGAATATCTAGATTACCTGCCATGCACTGGAAACCCAGAGAACACCATTGAGCAGTGCATGTCGAAAAAACTGTCCTTCTGCCTATGAAATACCCTGTAAGTGAACTATCTCTGTTCAGAGCAAAGTGTGTATAGTCCTAACGAGATAATGCCCCATCTCACTTTTCGCACAAGCAATAGACCTCTTCTACTCTATGACTGGTTCAAGTGGAAAACTGAATATCCAGAGTTATATTTAAGAGAGTCTAGATCTGTGATTCTCTGGGCTGTGGTCAAGAAAGAATCTAGAACGAGAGGGATTAAGTGGTATCAGAACGTTGTACACAGATTGTGCTGGAAAAATGTCTTCAACCACTACTGGCATTCTAACACTCCTCCCGGAGAACTCTACACCTCTATGGTTACAGATGAAGCTACAATGAAGCACAGAAATCTAAGTGGCATTCTATTTTTTTGTTAACACCAGAAGAAGAGGTGAGATCTGGCAGCTGCCACCTGGGTCACCTCTTCCACTGTGACTCCCAGTTTTCAGTGAAATGTTGAGGGTCAAGGCATCTTGTGAACCTGGAGCTGAGAATCACCCATCATCATTGCCAATGGAACCCTAACAATCCAATGTTCTGATTGATCAATGAAGAACTCACTTCTATTGAGATTCATGCTAAAGGAGGGGGAGTAGCTGACCACAAAATTGTCACATTACTTCATTCGGCACCCACAATATTCCTTATGACATCCCTTTTTATTTACACATTAAAAACAAACATACTTTGGACCGTTCACTGAGTCACTGATTACCAGTTTATACCTCTGCAGTACTAAAACCTTTCCATTGATCCACTTCACACAGTGGCAGATGGGTCAAGTGCTACACTCTTGGTGTATTGAGTTGAATATAGTGTGCTACAAAATATCCTAGACAGAATCTCGACTACCTATAGATTGTGAACATTTTTGCAGATAAGTATGAATTTACTATTCCTAACTCCACATCTCCACACCTAGAAGACATCTGTATCGTCAACATGCATCTATGTGAAGTTAAGCAGAGTAAAACTATATTTGACTATGTATATGCAACGTCATGATATTTCGGTATTTGGCTGCAATATCTTTGCTGCAGGAAGCTTTAAGTGGTTGTTATTTTGACATAAAACTGGATCAAGCAAGTTAGATTGCACCAGCCAAGCACATTAGTCATCTACATACAACATGTTATACAGTCAGCTTCATGTCCATTTTCCTGCTTTTAACCCTCCACAAAGACAGTTGTACAATTTCACTTTGGTAAATCCGAAGTACATCAAATAAAGCACTTTGAGAAATATAAGCAATTCTTTACCTGGTAAGGCAAGACTTCTACATCCCAAATGGCAAAAAAGTGGAGATTATAGTTGTTAGTTCTGGCTTCATAGCGCAGTCCTAGCTAGCAGCTGCTTCCACTGGCGACCCTTAATGATGCTGATATCCTGTATTAATTTATCTGTTTATTGCTTATGTTTTGTGGCTGGTTGAATTAACCAGGTACCCAGCAAAACTCTAATAATCCCGACTGACTATATTAACGTCCAAAAAGGTCTGCAGCCATTTAATACTTGAACCAAATTAAGGCTGCATGAACTTTACATGGAATGTCAACCCTCTAATGTCTTTTACCATGAAAACACTGCATTTAAGTGGTCAGCTGTAGCAAGAGGTGATAATTTATGGAAGTTGTATTTTGCAAGTATAGGAGACTGCTATAGTATTCTAATTCTATCAAAAGCTTTAATCATAAATTGAAATAATCCCTCATCATAAAGATGCTTTATGCCACTCAGACCTTGGACTCCATCTTTATCACTTTATGTTATATGGAGAGAGAGTAGGAGGGGGTAATTAGGAGAGGATGGGGTGAGTAAGTGAAGAACAGTGTGAAGAGTGTGAAGGGGAGATACAATGTAATGAAGGTTACACGAGGGAAAAGACTGAGGGGAACAGAAATGCAGGATGAAAGAGTAAAGGGGAGGGATAAGGACTGAGTTATGTTTCATAAGGTGGTCTTCCTTCAGGTTCAAGTTTGAACAATCAGCGCCGTGAACATTCCATTTCTCGATATTACAAATATTACCATTAATATTGAGTCTCAGCTAGACAGCTCTAAATGTTACAATTAATGAAATTGAACTGGCTAAAAGAAATTGGCTATCAAATATCCAAATTCATAAGGTTAAATTATTTTTTTCATTTCTAGGGCCAATAAAATGTGTGAGAGAGACAAGGAATCAGATAAATTTGGTGATAGTTTTGATACTCGTCTTTTTCCAATTGCTCCAAAAGTTTATGTTGCTGGCTTTTAACGGGTATCTCACCTTAGCCTCCACAGCCTTCAGTATACTCCCTTCTTTAGACATATTTTATTTTCTTTTGTTGTTCGTCTTTTGGTATGATCTAGCTAATGATGGTAAACATACGGGCCTGTCTTCTCATGGACATCATGGAGAAGCATTGACATGTTTCCTTACTTGACAAGCTGCTAATTGCTAAGCAGTGACTACTCAACTGTTTGGAAATATGAGTCCTTTTTTGTAGTGCTACAATGTTACCTATTTGCGCACTGGTAGCAAATTCTGAGAAACAGTACGTTCTGCTCAGGTCTGAAGAAATACTTAATTTAACAGAGTCTGAATCTGGAGAGTATTTCCATTTCATTTAGATTTTTTCAGAATCAGTTTTCAAATCCATTGCTTTTCATTTTTTGTTACTTTTTTAAATTTGGTTTTGCCCTTTTGCTGGATTTTTGGCGATGACATGAGCCAAACCTGGGCCAAAGTTTGCTCATTTGCCTTTTGTGCGAATTGAATTTACAAAGCTCTAGGGAACAGTTTTTTTCTTATTTTATTGCATTGTATTCTCAAATGGGCACTGTGGCCTTGCATTGCCACACTTATGGATTGCCCAAAACGTGCTCTTCATATATATCCAGCTTCAGGAGTACGATACATTGTTCTCTGGGGGCTCCAGTATAATTGATCTTGCCTATCAAATACGTTGCATTACCTATGTTTTGAGCATGATTTTCGCTGGACACTCATGCCCCTGGAGGCCGTCACTCCACTATGTCTGAGATCATCCACATTGTCATGCCAACTGGAGGAGAACTGGCAACAGATATAAGTGCAGAAAAGCCACTTTATTTTTTTCATATTCACTCAATTTACACATATATATATATATATATATATATATATACATATATATATATATATATATATATATATATATATATATATATATATATATATATAATCTCTGAATAAAATAGTTTACTTAACGTCCATGACCTTAGGTTTTCTAGGGGGAAAATAATTAAGCAGAACGTGAAAATATCAATTGTTTAGGCTACTGCTATTTTTAAATTGGTAGAATATTTATAAAGGAGAACATAAGAATGTTCAAAAATTTCTCTCTACTTTCTTGTATAGTCACTTTTGTAAATCTCTAGCCTAGGAACACGTTTCAATTCAAGTTAAACTATTTTGTGTTCCAGTGACAGTAGACAACTACAATTCTGGAATTCGTCACTTTTCACAAAATGAAAGTCCCTACCAGAGTGTACAGCTGCATCATCCGCTCAATATTATTTTGTATCTAAATGTGCACATATGATTATTTTTTTTTGCCAAGAGTTTGTGTCGCCTGTAATCCCTAATGACCCTCAGACTGCAGTTTGTGCTCTTAAGGGTTGACACACAATCACTTTCCCCGCCTTTAGTCTCAAGGGGTTAGTCCCTTGGCCTGGTCATTGTGAGCCCTGCCTGAAACCAGCATAGTGTAAAGCCTTGGATTATCTAGTGGCACCCGGGTGAGTTGTACTGACCTCCCTCTCAATTCTTGCTTAATGTAAAGTTCCAGAGAATAAATGTTTACATGTTTTGATTTCTCTTACTGATCATTTCTGCTCAACATTAACATTGAAGCTTTTTATTTAAACAATAAAAAATATCTACTTCATTGTGCGACTCAAGAAGAAGATTTTTTAATAATCCAAGTGAGGTCTATGGATAGAATACCACAAAAACATTATTTATGTGTACACCGAATGCTATTCCAACCATTCCTAGGTCCAACAACATTCCCTCTCTCATGGTACTTGACATTACAGACAAAAACACTTTCCACAGTTTACCTTGGACCAGGCCTGCAGGATACCAAAGTGGAAGACAATTTGTGAGGTTTTAACAATGTATCGTCCTTATTTTGCTCAATGGAGGTTAAATGTAGCCAAGCTAACATTATAATTGTTGCCCAGTCCTCCTGGGAAGATAGATGCAACTTTGTGGTCATATTACTTAAAAATAACATTCTAAAATTCTGATACTCCAACCAACCATAGAATGTTTTCATTTGAGACCCATTATCTGGCAAATACTTCTTTGTCTTGTTCCAGAAATCATAATTAAAACTTTACTTAGGTTAAACTTCATCGCACACATCATGAAATTGGATATGGAGACCAGCTGTTACTTTAGGGTTAGAGACATTACATTTAATAATATATCAAATCAAATCAGGGTTTATAGAGTGCAACTACTCACCCATAAGGGTCTCAAGGCGCTAAAGGGAGTTTGTCCTCTGAGCTTCAATTGAAGAGCTAGGATTTAAGATCCTTCCTGAACTGATGTAGCGATGGTGACTGCCTGAGGTGCAGGGGCAGAGTGTAATAGCCTCATTATTTGACTCTGTAACCCAATTATCAGCTGTAATCAGCAGATCTTTTGTCTTCTCGTACCTGGAGCTGAGCAGGAGGCTCACCAACTAGCCCTTGAAGTCCACTCTTCTGTCCTGGATACACACAGGTCCAGCCTGGGGGGGTTTCCCTCTACAGGCTCAAAATAAGGTGCAGTCCATCTTCTATCTTCCAAAGGTCTGGAGGTGTTCTGTAGAGGGTTCTGAAGAGGGTACTGAGGTTGCCAATTTTATGCTCAGTGCCAGCTTGTGGGTGATGGAAACTCCTGGCCTCTCCCTTACTATTTAGATAAACGTTCCCAGGGGTGGGCCTACCCACCTGTTCAGCACTTCTGATGTGGTTTACAGTAAGTTATCCCACAGTGCCTCTTTCTATCTCAAACCAGTATGGCACTATCTTTCTTCCCTTGTGCAGAGCTCTGGGTGCATCCCTGAGTTGTGTCTAGGAAAATGAGAACCTCTCTCTGCAAACCAGTTCTGAAACATGTTTTACCTCCCACTGGGATTGTTGCCACTCTGGCTTGTGATAGGAGATGCCCCTTTGAAGGTTGTGCAGTTGGTAGGCACACCTCCAGACTATCCTGTCAGGAGGAGGACACACCTCCTTCCAGCCAAATCCCTTTCATTCTCTTTCCTGGGAGCCATTCACACCTCCTTGCAGGTGGCCAGCAGGTTGTTTGGTGACAATTGGGTATTAACTCTGAAAAGGCCATGAGAGGCTTTAGGCAGGAATATTCCAACTTCCTACAAGTGGCATTTCCACAATTATAAAGTAATATCTGACCTGACCATTAGATTGGATTTCAAATTGCTATTAATATGTGTCTATGAATCATGGTTCTAGCTTTTCCCAAAAGTAAGTTTTGCATTTTAAGGTGTTATAATCTAACCCAGTGTTTTTCAATGGAAGAGCTAGGATTGCCAAAGTGAAAAGTTACTCTGGAGAGTTTTCACTGTCACGACATGTAAAACTTAAGTGCACGTCATACCTTTTAAATACCATACAACCTGCCCTATGTGCACTTAGGCCTACCTTAGGGTGACATATAAGTATTAAAAAGGAAGGTTTAGGCCAAGCAAAGGGTTTACTTTTCTAAGTCGAAATTGCAGTTTTAAAACTGTACAGATAGGCTGCAGTGGCAGGCCTAGTCATGTTTTAATTTGTCACTTTAGTGGTAGCACAACAAGTGTGTAGTCCACTAGTGATGTTTAACTTCCAGGCCCTGGATCACAGAGTACCATATACTAAGAACTTATAGGTAAGTTAAATATGCCAATCAGTGATTAACCAATGTTGCAAGGGGTCAAAGCACGTCCACTGGGTGTTGGACCACAGCTCCCCAGTGTTTAAAGTCCATACATCAGCAATAAAATCTAGCAAAAAGTGGAGGGAGGACAGGCAAAAAGGGCATTTTCTTACACAGGATATTTGTTTTATTTTCAAGAATAGCATTTGCAAGATGGAGGATAAGTGCTGCTCACTGAAGACAGCAGCATCCCTCACATTTTCCTTGTGATTTATCTTTGTTTGAAGCTTCCCTGGGAGGTAGCCACTCTGTTTCTTGCCACAGCCTCCCCATGGAGATGGGCATCCTCACCATATAGGTAAGATATTTTACAATGCTCTGGAGAGAGGCGCTTCCTAAATAGCTTTATGAGGAGAAAAAGATTGACCCATCCAGATTGTACAGATCTGTGAATCTGCAGGATGCACTGGACACCGAGTGGTGCTGGTCATCGGCTCAATGGTCCAACTTTGAGCATGCACTCTAGAGCTACTATGTAGCTCACTAAATTTTGTTTTGGCTTAGACTTAAGCTTGTCCAGCTCCTGAAACTTCTTTCTTCATTGGGGAGAATGCTTGCTACCCATTTACTGTGGTTAGAATGCCCTGCCTGAATGCCCAGCTAAAGTACTGCTAGCCTGGCCTGCAGCAACCCATGACCTATGTAAATGCCACTATTCAGCCCAGGTAGACCTGAGAGCTTGACCAGAGTCTTGGGACCTGTTTTACCTATCACCATGAGACTGGGGATGAGCTTTAGAGGGATTAAATTTGACAACTGCAGATGTTTGTGAACATCTGCTCTGTTCCTTGACCCACTCATAGGGAAAGAGGAGGTCTATTGAAAAATTGACTGATAAAAGGAGCTGGCAAGATGGGTGGTGCAGAGTGTTAGACCTGACATCCTTGGTGTGGTTTCCCCCTGGCATTTTGCTTTGTGACCTCCTGCATGTGCTCTTTCCCTAAAACATAATAACATTGGCCTATCCACAATTGGCATATTTAATTTTCTTGTAAGTTTCTAGAGCAGTGCACTACATCTGTCCATGGCCCGTGAATTAAATGCTACTTGTGGGCTTGCAGCACTGTTTGTGCCACCCACTTTAGCAGCCCTTTAAACATGTCTGAGGCCTGCCTTTGCAGAGCCTTTATGTGCAGTTTAAAACTGCCATGTCGACTTGGCAAGTTAACCCTCTTCCCAGGCCCAAACCTTTTTTTAATACACATACATTACCCCTAAGGTAGGACCTGGACAGCT
The DNA here is from genome assembly GCF_031143425.1 of Pleurodeles waltl. Lineage (NCBI taxonomy): Eukaryota > Metazoa > Chordata > Amphibia > Caudata > Salamandridae > Pleurodeles > Pleurodeles waltl. The sequence continues at coordinate 1,115,662,884 of NC_090448.1, read as the reverse complement.
CCAAGGATAGGATGCAGTGTATTAAAATTTGGACATGTACTTTTAAGTTTTACACGTCCAGGTAGTAAAAACTATTACATTCATTTTCATTACTGCAAGGCCCATATATCCTATAGGTTAACATTGTGATTTACTTATTACATTTTACAAGTGTAATTTCCATTTCGGGGCAAAAAGATATTTTGAGTTTGGTGTCTCTGAAATCACAATTTAAAATCACAATTGCTGGTAAAGTTGGGTTTTAAGTTGCAAGCCTGAAAATGCCAACTTTAGAAAGTTACCATTTTCTTACTTTAATCATTCTGTGCCTCTGCCTGTTTCTGAATACACATTTGCGTCGGTAACAGCTGGGTTCTTGTGCATTCCCTCTAGACAGCCAGGCACAAAGGGAACTTAGGTGTGCCTGATGGACAATTAATAGCTTGATGAGTCATCTTGGGTAGGATGGGAGGGAAGAGCTGACACTTACACATGAATAATGCTGGTCCTGACCCTTCACAATGGGCTGCATAACTCCCTGGAGAGTGCATGGAGCCAGGGAAGGAAGGACAGGGATCTTGTGCACTTCAAATGCCTCTCTTTGAAATCTTTCCCACTTTAAAGGCACAACTGGGTATAAGTACTGGGTTCCAAACTCCACCTAATCACTACACTTCTGGACCTGAGGGAATTCTGCTAGGGAGAAATACTTTGTGCTGCAAAAGAGACTGTCACTCTACTGGAACTCTGCTGGACTTTGCCGGACTCCTGGTTTGCTGTGGGTGCCCTGCTGCCCTCCTTGCCTGGGAGTGAGACGGACTGGACTTGCATTTCTACATCCCCAGAACCAAAGTTACTCCAACGGCTTGCTGGCTTGACTCCTGTTCTGAAGTATCAGGGACATCAAATACTTTGCTCCACTCTGTTGCAAGTTCTGGGCTCTGCCAACTATGGGACCTGTCTTGCCAAGTGGTGCCAATCCGGTCCTAGGCTCTTGGAAGAGGGTTCTGCCGCTGTTCCCTATGGAAATCCATGAATTGTTGCCACTGGGCAGATTTGAATGATTGCATCTCTCCTTGACACTGACATATTGCCACCGAGGACAAAGACATCGCAGCACCAACCACGTGGCTCGGAACTGGCACATCGCCCCAGCCTCGATGCCTTGCCTTAGCATCGCCGGCTACATGGCTCAACAACATTGCATCTCTTTCATCCTAAAGGGCTTGAAACCACACCTTTAGGACATTACATTCACTGATGCACAGCACAAAAAAAATGACACATTCCTGACTGTGTGGATCAGAACCGATGCATCACCTTCGCATTGTCTCCTCTGTTCCTCACATCGGATCTTCAACGTCGATGGAACCTTCCACACAAGATGCTGTTTCAGCGTGACAAGGTTGGTCCCTGTAGCCTGCCGCTGCTCCATTGCGGTCATCCTGAACTTTGGATTTATCCCGGTCTAGCGCAACCAGATAGCTCCGGTTTGCATTTTAAGTTTCTAAGCACTGTAATTGCAGATAATATTCAAAAATCCATATCTTTACTTTAACTGATTGTTTTGGTCTTGTTTTAATCACTAAATTAAAATCTATTATTCTAACCTGGTGTGAATTCTTTCAATGATGTTTTCTCTGTTTTAAATATTGCACAAATACTTCATACTTTGCCTCCTAAATTAAGCCTGTTTGCTCTGTGCCATATCTACCAGAGGGTGAGCACAGGTTAATTTGTGATGTGTAACTGACTTACCCTGAGTAGGATTGTGGTTCCTACTTGGACAAGGTGCAGACCTCTGCCAACTAGAGACCCAGTTTCTAACACAGGCAGTGGCGGCCTGTCCTTTAGGGCGGAGGGGCCACGCCCCCCCACTTTTTGCCCCCCCATGAAGAGTGTCTGTCAGGCTGAACAAAGGTCTGCCTGACAGACACTCTTCATGTTCAGGTCAGGCAGCCAGGAGCAGACATGCACGATTTGCTCAGACTCCTGGCTGCCTGAGCTGAACTTTGCTGGGCTGAGGAGATCACAGCTCCTATGGGCGTGTCCTCCGCAGCCCAGCAAAGGTGCCTCGAGGCCCTCCCCTGGGTGACGAGGAAAGCGTCACCAATTTACACTCTCCCTGGGCGCTTCAGTTTAAGCACTGAAGTGCCCAGGGCGAGTGTCTGTCAGTGACACTTCGTCACAGAGTGGGGGTGGGGTCAGCAGTCTCACTGACCCCATCCCACTCTGTGACGAGGCTGGGACTGCTGCCTTCCCACACTGGCTGACATAAGGTCCTGGAGGCCAAAGGTAAGTGTGTGTGTGTATGTGTGTGATGTTTCAAATTTAATGTTTGGTGCGTGCGTGCATGTTTGAATGGTATGAATGTTGTTAATGGATGTGCGTGTGTGCATGTGTGAAAGAATTAGTGTGTGTGATGTTTTAAAATGAATGTTTGGTGCGAGCGTGCATGTTTGAATGGTATGAGTGTTGTTAATGGATGTGCGTGCGTGCGTGTCTGTGTGTGAAAGAATGAGTGTGTGTGTGTGTGTGCCCCTTCCTCCTAAAGCTGCCGGCCGCCACTGAACACGGGACCTGGCAACCACATCCCTCACTACAATGACTGAATTTTTTTACAGTTCCTCTATCTTGACGCTGCCATTTATTAACAGACTAGCAAAACCAGTGACCCGAGTAATCTATAGTAAGCCCTGGAGTCGGTGTATCTTCCTATTATCCATAAAATAACATGCACAAATAGTAAGACACTGCTCCATTTCTTTAGAAATATCTGGTATACTGGAACTGGAACTGCCCCAAAGCTACTGGGGTTAGAGAGAGCAAAACATAACCTAAGTGAGTGCTACGGATTTTGCACTATTTAAAAATGGTGGCGTAAATTGAGGGATCTTTCAAATAAGAAGGACATGCATCAGGGCAACAGGTTATTTTATTTCCTGATTATTCTGAAGTTGTCCCCCCATCCAAAGGATATAAAACTGTAAGCATGTGGACTGTAGAGAATTTCTGGCCGAGTAATACAGAAGAAGCAATGTGGACTTTTCTGTTACAGCGTAAATACATTTTAAGAATTTGAATTTTCACAGGTTTTGTAACACAGACAGACCAGTTCCAGCGCTCCTAATGATCTTGAACCCTAATGCCACGAGCTTGAATCATAGAAGCCCATATTTGCTATATCATTTATTTCTGAAAATTTATTAAAATAAATCCAAGGTTCAGTTCCTCCTGGAATTCAGATCTCTGACCCTAGTAGATTTCAGCAGCGAGCACTAATCTTGCTGACCTATTTTACGAATTAGCAATAGCTACCTACAGAAAAGTGACAGCTCTTCTCACTGCCTGAAATTACAGATATGCAGCAGAAAAAATAACTGTAAAAAAGAAACTGAAAACATAAATAGTTTATTTCAGTATGGGATATTTGGAATATTTATTGCAATATAATTTAGCATGACAAATGGGAATAACGTACCTAACATGATAAGTTATTGCAATGCCATATTTTCTACAATAAAAAAGGAAACGTGACGAGGATCTACATGCAAAGAAGGTTCAGGGAATGTGGAAGATACGAGAGCGCATTAAGGAAAGGTGATGAGGCAACAGGAAAAAGAGTCTAGAACCCCCCAAAAACCAAAAGATTTTAAAATAGTATTTTTTCAAATAAATTCGATATTTTGTCGTGAATGCACAGGCCATGGTACAGAGTTTAACTTTCTCACATTCTGCAGTACTGGTCACTGGAAATTATACTTAAGGGGATTGTTTTCTCGTACTCTGACCACAGACTAAGGGCTTGGTTCTTTGTCCCACTGTCATCATTTTCAGAATGAGAGGCAAGGCAGTGCTACAATAATTAGATTCAGCTCTTTGTAGAGTGGGAAGTGATGCTCAGAATCAGTGAACTCTACAGAGTGATCCCATCGATGCAGAAATGACAAAGATCATGTCTGGCAGGAGAGAAGAGGTGAACCAAGCCGAAGAGTAAAGTGCCTGAGATAAGTCACCCTGGGGAAACCAAGATGTCGATAAGGTTGAGTTTTTACCTCTTCGACCAAATAGAGCTCAAATGATACCAATTCTCCCTACAAGTTCACAACAAGCGATGATGAAAGTTGGAGTGAAACATGTTAAAAGCTAATATGGTTTTGTTCATGTTGTCACTAAAAGAAAAGGTGTTGTGGTTGATGCTGATGGACAGTTAAGGTTGTGATATATCTTCTAGAAATGTGTGGGTGCCATCCAGAAACTTTGTGTCTGGCGAGTTCTAGGAAAGGCTGTTAGAGATTGTAGCATGTCCTGTAGAGGTTAGTGCCTTTTCGACTGAATAAACCTCTAGCTGAATTTACCTGGTGAAGAGTTCTTTCTCAGAAAAGAATGCAAAAACTGGCAAAGAGATGCTTGGGGCATTCTTCATCTCCCTCTTTTTATCTTCGCTATAGCACTGACTGCCACCTCATCAAGGATAGGAACTTGCCTTGCGCCAAGGGGTGGACTATGGATTTTGAAATATCGTCCTACTGGTCAGTGAGTGGCAAGAGCATTTGACTAGTTTTGTGAAGAGCACTATTGAAAGTGGATGCATAAACTTTCTTGGCTTGAGTACTGTTTTAACTGTTGGTGCATGACCTCTTGGACATGTCCCTGAACTGCGACAAACACACTGCCCATCAATCTTCATGGGCACATGTGTTACATCACATATACATTTCAGTCTATTAATATGTTGTCAACCTATGTTATCAACAACTCACAGATCGGCCATATGGCTTTACATCCTTGTGATTTCTCTGTGTAGCAGCAGTGGTTAATTTGTAAAAGAATTGGTGCTGTTGCCCAAAGGTTTGCTCAGAAGTCCGCAGCCGGTGCTATCAATGGAAGGAGTGATAATGCCAAGCCAGTGTAGCATTAATTCCACTGCATGCCTTTTTAATCTAGTAACAGGCACTCGCTGCCTCTATAACTTACTCGTGCATGTTCTTTTCCATCCCTGCATTCTTCATTTGTCACTGGTTTTCTGTCTTTCTCATCCTCTTTCTTTCTCCATTTTGTATTTTCTCTCTCCTGTTCTGGGTTAAAGTCTGATGAAGTAAAATAAGTGCTGGTACTAAAAAATGAGTGTCTGTTGCCCCCGGTGCTACAGCAACCACCAGGTCAAATTAAGCAATGTGTAGAGATAGGGAGAAACTAGTATATAGAACAAGAGCTGGCGAACCAACTTTGGGTTGAGCAAGATATAATGAAAACGAAGTGCAACATCAAGTATAGAATAAAGTGTCCTCTTTGTTGCAGGGAATTTATGTGAAGACCTGAAGATGGGGAGTTTTTAGGTCAACCCTCAGTTTCCTCTTTGGAAGTGTTGAGTGCAATGGTAAGAATCAAACCTGGGATCCTGAGGCTGGATGACAGTCATAAAAGAGATATAGGCGCATATGTGCATGGCTTTATTGGTAAATAGTTATAAGAAGATACAAGACACATCAGTATAACCTTTCTTGCTGATGGTCAATATCTGACCAATTCCTACTTTAACTACACCCATCTGTGTTAGAACTGCAAGTGTAATCTTCATATATAGAAATAATTACTAATTAGTTTCCATTAAATTGTTAAGTGAACATTAGCGGTATTTGCAAATTTATTTGTTTCTAGCGGAACCATTGTACTCATCTGCAGAGAGTGTATTTCACATCTAAAATGTTCACACTAAACAAAGTCCTTTCATATTACAATAATTGAACAACAATGTCTCAGCCTCGATGTGTGCCCTTGTGTTGTGTCTGGTTTTCTTAAACTAAGTAGGGGATCTGCACCATTAAGCACACCCCCTATAGTGAATCGGTTCCACATTTTTGCAGGATAACTATCACCTTAACATTTTGCAACCAATGAAACAATACCAGCTAAATGAGTTCTTAACACTAAACATTTCCAGTCCTCCTTCTGCAGATTGCTTTTCTGGAGGACCATTCACCAGTCGCAGTAATCACAGGCCACCCCCACACCACACATCCTACAGGCCATTCTTCAGCTAACACAAAATCTATGTCAAACACCAGCGGGCACTGATTTGAGCCCCACTCCAGACCACAAATTTCCTTGGCTACCTCTCAAACATAGCTGACTATCCAGACAAATCAAACTCTCAGACTATTCTCCAGACAAGATTTCCCTCGAGGAACCACTTCCCCTAAGCCTTACTACCAAGCCTCATTAATTCTAGCTCATATGTCTTCTCTGGGCTACTTCTTAGATCCCACATCTTCCTATTCATTATCTTGAGCACATTTCTTGTAGGCAATTCTCTGTAACATGTCCCCATATAAATAACCCAGCACACCTATTCCAGATCTTTTTACAGATCACTCTTCTCACAAACAACCAGTTTTGAGACCAATCTCCAGACCACAACACCATGGCCCATACCTAACTCAACCTCTGAGCTCCCACTTAGGACCACACACTTCTCAGATTACTCTCCAGATGAACATCTTTCCCAACCACATGTATCCAGGCTTTACATGCATTGAAATCAAACCTTCACTATACTTTTGTTATTTCTTTTTTTTTAAATTTAAGTATGTCTTTTTTCATGCTCTGTCGAAGATGATCAGGTATTCACTGCAATTATTTTATTATCCTGGCTTATCCATTACATACAAAAGATGATGTAATGGTTAAATCATGGCACTATTTTACAATAAGAACACACAGAGTATGGCTGTCCAATGCTAAGCACTGAGTAGACAGTTTTAAGTATGCTTAATACACAGGTGCCTTATACATTGTAGGCAGTTATTTCCTTGGACAGCGTGTCACTGGGTCAAAGAAGGGCCTCGTTTACCGTGATGGAACATCACACTGTATGTTGCTTGGTAGACTGGACAACATTAACACACTCCCATTTGCCGCTGAGGCATTCAGAGAATTCTGAGGAGCAGAAACTACTTGAAATAAACAGGATCTGAAAGCCCAGTGTACTTTCTGTTCCTACCACTGCCTTCATGCCCCATAAACCTAGGGTTAACCAGGGTGGGCCAGGGGTATCAAAGGTAGACATATGGTGTTTAGATCATACATTTCTGTGGCTATTTTAATTAAGAACTTTTGAGCGTTCCATTGTAATTTGTGGAAATACACCATTTTTAGGTCTTATAACTCTTGCTTCTTTGCTGATTTTTTTGCTTAATTGCCCCAGTTCTGGCGACCCCCAGTTCTGGCGTCCTGTTGACGACTCTTTTCCAAGTTAATCTATGTCCGTGAAACTCATTGACGTATTGAACGACAGACCTATTTATGGATCTTTCCATGAACACAAACAAAACTTTTAGTCTGTCACTTGTTATTGGAACAGTGACCCATACAAGACTAATCATCTAGCACTGGTTGAATGCCACCCTTGAGAGACAGGCCCAGCAGACATTTACAAAAGCACAGTCCAAATACCAAGGGGGATGCCCCTGGAATGCCGATATGGGAATCTAGATGGTTTCAAATATTATAACCAGAATATTTAGACTGTAATATTGAAGAGTAAGCAAGTAGACATTTTCAACCCCCAACTCCACACACATGTAAGCTGACAATATATATATATCTTCAGTGTGCTTAGATGTGGAGTTAAGAACAGTAAATCTATACTTCCTCTATATGCACTTACCTTTCGATATCTTGTCCCTCAAATTTCTACCACTATATTCTAATACCACAATATTGCAATGCTCAAAATTCCGTAGTGCAGTCACACCACTCAGAAAAAGCAACTACAGCATCCTCACAAATGAGTCCTCGTCATAATATTCATCTATCAAAGCAAACCAGAACAGCTCATTCCCTGCTGCTCAACGAGCACCCCAATGACATCCATTTCATCCATTTCCTGTTTCCTAATGCAGGCTGCAAATCATGCCAATTAAAACACACTTTCCATTAAGTTCGCCATATGCCATATGTTATTCGGTGGGTTAAGGCAGCATCATTATATTTCAGAAAATGAAACTTAACATCCACTTAAATAATTAAAGATAATAAGCGAGATGATGTCTATTTTTTCAGCCATCTGCATAAAGTAATTACTTTTTCTCCAGTTAAGGAAAGTCTCCTGGGGATCCGTCTGACACCCTCCGTTCCTGTAGATTTTAATCTGAGCATCTCGGCCAGGAAGCAACTCAGTAGGTTAAGGCGCCAGTAACCTAGGTCATGATTCACTTCGGTTATATTCAGAACTTGGAAATCTATTCATCAAAGGCCAGGTTCTCAAAAACATTTCCATGCCAATGTTGAGCTTATTTGTGCAAATGATAAGTGTAAATTCTTGGTTAATATTACAAAATGGGAATCTACCCCTCACATCAATATGTTATAATATTACATTTGAAAAAATCCAATTGAAGGGAAAGGCATGTTTTGGAAAGTAGGTGAACATTCACAAACTCTATGGTTTGTAGATATTTACAAACTGTCACATAGCACAATGCCACCCTGGATAGGAGGTGGGGGGTACTTGTCTCAAGGATCAAAGTAAATCCGTGTGTGGAAAACATGACAATCTAATTGCACTTTTGCAAAGTATTCACAGACGTGTAAATATATATTTGTATACATGCTGTGTTACATTTGTATGTGTAAGTATTTCCCCATGTGAGAAATCTGTAACTCTATAGAGTAATCCGAAACAACTTTTACTTAGGGTGGGAACATCTAAATGTCATAGCTTCACTGTGGACAAGTTGATAATCCCTTCGGAATTTTTTAAATGTCTAAAATGTTCTAAAAATGCGGTAAAAAACCTATGAAAATGTATTTCTATTTTTTTTTTTTTAAATCAGCCCCCCCCCCCCCCAAGGGTAACTCCTTAGATTTAACAGATAGTTGTCTTCCAGTAGATACCCGGAAATCTTCGTCCGGCACGTACATCTGTTCAAGTCTGACCTTTCCCTGTGTACTGCTCCTCCCTCGGTTCTCCCCCTGATGCATCCAATCCACGGTGGAAGTATGCACTTACAAATATATGTTTTGCTCCAGCAGGAAATGTCTTTCACTTTTGGAGAAATCCCTTGTCCGACCCCCGCATTTGTAGTACTAAGGTGTTCTGAGTACTTTTAAACACTAGCTCTAAATCTTTCTACGAGTTAATCAGGGTCTGCGAACAGGGTGGAAAAATTATGGGCCAGATTTATCAAGGCCTTATGTTGCCCTTGCGTAATGCATGGTGATGCAAGGGCAGCGCAAGCCCTTAAGTGAGATTTACTATGTCGAGCAGGGCCCCTTTCTGTGGCTCTGCATAGCATAGTACATCTGGAGTAATGCAAGGCAGCGTAAGTCTCTGCCTTGTGTTACAGTGTTCTGGGAAGTTGATCCATGTGTGCAGCATCGGTGTTCCCATGCATCCACCCATGATTTTTGATGCATTCCTAGATCTACCAACACTACTGAACCAGGGAATGCGTTAACATGCTATGCCTTCCCAGGGTAGATTAACAATGCATTCCGCACCACACAGAGAAAGAGGAAAACGCCTTAGAGGATTGCTTCTGTGCAGAAAGGTGTCAGTGGTGCTGGGACTAATTTCAGAGTTGGGGTCCTGCTATTAATGATAATACACTGAAGCTATAAGGATTGTGAAAAATCCAAGCTTCCCGCAAAAAATCAAGTGTAGAAAATGTGCTATGCTTGTTCAAAAGGAGAGTGGTAAGGGTGTGGTACGTAGCTGGTGGTGCATTTTGGAGGATTTGTGAGGTATTGCACTGTCAATTTGTCCGAAGACACAGCCTGACATTTGACCTTTGTCTTTAAATGCACAACAAATGTGACACAAACTTTAAAGGCCTTTTTTATTGCTCATTCACCTTCTGAGCTCCAGCATGATTATTTCTGGGGGTGTTGCATCACCCCTATTTTCAGAGCCTACGCATGGTGTCCCTTCCTGCAAAAAACAATCCTGCCTGCAACACAGACACACCATGCACCACGGCACAAAGGTATTTGCATTGGCGATTGGCAGTCACTAGCGCACCAGCACAAAGGGAGAGCAGGAATGCACCGTTTCTTATGGAGATGGTGGATTTCTGCCCTCTGCATTTCACACAGCACAGCACAGCTAGTTGTCTTGCGGCATTGCACTGTCATATGTTAGTAAATCTGGTCCTGTGTGTTTTGCTTATACTCCAAATGCCATAGCCTGCCTCTCCCCGAGGAACACCTTTGTATTTGCCCATCCACAGCTAATAAATGTGAATATTCTTCCTGCATTCACTGGTACTAGAATCACGATAGAGGCTGACATTTTGAGAGAGTCTGATTCAGTTAATCATATTGGCAGCTTCCGGGCATCCATGGCATGATGCCCATCTGTGATAAAATTCTGTTCCTGGTACAATGATGTAATACTTGGTAACTGTTAGGCATCCATGGCAAATGCTTCGAAAAATGCAGGCCCAGGCATCATGTTGGTAATTCCTGCCATATTGCGGGCTGTCCTGGTATGATTGTGTCTGCCACTGACATTATGCTCTTCCTGACAGAACAGCGATCATGCTTCACATACAGTGATTCTGAAAGTATGGCATTAACTCTTAACATATTATGGGAATCCCTTACTCAAAAGTGGACATCCATGCATCCACACCCTTTATAATGCCATCCTTAGCTAGTGAACTATGGTGGTAATTCATTACACATGACAGGATTACATGATATAGTGCCTAACCTAACAATGAGTAATGGTGGTACCTCTTGGCATCTTTTGGGCAGTTATCGAATGATTGAGCCAAGGCACAATTGTGAATACGGTACAAGTAGTCTCAGAAAAAGAGGAACCTCTACAAATAAAAATTTGTAACATGTAGTCTAATGTATATGCTTAGCTAAAATTGCCTTCAAAATGTAGGACACGTACTTTTTTGTCATTGCTTGGCATTTGAGGAGATGTCTGGCAATGTGAAACCTATTGTATTTGTAAATGCTTGTTTACATTGAAACATTACCTGCTTTGTTAATAGAAGATAAACAGATCAACTGTGTATCTCTTTTTACATAAGGCCATGACTGTATGAGACAGAAGGATTGTAACTTTGGGCCTGATTAAGAGTATGACACATGGTCTGCCATCTATGAGGTAGTGGAAGTAATGACCAGGGTCGGACTAGTACCTGCCTCTGAAGGCACTGAAAGTTTTCTGAGTGGCCCCGTGTTTTAGGCAACGGTGCAGCATACATTTTTTTTTTTTCAAAACAAAGTTTGTTTTTTAAAAACAAACTAATCACCCTAACATGCAGGACGTTTTCTTACAAGATGTGAGGGACATTTGTAAATGATTCAGTTCAGGACATCCAGGGTTTCCTAGGCAGCCCCTAACTGCAAACAAGCATTGGCAAAGCAAGTAGATTTTGCCTCTGCTAAATCGGTCATCGCGGTCTGTATCAAAGCACTTTTTTAAAAAAACTTTAAGCCATGTTGTCCAGCAACTAGCGGCACTGTGCAACATTGGAGGGAGGCTCAACATCCTGTGATTCGGGCTGAATCACTTAATTTCACTGTGCTTAAAAATGCATGTGTTCACCTGTAACTAATACAACTGCTGTTCAAGTTAAGCACTCTGATACCTTTGTGTTCTGTCAAGCTATAGGAAGGTGGGAGGGAGACCAATTTGGCTTTTCATGTTTTGTTTTTGGAAGGCAACATCTGTTGTGATGAAGAGTACCACGTGTATGGTCGTTGCTATCCTGTCAGCATGATGTTTTCTAAGATAGGCCATCATTTGTACTTGCAGTGTAATTTGAGGACACTGATGCAAAAAGTTTTGCAAAAACACTGTTGAGGAAGATAAGAAGTGTGAGGAGGGTAGCGCTTTCACAGTGCATTTAGGGGTCATATTTCAGGGAGGAACTGAATGCTAACAAATACACATGGATAGGTACAAAATATTTATTGTTCAACATTATATGCTTATGTATTGAACCATGCTTTAAGTAAGAGGAGGTGGGGAGAGGAACAGCTACAGACGGAGGAGAGAAGACAATCTGCAGATGCACATGTATGGAGTGCTACATAGGAAATTATTTTTTTTAAAGTACCATCAGAGTGCCTCGCCAGTGGAAGGACACTGGCCAGTAGCTAGTTGCCAGTGACTGGTAACTGTACTAGGGCCAAGCTCCATTCCACGGCATGAACAGGCCAGCAGAGCAGGAAGTGATAAAGTAACAACATGCTGACCAATGAGAAGCATTTAAAAATGAGTGAGGTTGGAATGAACCTATTGTAAGTTCAGGTAAATACTGGGCTGGTTCTAAGTCCCTTTTACGATTTGTTTTTTAATACAGGAGATGTTGCAAGCACAGTGCAAGTGCTGTGTATACAAAAATAAAAAAGTACATCAGACTGTTTACTCTATATAGGGCAGATAGTCTGATGCACCTACAGCAACAGCCTCGACTCTAGTGGGCAGTCAGTTTAGGGTTTCCGCCAGCATAGCTAGTGGGGAATGACGGGTCCTGTCCTCTAAATAAGGAGTTCAGACCTTCAGTTTAGCATCCAGGGTACTGTGTCAAGTTTGTGGGAAAGAACCTTTCCCACCTAAACTCTAAATCAGGCCATTTGTTTTTTTCAATTTTCTGAAAATAGTGAAAGGATCTTCAAAAGAATGACAGCATTTTCTGTTTCTTTAATTGAATTTTCTGCATATCAGTGTAACTTATTTAAGTCAAAATGTGTCTGTGACATCACTCAGGTGAAGTGCAGTTTTCTAGGAAAGTAATATGTTGCTGCTTTAGTCTAAAAATATTCAATGTTCACATCCAGAGTGGACAAGCAATCCATGGTTCACATTAGTGTCATTCTATATGAGTTATCCTTCACCTGCTATGAGAAAATAATGACACTTTCTTTAATTAGAAGAACAGCCGCTATATTTATTTTGAAAAGCATACACTATTTTTAATTTGGGACTTCTCTATCAGCCAAATAATGGGATTATGCATAAGACCATATGATTGCATGAAAAAGATACGTTTTTTGTAAAATTCACATAAAACGCTACTTCTTCAGTCAGATGGAAATTTCGCTTTTTCAGATGTTTTCCATATTGGCCCCCTTGATTCGCTGCTACTGTTGCAACAGACTTTGATTTGCTACTGTAAACAAGTAGAAAGTAAAGGCCTAGGGGTACCAAGGAAAGTCTTGGTAGTGATGATCCCCACCGTGATCCTAGTTTACCTTTGTTTGATTATTAGAACATCTAGAGGCAGATTTACAAATATGTCACAATACGCAGCTATGCAGCACCCATTATGTGACTGAGAGCTGGAAAAAGTCTTATCTATTAAGATATGGCACAATCATGCTCTCCTTAGCACTGGTGCACAATCAGGCTGCCTAGTGCCACACACATAATATTGCACCATAGTACAAAGTTACCTTCTCCCTGTGTAGCATAGATTTTCCACTGGGATGGTATGCTTCCTGAAGAGAATACTAAGCGCCTGTTTATCATCTTTGAAGAGGGGGTTACTCAGTCACAGATATGATGGATATCCTGTCCGCCGTATTACAGTTCCAATGTATTCTATGTAAATCGTAAAATGGTGGACGTAATATTCGTCAAATTTGTTACCGCGTATTACCTCCACCAAGATCGTAATCAGGCCCTAAGTCTAGAAAAACATGAATACTTTTTCCACTTTGGATGTAAGCTGAACAGTGCAGCACACCTGCAAAGTGAGAAAAGTTTGGAGATGTAAAAACCAAGTTATCGCCATTCTCAAAGAGGCGGAATTTTTGCTGCAAAACCCTGTTTAGTATTGTCAGTAGATAGAGCTTTGCATCAAAAACCATGGATTGTTGCATGGAAACTCCCATGCACCGGCCATGGAACACCCCTCCGATACACAAAGTAGTTCAAAGAAGGCCAAAGTGCTGCTTTGTGTTACTTTGAGTCAATCTTGCAATGCAAAAAAAACAAGTTTTGCATTGGTAAGTAAATTCCGAATATGCATTTTGCATAGGTTTGTGTTGCTTTTGTGCTGCAAAACTAGCTCAAAATTCTATTAAATCTGCTGTTCTGGAATTACAATGCGATGTGATTTGTGTTGATTTTGAATCTTTTAGAATATAGGTAGAGAGTTTGGCATTTTTTGTGTGATATGCATTTAATTAGCTATATTCATTTCTAAATAACTCACTCTAAAAGCAGTTTGCATTAAATTTTAAAAAGAGCTTCAAGAAGTTAGGAAAATATATAGAAAACTGGGTCCTCTAGCTATAATGCATAGCAATCTGCAATATATTTTCGTCAAACACAATATGCTCAGATTTACATCTAAAAGAAATCATATCTACTGCTGGTGGTAATTGGTAGTAATTGATTTAACGTTCGATATGTTGGAGCTCCTGATAATGAATGTACGTGGCTTGCCTGCGTAGATAGAGATCCAGAGCTAAGAAAACCGAAAGTGCAGCAATGTATTTTAAGTTTAAGTGCATTAGCAGAGTGTTTTGCATGATGCAGCCCAGGTCCGGGCCAGTGTTACAATTGTTATTATGTGGCCAAATTCTTGCAAAATTCACTAATTTCACGTTACTTGAATTATGCTCAGTTTGTTCCAGGTTTACAGTCTTGATATTTCATAAAAATGTCACCATTGGGAAACCAGTGCAATCCGAAAATGTCTTGTGGAAGCTGTAAAATTGATTTGTGTTGCAGCCTAAAGACATTCCCTGCCCAAACTAGTCTTCTGTTGGTATCTTGCCTACCTTTGTATGTAAGGCATGCCTTCACATTCCATTTTCATGGAAGATACCAAGTGCATTTTGCATAATGCTTCTGACTTTTCATGATAATTGCAGCTATTTCGCAAGAGAAAAAAGTTTCCTGGCTCCTTACCCAGCATTCACAAATGTCCTACCCATAATGCCTTGAAGGTTACTAACAAATACTTTTGTTCATATGTACTAGTGAAAAGCAACTGGAATCTACAATTTATGACTGTCTTCACCTATATGCTCACGTTTCTCCTAATAGAAAATGAACTCACAAGTGTTGGTTCATTGAGCTCATATAACATATGTACGGATCCTTAGAAGTGCATTATGAGGTCACTTATGTTAATCGTTCAAAGCTTTTCCAAGTGATTATGAGTTGGGCGCTTAATTCCAACCTGTGCATAAACCCCTGTTTATGCACAGGTTGGAATTTTGAGTTGTTAGAAATTTAGCACATCAATAAATTATGGGATGTGTTAAATAGCTCAAACTGCGTTAAATTGCGGCAGGTCAAACCTACACTATTTACTGTTGGTGCATTAAACACTAAAATCCTCATGGTATTCGCCCACAACTCGTGATATTTATCACATCGATTAATAACGTACCCCGTGGTATCATTATTTATCTTGTGGAACATACATCTCCTATACTCGTAATTAGGGTATAAGCAGGTTATCTCAGTAACCCAGAGTGGAGAGACTCCTGTTAGTGATTGCAGGTAGCATGCTTCATATTGTTAATCATGTAAGATGCACTGGTCACAAAAGATGCTGTGTCTTTGCTGAATCTGCACAGAGCATGTGCTTCCTTTTGACTCCATCCTCCCCTGGACCAAGTATCTGTTTTATGTCTAGCCCTAGGATACTTCTAACACTCATGATGACCTGCTAGACCTGTCACTGTCCTCCCACGAACACAATCAGCAAACAAGCCACAAACAAGCCAATAAATAAGATGAGTTGCTTGGCTCTTGGCACAAGCGCCCAGGAGCTCCAGCAGCCGGAATCACATTTATCTAGGGCTTAAGAGATACACAAAAAGGCAGGCAGCATGCTGTGTATCGGGTACGTACTAGAGATAAATAACCAGTTCATATTTGATTTATGATTTATTGACAAAATATGGAATACAGTCGCAGGCAATGTTGAAATACATTTGTAGTTTCTTTATTTCTGTCAGTAAAGGCATTTGGAGACATATTTAAGAGCCCCTAGCACCATTGGAGCATCACTTTTAGTGAAGCTCGGTGGCACTATGCAGTGCACCGTATTTACGAGGTGGCGTTAAGTCACTTTTTGTGGCTTAACGCCACCTTGTAAATGCGGACCCTTTCACACTCAGCACTTTGTGTGAAAGAGGCATGCAATGGGTGTTGTGGGCATGTCACAGCAACACGCATTACATTTTTACGCTGACCCAGATTTATGGGTTTTCGTAAACCTAAGGCAGTGCCAAAATCTAACGCCACCCCAGAGGTGGCATTAGCATGGCTTTCTCCTCGTTTTTTGATCTTTCTATGTGTGCTGCATTCTAGCACACTTAGAAAGAGCAAATCGCTCTTTAAGATTGTTTTTGTGCACGAAGGTGTTCCTTCCTGGACAAAAACAAGCTCCCCTTCAACACAGCCATTCTTGCAGTCTGGTGCAAGGGTTGCTGCATTCGCACACGGCAGCATATTTAGAACAGGCAGAAACTCATGGGTGCTCTGTATTCTAGTAAATATGGCGCATCCCTGAGTACTGCATATGACGGTGCATGACACTTCCAAATTCGGCGCAGCGACGCACACCATCATTTTCTCCTAAATATGGTCCTTGAGGTTTATTAGAATGGCATCAATGAAAGCTGTGATGTGTCTCCAGTGAAGTGACCTGATGAATTAAGGATTTCCCTGTAGGCCAGACTGCCTCTGCCTCTTATGTTCATCGTTTCGTCAGTTTTACTTGTCCCACATTAAGGATTTGATCTGGTATGAGAGGAGTCCTGTGTGGAGTTCCACTCTGCCTGGTCATGACTGGCTGGGTGTTCCTGCAACAGATTTTTCCTGGGTGTTGAAACACAGGAGCTGATTTGAAGGGATGGAAATTAGGGCTGCTGAAATCGCTCGAGGGCTTAGTGCCAATGACAGCCAGGTTCCAGAATCATGTCACACCCACCCTTTTTCTGTGTCAAGGTTATGCTTGCCTCTGCCAAAAGTATTTCCTACTTTCTATACCCTCTCTTGCCCCTCTCTGCACCCTTGCCCCACACAGAAGCCACTACTGACATCAGGTGCTAAATGTGTGTCTTAAAACCCTCAAAATAGAGTGCAGAATAGCACACAGTAATTTTGTGTCCACACAGTTATTTCTCAAGACAAGGGGTTTAACTTGTAATTGTGCCAGCACTCTCAGGTTGTTACTGTAAAATAACAGTAATAATGTCTGTTGAATTTGCACCCATCCAGTACTGTGCAACGTATAATGGCTTCCTATGTGTGAGTGTATGCAGCCTGTTGTCAGACCTACAGTTAAACAGCAGGTTTCATGACAGGACCGCCAGGATATCAGAAGTACCAGTGGGCCTGAGGTAGCCAGACAAGCAAAACCTGGCATGCCACTGCTCCAGCCCTTTTTTCAGAGGCACTGGTCTGCTGACAGAGTTACTAATTTTTGTGTTTGCCATTCTGAACACTGTATCTCCGTTCAAGATATGGTCAGGAATACATCAAAATTGATGTAACAGATTAATTCTGTAGAAAGACAAATATGTCTAGTCAGTGTTAGTCACATGCTAGGCAATGGCCAGTTATACTGCGGCTCTTCTAGCCTTCTACCAGCTTTTGCAACAGCAGACTAGAGGGCCGATTTTTGAAGAGTGGCGTATCATGTCATTATGTGCCTCTTTTCTTCCTCCCCATTGCACCCCCCTAATGCCACCGTGTGCGCACCATATTTATGATACGGTGCACCAAGGCCCACGTTAGGGAACTAGCGTAAAAAATGTTGATGCTAGTTTGGTGCTCTGCAGGATTAGCACCAAAAATATTGACGCTAATCCTGCAAAGTGAAAAAAGGCCCATTGAAAACAATGTGAGCCTCATTTTAACATCTGCCCTAGGCAGGTGTTAAAAATTATGCTAGAAATGGCCTCCTGGTGCCAGAATGCCCCCCTTGCATACATTATGCCTGGCACAGGCATAATGTGGCACAGAGTTTTACAAAGTGGTGTAATGCATGCATTGTGCCACTTTCTAAATATGGCGCAGCATTTTTGAGAATCTAACGCTAGATTAGCATCAGAAAAATTACGCTAATGTGGCGTTAGGTGACGCAAAGGGTTTCTTAAATCTGGCCATAGATTTATTAAATGCACAAATCTCATTTTAGGAGTCAGGAATCTTTTACCAACTCATAAAATGTGTTTCAAATGATTACTGATTCACAGTTTGGAAGTAGTGTGTTGTAAGCGTCCCTTCCAAATTGTGAATCAGTATATCATGTATCAGTGGTTTCCAACTGGTTTTCTGGTCGCAAAGATTTGAAAAGTGCACTTTGGATCCCTTCCCCTTTGTGAATTTTGAAAAATGTTTCCTGGGAATAAGTAGTGGTTCAAAATAGAAAACTTATTTTAAAGCGTCCTTATTTTCTTTAAGTAAAATTGGCAGCTTTTTTTTTTTTTTAAAGCATGTTCCTTTCTTTAATGTCAATGACAGACATGGTGATCTGCTGACCTTTGCTGAGTCCCAATGTGAGGCATACCTCATGAATATTAATGGAGTAAGTCTGATTGCGACCCACTCTGATTCTGAATTTTGGGAACCATCCTATTGGTACACAGGTCAGTTTGCAAAATTCCACACCGGTAACAAAAATACAAGTCTCAAATTGCAAGTAATTTTTGCAGTGAGTGTGTTAATACATCTGGCCTTTAGTTGCGAACATTCAATGATCTTATATTTATAATTTTAAAGCCATTGGTTTTTAAAGGATAAAGGATCAATTGAATTACATGTAATGAATGAGTAGCTAGCAACATAAGTGACTACAAGAATTCAACTTTTAATGTGGTTTGGTTTGAGTCATATATCAGGGTTGGAGTTAGTAAACTGATTATGCTGGAATCAACCTTTAGATGAGTTTAGGTTCTCAAGTCACTCATATTCATGGATTGATATAAATGTAAACTTATTTTTTTCTTTATTCCCATCCAGCTTTTAATGGCCGTTTCAAGTTGGACTAGCAGTTGATGCTCAGGGATCTCCACTGCTCAACATTTTGGAAGCTGATGTTCTCAAACTCCTTGGATATAAAGTGTCTATAGTCTGAAACAAAGTCATCATTTGTACAGCACCAAAAAACATCACGCTACCGAAAGGTAAAAGTGTTCCTTTTCACAATGTTTGCTTCTGTTTACTGGTGAAGCTTTTTGCTACTGGTCTAGGCATCACGCCAGTATAGTTCTAAATGTGAACTGTCTTCTGTTTTTTTGCATTAAGAAAATTAAAATAAGCATTATTTATGTTTTTGGATTTTGTGTTTTTTCGTTCATTTGTTAAACAATTTAACTCTTTTATCTTCTAAAAAAACCCTCGCACTGTACAGCGTAGCACTGAAGATTTTGAGCACATTTTTATTCACTCGCACATGGAGAAAAACACACAAACACACTACCAAATAAACAAGAGCCCCCACACAATCCGATACCAGAATATCTTTGTCAGAATATCATCTACAAAAAAATGGCTGTAATTGGCTTAACAATATAAATATAAACCCAATGGGATACTTTTGAAAAATGATATTAAAAGCACAATATTTCTGTAGACAATATAATGACATACAACTGCCTTTAATTGTATGATTGGAGATGGTGCCCAGTAGGACACACTCACTTTGCACATAAAGGAAAATATTAAATATTTATTTATTCACTGTGACTCAGTATTCAGTAATTTTGTATGCGACAACATCTCCGATGTCCTTGAGCTAGCGGTAGATAGAAAACAGTGGGGTGCTAAGCAATGTTAGTTACATTTGTGAACCTCTCGGATAACTCTATCTTTTACTGCACTCAGTCACCCAGCAATAAACATCCCAAAAAGTCTCCACTTTTTTCATTGTATTTATCCTTTATATGGCATAAAAGTACTGTCTGACCTGGTGAACAGTTTGTGAATTAAAAAAATTAAAACACACTGCTCTGTTACGGCAAATCAAAATCTTTAAGGAGACAGGTTCATTATCCATATGTGCCAAACTCTGGGCCTGATTTAGATTTCACCAGACGGGTTACTCTGTCATTACGATGACGGATAGCCTGTGCACTGAAATCAAATCCCAGAAAGGATTTCACCTTTGTGACGGAGTAACCCAACTGGTGAAATATAAATGAGACCGGATAGCCTGTCCACCTAAATCTAAATCCTATTATTTCCTATGGGATTTAGATTTCACCAGACGGGTTACTCTGTCATTACGATGACGGATAGCCTGTGCACTGAAATCAAATCCCAGATATGATTTCACCTTTGTGACGGAGTAACCCAACTGGCGAAATATAAATGAGACCGGATAGCCTATCCACCTAAATCTAAATCCTATTATTTCCTATGGGATTTAGATTTCACCAGACGGGTTACTCTGTCATTATGATGACAGATAGCCTGTGCACTGAAATCAAATCCCAGGTATGATTTCACCTTTGTGACGGAGTAACCCAACTGGCAAAATATAAATGAGACCGGATAGCCTATCCACCTAAATCTAAATCCTATTATTTCCTATGGGATTTAGATTTCGGTGGACGGGCTACCCGTCACCGTTGTGACGGAGTAACCCATCCGCCGAAATCTAAATCCAATCCCTCAGTCTCCTTACAGAATTCATGACAACAATCAGTAACAAAGCATGATTTGTTTCTTTCCAAATTCCACCAGATTGCTCTCAGAACGTGTCCTAGCCAATTCTTTTTTAATTTATTTCAAAGCTCCATGTTCACACAGTCAAATTGCTCAAAGTCAATACTTAACGACAAAGTAAGGGTTTTATACCTGGATTCAGTTAGTCCAACGCAAAAATCAATCCTTATGTATGAACTCCAAGTTGATAGTTTTAAGTGCTCCATATTCAAAGTTGTAAATCATACAACAGCTCCCCACCAAGAGTACTAAGCAATCTTGATGACTATTGCAATGTGTGCAGTAGACCACCAATATCATCGAAACCTATTAGGTAGTGTTCAGTTTGTGCTGTTGTGTAATCAATTAAAACACTATTGCAGGATTATTATGGTGTCCAGTGCTTTGAAGAAAGCAAGTGCCCTCTCACATGGAGTCCCCATCAGTTTCAGATAGTTCTCTGCAATTATTAAATACATATTTATATCTGAGTGCTGCTACAACTTTTACAAATATTTTACCTATTCAAAATAGCAGATCAACTGAAAGTTGTCTCTTTTTATAAATTAAATGCAGTTGTAGGACCAAAACACGATTTAAAGTGAAAAGCTAATTATTATATGATTACATTTATACATTTAGGCAGGGATGGCTAAGTACAGGAGGTGGTGCACCACCAGAGGGACAGAGGTCAGTGCCTCTGCTGACATAGCAGAGTGGCATGGTACCCAGTAAAGTGGAATGAGCTCTCAAGTCTTTTGCTTGTCTTATTGAAATAAAGACCAACCATGAGGTTACATTAGGAATGGATCCAGATCTGTAGTACACAGTGGATCTATTTAAACATAGAATAAAAAACCAGAGTGAAAGGAATGAAGGGTAGACAAAAATCAAGTACAGACAAGGGAAGAATTAGAGACAGTGTACAAGGACACACACTATATTTCCTTAGGAAAGAGTAAAGAGGGCAAGGAATAAGGAAGAAAACAAAAACAGAAACCACCAATAGGCTTACATAAAGTTTTAGTAGGAATTCAGATATCAAGAACAGTTGTACAGTATACAGCAGGCACCAGAACACCGAATGCTCTGCTGTCACATGGGAACTAGAACAGAGATTCATGAAATTGAAATTGAGGATATATCCAAGATGCACTGGAACACAGAATAGAAAACGGGCACTCAAGAATGCACAGATTAGAGTAAGCATAGAGCCAAAAGAAACTAAAGTAAGAGTCACTGCCAACTAAGCTTTTGGCTAGAGCCCCATTGGAAGGGGGTAGAAATGCAAGATATGGGGCAAAAGAAAAACCAGAAAAAAACGCAGAAAACATAAGACTGTGAGTTATGGTCATTCAAAGATAACGTTTAATGCTGCACACGGCAAACACAGGAAACAAGAACCTAAAAATGTAACATTTGAGACAATGGATCACACATAAAACAGACATTTGTGTAGTGCAACCACCGGAAACAAGAGAAGTCACTGCAAAAGCAGCAAAAGGAATTAGAACTCTTCAGGTATTAAAAAGGTTCACAATGTAGGCTGCCGGGGAAGCGAACATAAGCAATGCCAATAGGTCTGGCTCAGAAAAGAAAGTGCTTTATTTGTCAGTGATTGATGTAGACACTTAGTAAGTCATCATACACTCACTCCGTCGCAAATCTTTGCACTCATGCATCCATTCCTCAGTCCACGGACTTATCCTTTCACTCACCTTCTGACATAACCACACAAACTCAATAACAGGTGCAAGATAAATTACAAGACTACTAGTAGAAAAAAGAAAACATATTGCCTTCTATACATGGTCAACATATGTAAGCAATAACAAAACCAAAAAGAGCAGCTGATGTCTTTTGTGCAAAGGTATTGTAAATAGTATATTTTTGTTTGAAATGTCAAGCACGGTCACCAAATTCAGAAACGTGTTGGCACCCTGGAATACTAAACAATGGGCAACTATGTATAACAGCATTCCATAATGATCTCCTGTTTTAGAGGAAGTGCCCCCATGAAATGCAGCACACTGCAGATGAAATGAGTGTCAAGCAGCCCTCTAGCCCTGCAGAGAGTGCTGTACTATCCTCTTAAGAAACATTAAAATCAAAAGCCAAGAAGCAAAGAAATGAAAGTGGAAGTATAAAAAAGACAATTAAAACCAAAGGGCTGGACACCTAGCCTTGGAACTAAAGTGCACTCATTCTTAGGTGGATGTACACACATGATCAGTAAATGTCACCATTCACTGAGAAAGTGAGTCAAGGACTGATGCAGACTGAACGATTACCCCATGCAGGTTGCTGTCTTCGATGGAAGCAGATTGTAAATGACACTCAGACAGACCAGTGGCAGAACACAGTGGACCCAAAGGCCCTTCATACATCTGTATGGGTATATATTACTATATATGGATTTATGTTTTCTTTTTAGTTTTTTTTTTATTACAAGACCCATGCAGACATATAGGAAGAGATTCTAGAAAGAATTATTACAGTGCACAGTCGCCCCCAGGGGTTTGTACGGGGAAGTATTTAAGACCAGAATCATTACCTATATAGGGAATTTCGTGTAACAAAGTACCTTACTGTAGGCTTTAAGTTAGAGCAGTGGTCCAAACCTGTGATCCGGTTGCCCCTGGGGGTCTGCGAAGCCTCCTCAGGGGTTCTGCGACTGTTTAGAAGATTAAAAAATATTAACAGACTAGGTTCCCTGCTTTCAATAATGACTCATTGGGGGGGTCCCCCGGATTCCAATAAGGATTTAGAGGGGGTCCCCGGGTTCAAGTAATGATAAAGCAGGGGTCCAGAGAAGTCACAAGGTTGGGAACCACTGATTTAGAGAATTAACAATCCACTCTTAAGTGCCTGTTGATTTTAACACATGCTATTTACCATCAATATATCACACCTAATGTTTTTATAAGTTTTTATAATAAACAGATCAGACCTATGGGCATTTTTCCTAGTGAACCAATCAGGCCAGTAGATTTCTTACAAGACAGCCATGAGGCACACAGTCATAAATGTACATACTATACAAAACTGCAGCTTGCAGAAGAAAATGTTTTGTCTTTTAAGAGTCAGAGGATGACAAGGATTCTGACATTGCAAACCTTCTATATGCATGGTTTCTCAGATGGGATAAGCAGAACCAAAATGATTGGCTAGCACAGCCTACTTCATTGCTGTGCTCAGAGGGACCAATATGTGAGTACAACTCAGGGCCCTTTCTCAGAACTCTGTGAGTTTTTCTTTGTTGATGACATATTTCCAGGTGACAGCTAAACCAAAAATTCCATGTAGTGTAAACACTGCTCTCCTCCCATCTGTGCTATTGTTAAAGAATAACAACATAAAATAATCTCGGTATGTAAGACACTTTCATAGCATTACAGTGTCATGGGTGTGTCCCTGAAAGTTCAAGCTCAGGCAGCTGGATAAATAAGCAAAATGATCAGAAATGCCTGGAGAGCAGACACTTTTTGTAAAAGCATAACATTTGTGCCGGACGAATAATGTATTTCTAGTCCCCAACATGTGGGCGGAACCAAAGCATCTCTCCTGGAGATTCTCACATAATTGTCCCACGACTGCTGCACAGTCGAGCCAGACCTTACAAAGCAGGCACGCCAAGACATGAGGTTGTTAGAAAACAATTCTACTTTCCAGGCAGCTCAAATCCAGTTTAAATAAAACATGACTCTCCAAATTCAACAATAATGGCTTTACCCCAAATCTCTCTCTATTGATGTCATAGAGGTTTTGGATTGATTAGCATTTTTGCATGAGTGTCCATATTGATTACTCTCTAAAAAGAGCTGTAGCTGCTCTGCTTTGTGGAGAAAAAAAACATTTTCAGTGCTAATGTTTTCCTAAAGACTTCTATTTAGTGTTTACGTCAGTCTTTGGTGAACCTTTGCTTGATTTCCGAAATGATGCGCCTGTGATACTGCTGAAACGACACGGATACCCTTTAAAGCTGTTCCACACGGACCGGCCACTCTAATGTCTGGAAAGAAACATTTGGATCATGTTTCCCTCGTGCACAAGGATCTTCACTAACTTCCTGTAGAAGCCCAAATACATTTGAAATTGTCTCCCTTCATAGGCAATGCAGAACATCTTTAAACCTCTTTAAAAGCCATCAGAACTTGGGTCTGCTTTGAAACCTCAGAAGTGGAGAAAGTCTAACACTGGCGATCTAGGGAAATCATGTTCATCGGACTGTCATAGGCATTCCCAGGGGCAGCTCCTACGCTGCTGAGATGCCTGCTGTAGTTTGCAAGTTGATATTATTCAGTTTAGTGAAAAAATAAAACCTCATTTGTTCAGCATGTATTTTATGTAGGTATCCATATGTCCCGCTGTCGCGGTTATCACTTGCAGTTTTCTTTGCCTTCTGTCCCTCACGAGACAGTGCATTTATTTTTATGAGTAATATGTTAAATGTCATCCATTCTCCACCCATTATTATAATTCTCGTGGTCCGATGTACCTCAAATAGTTTACGCCTTCCACTTCATTATGACTTGTATCTGTATTCAGTGTCCGCAGGGCGCATTTACGCCCATCTTCGGTAGAGCAGTGCTGTTTAAAAATATTAAATACACACATAAAGCTCTCTCTATAACGTCCTTCCAGCCACCCAGGCAGGGCTGGGTTGATGTGTGCTCGCCGCAGCAGAGCTGGCGAGGGCAGTGAAAGGGCCGCCTCCAGCTCTCTGCCTGAACGATTTCATACAGATTCCAGAAAACAGCAAGTGGACAGGAATATAACTCCGGAATGTAATATGAAATGGATCTTGTTTCAGAACTTGGCTGGATTCTAGCAGTCCCGTATTAGGGCTAAAACTGCAGCCAGATTCTTTGAATATCTCTTCTTTAGGTCTCAACCTCGGGGAAGGCACGTAGGTTCCAGCATCCAACTCCAGACTTGACCCAAACAAAGATGGAATCTGGTATTGGTCTGCTTTCAAATATGATAATAAAAGCATGTGAATGAACATAGGAGTGTAGTACAAACGAGTTTTAAGATGCCGCCGGTGCACAGCAGCACTGCAGACAGCACCCCCTGGTGGCAGGGTGAAAGTACACTCATTCATATGAAGCGCTGTTGGTTCCAGTGGCATACTGAGGATAAATAGAATACGAACGCTTACTCAGAGTTTGTGCCCGAATTAACTTGCTTGTCAAGCCGTCTTCAAATGTTCTGTGTTGTCATTTTAGTTCTTTTTGAAAGAGACGTGAGTTGGTAATGTCAGAAACAGGTAACATATCCATACAATTGAACACATATATGAAGGTGCACACAAATACAAACAGACGCTCAGATTTAAAATATATTTTCCTGAACGGCAATCATTTCTCGGTGACCTTAGGCTCTGAATTTTACTTCTCAGAGGTTCAGATGAGCAAGTTGTTTACAGACACACTTTAATGCACTTTCACACGCACACACGCAAGCACAAGTGCAGAAAAACATACGTTTATTTTTCTATTTTAAATATACTTTAAACTGATGGGTTGTGTAGCTAAGTACTGTAGTTACAGTAATAGGACGTGTAGATCAACTCTTGATACGAGAAGTAATCGTAATTCATTGGTCAGTCTTCTGTTTAATTCCCATGACTCTGCATCTGTGTGTCTTGTAACTTCTGTTGAAAACGATAGAGCTTGAAACAGTGATTTACTAAGCAATCCTGAAGAATTTGGTTATTTACTTCTGACACTATTAGTAGTTTCAAAGGTTATTACATTTGGCACACACTTGTGCTTGTGCACATATATACGCACTTAAGTGCCTGCATACTCTTTACATATGACATTATGAAGAAGATAACTATTGGTTACCTCTTCCTCTATGTGGCTGTCACACACCCTGATTAACTGCCTCTAAGAAATTGGGTTACCGGCTGAGCAGGGTGAACCCCTTACTTAAGCAGCACCACAATCCTTGTCAGGGTTTGGCACATGCAAAGCCCATTAACCTTTGCTTAACCCTCAGGTAGCTTGGCACAGAGCAATCAGGGTTAACTATGAGGCAATGTGAAAAAGTATTTATGCAGCACTTCAAACAGTAATAAAGTGACAACATAACACAAAGAAACTTTCATCCCAAATAAGAACAACATAGTACATTTTAATAAATAACTCAACACCAAATGACAAAAATCCAATCACTAGAATCAGAGATATGAAATGTGAAAAATTTAAGTGAAAATAGCTCCAAAAAGCACAAAGCGCCAACTGTGGATTCTGGTTACAGGTTCAGGATGACTGTGACGGAGCACAGGCTGCTTAGAGGGACCCAGTCAGGCTCGCTTTACAAGAGTACCTTAAATCCCGGTTGCGAAGAGTTGCAGGATTCCATGTCATGCATCCAAGGTGATGTGATTCATCAGTTGTGTGAAGTTGCGAGGCTGTGGTCTAAGGTCTTTCATTGTCTTCTAGGATCCCATCAACGATGGCTTCGATGTGAAGTCTGGCACTGAGGATGTGCTGCATAGCCGAGATGATGCACCTCTGAGGAGCTGGGAGGCCGTGAGGTCCTGCTTCTTTGTTGAGGAACCCATCAACAAGAAGCTTGCAATGCAAGGGCCTGCATTGAGGATGCATCAAGGAGTGGCAGACTCGATGGGGCCACAACGAAAAGTCTTTGCATCAGGAAAGTCAATGTAGCAGAGGCGCTGTGCTGGTTTGCACTGCTTAGCAGAGGAGATGCATTGGTTCCACTGGGTTCACAGATGGGCTGGCAAAGCACCTCCGGGACCACTTCCAAGGATCTAGCACTGGGGTGGCACTATTTGGCAGGATATGACTTCCAAATGGCAGAGTCCAAGTGCTGGGTTCAAGGTGGTAGAGCCTTCTGCCTCTGAAGCTCTAGTAAGGAGATCCGATAATTAGCCCTTGTAGTCACTCTGGAGTCTTGGCTTCAGTGGATGTAGGGCCTGTTCTTCTCACCCAGGCAAAAGTACAGTTTACAACAGTTCAGCATGTCAGGACATCAATTCTTCAGAGCAGCAGTCCAGCAGAGTGGCAGTACTTTCAGCAGCACAGCAGTCCTACTTCTTGGCAGGGACAACAAGTCAAGAAGTGTACTGAAGAGTCAGGACTAAGGGTCCAATATTTATACCTGGTGCACACTTTGCAAAGAAGGAAGGGTCTATGGACTTTCACCCCCTCAGGTGTCAGGCATCCTCTTCTTTCTTGCCCTGGCCCCAGATTATGTGGGGTCCCAATAGATTAGTGACAACCCCTTTGTACGAGTGCTCAAGCAAAACCTTTGTGACATGCAGGTGTGGTAGGTAACATCTCCTTACCCTCGTTAACTCAGAGTGGCCCATCCTCCCTACACATATCTTCCCTTTGTCTCACTGACTGGGAGCAATGCACAATGACCAACTAACAGCTGTACCTAGTCATGTGACTCAGGATCAGCTTGCAGGTACCAAATGGTTAGGACAAGAAAACAGCAACTTTCTAAAATTGGCATATTCAGAAATGAGATAAAAGGTTTGCCTCTACCATTGAAGAGGGCCTTAATTACAATTCTTTAGACACCAAATTTGATTATTTACCTGCTCCTAATTGGGTGTTACAGCTTATTAAAGATAATAAGGTACCTCCAATGTTATTAAAATGGAGAGGGAGGCTGGGCAGTAGTGAAAAATGAATTTTAACGTTTTTCGCTACCAAGAGATTAAAAACTTAAAAGTACATGTCCAATGGTGTATCTTCTATTGTGTAAGGCTCCAAAGAATGTTAGTAGATTGGGAGTTCCAGTGCCTGAGAATGTGGTAATTCAAAAGAAGGAGGGTTGGAGAGAGTTAGAGCAGAAGACTTATGGTGTGGAGGCTCAGATGTATATGCTGAAATTAAATAAAAAAGATTTCTCTCCATCTGTAGATGTCCCAATTCTTTATATTGGTTACGACTGTCAGGAACCATTCATTACCTCATCCTTCACCTCAAAATCTACATGAATTAATCTACTGAATTTTTACAGTTTGGCTGAAACCATTCTATGACTGACAAAGTTGGACAGCATTCATCAGCTGTACCCTTCTATAGGTGTAGGCAACTAAGCGGTATACAAGTAAGCTATACTTTAGTAACTTTTCAACCTTCCATTAAATGTGCTTATCAGCCATTGCAATGCCCGTTCCAAACAAAGTTGGACAGCATTCATTAACTGTACCCTTTTGCAGATGTGGGCAAGTAAGCTGTGCGGAAGTGAGCTATATTTTACTGACTTTTCAACTTATCATTGACTGTGCTTATTAGCTGGTACAATACCCGTTCTGCTGCCTGGGTTCATGCACTGTCTCCCTGTGTAGATTTATGAGAGTACACATGCCAGCACGTGTGCCGACCTCACATGTTGTGTATGCATCCCTCACAGTGCCCCTCTCCTTTTTCTCTGTGGGGCTTACAGTGAGCGGGGTGTCCCACTGCAGTCAATGTTTGAAGGTTATCAGACCTGGTGAACCGGAAATGGAAGTTTTATCTTCCACCATCCTTGCCATCGCAAATTCTCAGCACACTGCTTGGAGTGATAAACCGGAAGTGGATGTTTATTGACCTCCATCTTGGATTGGGAACAAAATATTTCTTTAACTTTGACATTATGAATTGAGCAACAAACAACATTAGGAGTGTTTGGTTGCACCATCTTGGTTTGGGCTGTAATTTCTTCGCCACACTTAATCTATCTTCATGTACAGTATTTTCTTCCTCTACGGCACATGAACTATTTTATTATATTAATGTCTTGGGTTAAACTTAAAAATCTTGCTTCAAGAATCTATGTGTAAAGTCCTTTTCTCACCAACACTGGAACTCTTTTGTTTTGCCAAATTCACGTTTCAAGTAATTGAGTGCAAATGTATCTCTTGCGCAGTTTTCTATTTTCTTGAATCTTTTTGTGATTATTATTGTTTGGTTTGCATTCTTTGGTATACAACGTTGTATTGTCAGTTATCAGTTTCTTTTCCTTAGAAAGATACGAAGAATGCAATTAATTAGTTAATTAGTTGCTGGTTGTTTCAGAAATCCTATTAGCACTGTCTTTTGTGCAGTGTAAATTTAACTTGGAACTGCTACTTCTAAGCACATCAGTTCTTGAACCGGAAGAGCGCACCTCACCCCACCGTCAATACACAGGACTAACGTCTTGCCCGGTGACGCATCCCTCATCTACATTGAATATTCTGGTCCACGGTGAAGCTATTTTAAAATCAGCTGAGCCATGCTGGCTTCAAAGGGAGCTTAGTTGCTGTCAGTGTTTTAGATCTCAATCTAAACCACAATATAATGCACAAAAGGACAAGATGTCATTTTCCGGGATCATCAGGATATTGCTTCTGTTCTCCCATGTCACTCTTTTCACCAGTGAGGTGCTGCCTTGCATTTTTTAGCAGTCTTGCTTTTTGTTCTATCCCTTGTGTGATCTGAAAGGATGAAGGGACTTAGCAGGCCCAGACAGGGATGCTAGCCATGGAGGAATTGCCTTCAGAAGTCAGTCTCTGAAATGACCCAGGCACAATCCCATGTATTTCAGCTCTGTTTCAGGACTGAGCCACCTCCTAACCAATGCTCTTGTGCCTTTCCCTTCATGTTTCATTTCCTTTCAGCTGCGTAGTATTCTACAGCACTCCCCCAAGTGCCCCAACTTTAGGCTTGTTTGGAGGGCTGTTTTGTATTTCTAATGTTACAGTTCTAAATGATTCATTTCAGGTGCATGACCTAGGACAACAGTAAGAACTTTCAAGTAAAATTGTGGCCCAGATTTACAAAGATTTGCATTAGGTTTGCTTTACTCTTTTAATGCAGACCTGATGCAAAATCCTATTTTGGATTTTACCAATCAAAGCAAATAGCAATTTGTGTTGGTTTGTAACAAAAAGTGATGCAACGCAGCAAAATCAGGGAATCGCTATAGGGGCGGTGCATGGGAATTCCTTTGGATCCACCTGCTTATTTTGATGGAAATTCTTATTGACAATTACTGGCAGGCATGGACCTATGCCAAAATCCTGTGTCTACGTGAGGCTTGCATAGCAATGACAAAAATCTTTATTTCTCCTTGTTTTTTGTGTTTGCATGTTTGCTGCATTCTGCAGCACCCATACATGAAAGAAACAGTCTCATAACATAGGACCTCACTACAAGGCAGGTGGGCTGACTATAGGCCTGCCAGCCCAAGAGAGTGGAGACCGCTGCAGAGCTGTTGGTCTCCACCCCAGGCCGATTGCAAGGTTTTCATTGGGCTGACCGGCGGAAACCTCTGAAATCAGAGGTTTCCGCCGGTCAGCCCAGTGGAAACCATGCAGCAGCATTGTCTTCAGCTTCATGGAGCCAATGCCATTGCACAGAGGGTGCTTCTAGTACCCTCCGGATACACACTGTCTGCTATAGCAGGCATGGTTGTGGGCAGTGCAGGGGCCCCCTCTGGGCCCCAGCACTGGGTTTCAACCAGCATTTTCATGGTGGGGGCTGGTGGAAACTAAACTCGTGGCACTGAACTAATCGCAGCCATGACTGACCACACCATGTTGATTCACCTGATATATTAAAGGTCAGCATTAGGTTAAAACAGTCCCCATGCTTTTGTTTGTAAATCTTTATAATAGACTGGGACCCCTCAGCCAAACTTCCAAAACTATTAGCCATCTGAGCACACTTGTGGCAGAATTATCATCTACGTACCTTGCCATTGTTTCTGGAGATTTTAATGTGTCATTTGAACCCTACCCTCTATTTTCAGAATTGACACAGGAAGAGGATGTAACGTGGGGAATCCCACTTCTTTCAATGTCCAGGAAGCAGTTCTAAGACAGGTGTTAGGGCATTGCAGACCATGGACTTAATGCTGACGTATGGTGCGCGGCCAGGCAATGAGCGTTTCCACTCAGATAGCCCGGCTAAACCAACTTTTCTCAGGGAAGCTATAGTAGTTTTATTGATGATGTGCTTATAGATCTAAGGATATGGCATGAGATCATGAATCCCAGGGTGGGAAATTAACAAAATAGTGATCATCTTCCCGTAATGGTATACTGTAATAGGCTGTTTTTCAGCCAATGGGGAAAATCATGTAAGCAAGATACCATGCTCTATTTAGTGGTGTTGAGCAATCAGCATTCCATAAAATGGGACACTTTTGGGAACTCAGGCGCTCTAGTAGCAAGATTGCATGATTTAGTCTCCAGCCAATTGTCGTAATTTACATCTAATATCCATGCTCCTGATCAGATTGTAGCTAAGCATTTAAGCCATTTTCTTCCTTGAAGGTATTATTTGTCAGGGATCACAAAGGACGAAGGCAGTTGAAATTGGGCCAAGTCAACAAATTGTTCGATAATAGATGTAAAAAAGCTAAAACCAGACTTTTGGAAGTGATAAGACAGAAGGCTAGACCTATGATAGCCCTGGCTAGGCGTGACTATGCAGATGTCATTAAAAGCGGTAAAGCACAGTGGGAAGAGGACACATGGAATGAGCTACTAATAGCTGCAAAAGAAAAAAAACACTAAAGGCTTTTGGTCCTTGGTTTCTAAAAATGGGCGTAATGAGAACTCTAGACTCGATTGCCATATTTCTGCTGGAAACTGGGCCCTCCATTTTGCCAAAATATGTAGACAAGAGCCTGCATCACCAATAGGTCTGGAGAACTTATATGAGTGGATTGACAAAGGGGATGAATCTATCACCGACTTTACTTTGCGGCAGCCATTAAGGTGCTGAAAACAGGGAACGTGCCTTGGTTAGACAGGATACCAGTTGATCTGTTTAGATCTGATCTGAAGCTTTGGGGCCCTTATATGAATTGTGTGTCAAATGCTGTTCTGGCAGGTAGCAATCCCCCCGATCCTGGAAATGTGCCATCATAGTACCCATCTACAAAAAAAGGAGACAAGTCAGTACCGGCTAACTACAGACCCATTAGTTTGATAAATAATCTCCAGAAAATATTTTATTATCAAATATTGAGTAGACTTTGGGACTGGATTTTGTTGACAGATGCTCTAAGCAACTTACAAGCAGGCTTTAGGCAGAAGACAAGCACAGTGGACCAGATCTTCCAGTTCCTCACAATAAAGTAGAAAATGATTGACCTGGATGCCCGGAGACTGTTTATAGCCTTTGTAGATCTCAAGTCTACCTTCGACCCCGCCATAAACTATGGGAGATTTTCTTTAAAATTGGTGTCACCGGGGCCTTGATAAGATTTATTCAGGAACTCTACTCTGGGAATTTTGCCAGCATAAGATGGGCGTGGATGGAGAACTATCAGACAAGATACCTACCCAGAAAGGATGTCAGGCAAGGTTGTGTGCTGGCACCCACACTTTTCCTTCTATGTATCAATGCCTGCATTCCTTACCTGTATGACTGCAAAAATGACGCCCCAAAAAATAGGTGGGTCCAAGACACCTTGTTTACTATTTGCCAACAATACCCTATTAATATCACAAGCATCATCCAGTTTGTCTAAGCTCTCAGATAAATTTCTGGGGTTCTGCAGAGACCATGGTCTGCAAGTAAATGGTACCAAAACTAAATACATGGTCTTTGGCGACAGCAAGTATAAAGTGAAGAAAACCATATCTTTAGATGGCGAGGCTTTTGAAAGAGTCACAGAATTCGATTATCTGGGAATTATCCTGTGCCCACCCCCTTGGCACTCAACAGTCAGGCTTAACTTAGAAGGCAATGTCTAAAGTATTTGTGCAATAAATCATACACTACCACCATATAGCACCACAAAAATACACCACACAGTGTTTAGAAAAATATAGAATATTTTATCTGGATAAATGCAGGTCAAAACGATCAAAGATGCAATAAGTAAATGTAGAGATATCAATGAAAAGTGATATAAAGTGTTATAAGTCTTTTAAAAGCAAACAAAGTCTCTTTCAAACACAAAGTACCTGGTTTGCGTCAAAAATCTCCACAAAGGGCCACAGAGGAGGAGAAGTGTGGAAACAAAGGGGTGTGTCGATTTCTCGGGCCACATATGGCGATGCATCGTTTAGTTTCCACGCAGGGACAACTGTGCACTGTTTTCCGGTGCTCGGTCGTGGATTTTCCTCGGGTTGCTGGGTTTTCAGACGCCCCGGGGACAGTCATGGATTTACTGCACTGGCAGGACGAAGTCACAGGAGCTGAGTCGATCCGGTGGGCGTTGCATCGAATTTTCTACTGCACAGCAGGCGCTGTGTCTATTCCTCTCTGATAGTTGGGCTGCATCGTTCCGGCTCGGCTATGCATCGATCCAGTGGGCCGTGCGTCGAATTTCCAGTCGCTACGCTGGCGCTACGTCGATCTCGTTGCGAAGTTGGGCTGCGTCATTTCCAGTTCGGCATGCAGTAAAATTTTCACCACAGTGCAGTCTGTGCATCGTTTCTGGCAGGCTGTGGGTCGAATTTCGCCGCAAAAGGAGTCCTTCTTGAGGAGTTGAAATCTTTTTAGTCCTGAGACTTCAGGGAACAGGAGGCAAGCTCTATCTAAGCCCTTGGAGAGCACTTCTTCACCTCAGCCTGAGAGCAGCAAGGCAGCAGGGCAACAGCAAAGCAGCAGTCCTTCACAGAAAGCAGTCAGGTGAGTCCTTTGGGCAGCCAGGCAGTTCTTCTTGGCAGGATGCAGGTTCTGGTTACAAGTTTCTTCTCCAGGAAGTGTCTGAGTTGGTAGGAGCAGAGGCCCTGTTTATATACCCAAATGTGCCTTTGAAGTGGGGGAGACTTCAAATGGTGGCTTAGAAGTGCACTAGGTCCCCTTTCAGTTCAATCCTGTCTGCCAGGGTCCCAGTAGGGGGTGTGGCAGTCCTTTGTGTGAGAGCAGGCCCTCCACCCTCCAAGCCCAGGAAGACCCATTCAAAATGCAGATGTATGCAAGTGAGGCTGAGAATCCTGTGTTTGGGGTGTGTCTGATTGAATGCACAAGGAGCTGTCAACTAAACCCAGCCAAACGTGGATTGTAAGGCACAGAAAGATTTAAGTGCAGAGAAATGCTCACTTTCTAAAAGTGGCATTTCTAAAATAGTAATATTAAATCCAACTTCACCAGTCAGCAGGATTTTGTATTACCTTTCTGGCCATACTAAATATGACCTTCCTACTCCTTTCAGATCAGCAGCTACCATTTAAACAATGTATGAGGGCAGCCCCAATGTTAGCCTATGAAGGGAGCAGGCCTCACAGTAGTGTAAAAACAAATTTAGGAGTTTTACACTATCAAGACATGTAACTACATAGGTACATGTCCTGCCTTTTACCTACACTGCACCCTGCCCTATGAGGTACCTAGGGCATACCTTAGAGGTGTCTTATATGTAGGAAAAGGGGAGCTTTAGGCTTGGCAAGTATTTTTAAATGCCAAGTCGAATTGGCAGTGAAACTGCACACCGGCCTTGCAATGGCAGGCCTGACACAAAGTTAAGGGGCTACTTAAGTGGGTGGCACAATCAGTGCCGCAGGCCCACTAGTAGCATTTAATCTACAGGCCCTGGGCACACATAGTGCACTCTACTAGGGACTTATAAGTAAATTAAATAGTCCAATTGGGTATGATCCAATGTTACCATGTTGAAAGGGAGAAAGCATATGCACTTTAGCACTGGTCAGCAGTGCTAAAATGCACAGTCTTAAAACCAGCAAAAACAGTATCTAAAAAGTGGAGGGAGGCAGGCAAAAAGTTAGGGGTGACCACCCTAAGGCTGTCAGCTGTCAGGTCTAACAATCTAATTTTCCCATTACGCCAGCGTTAGAGATATATAAAAGTCAAGTTAGAGGGGGAGCTCTATATGGCACTGAATTGTGGGGATTCAGCAAATTGAAAGCACTGCTAAAGATCCCACAGAGCTCACCAACTCTCACTATTCGCCTGGATCTGAGTCTGTTATCTATTGCAGATATTGCTGCTCTTCGGCGGCTGCAGTATTGGTTCAGGGTATGGTCCACAGAAGAACTAGAACGCTATAGGTTATTGCTTAGATGGCTGTGGGAGGGTCTGCATGTAGAGAAAATTGAGTGGAGCTGCTATATAAAGAACAGTTTTATTAAATTAGGCTTGGGCCTCTATTGGTCAGACCCCTTACATTTCCCATTTGGCACATTAGGTCAAAGACATTAAGTGCTAAGAAAATATCCTAAACCTGAGGGCCTAAAATGAATTCTGGAGCATGTGTTTTATGGTATGTTTTAATATATTGTATATATTTCTATTTATACGTAGATTTTTATCCTAGAGGAATAGGGGAGTGTGTATGCTACTGCATTTTAGTGTATGATGTGTTTTTTTTTTCTTTTTGATTGTACCTTTTATGATTCAAATGAATAGAAATAAAGGATGATGATGATGACCACGACTCCGACCGCCACCACCCCGTAGGGAACCTTGTCCCTGGCGGTGGCGTCAGTTCCCTGTCAGTCCGACCACCAGAGTTGTAATGTGGTGGACAAATTAGCCTGGAGTGCAGCGGTCTGACCACAACCACCATTGTGAGGTTTGCGGTCTCAAGACCGCAAACCTCACAATGAGGCCCATAGTTTTTGTGCAAGAAGGTATCCCTTCCTACACAAAAAGTATACAGACCACAATAATGACACCCTTGCACAGTGGCTGCACAAAGCACCAGCACATTGGGAGACCCAAGTGCCCGTACCCCATTCCTGATTAGATATGGCACAGTTCTGCTCTTTTCAGTTCACAGAATGAGACGTGGCAACTTTACATGATGCCCCGCGTTGTGTGAATCTTTAGAAAATCTTGTACCTAATGTCAGAAATCTTGTATCCAAAGCACCTGTGCTTGAGGCTTCAAAAGAACATTCTAATAATATTTTCAATTTTTCCCCTGGCTTATAAAAATAAACCAGTGTTTCCTGTTAATCTGTGTCAATCTGTGCTGCTTTTCTCAGCAATGGCATTATTTGATCTGAAATTAAACAGTGGGTAAGAAAAGGATCTGAAACAACCCTTAGAAAAGCCAGTGCCAAAGTTCTGTTGTAGGCAGTAGCACTCTCAAAACAACTGTGAATTGATGGATTACTTTCTGGTAATCTTCATTACTCCTGGGGTAATCTTCCTTGTCCCATTCTTTATATCATAATGGGGGATCTGTAATCCACGGCCCTCAAAGACACATTTGTAGCACTTTAAAAAGCTGAAACGATCTCTTTACCTTTAACTCTGCTCCCTCATAACTTGGCATTGAACTATCAATGCAGGCTGTAACCGAAAGCCTTCCAGTTTGCCCAAGGAGACAGATGTCTACAAAGTCCTGATAACCAAGGACCTGCCTACCAGAACCACCACCTTCACCTCCACCAACCGACCAGGAACAACCGCTCCGCACACATTACCCTCACAAAGATACCACGCATACACTGCTTCTGCACCGGAGAACACTCCTTCTCCCACATCGCCGCCAAAGCCTGGAACGCCCTCCCCCTCTACCTCTGCACCACCCTTCGCTGACCCCCTTCAGAAAGGGCCTGAAAACATGGCTTTTGGAATAAACACATGCAGCAAGCACCTGGATACCCACTATACAAATAACGCCTCATTGAGTGATTGATTGATGTCTCTTTTTGCTTTTTAACCCTTAACAAGGTTGCATCCCACCTATCTCTCTGTGGTTCCCTTGAGTCTCACAAGGTCGATGTGCACCTATTGGCTCTTTATTGGATTCCTGTTGAGCAGGCCCAACTAGAAAGTGATTGCCTGATTAGGTCCTTTTGCTAGGGCCAGCAGTATGCACATGGGATGCATGTCAAACATCCCCAAACGGTAATATAAGCATGTATACACATTGCATTTTAGTAAAAAGAAAAGTTATACTATGGTATCTCACAGGTCTAAAACTGTCTTGAAGTTACTAATGGGGTACGCCAAGGCAGTAACGTGAAGCTCCTCTTTCCACATATTACTTGCACCATCAAACTCATTCGCATAACGCTTAGGTTCAGAGCAGAACTGTTTGAAACTTATGCCAAACTGTACTGTTTGGTGCCCGATATGAATGTATTAATGAACTCAGAAGTGATTAATTGGTTTTTGAAAGAAAACACCTCTTTTTCAATGGCTGCAATTTGGTGTTATGCAGCACTGCTCATCGGAGTGGCCAATTTTGGCTTGTACCTCAGGAGCAAGGCTTTGAATAATATGTCAATTTATGGAAAAGGCAGCCCTCAGCAAAGGAGTTGCACTCCAAAAAGAAGCAGAGTGTGGCTTTCTACGCCAAAGTCATTGAATCACAGCTACAGTCTGGAGGAAGCAATCCAGTATGTCAATAGGGAGAATTTGTTTTAATAAGCAACTTTATTTTTAAATACCCTGTTGAGTTCCTATTGAATGGTAGTAGACCAATTTCCAATTAAAGGATGTGTTCTCTCTATCTGAAATCTGAAATTATGAAGTATATTTTGAGTCTCCATCAGCACTGCCACTGATTGCGTCACTGGGAGTGGACATGAATCTTTCACAGACCAGCTCTGCAATTGCATGATTGGATTATTGTTTCTGGCGAGATCCTGATATACACAAAGTTATAAGAACATTTCTTGGGCTGACGGAGGATGTTGGGCCATCTTGACAGCAAGGGCC
Source organism: Pleurodeles waltl (assembly GCF_031143425.1). Taxonomy (NCBI): domain Eukaryota; kingdom Metazoa; phylum Chordata; class Amphibia; order Caudata; family Salamandridae; genus Pleurodeles; species Pleurodeles waltl. Next base: position 1,115,624,647 of record NC_090448.1, on the reverse strand, counting down.
TACCAAGAGCCCCCTTTGCTTATCTCCTTCCCTGAGTGTAATAATTTAATAGGACAGCTCATGACTGGAGTGCTCTGGTTTGAAGGCTTCAGGGTAATAATGGGAAGCGTGGTGAGGCTGAGATAACTCTCAGTCCAACATTTATGGACAGGCCAGAAGATGACTTTACTTTACTTTGACTATATTTTTGTTAATGGAGCCTGAGAAGAGACTAGACAAAAGTAATGCATATTACATTTCTTGAAGAGTTAACAATATGGTTGAAATAATACTCTCTTGCTAATGAAAAATCCTCTGATTAGTGAAGAAAGTGATACTCCATTTAAAAGTGGGCACTTGCGTCTTCAATAAAGCACTTCTTTTCCAGTGGGAGCTACCTGCCATTATGTAACACAACTTAGGAGTGAGGTGAAGGAGAGAATGGTTTCAAAATGTAACATTCTCCACTGGTGTATTTATGACTTCTTTAAAGAAAACATAGAATTTCCTGTTACCATCTATTCTAAATCAGGCACTTGCGGGCATATTTACAAGAAAGTGGCGCATTGGTCCTGATGCTCCACTTTTCTTGTGTCCTCCTTGCCCCCTAACAACACCATGGTGGCGCCATATTCATAATACGGCGCACCATGGTGCTTGTTAAGAAAAGAGTGTCAAAATTGTTGATGCTATGGTGGCACTTTGCTGTGAGCAGGCGTTAAAAATGATGGAAAAAATGGAGCAGTGAAATGTCTTAAATTTCACTGCAACATTTTTTTTGGCTTCCCTGTGTCGGAACGCCCCTCTTGCATACATTATGCCCGGCGCAGGCATAATGTGGCGCAAGGGTTTACAAAGTGGTGCGGGAGAAAGTCCTTCTTAACGCGGCCTTAGCATAAAAAATGACGTTAAGGTGGTGCAAGGTGGCACTAAGGGGTTGTAAATATGCTCCTTAGATTTTACTCACTGAGGTCTGGCTGTGTCAGTGAGTGAATCGCCCTGTACCCTGTAAGGAGGGTCGACTTCTGTAGTAAGCCTGTGTCCACCTAAACTTTGAATGTTACGTGTGAGGGCTCCAGAGAGAACGTCTCCATAGCATTGAAATGGGGCACAGACCAAGCTGGTCAGATATATAGGGGGTCATTCTGACCCCGGCCGGCGGCGGTAGCCGCCGGCCTGGCGGGGCCCGCCAGAATACCGCTGCGTGGTCAAAAGACCGCCGCGGGTATTCTGGGTTTCCCGCTGGGCTGGCGGGCGACCGCCAGAAGGCCGCCCGCCAGCCCAGCGGGAAACACCCTTCCATGAGGATGCTGGCTCCGAATGGAGCCGGCGGAATGGAAGGGGTGCGACGGGTGCAGTTGCACCCGTCGCGATTTTCAGTGTCTGCATGGCAGACACTGAAAATCTTTGTGGGGCCCTGTTACGGGGGCCCCTGCAGTGCCCATGCCATTGGCATGGGCACTGCAGGGGCCCCCAGGGGCCCCACGACACCCCATACCGCCATTCTCTTCCTGGCGGCCAAAACCGCCAGGAACAGGATGGCGTATGGGGCTCGGAATCCCCATGGCGGCGCAGCAAACTGCGCCGCCATGGAGGATTCCCCAGGGCAGCGGGAAACCGGCGGTACACCGCCGGTTTTCCGTAGCCGCGGTCAGAATGCCCATGGGAGCACCGCCAGCCTGTTGGCGGTGCTCCCGCGGTCGTTGGCCCTGGTGGATTTTACCGCCAGGGTCAGAATGACCCCCTTAGTTTTTAAGATTATTGTCCTGTCTGAAAGGAGAGGAAAGCAGAGGTAGGGAGCAGAAGAGTGGAGGGGGGAGCCTAGAGGGAAGGAGAGGAAGAAAGAGTGCATGATAAATTCCTGGCAGTGTAAGCAAACCAACCCGATTAATGAGTTTACAGATCTTGCAGCCACAGATGGAGTTGAGGGATTGGAGGGATGTAACCCTTCCCTAGCTACGCATGAAATAGATTCAGATAAAAATGTTCCTATTAAGTAACATATAACATCTGTCTCTGCTTTGCCATCTGCATCTGCCTGTTTAATCTTTATTTGCACATATGTGGCAGCCACGTCTCATCCAGCCCTCATGCCAAGGTTATTCATTTTTAAATGCCTAAATCAGCTGTGCACAGCAATTCCACATTTCGGAGGTGCTTCAGAAGGATACAGTATTGCTGAATGACACATAATGGAGACATAACCTCTTCAAGCCTGAGCGGTCCTTGATGGACCAAGAAACTCCCTTCCAGAAGGATGCCAAGGAGCAAATTGGTTCTCCATCAGATGTAACCGCAAAGGGCGCACAAAGCTTCGCATGGCATACATATAGGAAGAGAGCCCATGTCATGTGACAGCCTGTCTAGTGCTTCTTTTATTAGCCTGCAGCACTGTGCGATGAGATTAGGGATGCGCAAAGTTGTAAAATCTGTTTACTATGGTGCTTGGCAAAGTGCAAAACTCACCTAAATAAAAAAGGGGCTTGTCAGTGACTCCCGTTCTCTTCCTCTCAGCCTCACCCACTTCACTGAGCAAAATTTAATTCCAGCACAGCGATGCTCAAGTCCCACCATCGCCCAGGCCGACCACTTGCCAGCACCATGCACAGATCGTTCACTCCTTCCCTCCCCACAAGAGAATACTCCTTTTTCTTGCCATCAATCGCGACAAGCTTTGTAGCTGTCAGACCTCATGTGGTATCCCATTTCTTCAACTGGGTGCATAATATGCAGGGCTAAAGATCTTGTGAATTTCTTTGGGCTAAATGAGCCATTGTGCTTTTTTGTCACCCAGAAGACCTGTCTAGCCTTCAGAGACTAATAGAACAGGCTATATTGAGTATAGGCACTTCCTGCTTTCGGGGCCATGTAGATTGAATCCTGTGGGCCTTCTGAAACTCAAAGAGCATAGGAAATTTAGGCCCACACTTAAGAAAACTGGCGCTTCATGTATTAAAGCGCCACTTTTCTTGCATCCCATTGCGCCCCCCTAACATCACCATGTGTGCGCCGTATTTAACCTACGGCGCATAATGGCGCACATTAGGACAATACCGTTATAATTACTGACGCGATTGTAGTACTTTGCAGGATTAGCAGCAAAACTTTTGGCGCTAATCCTGAAAAAGACATAGAGATCCATTATAAATAATGGGGTGCCTCATGTTAACTCCTGCTCTGAACAGGCGTTAAACATGACACTAAAAATGGCGCAATAGAATCTCATAGATTCCACTGCGTCATTTTTTTGGGCCTCCAAATGGGGAAACGCCCCTCTTGTATACATTATGCCTGGCTCAGGCACAATGTGGCGCTAGGGTTTACAAAATGGCGCAGCGTTTTTGCCAATCTAACTCCACTTTAGCGTGAAAATCCTGTCCGAATGCTCCAGCGCCTCTGGGACAGCCATGAAACACAAGTCGCTTGTGCTTTTGAACTCCAGCCCACCAGTTTCTATTGCATGTTCCAGATTTCCTGCTCTAGATCTGTCTCCTTTTTACGAGCTCAGTATTCTGTCACAAACTACTCGTTGTCTATGTCTGTGGCCCACTGGAAATGCGGCGAGGTCTTGGTTCCTTTATGTTCTGCCTTGACCCAAGTAGGGGCAACTCTTTCTGGTAGGCACGGAGCTGCTGACGGAGGGACATCCAAAGGCAGTCCGTGCCCTCCAGAAGGAGGGAATAAACCCAAAAAGGGAAAAAACCCAAAAAAGGGAAAAAACCTCAAGCAGGAACTCCTGGAACAAAAACAAAAAGTAAAAAGTAAATCTGAACAAAAGAGGGAATGACAATGAAAAAAACTGGAACAGGCTAAGAAAAAATATAACTGACGCAGAAGAAACAGGAGCAAAGATCACCACCCAAAGGAAGTGTTGCAGCGCAAAGAGAACAGGAATCCCTCACCTTATATACCCAAAGAACAGGAAGTGACCAACAGGAAGTAAAATACACCATATTGGGTTGGGAATATAGCACAGAAACCTATAGAAAAGTCACCATGTTAATTAAGGTTCCACAGGCATGCAGGGAGAAGATAGGAATGCTGGGAAGGAGAAAGGATCATGGCAACTAAAGAAGGGCATAAATATAGGGAGAAACCAGGAAAGCAGTCTCCATTCTGACACATTCAGCCTGTTCTGGAATGATACTTTGTCCCTTCAGATCAATTTCACTTCTGTGGCATTTCTATAGTGTTGCCAACTGAATGAACATTTGATTTAATCAAAGTCAGTTCATGTGTCAGGGTGTCCCCAGTAATATCCATCATGTTTGAGGCTATTAGTGTTGCTGGGTTATTTTTATGGGTAGACTTCAGGCTTTCGAGAACAGCATCCGTCTATATGATTTGGAGGAATACATTGGTAGGGTCAATATGACCAGCCAGAAGTGGTCTAGGAAGGCGTGGTGGAAACAATATCCTGGATGAGGCACTTATGCCCATATTTATGGAAAATGGTGCACAACTGCGCTAGCGCAGTTGTGCTTCATTTTATTTAGCGCCATTCCTTAACGCCATCCATGCGCCATATTTATTAAATGACACCCGATGGCGCTAAGGAATGGCTATCATCTCAAAAAAAGACGCTAGCTGGTGGAGGATGACGTTAGGGGGAATGGCGCTAGTGGGTAAGAAATGACAGTAAGGTTGGTTAGCGGCAAAATATCTGTCGCTAGCCAACCTAGCATAATTTTTTGACACACAAACAGCCAAAAAATGGCTCCTGTCTATGTATGGACAGGAGTCATTACCTCCAGCCCAATGCCCACCACAGGGGACCGGTGTCCCCTAGGCAAGCCCTACATACCCAGTGCCAGGCAGGGGGCCCCATGTATGGGGACCCCAATGGCACACCACACACATACACAAACACTTACCTGCAATTTACCCGGGATGGGCTCCCTCCTCCTGTGGTGTGGGTGGTGGTGTTGCTGGGGCTTGGGGTGAGCATCTTTGTGCCCCTTCCATGATGTTTTACCATGGAAATGGGCCTACCTGAACTTTAACACCTGGTCTGAAAACTCTGATGCCACCACTTGATATCACAGTCAAGGGGAGACCACAAACAGGTAGGGTATACGCTGCTGCAGTGATCACCACCTTTCTATTTTAATTGGTAATCCAGTGTGTAAGGTAAATGTTTCTCTTCGAGTTGCCACGCAGGCTGACCGGCTGCCCAGTCAATTTTAGTCACTCTTTTTCAGACACATCATATGTTGCCCAGACTTATAGGCAATGCACCCAATTCTTTACCAGAAGATTTGTTTGCATGCATATGCAGGTTACATGCCAATCATAACACTAAAGAAGGCACACCCCTCCATGCCATGTATACTGTATGATGTTCTTCCAAGGAGCCTTAAGCTTTAGGAAGTAACAGTGTACAGTCACCTTACCATCGTCTCTTGGATAACAATGAGTAGTCTTTTTCTTGAAGATTTTCTTCAGTGGGATGAACTCACTAGTCCGATCCTACCTTCCTGGAACCCTCTTCGGATACACATCTCAGGAGATCTCAGTGAAGAATTCTATGTTCAGACTTAGATGGTTTTTCGGGACAAATTTCTTCCTCCGGGCCAAAGCTGAATATTGATCTGACGTACATGGAGGCCTCCTCGGATATGCTGTGCGGGAAGTCTCGGTCAACTTTTGACCTTCGGACGTAGTCACTTTTTTGGAGCTTTTTCTCTCCGATGTCTGAGGACCCTCCATAGCAAGCCGATTTCAAGTCGACATCGTTGTATTGCCTTTCCAGGAGCCCTCTTTTTAATGGGATGAACCTTCAAGTCAGGCCCGATCGCGGTCGACGTAAGCCAGCTTAACTTAACGGCGGGTCAGTCCCTTTATGGAGCCTTTTACCAAAAGGTCTCCAAACGTCTGGATCTTCTTCCAGAAGGTCTTTGAAGGTCCTTTAGGAGTCCACATCTCACCCCAAGGTTTAAGAAGCTCTGAGTTGCTCCTTGAGGGCTAGGACTCCAACTCCCAGAATGCACCTTGTTCAAACTCCAAAATGACCACAGGACAGTGGTCAACTGGTCAGGTTCTTCAGGATTTGATGCAGGGGGCTCTGGTTAGCTATTTCCACCTGTAGCAAGCAGGGAGTCCCTTCTTGAACCATTTGAAGCCCGGCAAAGTCCTTTTAGTGGTGAAGCCCAAGTGTGCAGCTGTTACAGTTGTTCAGAGTGCAGTGTCCAGGTGCAGGTCAGGGGTTCAGCAGGGCAGTCCTTCTTATTCTGATGTTCCCCTTTAGGGATCTGAGGTGTGGGTATCAGCTGTGCCATATTTATTCTTGCTCCTTGGGTGAAAATCAAAGGGGGACGACTGTCCAATCACAGGACGACTAATTCCCCCTTGAATGACCACTTCCTGGGAAGTGTGCAAAAAATCAATTCCAGTAAGCAACATTCTTAAAAAATCCAATATGGCTGAAACAGAATTTTGGAGGTTAGGTGTGGCTGTGCTCACCCACTGGTGAGGCTAAAAATCCTAAACACACCCTTCTCCTGCCCTCTTCTAATCTAAACAGGAGGGCACCTAGTTGTCTGGGGTTGCAGGAAATGGGGGAGGTCTTGAGCTGCTCCAAATGTCCTTCCTTCATTTGAAGACCAGTTTGGCTGCTCTCCTCCCATCCTGTTTTACCATCTGCTGAGGCAGATCTCCTCCCCCAGGCACATCCTTTGTGTTCAGCCCAGGCCACTTCACACCTCGTCAAAGCAGCCTGGCCAGGTTGCCAGAGGCTGACCAATCAGAAAAGGACACTAGAGAGCTGAAGTTGTCAACTTTAGGGTTGAGTTTTAAAACTCTTTAATTGAACTAGTTACATTGAATGAACAACACTTCAACTCCACACAAGTACATATTCAATGAACTGTCATATACAGAGATTACAATATATTTCCTTGCAGTCACACTTGACCCCCTAGAGAGAGCACAAAGAAGGGAGGAGCCAGAATAATGGATGGGATTTCTTCCAGTTCAGTGAGGTTCTTGCCTTTGACCACAGTGTCAGACCATGTAAGAAGTTCAGCCCCATGATCATATCCCAGTCCATTACACTTGTATCTCTCAGCACATGGCTAGCAGTGAATCTGTGAGACATTACTCAATCCTCACAAAACAGATCGCCTCTTTAGGCAACCACTAAAGAGCAAGAAATGTTGATGCTTCGAAGTCCGGTAATAAAAAGTCCATTGTGACAGGGTGTACAGCACCATGGCTTTGATGTAGAACAGGACCCACAGTACAACAAAGACAGATGAACTCTGAGCAACTGATGGACACATATCTGCCCCTCAATTAAGTGAAAAAACAGAATTACTGATTGCTGGACGTCCCTCATAGTCCCTTCTTCTAAGGGAGCGAGGAGGTTTATTATAAAAGTAGTAATAATAGATTTTAGAGTGTTTAGGGGTGAGTCAACATCAACAGTCCCACTTCAGGACCAAATTAAATAAAACAGGAACAGGGAGGAGGATAGAGGTCTGGGGTGCTTTGGAAATTAAATAATATTAACAGATTAATAAAGTGAATATACATAAAGAAGCAAAATGTGAAATTGAACATTATAAAACATGAAGGAATTTTAAATTAGAGGCTAAAAATTATTAGTATCCTCAAACTTATTTGTGTGAACAGTGCAAGTGCATTAAACAGAATATAGTATGAATGATGAGTGGCCATAATTGAATTTAGAAACTCTCCATCCTTCCCATTAAAATTACATTTTTTAAACTATTTGTTAATTAAATAAAGTATTTCATCATTTGTGTATTTGTTTGATGGACACTTGTTTATGTATTTTCTTCTGTATTGTTTTGTGATTCAAGTCATTGAAAATGCTTAGGCTTGTGACCTTGGCTCTGGCAATGACTTAGTGGGAATCCCCGGGTTCTAGTGATGAATACATGGGGGTCAACAGAACTCAAAAGGTCTCTCCAGTGATCCAGGAAAACCACACTTAGGACTGTGACCAGGAAGAGTTGGACTAGGAGTAATCTAGAATACTGGTGGTGATCTACGCAACTCTGCATGCCTAAACAAGTACACAATATTTGTTTTTGTTTCCCAGACTTTTCTTCCTCAGCTTGTATAGAAGGTATGTGATTGTATCATGTTATGCATTGTTGCTGCATAGCAAAACAAGACACTTTTCAGTGTTTGTAGTGTTTCAAAATATCCTGTGCTTATATCAGCAGCAGCAAATTGCAATCCTCCCCCCTGAAAACTAGTATTATGAATTTTAATCACAAGGAAAGTTATAATATTTCATGATCTATAGGCAGATTAGGTACCTAATTTTCTGCTGCTTTCACACTGTATTATCAGAAGCACTTTTATCCCCCTTAGCCTAAATTGGTGTTATCTGGTGTGTTTGACTTTTGAGGGTCAGTCCTGTGAGTCTGTTAGAAAGGAAAAAAACATTTGAAATGCAATTGGTCTCACATTTGCGAGAGTTAGAGCTATTGGCATTGTAAATTACAATGTCTTTTATCTATGTGTTTTGGTTTGGAGTGTTCTAGTCTAATAGGCCCAGTGCCATATCATGGAACAAATTATTCAAATAGTGCCCCTTCAATTATTAAAGATTATATTTAAAAAAAAAACACCCTATTAGCAAAACACATAAAAGAGCTCAAGACCACGCATACTGTATCAAAGTGAAGGAACAAAGCGTGTATATCTCCAGTTTACCCAGGAAACATCAAACAATATGTGTCCCAATGGACACTGTGCAGATGTATAAGAAGGACGCTTCTTCTACCGTGACGTAGCCAGAGCACACAAAAATAAATACATTATTATGGATTTTACATCTCTCTCCACAGCAAACAAAAGCTTACAGACAAAAGTGAAATGCCTGCGGTATTACCTGTAGAGCTTAATGCAAAAGATGGACACAGAATCAGGCCCGACATGATGCTCTCAATTTTGCTATGTAACTGAGATGGAAGGCATAAATACATTGCAAGATAGTACTGGATTAGTGCTTTCAAATGTAGGCACTCCCAGTTTCAGCGAAGGAAAGCCCTAAGTATTTAGATCCTAATTCATTCAAAATGCATACTGAGGATGAAGGAGAACCTTTAGTACAGTCCGCATAGCACAAACAACAAGTAAATATCTCACCCATCGTAAAAGTATCTACCTGGGATTTCAATTTTCTGTGTTACATTAATGTCTACCTGGTGATCACAGTCATTTTACATCCACTGTCCTCTGTGAAATTCACTCTACCAGGAAACTGGACCTGTTTTTATGTTTCCTAATACAGATAGCTTGAATGTGCCAGCTCTATCAATAGAAAGTGAAATATTTTCCTGGAGCATTAATGAATCTTTAACTGCTGTGTGAGCCAGTATTTCCAAAGCTTGGGTGGTTGAATGGCATTGGAAGCTACAATTTACAGCTCTGCACACTTATCAGATTTGGAAAAAAGTCAACAAGGATCAAAATAGAGATTGATGCAGGCTACTGGTTTACTTAAACAAGTAAACAAATTCCTAGAGAGCCACCCTAACCACACATTTTCACAAAATCACAACTGCAACTGCCATCGGTGACCACTGCTGTTTGATCTTTTTGGAGAGGAAGGCTTGTAAGAACACGTATTCTGAACACCTTTTACACCCCAGAGAGAAACTCCTACTGCATTCGGCACCATCTCCATCGTGGCCCATTATAAATACCTGGACACAACTCAGTTTAAAGAATGCACTATACAAGGGTTTCTTCATAATACATCATACTTTATTTTAATGACTGAATATACAAGTATTGACCAAACTTCACTCTACACTGCTTTCATTTTACCTGTTCTAGAGACATACTTTCTATAAAGAGCGACATTGAAGAAGTTACATAATGGCACATAAAAACAGCCCCATAAAATGCTCACTACAGTGTGACACACAACTAGTTACACTGAAGAAGACCACAACAGCACATACGCCCAGTGACACAGAAAACAAGGGAAGGCAGTGGGTCTAAGGCACTAAGGCTTATCATATGTTTTGTTTTTTTCTGGGGTGGGGGGGCACTGAGTGTCTCGTGCAACTGTTTTTTTTTTACTGGCTTCTCTGCCCACACTTTTCACTCAGAAGGGCATGCATCTTCCTATGAGGTCAACAAGCTGCAGCCTCATCATTTGGATGGTGTGGAGCTGTTTAAACTGCAGTGGTTCACTTAGGGGCTGTCTGGCATCCCCTCCTTGGTGGGCATGGCGGGCGTATTTCAGTCTGCAGAACACCACAATTTCTTAGAACAATGTGTGCTGCACATATATTTTTGATGTCTTTCATGTTTATAATAGAGTGCTACCAGCATTGCCACATTTGCACAAGCCAAATATGAGCAATCCACAGGACTTCTCATGCCATTCGCGGTTGGCGGGTAAGATGCATCGCCGCTCTTGGTAATGCTACCCATTCTTTGTCCTTCAAAAAAGCAGCAGGTGGTTCAAAGTGCATGAGACCCACATTCCTAATGCCACCAGCTGAGCCCTAAAAAAACACAATCTCAAAAGAAAGAAACCCAGCAATATTTAGAGAGAGAATTTCCTGTTACATCCAGAGCTGCTGACTTTGGACCTAGGGGAGTTCAAGTCTCAGCGTCGGTTCTTCCATGCCTAAAAAAAAAGTTAAATACATTGCAATTGTTAGCAAACAATACAATGGAAAGAAAATGACTAATACAGAATGCCTGCAAACAAAGGAAGTGGAAGTAAAGCAACCCTATATCAAAACACGAAGTAAAGTAACACATATAGGCCCTCATTCTGACCTTGGCGGGCGGCGGAGGCCGCCCGCCAAAGTCCCGCCGTCAGGTTACCGTTCCGCGGTCGAAAGACCGCGGCGGTAATTCTGACTTTCCCGCTGGGCTGGCGGGCGGTCTCCTTCAGACCGCCAGCCAGCCCAGCGGGAAAGAGGCTTCCACGATGAAGCCGGCTCGGAATCGAGCCGGCGGAGTGGAAGCTGTGCGACGGGTGCAGTTGCACCCGTCGCGTATTTCACTGTCTGCGCAGCAGACAGTGAAATACATTTAGGGGCCCTCTTACGGGGGCCCCTGCAATGCCCATGCCAGTGGCATGGGCACTGCAGGGGCCCCCAGGGGCCCCGCGACCCCCCCTACCGCCATCCGGATCTCGGCGGTCCGACCGCCGGGATCTGGATGGCGGTAGGGGGGGTCGGAATCCCCGCGGCGGTGCAGCAAGCTGCGCCGCCGCGGAGGATTCAATGGGGCCGCGGTACACTGGCGGGACCCCGCCAGTGGTGCCGGTCCGACCGCGGCTTTACCGCCGCGGTCGGAATCCCCATTGAAGCACCGCCGGCTTGTCGGCGGTGCTCCCGCGGTCCTCCGCCCTGGCGGTCAAAGACCGCCAGGGTCAGAATGAGGGCCATAGTCACATATATCAGAACACAATCCGAGGCAAGAAACAATTAAAAAAAGAGTTACCCCAAACAACTGATAAACACTCAAAGCGTAAGGGAATTGTACTTGGCTGGTGCTTCTCAGCCAAGAAAGGAAGGGCTGTAGCGGCTGCGGTAACCAGTTAAGAGGCAGCAAAGAAAAGCGACACTGCAGTCAACCTATGATAAGCAGCAAGCAGGATCAGAGTCCTTTTACTGAATACAGCTGGTCTTGCAGACAGCGCATGCGCGCTACCTAGGCTCAACCTAACCAAAAAATCAGGATACCTGTCTGTGTTGACAAATGTGTTCATGGCTTTAGCTATGTTTATGCATGTCAAAATGCTTTATTTCAAAGCCAAACCTATATATTTTTTTAATACTTGCTTATCTTTACCTGTAGTGTTTCTTTGAATTCATAAAAAGGTCGTTACGAATATTGATTAGTTTTTTACTATGAATTATGGATTAGTTTACATATCTCGAACTCCAGGGGTTCGAGTTTCAGAACACTGTACATTGCACTTTAATACAAAAAGTCAATGATGCATTGCACTTGGCACTTTTTAAATTTCCAATATCATACAAAGAGCAATTAATATTGAAATAGGGATAGTAATGTCCATACAACCTATAAGAAAAAAATGAAAATATGAAATTGGCTACAAAGGACTAGTAAATCAAGATAAGAAGTGAATAAATAATATTATTATTATTTATTAGTTTGGCAAGTCAGGTTGCCATGACCATAGATTTGGAACAGGGAAAACAAGGTGTTAATCATACTATTAAACAGTCATACAATAACTCTGGGAGATAAAATAAAGATTGGTTAATTATTCATTAAACTTCAAACATTGACAACCTTACTATATGTCAACAAATCAGAAAATAATGTGCTAAGATAGAAACCTAGTGTACATTGAGTAAATATTTTTGTAAGTCATGTATATGAACACAAACAGGGAACTTGTGATGTGCCTGAAATGTGAAGCCATGGTGAGCATTAGACAACGTAAAAAACATATTTAACAGTTACTTTAAAGTTTACAATAGTTTGCCAATAAGGTGGCAGACATTTGAAGACAATGACTATATATAAAGTCACAGTCATAGTGGGAGCTCGAGTATAAAGAAAAGTCATGAGGAGCGGGGTGGGAGGGGATCTATCGTAGACAACCTAACAATGTAAAGGTTCAATGACTAACTGAAATTCTGAGAAGTGGCATTGAGTTAGAGGCTGTAAATGGTGCTTAATTTGGAATACAATAAAGGGGCCCAAAGTTTTGTTAGGAGCCCACTTGCGATGCTGCTGAAAGCTGAGCTTGCTGAATACCAAGGTTGCCTAGTTGTGATCCCACAACATGCCCCTTTCTTTCTGCCCCCTACACTTCCTTTCTCTTTATCATACTGTTGCATGTTCCTTTTCATCCATACTTTCTTCTTTATCCCTGTTTTCCTACCTCTTCTTCTTCCTTGTTTCTTCCTTTTCTGCATTTTTTCTTTTACTCAATGCCTGATGATGAAAATTAAGTCATGGTCCACATAACTGAATGTTGGTGCCTACAACTGACAAAAAGTCGGCACTGACTATTGATTGTTCAAGGGGCCAAAATATATGAGCAAACAATTACAATTTAGAAATTTCAATCCTATTTAAAGCAAGAGGTAAAACCATGTAAGATTCAGTTGCAACTTTAGTATCCGGTATGATCACTAGTGTCACGGTATCCAGTTTTTGTATGGACTGAGTCAAAGCAGATCAAATCACTATGTGACTCGCCCTGCGACAGGGAGGCATGTCATGGGCAATAAGGTGGGTGTTCCCACCTAACACCAATGGCAATTGACACACTTCCAGATGTACAAGATTTCGCAAACCTGGCAATGCATCAATAGTCTACGCATCCCAAGGGGAGGCGTAAGTGAATTGCAATGAGGAGAAACATTCTCCTCATTGCATTTTGCAGAACATATAGAAGGAGGAAATACCTCTTGTGGTTGTTTTCGTGCAGGAATGTGCCCCTTCATGCACTTAAACAATAATCCCTGCAACACAGACATCTTTGCAACATGGTGCAGGGATGCTGGAATGGCATGTGACAGAGCATTGTGTGCCAGAGCAGTGGAAAAGGACAGGAATGTGCCATATCTTAGATATGGTGCATTCCTGCATTTTTCTTTGATGCAGGTAGTGTGGCAAGAAGGCTTGTGGAGCTGCCCTGCATCAAAAGATTGTAAATATGCCCCTCTGTGCATAGCACAGCCCCATGCACCATGTCACAACAGTATCACTAAGAAATGGTACCATTAGCACTGAGTAGAGTACACTCGGTGCGCTCCAAGCATCCACAAGTCTAGGATGGACTATATCATGATAGTCTGCGCTGAGTCAGTGCAGAGCAGAGTGCATGTTTTTATGTGCCTGCATCAGTACTTACTTTGTGACGGTGGTTGCTAGTGAGCTCACCAGCCCACATTTTTGGGAGTCAGCACTTATTAATCCTTATCAAGCTTCAGTGCTTCATTTGCAAAATAACGAGTGCCGTGTCCAAAGCCCTGCTCAGAAACCCACAACCGGCACTATTAAATGTCAATGCGCCAAAGATCAGGACTGCATAGTCCCAACTCCAATTGAGGTCCCTTTAGTGCACTGACAGATACTGCCTGCCTCTTTAACTCACTCCCACAGGTCCCTGCCTTTTTCCTGTCCTTCTCTTTTGAATCTATGATGAAACAACGCATGTGGGAACCACGCTTGCCTTAACAACGAGGTCGGAACAAAGACCACATTGTTTCAACGGCTGCCTTTACCCATCATGTCTTTACAATGATTTTTGTTGTAAAAGCATGACTAATAAAGGCATACATGGTTCTATCATGCCACCGACCCACCTGCCCTAAAAACAAAACTACCCCGACCCCTCCACTCCTTCTAAAAACAAACCTACCCTGACCCCGCCACCCACCCTAAAAAAACACTACCTGACCCCTCCACCTGCCCCTAAAAACAAAATTTCTTGACCCCCCCCACCACCACCCCCAAAAAACTGAACAAACCTGACGCCCCCCTCCCACCATGAGCTCTAAAACCTTCCCTGACCCCCTATAGACACTGGACCCCCCATCAGCCCTAAAAACAAAATTACTCTGACCTTCCCAACCCCGCCCCTAAAAACTGAACTACCCCAACACCCCCACCCACCCTGAGCCCTAAAACCTTCCCGACTCACCACCCTATAAAAAACCGACCCCCCCACCAGCCCTAATAACAATAATATCCTGAACCCTCCACCTCCACCCTTAATAACAAAACTACCCCGACCCCTCACTCCCAAAAACAAAACTACCCGACCCCCTAACTCCCCCTAAAAACAAAACTACCTCGACCCCCCACCCTGCCCCTAAAAGCTGAACTACCCCGACACCCCCACCCATCCTAAAATCAACCAACCCCCCCACCAACCCTAAAAACAAAACTACCTCAACCCCCCACTCCACCCCTAAAACTACCCCAACCCTGCCCCAGCCCCACTTACCTGACGGCACCCTCCTGATCCACCCTATAAAAAAAACACTTGCCCCTAAAAAATAAATAGCCCAACTCACCAACCCCACACCAAGCCCTTTACCCACTCCTCACCCCTAAAAATTACCCCCAACCCTGCCCCAACCCCACTCTCCAGACCGCATCCTCTCCCGATCCACTCTGCCTTTTTCTCTGCCTTAAGCATGCATATGCGTGCTTAAGGCAGAGAAAAGGACAGTTGTTCTTCTGGCAAGCATGGTTACACTTGCTTGGGAAATGTCTGTGTTGTTCCCAATGCGTTGTTCAGGACGTTTCCCTTCTCTTTCACCTTTTTCCCCTTCGTGTGTTTTCACTCCCTTGCCTCATTAGACAAAATAATTGCTTGTCCCCAAAAATGTGTGCCAGTGGCCAGCCCCAGCAACCAGCAAAATGTGTGCCAACGACCACCGACTCAAATTAGACACTGGCAGACTTTGACCGAGAACAAAAGAGAAAAATGCATAAGGAGATAGGAGGAAGAGAAAAACAGGAAATAACATGCCAAATGGGTAAAGAAAGAAGGGGTAAAAAAAACGAAACCTAGAAGAGTAAAATAAAGAGGCAGGAAGTGTCTGTTGATTAATTAAAGATGCATGATGAGGAATGAAGACTTAGAAGCCTTGGTATTCTGCACCCAGATCTTCAACAGTGTCTGGCTTATGAAATTTTTTTTTTTGCCCAGCAGGGATTCTTTCATAAATTGAGCACTAGCCTGCAGTGTTTAAAGTGAATTAAATCAACCCAAAATGTCTCTGTTTCTCTGTTAGTGCATTATTTCAGCCGGCACCGCTCAGAAACAAAATGTTTACGGACTTTACTGTCTGAAGCAAGCTCTAAATAGGGGAAATATCGGATTATATAAATTCACTTAACACCCTATAAGCGCACCTGTGCTGAGACAGCGCAGCCCATCCTGAAAGGAACCAAGAACTCGCTTGGAATGGAAACAGGCCATTCCAGGGCGACGGCAGTATCTGCTCATCGCCTCCCCCGGTAGCTGCGGCTGGCTCAAACACACGGTGTGTCTGAAAGGGACTTTCATCATATAGCTGTCTGCTCCCGCCCATGGTGAACTAAGCGCCCTGAAACGCTCTTCGCATCACAACTCTGCAGCGAGCTCCCTCTTGGCAGCCTGGCGCCTTACCGTAAATTAAGTCTTCACAAACTCCACTTGCCACTGCAAGGTGACAGCTCCTCTTAATTAATAAATGCTTTTATTGTGCTCAGCGCAGCCTTCCCTGCCTGTCCTAGGAGTGCAGTTGAGCTCATGTACTCTTACGTTCTATAAAACTGTGACATACATAGAAAAAAACCCAAAGGCCTAAACACATATTTCTAAGCGTTGTATTTAGGCAATCGCACGTTTTCCAGAGTAACACATTTCTAACTGTGCGAATGTTAGATTATTTTGACCTATGATATAAAATGTAGTTCATTCTGTTTTTACAAGTAAATTAGAAATACAAATCTTGAATGATGAATTATGGTGCAAAAATGGCATCTGAATTTTCTGATTACTGGGTCTTCAACTCATTCCTTATTACCTTGAGTCTGCAAACGACTGTGCCGCATTATAGGCTCATAATTCTATATATCACTTCCCCTATACACTAAAAGAGGTAAACATACTGGGCCCAATTTTGAGTTTGGCAGACGGAAAAGTCAGCGGCCAAACTCCTGACAGGGTGGCTGCTGCCTCTGTGGTGACCTCCCCGCCAAAGTTAATGAGAGTTTCCCGCTAGGTCCCACTGGCCTAGCAGGAAACAGGCTACAGCATTGTCTCCAGCTCGTAATCGAGCTGGTGGAAAATGCTGTAGTCTGCAGGATGCCCCAGCACCATCGCAACAATCACCCCAGGGGCCCCCTGCTCCCGTTGTCTGCCAGCATTTTCATGGCGGTAGTACTGCCATGAAACCTCTGGCAGAGAAGGGGGTCATAATCCCCAGGGCAGTGTTGTTTGTAGCACTGCCCTGTCGGATTAGGACCACCACCACCTTCAGACCGCCGGGATTTCCGGTCCTGGAAGAGCTGGCAGTTCCCTGATGCCCCGACTGCCCGGGATGCAATGTGGATGCGGCAGTCCGACTGCCATCCGTGAGTGTGATGGTCTAGTGACTGCCAGACTTGTAATGAACCCCACTGTCAGGGCATCACAACATTCTTTGTCTCCAGCTAATAACTGGAAGTATTTGTGTAAAAAACATCCCCAAAGCAAGAACAATTTTTGCTCAATTCTGAACTTGAGATTGGGTGTCCCCAGGGACTTAAAGTGAGTCGGTAAAAGTAAAGGGAAATGGGGGCTGTTAGACCTGACAGCCTTAGGGTGGTCACCCCTAACTTTTTGCCTGCCTCCCTCCACTTATGAGATACTGTTTTTGCTGGTTTTTAGACTCTGCACACTTTACCACTGCTAACCAGTGCTAAAGTGCATATGCTCTTTCCCTTTAAATTTGGTAACATTGGATCACACCCAATTGGGCTATTTAATGTACTTATAAGTCCCTAGTAGAGTGCACTATATGTGCCCAGGGCCTGTATATTAAAAGCTACTAGTGGGCCTGCAGCACTGATTGTGCCACCCACTTCAGTAGCCCCTTAACCTGGTCTCAGGCCTGCCATTGCAAGGCCTGTGTGTGCAGTTTCACTGCCAATTCGACTTGGCATTTAAAAGTACTTGCCAAGCCTAAAACTCCCCTTTTTCTACATATAATTCACCCCTAAGGTGTGCCCTAGGTAACCCCTAGAGCAGGGTGCTGTGTAGGTAAAAGGCAGGACATGTACCTATGTAGTTACATGTCTTGATAGTGTAAAACTCCTAAATTCGTTTTTACACTACTGTGAGGCCTGCTCCCTTCAAAGGCTAACATTGGGGCTGCCCTCATACATTAAGTGGTAGCTGCTGATCTGAAAGGAGTAGGAAGGTCATATTTAGTATGGCCAGAATGGTAATACAAAATCCTGCTGACTGGTGAAGTTGGATTTAATATTACTATTTTAGAAATGCCACTTTTAGAAAGTGAGCATTTCTCTGCACTTAAATCTTTCTGTGCCTTACAATCCACGTTTGGCTGGGTTTAGTTGACAGCTCCTTGTGCATTTACTCAGACACACCCCAAACACAGGATACTCAGCCTCACTTGCATACATCTGTATTTTGAATGGGTCTTCCTGGGCTGGGAGGGTGGAGGGCCTGCTCTTACACAAAGGACTGCCACACCCCCTACTGGGACCCTGGCAGACAGGATTGAACTGAAAGGGGACCTGGTGCACTTCTAAGCCACTCTTTGAAGACTCCCCCACTTCAAAGGCACATTTGGATATAAAAACAGGGCCTCTGCCCTACCACCTCAGACACTTCCTGGAGAGGAAACCAGAACCTGCACCCTGACAAGAAGAACTGCCTGGCTGCCTAAAGGACTCACCTGACTGCTTTATGAAGAGGACTGCTGCCTTGCTGTTGCCCTGCTGTCTTGCTTCTCTCTTGCCTTAATGCAGAAGTGCTCTCCAAGGGCTTGGATAGAGTTTGCCTCCTGTTCCCTTAAGTCTCAGGACCAAAAAGACTCATCTTCTGCAGCTGAAATCCCCTTGCAGTGAAAATTCGAGGCACTGCCTGCCAAGAACGACGCACAGCCTGCTTGGGTGAAAAATTCACTGCACGCCGAGTCCGGAACAACGCAGCCCAACTTCGCGAACGGAGATCGACGCAGCACCAGCGACACGACTGGGACTTCAATGCATAGCCCTACTGGATCGACGCAAGCCGACTTAGAATGACGGCGCCCGACTTCCTGAGAGCGCCTGCCGTGCGGAAGAAAATTCCATGCATTGCCTACCGGAATCAACACAGCTGCTGTGGCTTCGCTCCGCAAGCCCAGGATTCCACGCATCGTCCCCAGGGCTTCTGAAAACCCTGCAACCCGAAGAGGAGCCATGTCCGCGCGCCCAAAATCGACGCAATGTCTTCCCTGCTTGGAAAATAATGACGCAAGTCCGTGTGCGAAGGGGCGAAACCGACGCACTGACCGTTTTCCACGCATCTCCTTCTCTGCAGTCCCTTGCGAGGATTTTTCAACGCAAACCAGGTACTTTGCCCTGCAAGAGACACTTGTTGTTTCTAGGAGAACGTAAGACACTTTTTATTGCTTCTACAGTAATATTTTAACTCTAAAGACACTTGATATCACTTTCAGTGATATCCCTACATTTGCTATTTCATCTTTAATCATTTTGACCTGCATTTATTCAGAGAAATATTATATATTTTTCTAAACACTGTGTGGTGTATTTTTGTGGTGTATATATTGTGGTATTGTATGATTTATTGCGCAAATACTTTACACATTGGCTTCTAAGTTAAGCATGACTGCTCAGCGCCAAGCTACCAGAGAGTGGGCACAGGGTAATTTGGATTGTGTGTGACTTACTCTGACTAGAGTGAGGGTCCTTGCTTGGCCAGGGGGTAACCTGACTGCCAACCAAAGACCCCATTTCTAACAGGGGCAAAAAAGAATAACACCCCAGCTAGTTTTGTGGCTCAGTTGCTGTGAGAGTGCTACTGACCAGAGATATTTGTGATCGTCGTATTAGTAGTATTTAGACTCTTCCACAATGTCCTGCTTTTAAGTAATAGCCTTAACTTGCTACACAATTTCTCTTTGATTTTTTTTAGGGTTAGTAGAAGGTTTTTTAGCCACATTCATTATCCTACCATGAATGAAAATTATAAAGAAACAAGTGCTGGCAAAGGCAATAGGTGTAACCTTTGTCTTGTGAAGAGAGAAAAAGGAGACAGTAGAGGAAGAAAATTGAAAAGAGGAGAGAAAGAAATGTGGGAAAAGAACATGGCCCAGTGAAAGGATGGGGAAGGAGAGGAGTGGAAGGAGGAGTGGACAATGAAAGAGAGGAGGAGAAAGAAGCAGACTATGGTCTCTCCTTTGGGACTTATTTAGTTTGCCACTGGTCTTTAAAGATGATGTACTGCATTCCTAATGCTGTGCAGCATGGCTGCAGAAAAAATAACCTATGATGCGGCCGTCCACATCATCTTGTTGGGGCACCTCTGACATATGAGCCCACCTACAAAATGACACGTTCCATTTTCCTTCTTTTTATCTACCGATCTTAGTTGTATCATTAGACAAAATAAATAAAAAAACCTGGAAATGTTATTTTGAAAGCGAGCAGGTGGAGAGCCAATACAGGGCACAGAAGCAATGCACTATTGTAGAGTCCTTTAGACAAATAAAAAGAAAGTGGGTGGCTAAAAGCAAGGCGAAAAAGCCTTGAAGCCAGCCAGTTAAGGAGAAGGTAAAGAGATTATGCTCCATGGGAAGGACAAAGATGAAACGAACAAGAAAAGGAATCGAATCATAAGCAGGCACACAAGAGTGACAGTGTAATGATGTGTCTTGGAATGCTATGCATGTCACATAGAATCTGGTGACATTGCATGCAGATGAGGTTTCCGACATTTGTTGGTGTCTCTCCGTCTTGTGCTATGTTTGTGCTCTGTGCCCCTTCTTTATGTATTTCATCTTGTGCTTTCAATCAAATAAATCCTTATAAAGAGGATCATGTGACTCGTCATTATAGACAGTATAACCAACCAATGGTAAGTAATAGGTAGGCTACACTGGCATCTCTATATAGCATGGTTATAAAATCATCAGTCTGCATGTATATATCCGAGTGTATGTGGTTGAGCCTATCTTGTGTATGCCGTCATTTTTAACACCCCATCTCTTATACTTATTTGCAAAATGGGTATGTAATCAGTGTGATTATACCAAACAGACCATTATCTTTTATTTAAGATTGCTTGTTAAAATGAAGCCCCTGCATAGTGGAAAGGGGCTTCGGTAAACGCCTTGCTTCTACCCATGATTTTAACCATGATTAACAAGGATGACACACCTAACCCTTCCTTCGTCCTGTGGGGAGATAGGTGAAGAGTAATGATGGATAGAGGAGACAATTTGTATTTTCCTCAACCCACAATCAGTTTATTATGTGTGTCCGGTAAGTAAGACAAGTCAGACAGTTGGAGGAGTCGGACAAGGAGAGGCCTCCTTTGCAGACATTGCATAAAAAATATCAGAGACATCGATACCACTTTGTCGGGGCACAGGGAAGAGCAGAGTGGACTCAGAGCGATTAGGCAGTCTGCTGCTCTATCCTACCACAGCATGTACTCACCATCAATAAAGGATACTGGAAGATAGCTTATCTTCAAAATATGTGATATCACTGCAAAGTGGGGAAAATTAGAAATTGAAAGTAAGAGACTTGATCACTAACGGACCTCTAGAAAGACACAGAAAGCATATGGAATCGGGCAGTTCTGTGAGCTACTAAGTAAGTGCTGGATAGATGAGTGGTTACTTTGTTTCAAACACACTGTAAATGACCCTTCTGCTGCAGCTTTCACCAAGAGAGTCACTGACACTTCACAACATTATTTAATAATGCAACCATTGTCAAGCCTCAATCTTTAGGGCTTTATTATGACCCTGACGGAGGGGTTTCCTCCATCATAAATGCGACGGATATCCCTTCTGCTGTACTACGATCTCCATAGAATATAATGGAATCATAATACGGCAGTCGGGATATGCGTCACATTTGTGATGGAGGAAACCCCTCCATCAAGGTCATAATAAGCCCCTTAGTCTTTCTGCATATCTGTAAACGCTAGTTTCATAACTTCACTCTCATCCATTTAGCCATTTAGTGATGGGCCAACTGGATGTTGGCAGATCCATCCTTCCTTTTCGAATGCGGCAGTTCTGGAAGTATATTATTACTATTATATAAATATATACATATATTCAGAAAAAATGGTGCATTTAAATCGCACACCAAGGGCTGCACATCATCCAATACCAGCTGGTAAAATAGTAAAAAAAAACACTTTTATCGATAAATTCATCGGCTGCTATTTACTGAAAAAAGATTAGATTGCAGGTAAATCAAACCAGCAAAAGTTGGTACAAAAAGCACAAAAAGAAAATCGACAATGTGTCCACCATTCAAAAAACACACACGCTGTCCCAACCAAATGTCTACGCGTTTCGGCCGAAGCCTTCAACAGGACATTGGCAGACATTTTACACTCAACTATTTAAACCATATAGTCCTTCTTTGTTGTTCATTGCATAGCTCAAGAGAAGTGCAAATGGAGCGGCCATTTTATAACGTCACAATTTTAACTTAAAAATGAGAAACTCCTAATCCTGTGCATGCTTTGAAATAAACTATGAACTAAAAATGTGACATTATATATTGCTCTCATATTATAATACATTATCACAAATATAGTCTGGTCACCTGTGAACACTAAAAATTAATTGTAATCACAGTCTACAATTCTTGAATACAAAACAAATCCCATGTATGCTATTTTTTTCTCTCTTTCTCTTTTTCAATTTTCCTTTTTCCTTTTTCCTTTTACTCTTGATGTCCACATATTGCCCACTTATACCTAATAATTGTAATTTAAATTTTAAAAGCCTGATATATAAATGTAATTAATTAATTATATAAATATATAAATATATAAATATATGTACTGCCAATTGATTGCAATACATCCACTCCATATACAGGCTATAAATAGATGACAAATGATGACAAATAAATAGAGTAAATTCAGTCAATTCTAAAAATAAAAAATAAAATACAGGTAAAAGGGATTTCAACGTAGAATAAATATATAAATAAATGGATATTCATCATCATAATTCATTAAATTAGTCATAGTCCTATAAATTAATATATTCTAAAAGGAATCTGAAGAGATTAATTAATAGATCCATATCATAGGTAAAATTGTTATCGGTTAGGAAATTGTAAATAAACCCCACAAATTCAGCAACAGGAGAGTGTATATGTGCGCCACTATCCTCCCCAAAGCCCTATGCAACAGTATAAGAATAAAATAGATGAGTATAACACCCTAAAAGTGAGTCAAATATTAATAAAAAATTATTACCAAAATACACTAAGTTTCAATCCGGCAACATGCTAATAATAATAATAATAACAATAATAATAAAGTCAATCAGTAAGGATCCTAACAAAACACAGTATTCTAAAAAAGTCATCAGTTTCATTTCATGTTTTCTATTGGACAAAATCTATGTGTGAAAAAATGTGAAAAAATGTATATATCTGTGTGGGGAAATCTAAAAACTTACAGATGACCATGAAGCTCTGCGTCCAAGTTGTGACCCCAAGGGTGTTCTGTACCTAAAAGTAAAATAATTTTGGACTCCATTTGTCTCAAATGTGCAATTCTATTGCCTCCTCGGGGATGGGCCGCAATGGTTTTAACACCATAAAATGCTAGGGAACTACAGTTACCTTCATGTACATCCCAAAAGTGTTTAGCTAAAGGATAAGATGGATCATGATTCTTAATGGCTCTAAGATGTTGCAGGAACCTGACTTTCAGTTTATGAATGGTACTGCCCACATATATTTTGCGACACCCACATTCAATGACATATACAACATATTCAGTTTGGCATGTGATACGATCAGTTATGTCACAAATTTTTCCTTCAAACGTGGTGTATGTCTGAGTATTCTGTGCATACAAACAAGATTTACAATGTCCACATTTCCAAAAGCCCAAGCTTTTTTTAGCCAGCCACGACATATTAGTTTTGGGACTCTGAAATAGGCTTCTGGAAAGATGGTTACCCAAAGATTGAGTTTTGCGATATGTGATACATGGATGTGGACCTATACTGTCCTTAATGGCAGAATCATGTCTCAAAACATGCCAATTTTTCTGTATGATATTATTTAAATATGAATGTTGAGAATTAAACTCTAAGAACAGTCTAGGTGATGATACCTTATTTTGATCTTGATTATGAATGTTATCATGCTTGAAAAGCAATTTTTCTCGAGACATATTCAAGACCCTCAAGTGTGCATCTTTAAGAATCTTCAAAGGATATCCTCTCTCTAAAAATCTCTGTGTCATCGTCATGATTTCAGTCTTGAAGCAATCATCATTAGAACAGATTCTACGAGCCCGTAAAAATTGACTATATGGAATACTCCACTTCAAAGCTTTTGGATGACCACTATTGCCATGCAAGATTGAATTACAGGCTGTTGGTTTACGAAAAATGGTTGTCTGTAAGTTTTACAGAGAGGTGGTAGCCACTCCATAGTTATAACAGGGATTCCCAGAGACACTCTAAAACATTCCACTCACGCTCTCCAACATGCCACTCTACTCTATGACACTCCACTGTACAACATGCCACTCCACTCTACACACCTCCACTTTAAGACACTCTACAGCACGCCACTCTATGACACACCACTACACTCTACTGTACTCATTCTATGTCTCTCCTCTGTCCACCACTCTACTCCACTCTACAACATGCTACACCACTCTATGACATGCCATGCCACTCTACAACACGCCACTACACTCTACAACACTTCCTTCCCCGTGACACTCCAAGCCACTTCACTGTACAACACGCCACTACACTGTATAACACACCACTCCACTGTACACATGCCACTCACCAACACTTCACTCCACTATATGCCCCTAAACTCTAACCACTTTACTCCACTTTATAACATGTCACTGACTCTGACACACCACCCCACTTTACTACATGACACACCACTACACTGTACGACAAGCCATTCAACTCTACAACATGACACTACATCCTACACCACTCCACTCTACACGCCTCCACTCTAAGACCCCCTAGGAAACGCCATTCTAAGACACACGGCTCCACTCCATTCTATGAGATGTCAGTCCACTCTATGCAACTCCACTCTACTCTAGGACACACCACTCAACAACACGCTACTCCAGTTTATGACAGGCCACTCCACTCTATGACATTCCACTCTACCCCCAACTCCATGGCACTCCACTCTCTATTCTATGACAAGCCTCACCACTGCACTGTATGACACTTCACTTCACTCTATGACACTCTAGAGTACACCACTCCACTATACACCCTCCATTTGAAGACACTCTATGACACCCAACTCTATGAAATTGCACTCCACTCTACTCTATGGCACACCACTCAAGTCTATGCCACTGTACTCTATTATATAACACACCACTCCACTGTATGCACTCCTCTCCACGCTACTATACATCAGCATGCTACATGCACAGTGTTCTTATAAATGATGTTATTTGAAATGGCCTGAGTGTTATTATGAATGTCATGATGTAACATACTATAAGTGATGTAATGCAAAAGGGTATAAGCAAATGGTGCAAGTTATTGTTCCTTTACCCTGCGTAGAGAGTTCTCAACACTATGTACTGAGGTGCATAAGTTTTATTAAGTTTTTGGGGTGTGCAAAGTATAACTTTAAGTTATAACAATTACTTTAGAATTTCCAAGGTTTGTATGTAGTATCCTCAATCTTTGTTTTTTTATTATATATATTATATTATATATAAATATTCACTGAAAAAATCAAAGGTTACAGGAAAGTTATAGTTAGGTTCTTAATTTACTCATACAAAACCATAGAAATTCAGCAACTATAGTTCGATTTCCTTCAAGTAACTATAACTCGCTCCCTAAGGTAACTATAACTCGCGCTCTTGCGATGCACAGTTTTCTTATCAATAATTGTATTGCAGATGTTGCAGTGATAATATCAAAGATGCCATACAAGATCTCATCAAAGATATAATATTTGGACTAATAAGCTGTGCATGATGAAAGCGTGAGTTACAGTTACCTTATGGCAAGAGTTATATTTACTTAAAGGAACTCTAACTATAACTGCTGAATTTCTATGGTTTTATATGAGTAAATTCTGAACCTTTGTTTTTTTTAATGATTTACATTGTTTTTTTAACATAAAGTAATTGTAATTACTATAGGTTATTCCATCCCCCCACGTAGGGCCTTTGGCTGTGTGCTGTAGCCAGGCCCTGCAGTCAAGCCCTTATAACTACCCAACCCCATGCCACGCATGGCCTTTGGCGGAGCACAGCGCAGGTTGGCCATTGGCTCCGTCTCTGTCAGTGGATCTGTGAGTGGGTGGGTGAGTGTTTGAGTGGTTCTGAAAGTGGGTGTGTAATTCTATGAGTGGGTCTGAGGGGGTGCATGAGTGTCTGAGTGGGTGTGTGAGTGGGCCATGAGTCTCTGAGTGCATGTATGAGTGAATGAATTACTGTATGAATGAGTCTGTGATGTTTCTTTCAATTATTTTCAGATTTGCGAATATTTTGCGAATAATACATGAACATTTGCTAATTTTTGCGAGTACCACACTTGGAAACACAGAATTATTTAAAATCCACTATTTGCCCCTAAAGCACACCTAAATCACACCCCTGGGGTCAGAGTACCTGCACCCTGGCCTCTTATGCCACTTTCAATTAGGATTTTCACCCCAGTGCGCTTCCTTTCGCACGTGCATTTACAAACATTTTGTGAAAATTAACAAATTATTAGCGAAGACACCGCTACCAGAGATTTACAAATTTGGATTTCCCTACATTTCTCAAAACTACTGAAAGAATTTACACCAAATAAGCAAAAGATCAACCTGCGTACCGATAGCTAGCTTTCTGCCTAATATGGTGTAATTCAGTTCAGTGGTTTGGGCTATAGGCGTATCTAAAGGTCCTATGGGAATTAACAAAGGAAATACAACTTTTTTGACCCCCCCCTTTTTTCTCAGCACCCTCTTAACGAATCACCACAAAACTTTCCATGCACAACAAGAATTACCCCAACACTTTTGGGGAACATTTTGTGAAGATTCGTCAAATGGTGGCAAATATATAGGCATGTAAAAAAAAACATTTTTCTATGGAAACATGGTCCTAACTATGACTACCTAGTGGTGACCGCCACTAGGTATTATATATATATATAAATATATTATATATATATATATATATATATATATATATATATATATATATATATATATATATATATATTTATTCACTTAAAAAAGCAAAGGTTACAGGGAAGTTATAGTGAGACTCACATTTTAAACCTACCAAACAATAGAAATACACCTGTTATAGTTAGAGTTATCTCAAATAACTATAACTTGTGCCCTAAGGTAACTATAACTCACGCCCCTGCATGCACTTTTTTGTCAAAAATGTCACTATAAATATTACATTGATATTATCAATAATGTTATCAAAGATGTCATGAGTGCCGTAATTATTGGGGTAATTAACAGTACATGACGAGAGACCGCGAGTGATAGTTACCTTGGAGGACAAGTTATATTTACTTGAGATAACTCTAACTATAACAGGTGAATTTCTATTTGTTTGGTACATTTAAAATTTCAGCCTAAGTATAACGTCCCTGCAACTTTTGTTTTTTTAAGTGGCTTTCCATGTTTTTCTAACATAAAGTAATTTTTATTACTATACATTAATCCAACCACCGCTACACACAACCTTTGGCCGTGTGTGATGGGGATTGGAGCCAAGACCAACCCCCTATAATCACCCAACCTCTTAAAGAGAGATAGAGAGTTTTTTAGACTTTGATGAATAATACACTTGAGAAATTTCTGGACAAATGGAAAATAAAAATGTATTTGTCAATCAAAAAGAGTGAGATCACCTTTCAGTATGAACCTTAAACTTTCGAAGTTTCAAAGAAATTAAAGAAGGAAAATGGCCACAGAGACACCTGGAGTAGAACTCTCAACTTTCAGTGTGAAGGTCTGTGACCTTAACCTTTAAGTCATAGGTGATTCTTTACTGTGAGGCTTCCAGACATACCTATGACAGTCAACCCACACATGTAATTGGAAAGAAGCATGAATGTTCCATCACTAGGAAGGTTTAACGGCCAAAACACTAGTAAATAAACATATTGCCTAGCTATACTAGGATCTGAATCTTCAGTCTACTGAGTGATAGCACAAGACCTTGACCATTAGCCCAGAAGTGACTCTGTTCTGCATCCAAATGTAACTATAACTCTTGTACCAAACATCTTACTAGTCTTACTCTTTTAAGTCATTGTATGGAGAGACCATTTCAATGATAATCTAGAGAGAGAGAGAGAGAGAGAGAGAGAACTTCAGGGGGAGCCTGAAGGCCTGCAGTCCTAGCTGGTCCTCCAAGTCCTGTGGAAGCTGGCATTGCACCCACAAGCAGGGAGCTGCTTTAAATAGCATATCCCTGCTTGTGGGAGCAATGCTTTTCATCTGTTTCCCTGCATGCATTTTTGAGTACAGGGAAAAAGATCAAAACTCAGCTTTCTGCCACCGAAAATGTTTGACAGCTCCTGCTGGCAGAAAGGGGACTTTTTTGTTTTTGATTGGTGGGAGCTGTCATCTACCACCAAGCAAAAGCAAACAGCTATGTTTCAGGGGTGGGCACCCCTGACAATGGGCAACCCTGACAATGGGCAACTTGGTCCACATGCACTGACTGCCCTGGGTTGGTTTTAGTGACAAATGTGCCTCAAGTACAGGCCATGTTTCTGAACAGATACTGCTCTATTGGTTCTGATGCTGTTGTTAATTATCTTGTCTCACCCAGAAACACAGGTTTGTTAGGTGTAGTCTACCATCAGTGGATATCAATATGGCACCTTAAAAGCATATTTCTGTCACTTGGCTAGTCAGAGGATCTACCTATACTACAATTTCTGATATTCAGTCTGGATTTTACTTTGGTGGTTGTACTGCAATATAGGATTATATAGATCAGTTGTACTGAAAACATAAGCACATGTTAAAGTTTCTTAAACTGAGTTAAAGTATTAGGCGATATAAACAAAGGAGAGCACAGCCCTCTCATTTGCATGGCAAGGGAAACAGAAAGCTGAGCACTGCCTTTTGGCACGAAACCCTGTCTCATATTTTTGGAAGATATGGTTTTGCGTCACAAATCAAGGGTGGTTCGATGGGAACACCCATGTACCACCTATGGAACACCCCTTGGTGCTAAGTAATGCAAACCAGAGCTTGGTGCTGCTTTGCGTTACTTTTAGGAAAGTAAATAACAAAAAAAAAATGCCCCCGCGTGTTTTGCAGGAGTAAAACAAATGTTGATGTCTTTGTAAACCGCACACGCTTAGGTACAAAAGTCAAGAGCTGCCGTTATTCAAAATGTAAAACACTATTTAGCTCAATAAACTTTTATTGGGGAAGGTCTCACTTTGTACACATGACAATGCAATATTAAACTGATGTGTGAGGAATGTGTGGCTCCTGCACACATTGTTTCCATAACTACTAGGCACAGTCATTGACAACCAGCCTGTTTCACATTTACTCTCAGGGACAGGGAGGGAGGGGCATGGTTAGGCTGCTGGTGCATATTTTAGGGCTTACTTACATCTCTCTAGTGTAGTGCTCTTAGATTCAAAAACCTTTATCCCTGTCAAAACATGTTCCCATTGTGCTAGTCCACTCTGAGCTGGCTCGCTGCATGGTGCTCAATGGTGACAGCTTTCTTTCCATTTCAGTTCACAATGGATGGGGGCAAGAAGGGCACAGATGTCATTTGGGAATCACCAGGGGTCGCAGCTGTGACCCTTGGCTAGCCCTTTGTGACCCCTGGCACTGCCTTTGTGACCCTTGGCTTCAGAAATGTCAAATTTAGTGCAGGAACACAGTGGCACCTCCTCCTTATTGACATCAGTTGGGACTCCGCTCTCTTTTCTTTCTGTCACGGTTTTATTACACTAATAGTGAATAATATTATATTGTCTACTATTAGTGTGGTTAAAAATGTGAATATGCCCTTTTATGGCAGCTGGGGTAAGTAAAAATTATTTTAAATGTATGTTATGTGTGTGCTTGCAGGTGAGGGTGCGTTTATGTTAAAATGGGTGTGTGTGCACAGGAGTGACGTAATGTGTATGTGTAAGTATTTGTCTGTGAGTGAAAGTGGAGGTCATAGGGCATGTGATATCACTTGCTAACCCTGGCATTTTGGTGAATTGACATCCATGAAAAAGGGGGGCCTCCTTCGCTAGCACTAGAGGTGACAGAGGTCTCTTCTCTCGGAGCAGCACTCATAATTCACTCACTGTCCCGGGGACACTTCTTTTCCAGGCTTCTAGTACATCTCTCCATATAATTAGCACTGTCACTTTCACAACATTGCCCTCTCAGACTAGACTCCAGTACTGGTAGCATTATACCTTCTCCTGAAAAAGTACCTGGGCACAATTTACCAGACTGGTCAACAGTTTGCATTAAGTGACTCCAGACCCGTGGGCACCTACAAGGCCGGGCTGGCTGTGCCAGGTATCGGGTGTTTGCCCAGGAGGCTGGAAGAGTGGGAATGCGCTTTTGTTCCTGGGAGGCTGGTTTTGTAGCAGTGCAGCAGTTTCAAAAGACTGAAGAGTTCCTTGTATATCCAACAATTTTCAGACAACAACAAAAGTGCCAAGATAACTCTGGTGATTAATGTACCTGCAGGAGAGAGATCGGAGTTTTGTCTAGTGCAGAGGGTTAATAGTTTTTTTAATGTGTTTTTTAGTTTTTTTAAGTGCAGAGTTCATTGGTATACTGATTTTATCATAGAGATCCTTTTGTTACTGTGCAGTTTAGAAATTACAATGATACTCTAGCACAGTGAGCTATGAACTACCATCAAAGAGCTGCATGCAAACTGTATGATATAGGTTAGAATGTTATGTGTTTTTTCCCAGTCTTTGATTAATCGAATTTTGCTAAAAAGGTTTTTTTTTGGTTGAAATAAGTTGTTATTAGTATAGACAACCCTAACAACTGTGTTACATTCTGAATCCTGAATATATGCTTCCCCAGACCAAGCACTCATAACAAATGCCTACCAGTATGGATATGTGACTCCTATACTTTGTAGTCTCCTTTGTCTTATATACCATTTTCTATAAACTGATTTACACATGTATGATTCATTGTCTGGGTGTGTGCGATGTAAAGTGCCTCAACACCTTACGCTGGTAAGAGAGGCACTATAAAACAAATTAAATACATGTGAGAGAGGGGATATGCAGACATGAGAGGCACTGTTAGAGGGTGATGGTGAGGGATTCCTTGAAGAGCCCCAATAAAGATTACTGTATCCTGGTGTGCTATAAGGTCATCATTTACCATGCTTTAAAAGGGAATATATTTGAAAATATGATGAAAATGTGTTGTAGAATGCACCCCCATTTTTATCACTTTTTTCCCAAATTTTCTTTGAGGGGGTGGGGAGAAGCGCCTACAGGCTTCCTGGTATTGGTCAGGCTCGTTCGGTATAAACCCTATGGGGACTGCTCTCACAAAAATTGCCAGGGCTGCTGTGGTTTCCCAGTCCAGCCCTGGGCAGCTATCGGGTGCATGTGAAGCCGTCTCATGTGAGACACAGCAAACACCGGGATAGGACTAGGTCACAACCAATTTGAATATCAGGCACAAGGGCCGGGCAATCACTCATAATGACCATTATATCTCTCCTGATTGGCTGTCTGTGCAAGCCCGTACCAGGAGAGCAAGCACAGGAGGGAATTTGTGTTTTCTTTTTAAACAACATGCTGAGCTTTCAGTGTGTGTGAGCATTCTGATTGCTTTAGGCTAAATTTGGATGAGTGGCACTTCGCTGGGCTTCATAATTCATCATTAGAAGTTAAAGGAAATAAAATTCAGGGTATGATTTGGGGGAGCCTGAACAAAATAAAGACTGGCTGGTCCAGCTGGCCCCCCGTGGCTACGGTCCTGGACTTATTCAGTATAGTCTTTGACCAATGCCACTACAAAACATACTTCTAGGAATACTTTCTCGAACTTCTAATAGACCACACAAAATTCTCCAATTACTTAAACTCATATTTACAAACACATTTACTTTGCATTTTGCATAAACTTCCCATTAGTACTGGTCCCTGTAGCTCAAATACCTATAAAACGCAAGAGCGCAGCAATCGACTTTCAGCAGGCAGCCTCAGTGTATTACAGGCTCAAGCTGCCAATCTCCTCCTAGTTGTATTGCACAAGAGTTCTTATCAGGCAAGAAAGGATTGATGGTGTCAGTGTTGTCAAGCGTACGCTCCACCAGTGTTATTGCGCAAGGGCAGAGGGGGTCGCAGGTTTCTTCTTAGGAGGTGACCAATGGATGGGCCCAGGAGGCCAAAGTCTTGGCATGTATCCAAGGGCATGTTTTCTGATCCTTAAGTCCTTGATTACCCAGCAGCTACTGATCTCTTTTGCATACTTGGTTTGTTAGAGAACATCTTTCTAAACTGTCCACTGCTCAGATCAGGAATAACGCAGCTAAATAAAATACAGGAAGTGCACACCTCTTCCTTGGGCTAGAACCCAAAACTTGAAACCTGCTTTTGTTGCCGCTAAAATGGGAATTTCACTAAAGAACTGCCTATAAACAACAACTTCCATAAAACCTAGTAGCAGAATCAAAGACAACTACACATTCTAAGAGAGTAGGGTGATGACTGCACACCCAAAACGTTAAAGAATCCAAATCAAAACAACACAAAAATGTGCTCTGGTGGTGGCCGTTGTAATAGTGCAAAAGTCAATAATCATACAGACACCTCCTGGGCATAAGTTATTACCAGGAAAACAGTGTCTAGCATGTCAAAAATGTCAGACCTCTCCTGAGACAGCATCATGTCAATGGAAACAATGTTCATTCACACAATTCAGCATCAATTACCAGGCAACCCAACTTCCTAAATACTCCTTGTGCTCACAGATGCCCACAAACATGAACACAGAGGCCGCCTCATAATTCTGTAATAAAAATATTTATCAACATTAAACTGAAATTAAAATGTGTGGCACTGGTTAATAACAGTTTTGAACAAGACTAGGGCTGGGTGGATAATTCTGTTCTGTCAGTGGAGTTTGCAGAGTTTTGCCCTTCCACACAAAGGGCCATATGTACGAACACTTTTTCCCATAGACACAGAATGGGTAAAAACCTTTGCTACATCTGGCCTCAAGTGAGTATTGCAGAGTTCTGACAAAACTCTGACAAGCACAGTTTGCCAGAGTTTTTTCTCAGACGTGGCTCACCAACTTTAAGTTGACGAGCGCAAGAGAGAATTTGTTTCCCCTAGCGCGATTTTCAAGCTCTAGACTGCCACCTGATGAGATTTTCTCAATGTGGGTGGTCGTGGCAGGTCACAACCATTCACATTGGGAAAGCTGCCTCTCGAGTAGAAAATCTGTTTGAGCTGCAGAAAGAAGCAGCATCCTCCAGCACGCCATGTGGGCCGTTTGTGCTAATTTTACATTACGGAACAAGCTCCCGGTGCTAAAACTCAGTGCAAGAAGCTCAACGTGCCAAATTCTGCCCATTTGCAGAACTCAACAGAATCTCACAGAGATTTTATGTAACTCCGCAGAATCCTGTGGAGTAAGACTACACAAGCTCTGCCCACCCCTAAACAGTACACAACAAATTTAATTTCAACATTCTTCATGATGATGTGATAAATTAGAAGTAAATATCTTTACAGGTCAAATTCCTCTGTTAAATTACTAAAACCTGCCTTTCACAGAAACATACTTTATTCTGAACAATAGAAAAAAATAAATGTCACTTCTTGTACAAACTTAGTACCTTTCAATTTCATTACATAAAAATCATTGAAGGGCTATTATGTATGAGACTTCACTTCCGCAGTTGGTATAAAATAAATGTAAACTTACTTCTGTCCACCAGGATGAAGCGACACAACTCAAGGGAAACTTACAGAGCAACCTGCTTATTAGAGACTTCAGAAAAATCAATAAACATCTCCATCAGTCACATCACAGTTATTATGACCTTCATTCTTACAAAAACTCTCTTTCAGTGGAAATTATATTGTACAGAAAAGGTGAGCAGCCAGGAGAAAATGAATGGCACCACAAAACGCTACCTGTTGGCTTAGAATATGGGCCTCATTGTGAGTTTGGCGGTCCTCTGACCACTACACTCGCGCTGACAGTTGGGCCACCACACTCCGGGCAGTCTGATTGGCCAATTACAACCCTTGTCGTTGGCCTACCAGGGGACCACCATCCCTGCCGGGAACATGGTTCATGATGTGGTAATGGCGGTCTGAGTTCTACTCAGTCAGGGCGGCGCTGAACTCAGCGCCACCTTGCTGATTACAACTCCCCTCACTGCCAGCCTTCCCATGGCAGTTTCACCAGCATGGAAAGGCTGGCGGTGAGGATGTGCAGGGACCCCCCCGCCCAGCTCCCTCAGAACACGCACTGTCTGCTTTGCAGGCAGTCACATTCGAGGGTTGTGGTAGGCCCCCTCTGTGCTATGAGATAGCGCTCAGCTCCTTTAAGGGAGATGAGTGCTAGCTCGTAGCACTGTTCCTGCTGGTCTGCAATGCTCTATTGCAATGGCATCTTCCCCGTGAGTTTGGCAGTCCCGCGTTGCGACCGCCAAACTCGTCATGATGCTGAATTTCTTTTATCAACAATAAATCTGGATAATCTCAAAATATGTGTTGCAAATATATTCATTGTTTAAATTCTGAATAGCAGGAGAGAATCTCTTAATCAGTGCCAAGGGAAACTTTGTAGCTTTCACCATTGCGCTACATACACCATGGAATGCACCCTGGTAAATATACATTTAATAGCTTTTAGCATGGTAATGGAACCTGGAGGTTATTTGTAAACAACTGTACAGAAAAGGTACCATTGAAGGCACACAGATTGAGTTTTGGTATGCAGCAAACACTTATGATTAATGAGAGGGCAATAGAAGAACAATTCTCCTCACTCAGAACATCTTTTTGTTAAAAGACCCTGGTGCCAAGCGATTAAGTAGTGAATTTGATAGTGTTAGCACAGAATCCACAGCGGCAGAGTACTCATGGTGGTTGCATAACACCAAGTCTTGGCACAAGGACCTACAACCAATATTCAGCAGGGATGAACAATTGAGTGCCAGTTTCAGTTCGACCACTAATTCCCTGAGGTCAGCTACGCTTGTTCGAAACTGCGTAAAATAATGATTTCAAATCACAAACCATGTGCACCAAAGAGGATTGGTGTAGAATGCCAGCATACTCTACCTCCTATTGTCATACCTTACCTTGCATTCACCTTACTTTTCCCACACATACTGAAGTAGCTTCAAGGTCAGACTTTCACAGTAGCAATATCAAAGAACCTAGGAAGTCAATTACTTGAAAATGTTACCAGAAACTACCTGAATCCATAAATAACATCAGAAAACAAACACGCTATTGGTTCAACATTACATAAAGTATAAGTGCAGACTACAGGATTTGTCACTAGCTCATCTAACCTCAACGTACTTTTCCACCTCCCCATCTAGTAAAGGCAAGATAAAACCTGTGTATGTTCAAAACAAAAGGATTTGTGAGCTCATTTTCATGAAACTGCTGGTCCTAAAACTTTGAAACCATTATAGATTTTTTGACATCATGTCCTAATGATGTGTTTGTGAATGCAGCACCGTTTTGAGAACTGCGGTACATGGACATATATATTTTATTGTTCAGGATATCAGCATTTAGAAAGTATAACCCACATTTGTGTATGGCCTTCCAGCGGTACACCACAACACCGAAAAATTTTAAGAACATTTTGTTTGGAGAACACATCAGAGCTCTTATAATGTAACCTCTGGCACGTTAAGCAACACACTTACATTCTTCACATGGCCTGGGTCCTTCTTTATCAACTGTTGCATTGTAGATAAGATGTGTTCACTCCATGCAGCATGCCACACCTAACTAGTTTGATATGGATTTACTACTTCTACCACAGGCTAACTCGAGGTACATGTGTCTGATAAAAAATATTAAATAAGGCTTATTTGTAGCCCACTTCACATAGCTGATCACAGAAACATTTTATCATCTCAGCATGTATTCTTTTCAGTCCGTCTAACTAAGGGTCACTGGAGCTAATCTAGTGGAATTTTGTTGTAACTCCGCCCCCATTGAAAAGCATGATCAACTGCAAGTGGCCATCCCAATTCCAACTAATCTCACAGGAAACAGTTTTATTGATTAATTAATACTGTTTATAATAATAGGTATCACTATTCTCCCTGAAATTGTTTTAATGACCCTTAAACCTACTCTGAAAGATTTAATTTGTGAGGATGTGAGAGTGTGTACTTATTTTCTATTGCTTTCAGCAATCAGGTTGGTTGTACAACATTACAGCACTTACCATTACTTTGCATGCCTTTACCATAGAGGAATACTCCGTCTTGACCTTTACAACACTCCATTTGGCTATGTATATATAGTTAGGTCAGGTGTTCCATAGGAAAAGCGTTTTTTGTGTTACTTATAACTTTGGCAACGTCTGATGAATCTCCACAAAACATTCTAAAAAAGTGCTCTTTTTTGACTACTTTGTGCATGGAAAGTTTGGGGTGATCTGTGAAGCGGGGCCAAGAGAAAAGGAGGGGGGTCACAAAACACTAAATCCCCATGTAATTCCTATAGACTTCTTTAAAATGGGCTACAGCAAAAATTGCTGAATGGAATTACAGCAAATGTGGCAGGAAGCTGGATTGTGGTCAACGGATTGTGCTTTTTGTGATTTTGTGTAAATTAATTCTGTAGTTTTTGAAAAATTAAGGTTGAAAAATAATTGTGTATCTGGACATTAGGGTCCTCAAGAATTGAGTCCTCAAGAGTCTTATTGGAGCACCAGTTTAAAAACAGAACATTCTGATTGGGTAAGGGAACTTCATTTCCCTTGGGCCATCTCACTCCAGTGGGAGTAAAACTCCCTCAGAAGTGAACACTCTGATGGCTGCCAGCAATGTTGCTGACAGCCATTATAGGACTCAGGGACTTAGCGCCCTTTTCTGAACATGTTTAAAGAAAATATAAGGGGGTAGGGTAAGGAAACCATGACCCCCTGGGCCCATGGGGGGACCCATAGGGACCACTGGGGTAAAAAATAAATTAATATCGGGAAACAATGCTGCTATCCCCCGGACGCCAGGAAGCCTGCATTTATTAACTTTATGCCCCTGGGACCCCACCCCAGGGGTTGTATTCATAATGGGGAGGTGGGCTGGGTGGTCCCCCGCTCTGAGCCTCCAGATGCCCCAGTGAGCCC
The DNA here is from genome assembly GCF_031143425.1 of Pleurodeles waltl. Lineage (NCBI taxonomy): Eukaryota > Metazoa > Chordata > Amphibia > Caudata > Salamandridae > Pleurodeles > Pleurodeles waltl. Next base: position 1,115,587,618 of record NC_090448.1, on the reverse strand, counting down.
AACCCTGGGGCCAAAATTACTTTATATGGTGGAAGGGCCTCTTGACCCCTGTCCCGAGCCTCTAAAGAACCCAGGAACCCCACCAGGGGAGCACATGGCCCCACTCCTTGAGCCATTAATGCCCGAGGGACTCCATCCCCTGGCTCACATGCTATTTGCTGGGGATCTGACATTTGATATGTTACCCTGCCCTCACTGATATGGGTGGGGAAACAGATCAAAATATTGCTCCCGTCTGGAAGGAGCAGAAGTAATAGCTGCTCCCCCTGGGCAGGAGCAATGCTAGCACCAAGTGCATGCGAAGAGCTGGCTAGTGCAGCGGAAGCCTTGGGGCTCCCCCCTGAAGCCCCCAACAAGACTATGGCATGTGCTGTAGGTTGGCACCATGGCACCCACCTTTAGAAATTACAGGCCCTGGGAAATGGGGTCCCTGGGGCCAATAGCATCTCACAAAGGGGGAGTTATGTATGCAAATTGCATACATTTTGAACACCGTCTGCAATAAGAGTTTTCCATATATCTGTGGTTGATTGCTAATGTGAACTGGCTACCCTTGAAATGTTTGGTATAGCGGCAATGTTGCATATAATATATATGTATGTATGTACATATATATATATGTGTGTGTGTGTGGGTGTGTGTGTGTGTACGCACATGTGTAAAAACCCACACATATATATATATATATATATATATGTATATACATATGTATGTGTTTGTGTGTATGAGTATATAAATATAAATGCACACACACACCACACAATGTGTCAGTGGTGCAGTAGGTCAATATAAAGATGCTGCTCTCTATCTGATACTGGGGAACTATCCAGGGTTCTCGCCCCTTTTTTGCTTAATTTATGTAGCACTCTCAGCCTGAAAGGCATTGTTTTGATTTATACTGGTTGGTCTCTGTGTCTGTATATAGCTATAGCTCTTTGATGAGCCCTAATACGAGTGAAACACATATGCCAGTGGTTCCTTTTAGTCATTACAAGTTGACTTGAATTGTATTTTACCAATCTAAAACTGTATGACTGTGCCTGGAATGGTAAAAGGTGCTTGCCTTTTTTTCACCTCCAAATGGAAGGCACTTCCATGTTTAAAGACTTTACAGTAAAAGACTTTGTTGCTTTCTAGCTCAGCGTGGATTGCCCTGTGGTAATCCTATGCTTAAAAACTCTAGACATTAGAGGTAAGCAAATTTGGAGTGTTGGTGGTGTTGTATAGTGTTCCATATAAAGGAGATGCTCTCTGCCTGAAACTGGGGAATACATATAATATATTATTTTTATTTTATTTTTGGGGTGAATCCCCCCTTATTTTTACTCCTACCATCCCTTTACCTCTTCTCCTCTGAACCCTAAATTTACCCTTGCCTCCCTTTACTTCTTCCCATCCCTAATCCCTAAAATTGTCCTTACTTCCCTTTCCCTCCTTACACCATAGAACTACTTCTCTCTACCTGTACCCCAACCCTTAAGGTTACTCTTACCTTCCTTTACCTCTATAGGCCTCTAAACCCCAAAACTACATTAACCTCCCTTTACCTCTACCCACCGCTAAACCCTAACACTGCCTTACTGATCTTTACCTTTACTTGCACCTCTACAATAACTTATCAGCATGGTACTTTCCTGAGTGGCAAATACTGTGCGGTGAATGTCCTGCAGCATAAAAGCTGGGAACTAAAGGCTGTTTTTTATTGGATTGTCTTACTGTGTACCCAACTTAAAGTCTACAGTTTCTAGGGATATGGCAAGTTTCATCAGAATTTTGCACATCGTATCCTTCTGATGTAATCTGCATTTAAAATAAGAACCCTTGTTAGTGCATTGAAATGTTCAATATTGTCATGCATGACTGAGTGGACATTGGCATATCAGAAATATTCCCCTGTGGGTAACCACTTCACCTTACTACACTTAAGTATCTCAGCGGAAACCTCTACAGCTCCTAGCACAGCCCTCACCAAGGATGCCTTTCAGTAATTGGTAGCTCAGTGGTTCGTCTTGAGGCTTGGCAGGTTTTGTGAGAGGTTTCTCTATTGCCTTCTTGCATAAGTAGCTCCTACTAGGGAAACAGACTTGCACACTTGGAGAACAAACACAAATGCACTACGGGTCAGTATTTAGGCAGTCTGATTTTACTCTTGGCTTTACAAACTTGAAAGCAAACTTTCTACCACTCCATATTCATATTTACCTGTTCCAAAATTTTGGGACAGACTAGCCATTGAACTTCTATAATGCTTCTATTGACATTAAGGGCCTTGTTGTAGGATGCTGGACTGGCTTATAGTGGGTACCTAATGGTACTTACACCTTGTGCCAGGTCCAGTTATCACTTATTAATAGATTAATAGTATTCTAGCAGCTTAGGCTGATAGAGGTAGCTATAGCAGAGCAGCTTAGGCTGAACTAGGAGACATGCAAAGCTCCTACTATACCACTTATATCACATAGCACTATATCATAAGAATCACAATACTCAGAGTTACTAAAAATAAAGGTACTTTATTTTAGTGACAATGTGCCAAAAATATCTCAGAGGGTATACGCCCTTAGGAGGTAAGTAAAATACACAAAATATACACACAAACCAAAATCAGGTAAGTAAACAGTTAGAAAAGTAGTGCAAACACTGTAGAATACAATAGGATGAAATAGGCCTAGGGGCAACACAAACCATATACTAAGAAAGTGGAATGCGAACCACCAGACCTAGTGGAGAGGGTCCCTGGGAGTGTAGGAAAACACTAAGGGTGTCCAAGATACCCCACCCCAAGAACCTGAAAAGTAGGAATAAAGTGACCCTACTTCCCCAGAAACACACTAAAGTTGTGATAGGAGATTCTGCAAAGACCACAACTGACTGCAAAGCACTGAAGATGGATTCCTGGACCTGAGCACCTGCAAAGGAGGGGGACCAAGTCCAAGAGTTACGAAAGTGTCCAGGGGGAGCAGGAGCCCACTAAACCCCGGATGAAGGTGTAAAATGGCTGCCTCCGGGTGGAAGAAGCTGAAGATTCTGCAACGGAAGATGCCGTGAACTTCTTCTTTGTGCAAAAGATGTCCCACGGCGTGCTGGAGGATAGAGAGTTGTTTCCACGCTGAAAGAACGCAAAAGAAAAACCTTGCTAGCTGCAAAAGTCACGGTTGAAGAAAATGGGTGCTGCCCGGGCCCAGGAAAAACGAGGAGGTCGCCTCTTGGAGGAGGAGACAGAGGGAGTGCTCAGCAGCAGAAAGAGCCCCAACAGAAGAAGGCAGCACCCGCAGAAGAACTTGAACATGGGTTCAAAAAAACGGAGCATGGCGGTCATCTCAACACTACAAAGAAGGGTCCCACAAAGCCGGTGGTCAAGTTGAGCAATGCAGGACGGAGTGCTGGGGACCTGGGCTATGCTGTGCAAGAAGGATTCCTTGCAAAAGTTCACAGAAGCCCTAGCAGCTGCAGTTCACACAGTACACAGGATTACTGTCTGGCGTAGGGAGGCAAGGACTTATCTCCACCAAATTTGGACAGATGGACCACTGGACTGTCGAGGTCACTTGGATCCAGCTCCTGTGTTCCAGGGACCGCGCTTGTCACGATGAGAGGGGACCCAGAGGACCGGTGAAGCAGAAGTTTGCTGCCTGCGTTAGCACGGGGAAGATTCCGTCGACCCACGGGAGATTTCTTCTTTGCTTCCAGTGCAGGGTGAAGACAGACAGCCCCCAGAGCATGCACCACCAGGGAACAGTCAAGAAAGCTGTCAGGATTAGGTGCTACAATGTAGCTGGTAGTCTTCTTGCTACTTTGTTGCAGTTTTGCAGGTGTCCTGGAGCAGTCAGCGGCTGATCCTTGGCAGAAGTCGAAGAGGGAGATGCAGAGGAACTCTGGTGAGCTCTTGCATTCGTTATCTCAAGAGAAGCCCACAGGAGAGACCCTAAATAGCCCTCAGAGGAGGATTGGCCACCTAGTCAGGTAAGCACCTATCAGGAGGGGTGTCTGACGTCACATGCTGGCACTGGCCACATCTGAGGCCTCCATTGTGCCCTCACACCTCTGCATTCAAAATGGCAGAGGTCTGGCACACACTGGAGGAGCTCTGGGCACCACCCCTGGGGTGGTGATGGACAGGGGAGTGGTCACTCCCCTTTCCTTTGTCCAGTTTCATGCGAGAGCAGGGGCTGGTGGGTCCCTGAACTGGTGTAGACTGGTGTATGCAAGTAGGGCACCATCTGTGCCCTTCAAAGCCTTCCCAGAGGCAAGGAGAGGCTACTCCTCTCAGGCCCTTAACACCTATTTCCAAAGGGAGAGGGTGTAACACCCTCTCTCAGAGGTAATCCTTTGTTCTGCCTTCCTTGGACTGGGCTGCCCAGACCCCAGGAGGGCAGAAGCCTGTCTGTGGGTTGGCAGCAGCGGTAGCTACAGTGAAAACCCCAGAGAGCTAGTTTGGCAGTACCAGGGGTCCATGCTGGAGCCCCTGGGATGCATGGGATTGGCACCCCAATACCAGATTTGGCATGAGGGACAATTCCATGATCTTAGACATGTTACATGGCCATATTCGGAGTTACCATTGTGAAGCTACATATAGGTATTCACCTATATGTAGTGCACGCATGTAATCACAAAGTCCGGGGAAATTGCCCTGAACTATGTGGGGGCACCTTGGCTAGTGCTAGGGTGACTTCACACTTAGTAACTTTGTAACTTAGTAACTTTGCACCTAACCTTCACTAAGTGAGGGTTAGACATATAGGTGACTTATAAGTTACTTAAGTGCAGTGTAAAATGGCTGTGAAATAACATGGATGTTATTTCACTCAGGCTACAGTGGCAGTCCCGTGTAATATTGGTCTGAGCTCCCTATGGGTGGCAAAAGAAATGCTGCAGCCCATAGGGATCTCCTCGAACCCCAATACCCTGGGTACCTAGGTACCATATACTAAGGAATTATAAGGGTGTTCCAGTGTGCCAATTAGAATTGGAGAAAATGGTCACTAGCCTGCAGTGACAATTTTAAAGACAGAGAGAGCATAAGCACTGAGGTTCTGATTAGCAGAGCCTCAGTGACACAGTTAGGCACCACACAGGAAACACATTTAGGCCACAACTATGAGCACTGGGGTCCTGGCTAACAGGATCCCAGTGAGACAGGCAAAAACAAACTGACACACAAGTAAAAAATGGGGGTAACATGCCAGGCAAGATGGTACTTTCCTACACTTGTTTTTTGTCTTTGCTCCATACAAATAATGGTAATAGAAACTGAGCCATTTGAGTAGTGTCTCTTATGGTGAGATTGTTGAATTGACCATATGCTTAACTTTTTTGTGAACAGAAGTATCTTCCTACAGGGGAAAATAATTTAACAAAAGATTTTCTAGCTGAATCAGTCATTGTTAAAACTTACAATATCCCTTTAAATGTGTCCATGGCATTCTTTTCAAGCGCCCACTTTTTGATCTTTATTTCCCCTTGTTGCTTCCCAGTGTCACCAATTATATGTTGTCAGTACAGGAATCTACTGCTCAGTAGTCCTTTCTGTTCATAGAACTGTTACAGTCTGGTGATAGGAACCCCTGTGCATTTTGAAAAAAAAAATATTAAACTAAAGCTGCAAACATGTTTTCTGCGATCAGGTTTTCAAATTCCATAGGAAATCTTAATCTCCACCCTCCCTACTATATTTACTGCAGTAAAACATACATTTTTGGGCCAACCGTGCTAGACAGCGCTTATGCTGTCTGTTGCAAGCCATAATGTGGCTTACCAAGAACATAGAGGGGTTTGCAGCTTGCCAATTGCTCATTGTTGAGGTAGGTCCTCCTTGCAAGATCATCCCCAAACTTTTTGTCTTCCGGAAAATGTTGACTTTTTGGAATCTGTGCACTTTACCACTGCTAAACAGTGGAAGGGTACTTGTGCTCTCTCCTTTAAACATGGTTAAATTGGCTTACACCCAATTGACACATTTTTTTATTTTAAGTCCCTAGTAAAGTGGTACCACTAGTAAAGTGGTACTACATATACCTAGGACCTGTAAATCAAATGCTACTAGTCGGCCACCATATTAGAAATGGGATTCCTGGTCGGCTAGGGTAGGCACTTCAGCTAGTCAGGAACAACCACTCTAGTCAGGATAAGGGAGCTACACACCCAAAATAACCCGTGCTTACTCCCTTGGTAGCTTGGCACAAGCACTCAGGCTTATCCCAGAGGCAATGTGTAAAGCGGTAGCACAACACCCACAACACATGTGAAACAGAAAAATACACCACAAAGGATACTCCACTGTATTGCGCAAACATAAATCATCATTAGACCAAAAACAACATGTATCAGTAATATCCTGCTACACAAGCAGTTGTCGGGTCATCATTATCACTAAAAATAGGGCATAAGTCATAACATCCTGGTGAGTGCCCACAAAAAGGAACACTTTCCCAGTACATTTGTCATATAAAATCGTATCCACCCTCCTCCAGTATATCAGACAGACCCTGTCTTTATGCACATATCCCCCATCATGGCCACCACGACCAGTCAGGGAATCATCTCATAAAGAGAAAAGGGGAATGCAGCATATACCCCGAGGACAACCACTCATCCTGGTGCTGGGAGAAATCCTAGAGGTAACCGCCCCACAGCACTTTCTACATAAAAACCACAGTGCGTATGCACCTATGTTATTACCAGTTCAGTGGGTCACGGCTCACCATGCTGAGACTGGGAGCTCTTGCGCTCCTACTGCCAAGAATGCAGCACTAGAAAGAGGGCTAGACAGGCACGGTGACCTCAGTACCTCAGCACCTCCAGTACAGTGGATCACAGCTCATCATGCTGAGGAGTAGGAGCTTCTGTGCTCCTACTACCAAGAATGCAGCACTAGAAAGAGGGCTAGACAGGCACGGAGACCTCCGTTGAGCTTTTCCTCCCCATCCTTCCAACAAGGGATACTGCCCCCAATACAGCTCCAACAAAGAGGGGGACTTGCCCTCCACAATCCATGCCCTTCACAGGGAAGCAACCCCACTCCTCTCACGGGGCCTCCTTGTCACAGAGTGGCAGGGAGAACCCTCCTTGGGCTCCTCAAGGTAGAAATCCTGGCCTGGGCTGCTGCCCTCCGGTAGGCAGTGTGATGCAGCGAGAAGAGGGAGTGGCTGCTCCAGGAAGCTCTGTCTTCCTTCACTTTAGGGACCCAGTTGCGAGGTGGCTCAGATGGATGAGCTTTTCTGACCGGGGCCGCGAGGCACCACAATCCTGCCTGACCGGCAGGCGTCTTTGGCCTTTTCCAGCTCCTGATGCGTCCAGGAGCTGGCATCTTGTTGTGTTGCATCTCGGGCAGTGGCTGTGACTATTCAGAAGAAAGGACACACTGGTGCCTCCGGGGCATGGCACGGAGCGCGCTCGGCTGCGCTAGGTCAGTGGCCTTCTCGCGACCCCTCCATGTCGGAGAAGTGGGCTGGAGGGGCACAGCCATGAGGACACGGGGCACTTCCAGGCCCCAAAGTAGGCAACAATCCTTAGGAGTACTCTGCACTCACTGTGGCGAATAAGCTCTCTTCATGCGCTCTTGTAGGAAGACATAAAGCGCACTTCACGCGCTTCAGCCGAAAGTATAGTGCTCCCCAGGCACTATAATTCACTGACCCTGGGCAGCACTAGCAACAGGAGGATAATTCCTCTGCTGACACCTGGGAGAAAACTGGGGCCCCAAGAGAGGATGAGGGCAGGCCAGCACAAGTGAATCCTGACAGTCCAGTGGGAGTCCTCCTCATGACCTAGCAGGCCACAGGTCAGCACAGCTAGCAGGTTAGTCCTAATGGTGGTCACCGCCCCTTCCAGCAGCATCCGGGTACAAGTCCACTAGGTGTCTACAAATGTGGGGGACAACCCCCTGTACTCATACTCATTTTGCACAGCTTCCACAAAAGGGTAGAGGGGGTTCCAACCAGCACTAACCGGTTCCAGGAATGTCCCCTTTATCCTCCAGACCTGGCTCCAGACATCAGTAAGGGATGAACGAGCAATTTGTGTAAGCCCAGGGCACAGCCTTTACAGATGCAGGTGAGCCCCGCCTCTACCTCTCCCAGCCCAGGAAGACCATTCAGTATGCAGATGTACTCCTGTTACACCTCCACCCTCCCTGTGTACTGCTTCTCTAAAAAAGTATGCACAAAGCCCAGCTGTCACTCTACCCTAGATATGGATTTGATTCAAGCTGTAAAAGCACCAGAGTTATGAACACAGAAAAATGTCCACTTTCTAAAAGTGGCATTTCTACAATGGTAATAAAAAAATCCACCTACACCAGCATTACTCAGTACCATTCTAACCATACCAAACATGCCTATGCCACCCCTCATAGATCAGACAATACCACTTAGACATATGTTAGGGCATTTCCAATGCAATCATATGAGATGAGCAGCACTCACAGAAGTGAGAAACTAAATAGGCTGTTTGCCTCTACTAGGACACATAGTACATAAAGACATATGTCCCACCTTTTACATACACAGCACCCTGCCCATAGGGCTATGTAGGGCCTACCTTAGGGGTGACTTAGGTGTAGTAAAAAGGGAGTTAAGCATTGGCAAGTAGTTGGACTTGCCAAGTCAATGTGGCCGTAAACTGCATATGCACGCGCTACAGTGGCAGGCCTGAGACAGGTTTGAAAAGCTATTTCTGTGGGTGGCACAAGGGGTGCTGCAGGTCTACTAGGAGCATTTAATATACAGGCCCTAGGTATAGAGGATACCACTGTAAAAGGGACTTACGGGTAAATTAAATGTGCCAATCGGGTGTAAGCCAATCATACCAAGTTTAGACGGGAGAGCACATGCAATTTAGCACTGATCAGCAGTGATAAAGTGCTTAGAGTCCTAAAGGCAACAAAAAGAGGTCAGAAAAATAGGAGGAGGAAGACAAAAAGTTTTGGGATGACCCTGTAAAAAGGGCCAGGTCCAACACACCCACTTAAGTAACACTTGAAATGTGACTCCGAGCTGCCATTGCAGTCTATGTGTGCAGTTTTTAAACTGCCATTTTATAAACATTTTTGCAGGCATATATCTTCATTTTTAATACCTATGTCCCCCCTAGGATAGGTCATAAATCCATAGGGCAGGGTGCAGTGTATCCAAAATGTTGGACATGTATTTTTACATTTCACGTGTCCTGGTAGTGTAAAACTCTCTCATTTATTTTTCACTACTGTGATTCCTACATCTCCCATAGGATAACATTGGCCTACCTCATTACATTTAATAAGTGATAACTTTCAATTAAGGCTAGGTTAGAATGTTGAAAATCCTCTCTCTTTAATGGTAAGGTTGGATTTTAAGTCGCAATTCTGAAAATGTCATTTTTACAAAGTTTGCATTTTCTTCTCCTAACCATTTAGGGCCTACATCCTTTATCCTGGGTCATATGGCTAGGTGCAGCTGACAGTTGGTCTTTGTGTTTTACTCCCTGACAGTGAGACAAAGGGGGAATTGGGTGTTGGCAGGATATGTCATCTCTCACTTGATAGGGGGCAGGACATTCCAGGCACCTCTGAAGGAGGAGTGCTCTAGAAACTTCTCCTACTTCATATATGGCACCAAGTGTAAATAGTGGACCCTCAGACCCAACTATTCAGTACAACTCTGGACCTGTGGAAGACTCATAAGGACTGCTGTGTTGCTATGCTGCAAGAAGGGCTGCTTCTCTGTTGCCCTGCTACTCCGCTGCCCTACTGCCAGAGTGGGAGAGACTGGACCTGCATCTTGAACCCAGGGCTACCAGAGTGACTCCAAGGACTAGTTCACTGCCCCCCGGATTAGAGGTTGAGGGACAGAATAGGCTTCAACCAGCATGAGCCCTGCATCTGGACTCTGCCTGCTGTGAGTCCGTTCCCCCAATTGATGCCACCCCATCCTGGGCCCTTAAAAGTGGGCCTGAAGGTGCTCTGCCAGCCTGGCTGTGGTCTGTGAGCAGAACTGATGCAGTGTGATGTACCTCCTTGCAGCTCTGCACCTGAATCCCAAATGCACTACACATCCTCGATGCAGGACCGCCGCAGCTTGTCCGAGCCACCACTGCACAACGCATCCTCAATGCAGGACTTCACATCACAGCCCCGCAGCTCCTCAGATCTGCTGCTGTACAATGCATCCTCGACGCAGGAACTCCCATTGCAGCCACAAGATCTCACAATGCTCTGCAACCAGGATTTAAAGTACTTTGTTTACCAGGCCTTACTTGGTCCTCGTATCCAGGCTGCACTACATTGCAGTCATCCTGAACTTGTGGCTTTGTGCCTGTTTAGCATGACCACATAACCACAATTGACACTTTGTGCTCATAAGCAGAACTTTTACCTAAATCTTTAAAATTGCATATCTTCGGTTTTACTGATTGGATTCTTTCTCTCAAAATATATATATAATTTTACTCAATGTCTCTAAATTGGTGTGGAATTATTCTGTGCTGTTTTCACAGTATTGCTGTTTGTGTGGTGCACAAATACTTTATACATTGCTTCTAAGTTAAGCTTGACTGCTCTAATGCTAAACTCCCAGAGGTTAATATGGGGTTTGCTTGTGTTTCACCCTCACAGAAATGGTGGTTGCTGCTTGAGCTGGGTTACAGCCCTGCAAAAAGTACCCTATTTCCTAACACTTATCATTGGTTGCTTTCCTTGTCACTCTTATTTGGCCACTTCCTATTCCTGTCCAAGTTTGTCAATCCTGTGTTTGTTCATACCATGAAGCTTTGCCCCTTTACAATCTCTGTGATTGGCTTGTATCACTGCTTCCATTGCTTGCTTTTTTAGCACTACTTTTTTCTTTTGTGTGAAGCATTACATAAAGACTGTGTGTTTTCAAGCCGTCTCCATTGTGTACTTTTCACCCCTGCTCTCCGTGTTGCTCTCTATTGCCTTGCTGTTTCTCCATGTTCTCCTTCCACTCTTTGTTGCTTTGCCTCCACCCCCAAATTTTTTAGTTACTGATCCATCGTTTATGTGTGTGCATGCATGGTTTTTAATTTAATTTAGCCACACAGCACAAAATTGTGAAGGTTGCGCAGAGCTGCTAAGAAACATTGGCAAAGCCAATAAATCACATTGGCTTTGCCAATGCTTGTGATATTTTCTTCACTGATAACATAAAAGGGGCAGAGAGTAGTTGTGGCTATAGCAGGAGAGCGTTGATTCTGTGCTTACACAAGGAGGTGTACTTTGATTGGAATCACAGATCGAAAAAGGACCAACCCAATGTGTTTTGTGTTAAACACCTTTTCATAGGTCACTGTTAACCTCCTTGTGTAGATCTGATATGTTAGGAAACTGACTGGCTTTTCTGAGACAGTTTCTGCAAACGTCAGGTATAAACTTTGTTGAGTCTAATCTAAAACAGCTGCCTTTGAGCAATGTCTTGGTGCCTAGGCAATGAAAAAGAAGAATCAGCACTACAACCCAGAACTGAAAACCTGCGCATCCACAAAAGAGGAATAGAGTAGAAAGTTTGCAGTGTTATGTTATGAAAGTTTTACTGTGTTCTCCTCCACCCGGACGATTCTAGGCACTAGGACAGTGGCAAACAGTCTGGTAAATGAACATTCATTTTGTAAATAGAGATGTTTCTGAAATCACCGTGAAAGGTAATGAGAAAAAGAGCAACTACTTCAGTGTTATAGATGCAAACAAACTGATTCAACTGATCACAAGTGTTTCTAATTTACTCATTCTATCACTCGGTCACTTAAGCATTCCAGGTATTTTAATTAGAACTTAAGTGAACAAGGTACTGTGGATGCCACAAATGGTGTCATACTATGTAAAGGGTGGCTAGCTACACCTTTTTTGCCAACTCAGGGATTATCTTGCTGCCTTTTGAAGATGAATCTTCTATGATCTCAATAGAGAAGGTTCCTCACTCTATCACGGAGACTAATTTCATTTCTATTGTATTCCTGAGCTTGCCTCAGAAAACTATTACTGCCAACACATTTCGTGTATTGACAGGCTTTCTCAAGCAAGACAGTAGCTTAGTGACAAATAATCATGTCATCCACTGAGCCACTACTGACTTGAAAACCTACTGTTGTCACCATTCTTCTAAAAGTAAATAAAAAACAGTCTCCACTGCCATAGAAATACACTGTTACATAAAAATAATGTATTTTCCATAGGTCTGTTTGTAAAAATCTATTAAGGTTTCTCAGTCAGTATTGAATTGTATTATTGTCATGTTATTAAACAATAATTGTGAATACATATATTAAGTTGAGTTTCACAAGGACACCACATAATGATAACATTTTGCAGTTGTAATCCATTTGCTGCACGGCTTCTGGATCATAAATTCCTATTCCATTATAAAGGATTTCCGGCACATGAACAGACATTTGCAAAGGAAAATGTTGCAGATCAAAAATAAAGATTTCGCTGGGGTGTCAGCCATCTTAATAATCTGATGCTCACATGTTTAGGGATATGGAAACAGATTCAGTAAAAAAAGACTTACACTGTATATAATATGCAGTTTGCTACTGAAAGCCAATCGACAACATAGAATAATACTGCGTTACCTGAGGATCATTCGTAGATTGGAGCTATGGCAAAAAAGCTACTGATTTTTTTCTACTTATGAATGATTGAATAAATGTTACTAATTATTCTGTATTACACTCATTACAACTAAACTGCAACTTTACAGCGTTCTGGGAGGTGTCGGCTAAGAGGGGATGGTTGATGAATTGTAAGTATATTACAACATTACGTGTGGGTGTGATGTGGATAGAAGCCATCAGGAAATAGTGCACTTTAAATAGAATGATATCCTTTCTCATGTACACCATAACAAAAGTAAATTTTTGTTTAGAGATCAAAATCCAAAGACCACTTCAGGGACACACAGATCTATTACATAACTGAGGTTACAAAATCTGCATATTTATTGTTAGAACATTCATTGAGTAAGTTGCTTTTGTGTCTCTAAGAATCGTGAAAGAATGAGATATGAACTTTATTATAAATTCACATACATTGTATAATACAACTAATACTTAACTAGTTTAATTACTAACTTCAACTTTGAATAGATTTAAAATCTAGTGCAACAGATCAAGCTGCAGTAGGAATTTCAAACATTCTTGCTGCCTTCTGCTATATCATGCCAAAGTCACCTGTTCATCATGTTTGCAAGTAGGCATACAACTATGTTATTGTTGAAACTTACCATCTTTTGCGTGGATCTCCCCTAGGTTTTTGTGCCATTTTTAAGTGAACTTGTTTTCAGGTGGCCATAGGGCTCGCACCTTTTAGTCCTGCTAACCTGTAATAAATTGCTTCTGCACTCCCTATGAAATGTAGTAAAACTGGTATACACCAGATTGGATTATTCAGTTTACTTATAGGTCCCTATATATATATATATATATGGTACTGCACGTACCCAGGGCCTGTAAATTAAATACTACTGGGGTGCTTCACTCATTGTGTCACCCACTAAAGTAGCACTACAAATCATGGCTCAGGCCTGCTACTGCAGCCTAAGTGTGCAGTTTAACAACTGCAATTTTGGCCAGGAAAACAAACCTTTTGCAAGCCCTAAAGCTACCCTTTCAATAACTACAAGTCACCCCTAGGGTAGTCTCTGAAAGGCTGTATGACAGAGTGCATGGTATTTAAAAAGTAAGTCATATATATGTTTATACATGGAATCGGGCTTGTTCATGTTCTCTTTAATGAATGTTTATCTCCATTTGTCTAGGTGATAGTTATACTCGCTATACATACAATCTTGTACGTGTAGCATCTGCATAGCATGTAGTATGCACATAGTATGTAGCCTGTAAATAGGGGATCTTACATGCTATATTTTTATTTTCAAGAATAAAATAAATAATACAATTAAGAAAGTGATTTTTTAAAGATCTGGTCACAGTGAAAAGCCCTGTTACAAAATGTAGAAACCACTTGAACGCTGCCATTGATAGTGAGCATGTGCTAGGTGCCCACGGATCAATACAATTTAGTGCAGTTTTTCAGTTGGTGTATCTAATTGTTATCTTGCTGTAGTTTTTGGTGCATTTAGTCATGTGAAACCAAAATTGCATGTATTAATCCTTTCCTTTTTTATTTACTAAAATAAATAAATAGGAAAGCTACATTTCATTAAGCTCCTAAGGAGATTAGAGTTGAAGTTGCAGAATAGAGAATGAATGTGTTTGTCATATTCTAGTTGTGCTTGGTGAACCTGCTTCTCTGACATTTTATCTGTGAAGTGATATTCCTGCAAAACCAGTCTTTTAGACATTTGCGGATTAGTATTGAACAGCTTTCTACTACAGTTAGGAACTGAGTGCAAATCATTTCAGTAGAAAATTGCATATTTTGAGTGTCCCTGGTTTTACATGGCAGATATCCAGAGACGTAGCTTCGGGGGAGAGGGGAGCAAGCTGGTGTTTAGGGTGATCTCCCCCCCAATAAATGTATCTTCTGGGAAATAGTTGTGTACAAGTGCTTTCAGTCTGGTATGGTGAGGTGTCTGTCAGAATTCTCCAGGACATTTTGCATACATCCAGACAAAAACACACACACACACACACTCTTTCCCTTTCTGTGTTCAAAGTCTTCAAAAATGTTGCTTATTTTACAAGTTATTTTATTTCCCAACTTCACCAACACTGGTAGACCGGGAAATGCATCAGATTGTATGCTCTCCCACCAGAAGCCCAAGAAGAAGACATATCTTTATTTCTCCTTGTTGTTTCCTCTTTCTAGCGGTGCTGTAGAATGAAGCACCCTTAACAAGAGGAAATTGCTACCAAGGACCGTTTTTGTGCTGAAATGTGTTCCTTCCTGCACAACAACAGTCCTGCCGGCAACACAAGCACCCTTGCACCATGACACAAGGGTGTCTGCCTTGGTACTTGACTTCCCTGAGTGCGCCAGCACGAGAGGTGAGAAATGTGCAATATAATGGTAAATATAGTGCATTCCTGTCCTTTCCCTGTCCCGCAGTGTAGCACAGAAAGTTGTCTTGTTGCATTTCATTGTTGTGCGTTGCATGAAAAAATTATAAATATGGGCTGCAGTCTTTAGAAAATAGTTTTAAAATGTGTTGATCATGTACATTCCCTCTTGATTGACAGTTATCTAATTTTGAATTAACACGTAACATTGTAACTATTGTAGAGGGCTATTCCATTATTTTTCTTCTGTGTTAAATTGTTATTACTTAGCATTGTATTTTAGTACAACATTTCATCAGCATTATGTGATGGTGTGTGTTTTATAGATACAAAACATAAATAAAAGAAATTATTAAATATATTTGGTACAATTTTTTTAAAGCGGAGTGGAATCTATAGCGTAAGGCCTCAATAATGTCCGGGGAAGTTCTTGTGTACATCTTGTTTAAAAAAGACTGAAGGAAAACTTTTGTAGACAAACCAGTGTGATCCATGTCTAGTTATAAAAAGGCAGATTTTCACAGATTGCATGGAGCTCGTAATTGTAGGCAGGGGGAGCACCAAATATTCCTTCCAGTTGAAACTCAGGATAAGTTCTGCCCTTTAGTTCCCTCCATATCTTTGATCTCAGATATATGCTTTGTACTGTAGCACACAAACCTGGTATCTTCTACATGAGCTATCACTGAATGCCATGGAGGTAGGAGGAGGATGCAGGGTTTCAGTGTCCTGCTCCCCTCTCAGTTGTAAATGTTTCACAATATGACCCTACATGGCTTCCAGCCAACATATATCACAAGACGGAAGCAAGGAGTGCCTCCGTCCTGTGATGCCTGTTTGCTGGAAGGTAAAGCAGTTTGGTGGGGGATTTATAATTTATTGCTACATATGTGAGCTGTGCAGCTAATAATGGGGGAAAGTGGTGTTCTGAAGAGCGTTTGGTTGCCAATGGTGCTTGTTGAGTTGCATTTACAAATTTTCTTTACATAGTCTTGTACAGTATAGGATCTTTTCAATGGAAATATTGAATGTTTTTGGTTAAATTCTTAACTGAACTCTGTGTGTGATAAACACCTGTTGGAACAATGACTATCATGTTAAATGTTTACGGGCCGCAATCACAAATCTGTATGAGATCATATATTGTGTTTATGACTGTGAGTAGGAAAATTACTATATGCATTTCAGGAAGAGTCAGTGAAGACAAGCATGAACATGTAAGGTTGTGGGGGGGAATACATGTATGGGTAAGGTAAGGACGTTCCGATAAATGACAAAACCCCCTTGTTGGTCTTGCATGTGGGTGTCACATCCTCGGAAGGTCAGTTTCAGAGTGAACCTTGGTGGGCTTGAGTGAAATGTTGGATCCAGGTGAAAGATTTACCTTTGCTCCCAAGTGCTTTTATAGAATTGGCTGCCTGATGTATCAAGGGCTTCAGGAAACAAGAAAGGCGGTCTATCGGGTTAGGACAAGTGGTTTTCAAGTTTTTTTTTCTATATTCAAGCAGAATATTGAAACTGTCCAAGTGCAGGAGGTGAAGTTGTGCAGAGACAGGTACTGCCCATCCGCAGCGAAACACCTGTCTCCTTTTGCTGACATTTTGTTTTAGGAACCATGAGGAGGTTGTTTGAGTGGAGTGATCAGGAGGGGTGTATATCTTGATATTTTTTCTTATAAGTGTTGGTGCTAAGCTTTCAAGGGACTAAAAGGTTCTGCCTCGGGTGTACTTGCAGGTTCAGCATTGCAGCTACTCATACCGCTTGCCCCTTCAAGCTTTGTCTGCAGAGCACAGAACTGTCTGTGTGGTATGCTGCTCTTCTCGGGGGCCAGGTTGGAGATATTTGATCTATCTGGTGAACGAAAAGACGAGCTTTGCCTGCTTGAGTATTCTAAATCCTCGCAGTTTCTTCACTTATGTATTGGGGTTCTGTCTTCAGTATTCCAGTTATGGAAGCACAAGCTTCTAGAGACTTCACCTGCACAAGTTCTTCCTGCATGGATTTTGACATCTTAATCATCACATGTGGAACTTTAGCTAATGATATTTATTCACTTACGAGGCACATGTACACATTGAATGTGTATTGGGAAAACGGGGCTCATTTTGATCTATTTTGGCTTGTTTTGCCTATTTTTCACTGGAGCAGATACAAATGTACAATTTTTTATTGTAAAAAAAGTATGTGAATATTTATCAGTTGGGACTTTAGGTCAAATGATCCCTGATTTGCTTTTGATTTTCTTGTAAGTGAATAAAATTGGCTAAACTGTACCTCCCTACCAGTGGCTTGTCGATGAATGCCTTCTCGGCCTAAATGATACTGCCTTGAAAATCTGAAAGAATTCTTTAATGCCGAAGAAAAAGGGAGAAAATAGGCCATTTGACAGTGGTGTTCCGTGATGTGTGTTGCTTATTGAAAAAGTGACTCAGGGATCTTTGAAGTCAATACATTATGTATGCGTCTGGACAGGGAACCCCAGACCAGCCCGATCAGTCAATTGCGGTTTGCTGCAGGATCAGGACAATGTGTATTCAAGATACTCCAGAGGGTACCTTTCCAATAGAGACAGCAATGAAATTCACTGGACAGGCAAATTATGCAGTTAGTGTTGTGGTCTTTGGAACTGCACTGTTGAGAAAAGAAAGAGGATAAAAGAGTAATGGGGAATTCAATGCAGGTCGTGTTTATTAGTTTGGGGCTGCCCATTCTGCCACTCTGGCGTTTCCCCAGTGTACCGCAGGCTGCAGGGCTGCTTGCAGAGCAGAGTGGGCTGCCAAGACCCAAGCATGCCCTCGTGGGTCTATTCCAGTTGCGAAGTCTTGCAGTGCAACAGCTGTTTTGAAAATTTTGTTAGTGCTGATTTTGGTTTCCTGCCCGTCTCTGGTTGAGGGTCAGCATACAGTGCCAAGTTGTGCACTCAGGTCATTTTCTGCTTTTCACACCCAACACTTAGCCGGTTTAACCTAACAAAGGGTAGATGTACAAACTCATTTTGGGATCACAAAGCCTGCAAGTGGCAAAGTCACAGGGCTTGTAACCTAAAAAGGCACTTTTTGTAATAAATCTGTTTTGCATTAAATTGTTTCCAAATCACAAAATGGGTTTAGAAATGTATAACAAATCGCTGTTTGAAAGGGTCTGTTTAGGATATCCCTTCCAAATTGTAATTTGAAATGCAATGTATCAATGTTTTGTGAATGTAATCTGGTTGCAAAACATTAAAAGTTACAGAGTTGGGATGGAACTAGTAATCCAATCACAAAAGGTAAATATAAAATGTAAATTTGTAAATGTTAGTTGGGAAGTAGGCAGTGGTCCAGATGACCACTTTTTATCCTCAAACTAACTTTTCATTTTTTTTAACTGCAGGCCGATTTCTTTGAGGAAAATGAGCTGCATAAAGTGTTTAAAATGCAATGACAGTCATGGTTGTACTCTGACTGAAGCAGGCCACCATCCCTGCGATGGACACCATTCGGAGTGAGGCACAATTTGCAACTACCTCATAAATAGTAATGAGATAGGATTGATTGCGATCCATCCGAATTTGAATTTTGCGCACTGACATATAACACAGGCTGGTTCGCAAAATTCTACACTATTCACAAAAAGTCGGTTTGACATCTTTTTGCAAGTGGAATTTTCTTAAATCTAGCCTATAGTTCTGTAATCAATTTTCAGGATACTACTGTCTGGACTCTGTTCCCCTTTATGTTGAGGTGATGGCACTCACAGGAAAAAGACCCTACCTAAGTGTGTAGACAAATCAACCAGGAATCTAAAGGTTCTACATCAGCTGAAAATGCGTAAAGTCCATTGGACTTGATCAGATTCAGTCATGTGCGCAACACGCATCTGACTCTATTCTAGCCCTACAGGCCTTTCAGGTGCCGTAATCTATTAAAAAATCTCTTGTTTATCTGTATGGATAGTCTGCATCTTACATAGCACATATCTTCATATCTTCTCTTGCTATGTGGCTAGAGAGGGCTCTAGCTCATACTGCCATTTTATTAACAAGACTCTAATAAGGCGCTTGCTGCTCAGTGCAGCATATAAGGGGTTTTCTTTGGTCCATTCAATTGTGATTCTCTGATTACACGATGCACCATCTCTTTAAAAAGTGAACTAAACTCCGTTTAGGATCAAATGTGCTTCATTTTAAAATTTAGGGCCAGATGTAGGAAAGGTTTAGCGAGTCGCAAACGGCGAAAAACGCCGTTTGCGAGTCGCTAAACCCCATCTGGTATGTAGAAATGCATTTTGCGAGTCCGAACCGACTCGCAAAATGCATTTCCAAGTCGCAAATAGGAAGGGGTGTTCCCTTCCTATTTGCGAGTCGCAGTTTCAAATGGACTCGCAGTTACCATCCACTTGAAGTGGATGGTAACCCACTCGCAAACGGGAAGGGGTCCCCATGGGACCCCTTCCCCTTTGTGACTGGACCTAATAATAATTTTTCAGAGCAGGCAGTGGTCCAATGGACCACTACCTGCCCTGAAAAATACCGAAACAAAAGGTTTCAGTTTATTTGTCAAAGTGCAGCTCGTTTTCCTTTAAGGAAAACGGGTTGCACTTTGAAGAAAAAAAAAACTGCTTTATTTAAAATCAGTCACGGACATGGAGGTCTGCTGTTCCCAGCAGGCCTCCATCCCCGTGAGTGCCCTGAGTTGCTATGGGGTCGCAAATTGCGACCCACCTCATTAATTTTAATGAGGTGGGTCTTTGCGACCCCATAGCGACTCGCAGAAGGTGTCTGAGACACCTTTCTGCATCCCAAATTGCGACTTGCAATTTGCGAGTCGCAGGGACTCGCAAATTGCAAGTCGCAATTTGTGAGTTTCCTACATCTGGCCCTTAGTCTTTTAATTTTTTGGTTTGCACAATGTGTGCAACATATTAAATTTGCCTATTAATTTCAGGAATAAGTCCCTTCTTCAGGTATAAATGAAAGCACACATTTTAGTGGGGTCCATTATACATGTTTATCAATCTAGTCACATTGAGATCACTGGGATTGGGCATGAGCAACTTTTTAATACAGATCCAAAGTATTTAATAGCTCCTGATTACCAGCTCACCACAAGTTCTCATAGTTTAACAATTTTACTATGCCAACCCCACAAATCTTGCGGTCAACAGGCCTGATTTTAAATTGAAAACATGCATGCAGAAAACTTAATGAACTAAGTGCAGCAATCGTAGTATTGCATGAAGTACGCAAAATAATTGCATACCCCTTGTTAGGGTAGTTAACAACATAATCCTAGTGTCTCTTTTTTTGTGTTTCACAAGTCATGTTTAGGGCTGGCTGGTGCTAGCTTTAACTGTGCAGCATAGGGAATATCAACTCAACATACAATACACAGCGAGGTAATGTGGGATAGCACCCTTAAGCTGTTTGCTTGTTTGAGTAAGCACCCTTCATGCACTGGCTCGATGAACATGACATTTCAGAGATGTTTACATAATACCCATACTACACAAAGTAATATCAAGCAATGGATGCTACAAATGTTCCAGGCTCCAGCTTTAGATAGGAAATTTCACCGATGCCAGCAGGACTGGATTGGTCTATAAAGCAGTCAGGCAGTGATTGATGGACTGGTCTGACAGGTCAGTTTTGTGATTGTTTGTGGCCCTCTTATATGGTCTGCTAGACTGGGTGTTACTGTTGTTTTCCCTGATCTTAAAACAAACATTGGTTGTAGTAAGCTCAAATCAACACAGTCTTCAATACCTTGCACATCAGCATGTCTTTAAAAGTTCACAATTGTTCCAATCTGCAAATATGTGCCAGTCAGTTAGTGATCTAACTCAATAATGGGACCTCTTTTCTTTTGACCTCTTTTCTGTTCCAGTCTTACTTAAGATGCCAAGCTTTGCGCCCTATTGCTTATCCCATCAGGTGCTTGAGTGGAATTCAAAACGTTTACCAGCCTCTTTGCAGGCTCTGCAAGGCAATCAAGTGCAGATGGTTCCATGCTATGAAACAAGCATTTGCAATGCAATGGGTCTTTCATTTGCTCGAGTTAGAGCTATTAGCGTTCTAAATTCCTAACTGGACTTTTCTTGCCTCTTAAATTGAAAATGAAAAGTAAAACAGTTGACATAAGCGTGCCGGTTCAAAGCACCATGGCCGAAATGTGCGCAAAGGAGAGACACAAAAAGAAAAAGAAGTTTGCTCGCAGTCAAACGTATCAGCAATCGTGCAATTATCCATGTAGCAGGGGCAGTCTGCAAGGGGGTAACAAAACCCCCCTAAGGAGAGACAAACATAAAGCATTTTCCAATGATAACAAAGGATTTTGAAAAGGCAAGCCTATGTACGAGTGAAAGTGATGGGCATCTGGTGGGCGTGGTTAAAAGCCCAGAATACTTACAATAGGTCAAAGCGCTTGCACGCTCAACCTAACTAGGAATGCCCGGCAGTTCCCATGCTGCTTTCACTGGGTCCTTTCGCTAGTGCAAATCCGAGGACAGTAACTAGCAGCAGCCCCAATTAAGATCAAAATGTTGCAGGGGAAGAGGGGCACTGGGAGTGAATTTTATTATTCTCAGTTCATACCAATTTCTCCCCAAAGTATAACCCCAGTCATTTTTTCAGGCTGTGTCACTAACGGTCACTTCTTTAGCTCTGGTGGCTGACTTGAGCAGGGCATTCCCAGCCCGAAGAGCAGCCTGCAGCCCCCTACTCCCTTACTAATGGGAGTGTGTGGATAGAGTAGTGTTCTCTCCTTTAGTTATCTGGCCCTGCATCCTTTTCAAAGACATACTTGTAAATGCCATCTTTACCAGCAGCCGGAGCAGGCAGGACCCTCACCATCAGTTCTTCACTGTGAAGCCTCAGTGAGCAGCTAGCACAAGCTTTAGGACGTAGCAGTATTAGTCTGCCTTAGAAGTGGGCGAGACAGATAATTAATGTAACAAGCTGAGCCAGAGCAAAAGCCAGGAGTCCAGCTTGGCTCTCAGAGCCCAAATAAAAGCTGCACCCTCTAAAAAAACTAATAAAATCAGCATGGTAACCAAGAACATTTTATTTTATACTCACAGTACATTGTGCTAAAACCGGCTGAGCTAATCACTCTTTGTTTCATCTCTTTCCCTAATTTCCCATCTTTTCCCTCCCACACTTTCCCTTTCTTCTACCTTGAACCCTCATCGCTCATTACCTTTCACTTCTAATTTGGCATCAGCTACATAACAAGCATTGGCAAAGCTCATAGGTCTCGCCTCGCAATGTGTTTTTGCTATGTTTTACACCAGTGTGGCTGCTGTTCAGCATAGCTAAAGTTTAGTGGCATGGAGTGTCATAGAGTGGAGTGTGGGAGGAGTGTCATAGAGTGGATTTGTTGGCACACACTGTCATAGAGTAGAGTAGGGGAAGTAGAGTGTTGCAGAGTTGAGTAGAGGGGAGTAGAGTTCAGTGACAGAGGCAGCCATAGAGTGCAGTGTCACAGGGTGGAGTGGTGTAGAGTGAAGTGGAGTGGGGTGGAATAGAGTTGAGTGGGTCGGAGTGGATTGAGGTAGTGGTCTAGGTGGGACTGAATAGAGTGGGGTGGATTGGATTGGATAGAGTGGGGTGGATTGAAAAGGGGTGAGTTGAGTTGTATTGGAGTGGGGTGGATTGGATTGAGTGGGTTGGTTTGGATGGGTTGGATTGGTTTGGAGTGGAGTGGACAGGAGTGGGGTGGAATAAAGTAGGTGGACTGGATTGGAGTGGGATGGGATAGAGTGGGGTGGGGTGGGTTGAATTGGAGTGGGATGGACTGGATTTGAGTGGAATGAGTTTCAGTGTGGTGGATTGGACTGTAGTGGAGTGGGGTGGAATGCAGTGGGGTGAATTTGATTGGTGTGGGTGGACTGGATTGGAGTGGGGTGGATTGGATTGGAGTGGGTGGACTTTTTGGAGTGGGATTGATTGGAGAAAGGTGAATTGGATTGGTGTGGAGTGGCTTGGACGGCAGTGGGTTGGATTCAGGTAGTTTGGTAATAGGGTGCATTGGATTGGATTGACGTGGGGTAGATTAAAGTGGACTAGATTGGACTGGATTGGGGTTGGGTGGATTAAGGTGAATTGCATTAGAGTGGGATTGTTTGGAGGGAGTGGGTAGATTCGGTTGTGGTGGACTGCATTGGAGTGGGTGGATTGGATTGGTATGGGCTGGGATGGAATGGATTTGAGTGGGTGGGTTGGATTAGTCTGGAGTGGTGTGGGTTGGATTGGAATGGAGCTGGTTGGAATGGAGTGGAGTGGGGTGGATTGGATTGGAGTAGATTGAACATCAGTGAGGTGGATTGGACTGGAAGCGGTTGGCTGAATTGGATTTGAGTGTGGTGAGTTGGGTAGATTAGGGTGAAGGGGGTGAGTGCATCAGATTGGCGTGAGGGATTGGATTGGAGTGGGGTAGATTTGATTGGGCTGGGGTGGACTGGAGTGGATTGGATTGGTGTGGGGGAGATTGTGGATTGGAGTGGGGTGAATTGGGATGTAGTGAGGTTGATTGGATAGGGGTAAAGTGGATTGGATTGGAGTGGAGCAGATTCAAGTGATGCAGATTGTTTTGGAGTGGATTGAGGAAGATTGTTTTGGATTGGAGTTGGGTAGATTGTTTTGGATTGAAGTGGGGCAGATTTCTGTGGGTTGGAGTTGTGCTTATTTTTTGGATTTTGAAGTGGGGCAGATTTATTGGAATGTAGTATGCAGATTGCTTTAGAGTTGGGCAGATTGTTTTGGACAGGGGCAGATTGTTTTGGATTGGAGTGGGCTAAATTGTTTTGGATTGGAGTGGGGCAGATTGGAATGGGGCAGATTTTTTGGGATTTGAGTTCGGTAGATGGTGGTGGATTGTATTGGAGTGGAGTGGATTGGGGTGGGCTGGATTGAATTGGGGTGAGGTGGATTGGAATAGAGTTGGGTGGAATGGAATGCAGTGGACTGGAGTCGGTTGATCAGAGTAGGCAGATTGGAGGGGGGCAGATTAGAGTGGGGTGGATTGGAGTGGAGCAGTTTATTTTGGATTCAAGTGGGTCAGATTAGAGTGCAGCAGATAGGAGTTGGGCAGATTGTTTTGGACTGAAGTGGGGCAGATTGGAGTGAGGCGGATTGTTGTGGATTGGAGTGGGCAGATTGTTGTGGATTGCGGTAGAGTGGAGTGGGTCAGAGTGTTTTGGATTGGAGTGGGGCAGAACTGAGTGGGCAGATTGTTTTGGATTGAAGTGGGGCAGATTGGAGTGGAGCAGATTGTTTTTGATTGTAGTAGGATAGATTGGAGTGGGGTTGATTGTTTTGGATTGGAGTGGAGCAGATTGGAGTGGGGCAGATTGTTTTTGATTGGAGTGGGCAGATTGATTTGTATGGGAGTGGAGCATATTGTTTTGGATTGGAGTAGGGCAGATTGAAATGGGGCAGATTGGAGTGGGGTAGATTGGTTTAGATTGGATTGGGGCAAATTGTTTTGGATTGGCATGGGGCAGATTGGAGTGGGGGAGTTTGAAGTGGGACAGATTGGGAGTGGGGGAGATTGTTTTGGATTGTAGTAAGGCAGATTGTTTTAGATTGGAGTGGGGCAGATTGGTGTGGAAACAGATTGTTTTAGATTAGAGTGGGGCAGATTGTTTTGGATAGAAGTGGGGCAGATTGATTTGGATTGGAGAGGGGCAGAATGTTTTGGAATGGAGTGGGGCAGATTGTAGTGGGGCAGATTACAGTGAGGATGATTGTTTTGGATTGGAGTGGGGCAGAATTGAGTAGGACAGATTGTTTTTGGATTGGAGTGGGGCAGATTTGAGTAGGACAGATTGTTTTTGGATTGGAGTGGGGCAGATTGTTTTAGATTGGTTTGGGGCAGACTAGTGTGGGACAGATTGTTTTAGATTGGAATGGGGCCGATTGGATTTGGGGCAGATTGTTTTAGATTGTAGTGGGGCAGATTTTTTGGGGTTGGTGTGGGGCAGAATGGAGTGGAGAAGATTGCTTTGGATTGAAGTGGGGCAGATTGTTTTGAGTAGGAGTGGGGCAGATTGGAGTAGGGCAGATGGAGCAGATTTGAGTGGGGTGGGTTGGGAGGACTGAGTGTGGTAGATTGGGGTGAGTGGTTTGGATTGGAGTTGAGGGATTGGATTGGTCTGAGCTGGATAGGATTCAGTGGGGTGGATTGTTGTGGGTGAGGTGGGTGGATTGGTGTGGATTGGAGTGGGGAGAATTGGATTGGAGTGGGGTTAGTTTGGATGTACTGCACTATTATGTGTTAAAGAATAATTTTAGAAATTACACATAAGAATTAAGTAATGTTGCTTTGCAATATTTAGAACAAGATGATCATCATCAACATTGACTACGATCAAAAACAAAACATGAGTGCAAAGTGAGAAAACAAGACGTGACAAAATAAAAGATACAAGTCAACTATAGAAAATAAAACATAGGGGAGCAGCGGACGAGCACTGATTAAGTTGAATTAATCAGTGCTTAGTCCCTGCTCCACGCAGAGGAACGGAAATGATGCTAGGCCTACAGTGACCAATTACGAGGCTGTAAATATGACTGCCAAGCAAGCCAACAAATGGTAAGCAACGGGAGGGCTCTAAGCCCACTGTAAGACTATAATAGTCTCCAAGAGACAGCGCATGCGCTGTCTAGCCAAGACCTAAAAACAAAAGTACCACTCCGGGACTGAATGCTCCCTACTCTTCCTCCTTTGGTGTTTTCTTAGCAAAGGTTGCGCCACTACCCACCCTTCCTCCCTCCATGTACTCTCCCTGCTCTGAGAAAGTATTTGGGGTTTATGTTGGCATTTTTAGAGTTCTAACCCAATGCTGGTTTTCACACCAAACCAGACACATTGTCTATTGGTCAGAGATGCCAAGAGATAATTCACCAGTTTTAACAGAATGTTAGGTTCACAGCCTCTAACAGCTGACCCCCCCCCAAAAAGGGAGCGGTTGGACTCTGCTTGTGTTGGGCTCGATGATCCAGGAGGGCCCTCTAGCTGAGCCAGGATTCTCCTCTAGTCTGATTTACTTGAATTTGGCCATCATTCATGCCTTCCAGCTCCCTGGTTTCTTGTATCTTGTATCTCTTCTTTCACCCTATGCTCTTCCTTCCGATCTGTCTTCTCTCTCTTCTTCACCCCCTACTTCCTCATGTCATCTCCCTATAGGTAAAATAATAACCCCGTCCCTTGGAGACGTGAGACCTTTTCCAAAATAGTGCCGCAGAGCTTGGTTTGCATTTTCTGTCAGACATTCTGCTCTGCCTTCAGGACAACCTGTGCTGCTCACCCCAAATCCCTGCGCCAAGACCATACAGGGGCGTAGTTACCACTGGTGCTTCAAGGCGCAGTGCACATGAGCCCATAGGTCTGTGGTGCATTTTGCATTGTGTACATTGTGTACATTGCTGCATGGTACTATCCCCACAGTAGTCAAAGGAGGCATTTCCTTGCTTGCACGGTGCACCAGGCCCTCTGACATCCTAGCTATGCTAATGACACCAGACGTTTTGCATTACCTCTTTTGTAGAGCACACATTACATATGTTTGGCTTTGGAAGCTCTCTGGATCTGAAAGGGATTACTCAATCCCATGTTTTGTCCGAGCGTGAGTTATTTGACAGAAAGATGGCCTCAGTTACGTCTCAATGGGCCAGATGCAGGAAACGTTTAGCGAGTCACAAACGGCAAAAATTGCCGTTTGCGACTCGCGAAACGCATTTCCCTATGCAGAAATGCATATTGCGAGTCCGGACTGACTCGCAATATGCATTTCAGAATCGCAAATAGGAAGGGGTGTTCCCTTCCTATTTGCGATTCGGAGTGGAATGCAATACCATTTGCGACGGCATATGCGGTCGCAAAGGGTATCGCAGTTACCATCCACTTCAAGTGGATGGTAACCCACTCGCAAATTGGAAGGGGTCCTCATGGGACCCCTTCCACTTTGTGAATGGACCCAAAATAATTTTTTCAGGGCAGGTAGTGGTCCCTTGGACCACTACCTGCCCTGAAAAAATACCGAAACTAAAGGTTTCGTTTTTTTTTTAAAGTGCAGCTCGTTTTCCTTTAAGGAAAACGGGCTACACTTAAAAAAAAAAAACTGCTTTATTGATAAACAGTCACGAACATGGAGGTCTGCTGACGACAGCAGGCCTCCATGTTTGCGAGTGCCTAGACTCGCTATGGGGCCGCAATTTGCGACCCACCTCATGAATATTAATGAGGTGGGTCATTGCGACCCCATAGCGAGTCGCAGACGGTGTCTGAGACACCGTTCTGCATTGGAAATTGCGACTTGCAATTTGCGAGTCGCTCCGGCTCGCAAATTGCAAGTCGCAATTTCCAAATTTGCTACATCTGGCCCTATATTGGCTGTTTTTGCGAGTTTGGGTGATAGTTAAATAGGACCGTTGCAGGACCTCTCCAGGCTCGTGTCTGGTCTCACGACAAGACCCCTGTGGGTGGGGATGCTTTAGTTTGTGTTTTTTGAGGTGTGTTTGCTTTGATTAAATAAGCAGTCGGGCAGCCCTCTGTTCTGGGGCCGCGGGTAGCACGAGTTTCTTCACGGCGATGACCTGTGTGTGTAGCGGTGTGTCCATGAGCCTTCAAGCGTCAGTGAAGTGAACACGAGGCGACTGCGCAGCTGCGAGACAGGCATACACACCAAGGCCCGCAATTACTGCAGATAAGATCATCGAAGACGTTCCGCCATCTCACTGAATCTGAGATGCCCGGAGGCTCGGGAGGGAATCAATTGTGTTAGAAGCATGACTGACACTACCCCGGCTCCCTCAGCATTTTACAGACAGTAGCGTTTGGGAAATCATCAGAGACCACTCCAATCCTTTACGGTGCTCCAGGGAGTGAGTATGCTGCGCACTGCATTTCTTTTCAATTCAAAGACCAGCAGTTCCGCCAGGCTTGACCTCACGTACTCAGTGGTTCAAAGAGGATGCGATGTTCAGCTTACAGTACAGTGCTTATTATATACATACTGATGTCCAATTAGCAGATGATCCACAAATTAAAGGGCAGCAGAGACAAACAACCGTACGCATCAATCATGCTGGGCGTATGGGCATTCTCAGTGCCAGCGTCTTCTGGAGCTGCCATTTGTTCAAAAAGAATGTTTACCAGATCACCAACCTATCACCAACGATACAATCATTCTCCAGTTTTATGATTTTCTGCTATAGATCATTTCTGTATGATGTGTGAGTTTAATTGGATCAATTGAAGTGAACCAAGACTACAACTCCCAGAGTGCAACAGGTTGTTAAATAAAAACTCAGGACTTCAGCACTACATCGTTAGTGTAATGGATTCATCTGGTAAACCTAACAGCTCTTGCTATCTGGCAGATCTTGTTGTACACAGTGCCTCAGCTGGAAAATGGGTTAAAAAGTTTATTTATGCAGCTGGAATACACCCACATTTGAAAAGAATATGGCAGTGCTCAGGAGCAAGGAGGCTCCCTTTTCATTCCACAAAGTGGAATGAAACCATTTGAAACATGGCATAACATACTACAGCACTGTTAGAAATTGGTTCTCTAGTCGACAGAGGTTTGCACTCTGCCCAAGTGGTACCACAATCCTAGTCAGGGCAACTAAGATACACACTAAAATTTCACCTGTGCTCACCCTTTGGTAGATCGACACTGAGCAATGAGGCTGAACTAAAGCAGTAAAGTGTTAAGTATTTGTGCACACACACACACAGTAACACAGTGAAAACACCACAAAAAGACTTCACACCTGTTTAGAAAAATAGCCAATATTTATCTGATTCCAACAATACCAAAACAACAGAAAATCAACATATACAAGTCAAGGTATGAAATTTCAAATATTACATCAAAATGTAGTGCTTAGAAGACAATAGCTCCAACTGGAACTATCTGGTCACGCTGACTGGGGCAGATTCAAAAGTTCAGTCAGCCCGCAATGAAGCGTGGTTCGGGTACAGGAGTCACGTAGATCCACTGGCTGTACTTTTGTTGCATCGATGCTCAGTGACGATGCATTGATCCAGAGGAGGGGATGTGTTGCACTTGCAAGCAATGCAGCGTTTCCTCATTGGGCAACGTCATTATTGTGTAGATGTCCATAAGCGATTAGTACTGTTTCTGATGCGTCGGTGCTGCATTGGCCAAGCCTGAGCTGCATTGTAAGTCGGGGTTATTGCGTCGCACAGTTGATAAGCATTGTCCGCGCCTTCGGTGTAGCCAGTGGCAAAAGCGGTATTTCTGCAGCTGGATGCATCGGTTCCAAGTGACGTGCCGTTGTTGTGTCAGTTCTTGTGTTGGGGCATCACACTCACCTGCAATGGCCGAGGACTGGTGTTAGCAACACTTGGCAGAGCAGGACTCACATCAGAGGAGCCCAGGTGCTAGTAGCAAGATTCAGGTGAGATCTTTGATGTCCCTGAGACTTCAGAAACAGAAGGCAAGCTCAGTCAGGCCCTTAGAGAAACTTTAGATTGCAGGATGTAGAGAGTTAGATCCAGTCCTCTCCCTCCCAGGCAAGAAGTAGCAGCCAGCAGACCAACACAGCAGAGCAAACAGCAAAGGTGCAGTCCCTCCTAACAGCCACACAATCCTTCTTTCTGATAGAATGTCCTCGGTCCAGATGTGTTTTGAGTATAGAGTGTCAGAGGCCCAGTACTTATACCAACATGTACCTTTGAAGTGGGGAAGACTTCAACGCGGGGTTATGAAGTGCCCCAGTTCCCTTTCAGCCCTGTCATGTCTGCTAGGAGAACTGTGGGGGGTTATCAGTCCTTTGTGTGGTGTCAGGCCACTACCCTTTGAAGTGTAAGAGCCCCTCGACCCTTACCGCCCACGAAGCCCATCAGTATGCAGATGGAATGCAGGGGCAGTTGAGTGTCCTGTATTTATGCCTGTTTGGATGAAATTCACAAAGGCAGCTGTCACTTAACCTTACACAGACCAGACATGCATTGGAGACAGTCTCAGTCACAGAATGATTGAAGTAAGAAAGTGCCAACTTTCTAAAAGTGTCATTTTTGGACCTGCAATTTAAAAAACACCTTTACCAAAAAATGGGTTTTTAAATTGTGAATCTAGAGACACCAAACTCAATTTTCTATATTTTCCAATTGGAAATGAAACGTAGTATATGTTTGAAGGCAACCCCCCCACTAGCCTATAGGAAACATAATCCTTGCAATGGTGAAAACTGATTTTAAGAGTTTTTCACTACCTTGACATGTTAACCCTAAAGGTACATGTCCAACTATTTAAATACACTTCACCCTGCCCTTGGGCTAACCAGGGCCTACCTTACCGGTGTCTAACATGTAATAAAAAGGAAGCTTTGGGCCTGGCAAGGGGTACACTTGCCAGGTCGACATAGCAGTTTAAACTGCACACACAGGCTCTGTGATGGCAGGCCTGAGCCATATTTGAAAGGATACCGTAGTGGGTGGCACAACCAGTGCTGCAGGCCCGCTAGTAGCATTTGACTTATAGGTCCTGGGCACACATAGTGCACTTTACTGAGGACTTACCAGTAAATCAAATATAACGATCATGGAGAAGCCAATGTTACCATGTTTTAGACTTAGAGCACATGCCATTTGGGACTGGATAGCACTGTTTAACTGTGCAGAATCATAAAGCCAGCAAAAGCAAAGTACAGCACTGTTAGAAATTGGATCTCTAGTTGGCAGAAGTATACACCCTTGTCCAAGTAGGGACCACAATCCTAGTCAGGGTAAGTCACAACACATTCTAAATTATTTTGTGCTCACTCTCTGGTAGCTTGGCATAGAGTAGGCAGGCTTAACTTAAAAGGCAATGTGTAGAGTGTTTGTGCAATAACTCATAAAATAACACAGTGAAAACACCACATAAAGTACTCCACACCCATGTAGAAAAATAGATAATATTTATCTGAATAAAATAAAATCAAAACAACAAAATTCCAATATGCACAAGTCGAGATATCACTTTTTAAAGGTTTAAAAGAGTCTTAGTCCTTCAGTGGTTGTATCCCGTAACACACAGTACTTGGGATTTGTCAAAAATAACGACGCACTGGGGCCGCAGAGGAGGAGATGCATTAAAAATAAGGCTCTGCATCGGATTTTACAGCACAGCACAGACGATGTGTTGTTTCATTCCACGCTGCAAGGTGAAGCGTCTATTTCCAGGAGTACAGCCTTGGTTCCTCACTGCGATGCAGGAATATTTTGATACCCAGGGACGATGGGTTGGAAATCCTTGACACACTAGTAAGAAGGAGCAGGTGCTGCATTGATCCGGTAGGCGATGCAGTGAATTTTCAGCTTCGAGGAAGGCGCTGCATCGATTTCTGCAGGCATTGTGTTAATTTTCCCACGCACAGGGATTTTCTTCTCTGGGGTAAAGTTTTTGTGGTCCTGAGACTTCAGAACAGGAGCCAAGCTCAATCCAAGCCCTTGGAGAGCAATTGTGGGGAAGGCCGAGTCCTTCCAGCAGAGCCAGAGGCCAACAGGCCAACAAGCAGGGCAGCATTTCGTCTCAGCAAAGCAGTCCAGATTAGCCATTTGGGCAGCAAGGCAGTCCATCTGACAGAGTCCAGGTGTAGATCCAGAAGTGTCTGATTTGGTGGGGTAGAGACCCAGTATATATACCCCAAAATGCCTTTGAAGTGGGGGAAACTTCAAACAGTGGTTTTGAAGTGCAGAAGTTCCCCTTTCAGCCCAGTCCTGTCTGCCAGGATCATTGTGGGGGGTTATCAGTCTTTTGGCCACTGTCCTTTGAAGTGCAAGAGATAATCCCTACATCCTTCCTGCCCAGGGAGACCCATTCAGTATGCAGATGAATGCAAATGTGACTGAGTGTCCTGTGTTTAAGGCTGTCTGGGTGGAATGCACAAGGGGAGCTGTCAACCAGCAAAGACCAAATGTTGATTGGAGACAGGCTGAAGGCACAGATGGCAGTAAGTGCAGAGAAATACCCACTTTCTAAAAGTGGCATTTCTGAAAAAGTAATATTAAATCCAACTTCACCAGTAAGCAGGATTTTCTATTACCATTCTGGCCATACTAAACAGGACAGGTTTACTCCTTTGAGATCAGAATCTACTACTTAAAAGTATATAAGGGCAGTTCTAATGCTGGTCTATGAGAGGAGCAGGCCTCACAGTAGTGGACAATGAATTTGTGAGTTTTCCCCTACCAGGTCATGTAAAACAGATAAGTACATGTCCTGCCTTTTACTTACATAGCACCATGCCCTATGGGTTACCTAGGACCTACCTTAGGGGTGGCATATATGTAGGAAAAGGGGTGTTTAGGGCTTGGCAAGTAGTTTTAAATGCCAAGTAGCAGTGAAACTGCACAGACAGGCCTTGCAATGGCAGGCCTGAGACATGGTAAGGGGCTACTTATGTGGGTGGCACAACAAGGACTGCAGGCCCACTAGTAGCATTTAATCTACAGACCCTGGGCACCGCTAGTGCACTTTACTGGGGACTTACATGGAAATTAAATATGCCAGTTGGGTAGGAACCAATGATACCATGTTTGGGGGAGAGGGCACATGCACTTTAGCACTTGCCAGCAGTGGTAACGTGCACAGAGTCCTAAAACCAGACAAAACAGAATCAGAAAAATGGAGGGAGGCAGGCAAAAACGTGGGGGTTGACCACCCTAAGGTTGTTTGGTCTAACAAGCACACAGTCAAAACAAGAGGTCAGGAAGCAAAAAGTCGGGGGAAACCATGCCAAAAGATTCAAGGTCTAACAAACACCTTCCTCATTTCCAGAACCAATAAATACAAGAACTAAGATAACTGTATAAGGGATCAAAAATTAATAAACATAAAGTGATACACTGTCTATACCTCAAGTATTTCAAAGCACATATGGAATGAAGTTAGCACTACTTAAAACAATACAGCCGTTTAATTTATTTACTATCTTCCTTTGATGGCCTTCACACTTTCTCTTCTCTGGTTCTTCAACAACACCGTTCTGTGCATCTTGGGAAGATGGCAAATTTACAGATTCTATAATAGAGATACCATTGTTAATATCTTGATGGATTCTTTGAGAAGGCTGGGTAGCTGATTTCGTCAATTCTGAATTCAATGTCGCCTTCACTGACTGGCTGCAACCAATTAGGCCAGTCACAATTTCCTACATGTCATCATTGGGACTTCTTATCAATTCTGCCTGTTGTTTAGAAATGCAAAAAATGTTCCTCTTGTTCCACCAACCTTTACTATCAAGAAGAACTGAACCATTCTTTACTTTTGTTTTCTTAATTGGTTTTGAAAATTTTGATATGCCTTTCTGTGCTATCTTTGGATTTTTCTTCATAACCCAGTCATCAACATGCAAGTCTGTGTTCTCAGAATTCTCCCTGTATCAACCACTGCTTCATTGCATTTTGCTCTTGTGTCACAAAAGATTTCATTACATTGTCTGCTTTAATTTCTTTAAAGATTGCTTTGATTTTCAACCAATTTGGAAATAAATTTGTATGTGCTTTCCTCACCATGGACAGTATGTAAGGATCTACCCCAGTAGTGGAACGAGGCATTGTGTTATGACTCCATGCTTTTGTCTTCACAATGTCCTGAACATTGTGCCCTGAAGACAGAGCTGTTTGAATGCCTTCGTTCACTAACCTGTCGGCTCTCTCCTCAAATCCGTTGGAGGAAGGTGAATAATGAGTCACTTAGAAGTGTTGTACATCATGGAATTCAAAAAAATATCCACATGCAGTGTGATGCAAAATGTGTGCTATTGTCTGTGACTATAATCTTAACTGAACCTCCTAATGCAAATATACTTTTGAACAATTTTATAGCATTTTCTGTGCTGGGATCATCACAAATAACAAAGTAAATTCATTTCAAGTGGTAGTCAATGAACAAATGCAAAATTAAATATCTGTTGTGGCCAGATAATACCTCATATGGTCCTGAAAAATACAATCCAACTTTTTCCCAAGGACTGTCAGGAAGAGGTGCAGGATAAAATGGTGTTTCAGTGGTTCTTCAATGCTTGTCTGAAAGGAGACATTTGGTACAACCATTAAAGGTAGATTTTACCTGTGTATCTATGGAAAGCCACCAGTAATGTTGTTTTAAATGCTTACAGGTTTTAGTAATACCAAAATGTTACAGATAAGCTATACAAATAATATCCTTTCTCAACCTTTCAGGTGGAATGAACAAATTATGGCACATGATCATTTCATTACTAATACACACTTCAGTAGCTACCTGAGCAAAACTCTTTAGCTCTCCTGACAGATTTCTACTCACTGCCCATTCATTGATTATATATTGTTTCACTTGATTGAGTTTGTCATCAGCAGAATAAGCATTTTGCCATGCATGTTCTGTTATTTCTGGAGCACACTCCTCAGTAGCATTCACTACAACTACCACACATTCAGGCCCATATTTATACTTTTTTAGCGCTGCATTTGCGTCGTTTTTTGATGCAAAATCAGCGCAAACTTACAAAATACAATTGTATTTTGTAAGTTTGCGCCAATTTTGTGTCAAAAAGTGACGCAAGTGTAGTGCAAAAAAAGTTTAAATATGGGCCTCAGTGTCATCCAACTCACCGTCCAGTGCTTCATCCACCAATGTCATTTGTGACAGGCAATATGGCCTAAAGTTCTTCCCCCAAGGCAAATGTTTAATCACAAAGTGATACTATTTCATCTCGGAAAGTAAACATATTAATCAAGTTGATGCTTTTTGGGAACCACCACCATTAAAATTATGCACCAAAGGTTTATGATCTGTATAGACTTAAAATTCCCAACCCCATATGTAGCTTTTGAATTTTTAGACTTCCTATACACATGCAAGCACTTCACTTTCAACTGTGTTGTATTGTGTTTCAGCTTGTTTTAATGTCCTAGAAGCAAAAGCAATTGTACCTTTTCTTCCTGAGACCCACTGACCAAGAACAGCTAAAACAGATAAACTGGTGTAAACTATGAGCATGCATGTGCAATCATCCGGAAATGGACTTGACACTGGAGGTTCCTCAATATATATTTTTTTTTTACTCCTTCAAAGGTTTACTCAGATCATCCTCCATGTGCATTTTACACCTTTCCTCAATAAGGCCCTTAAAGGTTCTACCATCTGAGCATAACATAAAAGAACGAAGTGCAGCGCTACCTTTAGTTGGAGCGGCATAATGAGTGGATTTAATTAGAGAAAACTCTGGTCTAATACCATCCGAAGTGATCATGTGTCCCAAGTAATCAAGGTCCTGCGTGCCAAGTTAGCATTTGTCACATTTCACTGTCAGCCCAGCATGAAAGAGTGTATACAACACTTTAGTTAAGATCTCATTTTGTGTTTCCCATTTGTCTGAAAAGATCAATATATAGTGCCTCATTACGACTTCGGCTTTCATTTAACAGGACCACCAAAGCCGCTGCAGGCAAAAGACCGCCGGTACTGGAGGTCTTTTGCCTGCCATATTAGGAGTGTTCTGCTGGGCCAGTGGAACACTCACCAAAACATTGATCCCAGCTCGTAATTGAGCCAGCAGCAATGATGTAGTGCGTTGGGTGCAACAGCACCTGTCCTGCATTTCACAGCCAGTAATTCAGGCAGTGAAATGCACGATGGGGCTGTTAATGGGGGCCCAACACCCCATTCCACCAGCCTTTCCATGGCAGTGTTTACCGCCATGGAAAGGCTGGCGGATGAGGACTTGTAATCCCCAGGGCAGCGCTGCCCAGGCGGATTACAACTGCTGAGACCGCCAAACTGCAGGCTGGGTGCAACCTGGCGGTGTCGGCGATTGAACCGTGGCAGCTCTGCCACGGTCATAATGGGACGGTCAGATCACCCTGTCTGCGCGATCCGACCACCATCCCGAATGAGCTTCTGGAAGATGATGGTCACCGAAGCAAGACCAAACAGTAGTTTCAAGTACTTGAAAGCCCCCAAAGGGAGTCACAAATGTGGTCAGTACTTGCGACTCAGCTATAAACGGTATCTTGTGGTCGGCTTACCTTAAGTCTATGATGGAAATAATGCTTGCCCCTCCTAGATTAGCTAACAATTCTTGAAGTTTTTGGAGGGGATAGCAATCCACAAGAACTTACATACATAATGAGTGTAAATCAGAACAAAGTCTGACCTTTCCAGATTTTTTCCTAGTCACCACAATTGGTGATACCCACTGGGATGACTCAGATGGGGTGATTACCCCTTTTAGAACATACATTTTTCAGCACCAATTTAAGTTGATCCCTCACACTCAATGTTTTTAAGCAAACCTTGAGAGTTACTGATTGGGCATCTGGCTTGAGATGAATCTGATGCTCAAAACCTTAGACTATCCCAACACGATAACTAAACACCTAATTGTTTTGAAATAGGATCTCTCAATTTCTACCAGGTGTGGGTCTTCCTTCACAAATGCTATCCCCATTTCACTTAGGACTACTGGATTCTCAGCACCAGGTATAAGGTACAACCCCATTCTCATCAGATCTTACCACTCAATTATATTTCTTCCCTTGATGGCCACTTCCACCTTAACCATGATATTTCTACCCAAGCATTCCACTTTTGACATGATATACCCAAGCATGTCTGTATCCTTTTCACCAAGAGCCTTGGGATTAACATATGTCTACTGTAAGGGTGATCTTATTGTCCCACCTCTCATGAAAAATTCCATTTGGTAACATTGTGATTGCTGAACCAGAATCAGCCATCACTTTCAGGTCCACATCTCCAATTTTAGCATCACATATTGGACCCGTTACTCTATTTGATTTTAATATAGCACTGCATTCAACTGTCAGAACAACATTACCTTATCTCTCAACACACGTCTACGTCCTCTGAAATCTCTATATTACTAACCATTAATGGCTGCTTGTTTCTACCTTGCTACTACTTCTGCACACTGGTTGGCAATGACCCACTTTTTTATGTAATGCTGGGTTTTAAGCTACAGTTACTCCCATGGCCTGTGTTGTGGAGCTGTCAGATTTGGAGTCACTCCTACTATAACACAGTGCTTTATGGAGGAAGGGCAAGGTAGAGAAGTGGGTTCTTCAAAAGAAATCAGATCCCTAACATAAACTTTAAAGACTCAGACCCAAAATACCATTTGGTTTCTGGAAATGGACTATAAGATTGGGAACTTGAGGTCTCCAAAATTGTCAACAGCCAAGCAGCCAGTCGGTCTGTGCAAAGAGCAGGAGCTCTGCAAGACTTCTGCCTGTGGCCAAAACTGGGGGCTAAGGCATACCAGTCTTCCAGCTGGGTGATGGGACATTACCCAGGGAAATCAAAGACCACCTGTCACTGGAGCACCAATGCCTGCCTGCTTGCCAGGTCCAGTGTGCCCTGTGAGGAAAGAGAGAGCGCTTGAGGAAGCAAGGTCCAGTGAGGGATCCTGGTAAGTGGGTCCCTGTAGTGAGGTGATCTCCCATGTCCAGGTTATTGTTGGTAACCCCACATGCCAGAGGTGGCTGTCTTTAAGGTTAACTGCAGTTAGCACTGCTGTGCCTGCTGATCGGGCTGTAGCCCATGTGCAGAGTGAAATATGCAATCCCATATGCCAGTGGTGGCAGCTGTGAACATTACTACTGTGCCAAACTGGGCTAGAGTCCATGTGCAGAGTGAAGTGGGCAACCCAGTATATCTGAGAGGGCTGCCTCAAAAATTACTGTTGTGTCGATCAGTCTGTAGCCCATATCTGGAGTGAATTTGGTGACCCTGCATGCTAAAGGCGGCTGCCTTGAAGATTACTGCCATGTCTGATTGGGCCATAGTCCATGTGCAGATAGAAGTCAGTGACCCCATATGCCAGAGTGCACCGTTATAAAGAGGAAGTTACTGCTGTATCAGTCGTGCATTCGCTCATGTGTGGAGTAAGGTCAGTTACTCCATATATAAGAGGGTGCCACAGGAAAAAAACAAGGTTCTCAGTGTCGTCTAAAGGTGAGGCCGCAGTAGTACCTGTGCAGGCCTAATCCCCCAAATGAGCACCACAACTGGAGCAATCAACCAGTCCACCTGTGGAAAGGGTCAAAAGAACTTACCGTCTCACCAGAGGAAGAATCCTGGGTGCCTTCCGATGCCCCAGGAGAGCCTCAAGTCCTACTCATCAACAGTAGCCGCTGCAGTTCTCCCTGCTGCCTGCGAATGAAGTGCTCCCAGAGACTCCAGTCACACAATCCCCACAGGGGCAGTTAAGACTGATCATAGGGCAGGAAGGCCACGAGGGAACCTGTTTTGTTTCATAGTGCTTTGTGTACTGGAACACTTTTGACTTTCATAAAGGTCAGAGTGGGACTCCTGAGGCTTGAACTACTAGTAGTGCCAAACCTGAATGTCACCTGTAGTGAATGAGGAATAACCATTGCCTTCACTCAGAGAGAATTGGGACTCAGGGACCTGCTTATTAAACACTAGAGTCTCGCCCTCAGGGGGTTGTGTGTATTGTTTGTTTATGTTATATTTTACTTTGTGTTTGTATGTTAATACTCTTCTTTTCATAAAAGCAAGTAATTGATTGGACAATCATTTATTACTGCTATTTATTTTGAGTTGTAAGCCTGTGTTCAGCCCCTGAGGTCTACCTCCCCATCGGAGGCCTTCAACTGCTCGACCCATGTTACTGCTTAGAGCCAAATACTCCAAAGTAAGTCAGGTCATCAGGAGTAAAAAGCCTCAACCCCCACAGTTGGGCCCAGTAGCTCCTGCATGCCCTGTGGCCCGCTGAAAGGGTTTCTGACATCCTTTATACACCAATTTCTTTGCCCATTGGTAAGTAGTGGCTTTCAGCATCACTCTCATCCGGCAAGATGTCACATCACATGAAAATTAAAGTAGCCCTTTACTGATGTGTTTGTGCCTTTCATGAGTGGAAGTAAAGTTATATTTTGTTCAGTTTCCTGAGATTCTGGGTCTCAGATGTGATGGTGGCAGCTTCCTTTCTTGCGGGGCACTCATGTCATGGTGGGGCAACCATGCACAGACACTATGTTGGCTGATACATAAATTCACCTAATGAATCAGAGAGGCTTGCTAGACGTGCTGATTGTCCCTCAATGCTACTATTGTTTTACAGTCAGGAAATGCGCCAGCCGACCATAGGTTTAGGGCAGTGAAAAATTAAGGGGCTGATTTAAGAGCCCCTAGCTCCATCCTAACAACAAATTAGCATTATTTTTTTATGCTAATGTGGCATTAGATGGTCAAAAATGCTGCACCATATTTACAAAATGGTGCAATGCATGCACCACTTTGTAACCCTTTGTGCTACATTATGCACGCGCCAGGCATAATGTAAGCAAAGGGGGCGTTCTCCCAATGGGAGGGGAATAAATGGTGCAAGGGAATCTAAGTGATTTCCTTGTGCCATTCTTTTCAGCACTTTTAACGCCTGCCTAAAGCAGGCATTAAAAAGAGGCTTCCATTGGTAACACTGGGCCCTTATGTACTCTGCAGGTGTAGCGCCAAACTTTTGGCACTACTCCTGCAGAGTACATCAATAGGGGCAGGAATTCTGACGCTATTGCCCCCTACCCTGCGCTGTATTTTAAATACCGCGCACACATGGTAGCGGTAGGGGGTGCTAAGGGACTCAAGGAAAGTGGCGCTGCACTGGGTGCAGCATCACATTTCTTAAATCTGCCCCTAAATGTTGAGTGAGGACAGCAGTAGATGGAAGTGGGTCCATGTCTTTTATACTGAACGTCTGAAGGGTTTGGGTGTATCAGAATCCCAAGTTATCTGAAACATAGCAGCCCTTACAAAGAAGGAGTAAAAAGCAGGTGGAGTAAACATATTTGGAGTAAAAAAAAAAACATATCTGGCGCCCTAAGAAAATGAAAAGGGGTTATGAGAAGGGTCTTGGTGGAGAAGCCGCACCCAGTTTATTCTAGCTCAGAGAAAAGAAACAAGGAAAGTTCTAATTTAGTATTGTATGACACGTACCAAATTAGGTTACCCCTTGAAAAATAAATACCTGGGTATAGGTAAAATAACTACGATGAAGGCCCCAGAATGCTATGTACTTATGGAGGGAAAGAATGGCACTAGGGGAAATTATTAGTTTGCTGTTGCTTATTTTTTGTTGGCAACTTTTTCAGGGCATTTACAACTCACAATGTTCACACTGAATACACTGCTTTTGTAGAGGTGAGGAAATCATCATCTAACCATGAGTAGATTCCTGAGATTACTAGTAAACATAGTGTGGATCAACTTAAGTATTTCAAAACTCAATTAAGCGAAGGTTAATAGTGTACAATAAAATGGCTGATTCATGCTCCTCCAGAAGAAGAAGCCTATTATGGATTGTAAAGCCACTATACATTCTTCCAATTTAGGTAATTTTGGTGACATGAGAGACAGGGTGTCTGTTGATGATGATGAACTGCATACCGGAATTTGTTATAGCATGCATTGGTGTATTAGTTCCGTATTTGGCACTTTTCTGCTAAAAACTCAGGTCAGTGAAGAGGACTGACATGTATGCATATTTTAGTTAATCCACTTACCTTTAGGGAATCGATGCGCTCACATAATTTTCTTAAAAGGTTTTTAAGATGAGTGCAGCAATTACAAGGGCTTTAGTACTGTCAAAGAGGGAAATAAATTGGGAGACCTTTGTATGTGCTGTTTTTGTATTGTGCACTTTATATATGCTGATCTCTGTCGAAACAGGCCAGCTGATGAGTAGGCATAATGTGATCATATCAGATAGTGAAAACTGGAAGTTTGAAAAGTTTGACTTGTTTAGTAAAGTTTGGAAATTTTATGAACCACAAATAAATGCATATTATTCTCACAAATACACAGGGAAACTGGGACTGGTGTCACAGGTACATGCACAAAGTAAATTTAGGCATGGAGAAGAAAGTGGAAGACAAAGTTTTTCATTGTTTCCCAATT
Organism: Pleurodeles waltl; assembly: GCF_031143425.1. NCBI lineage: Eukaryota > Metazoa > Chordata > Amphibia > Caudata > Salamandridae > Pleurodeles > Pleurodeles waltl. The sequence goes on along the minus strand of NC_090448.1, from coordinate 1,115,546,752 downwards.
GGAAGACTGTGGATAGAGCTTTTGACATCATATTTGACTAGGATTACTACAGTCACGCAAAAAGCAAGTGAATATCAGATTAGTTCTCAAAGCAACAGTCCTAACTCTTTACCAAATAAAAGCTAGGGTTTCATATACCTGTGAATAACCAAAGAATACCCAATGCATCTGTGCCAAGCACTCGGCAAAGTGTATGGCAATTTCAGTTTTCAATGATGCAATACAAAGGACTCAGCCAAAATATGTTGTGCTACGCTATCAAGCATTTGTAAAGTGTGTAATTTCTGCTAGTGTGGTATTGTAACATTCAAAGTCTCAAGGCTACTTACAGGTATGCTTGTATGTTTTGTTGGAGTGTGTGCAGTTATATTATGTCCTGTGTGGGAAGGTTGGGATGGTGTGTGTGTGAGGTCCTGCCACATGTTTTGGGCATCTTGTGGCGAACATGTGGCTACGGGGTGATTGACTTGAGACATACTGAAGTTCAGGTTATGGGGGGCATTATTATGCTTCTTCCTTTTCAGACCCATCTTGAGGTGTTCCAGTGACCTTAACCCCAAGATGCTTAACCACAGTGATGTAAGGGAAATTGATTGCCCACGATAATAGCTATTAATACAAATATGGTGAGGTACAGAGGATGTCATTAGGTAAAACCTGTAAACATAGCAAACACATATATTAACTCAAAAGCCATTTTTTGAAATGCACATTCTGGAGACTAAAGCAGAGGTAGGACAGTCTCCTGACACTGCAGTGGATCCCCTGAAAGGCATCTTAGATGCTCCGTCATGTCTCATCAGGGGCTTGAAAGAGTTTGACAGCGTCACTGCAGAATTTAAAACTTGCATCACCTACATGGCTATTAGGATTGACACCCCTATAGATGTGGCTGAAAAATAAAGCAGCTTAAGTTGAAAGCACCTCAAGCTGCCGAGACATTTCCAGACCAGAGAATAATAAATGCAAGAAGGAAAAGACGAGACAGCAGGCCTCTTCCATTTGTTTGTTTTATTTATTTATAGGTATTTGTATAGTGCAATGTACTCTGATATGCACCGTCCCTTGGTGCTGTAGAAGCTATTTTGACGCAAGGCTGTAGGCTAAGGAATTACTGGCAAAAAACAAATGTCTTTGCACTTCTCCTGAATTTAATCAATATTGGTTCAGCCTGTAAACTCAAAGGAAAAAGGTTCCAGAAAATAGCTCTCAGCGATCAAATTGATCTTCTGCTCCATTTCCTCAGGCGAGTAGAGAGTGGCATAACTATCCACTGAATGCCCAAATGAAGTGTGCATATTAGACACTGCTTCACAAATATTTGCGATAGGAACGCGGGGCTCTTCTAGTAGATTTTGTGGATGGTATGTGATTATTTGCACTGAATTATTTTTTTAAATGGGGATTCAATAGAGATGGCAAAGATAAGGAGTCACGTGATCAAACTTGATTAGTTGACAACTAGCGAATTTTTGATTCCTTGTAGATGATGGACGCTTTATCTAGAAAACCCTAATTAGCAGTATTTCTAAAATCCAAACATTACTGTACATAACCATCCTAAGGAGGGAATACAAACAACGAAGAATTTTATGCAGGACTTTTAAATGAAAAAAACAGGACACAGTTATGGATGGTATGAGGAGGGAGAGCAAACACAGCCCAGAATCTAGAAAAACCTCCTAGTACCTAAATGGAAGCATGATTGAGTTAAAGCTTATTGAGAAAATTTATAAACTCTATCCTATTTAGAGATTATCCATCTAAGTAATAAAATCAGGAAAAATATCCCCATCAGCATCAGAACAGATGACATTCTCCTGCAATCCAGAAAGAAACTGAAGACATACGAAGAGAAAAGAAGCAGCAGCTCCCACTGTTTCATACACAGATCACAGGGACAGACGGCATGTGCCAGATTTACTCATTTATTTTTATTTGTACTTTTTAAATATGTTGCATCCTGCCTTCGACTCTGCCTAGGAGTAACTTATATGTATTAAAAATAAATGTTTTAGGTCTATTAAAATGTATTTTGCCATGTCAAAATGGCATTCCATGAAAACTCCACACACAGGCTGCAACGGCAGGCCTGACACATGTTTATAAAGCTACTTCAGTGGGTGGCACAATTGATGCTGCAGGTGTACTAGAGTTATAAATAAACAGGGTAACCCAATATTCCCCACAGAACTGGGTAATCTAAACTGTAAAGCATACAATGTTCATGGAGGAATCATTAGCATACAAATATTTCAGTAATATTAAATACTAATTATTGGCTCTTTTAAAGTTCTGACCTTCTCGCCGGTTTTTGCCTTCCTCCCGTCCCAGCCGATGCATCCCCTGTGGCCCGCCTTCCTCGTGCCCCCGATTGCCACCGCTCCCCACCTCCCAGCTGCTCTTCCCTCCCAGATCCCCTTCTTAATAGTGGCCGCTGCGCGGTGCTGAGAGTGACCCCTGACCTGTCTTAAGGCCAGGTATCACTCGACACGCTGAGCAGCTCCACCAGCCTGCCTCCGTGCCCCCGACCCCGCCCTCGCTGCTGCTGCGAGTTCGAAGCCCTCCACCACGCGCAGGCACCCGCCTGCGCCTCATCCCTGGTGGCTAGTGGTTTGCGTAAGTATTGTGTGTGTGTCCTGTATTTTGTCTCTGTGTTTTTGTACCATTTTTACCTTCTTCTGTGACTTTTTCTGTTTTTTCTGACTCAGTCTTGTGTCTTTCCTGTTTTTACTCTGTTTTATTGCCTTTTTTAAAGTTCCAACCTTTTTGCCGGTTTTTACCTTCCTCCTGTCCGAGCCGCTGTGTCCCCTGCGGCCCTGCCACCCTCGCGCCCCCATTTGCCACCACTCCCCGCCTCCCAGCTGCTCCCACCTCCCCTTCTTAATGCCAGCCGCTGGGCGGCCACTGGCAGCCACGCAGCGGGCGCACAAGAGGCACACCAGAGGCAAGCCCGTTTGCGCCAGTCCACGCCTGGCCCGTGCCTAGCACCAGTCCCCGTGTCCCAGGCGCTCCCCATACCACCAGACACTGCTACACTGCCAAAGAACTCCACGCGCTCAACCGTGGCCGCCTGCGTCCAGACCTCCCCTAGGTCCACCCATGGACCCTTCTCATGCCGGACGTGTAACTTCACCTGCGCTCAAGCTACCAAGCACCACAGCAATGCCACCCACCTCAACCACCTCAGCTGCATCCTCCTCAACACTCGCTCCGTCCACCAGCACACTGTCAAACTCTGGGACCTCCCCAGACATCGCCTTCCTCACCGAGACCTGGATGAACCCCTCATTGGAACCCGACTTTGCCATAGCCATCCCTGAGGGCTACAAAATCACCTGCAGAGACCGCACCAACAAACCAGGAGGAGGATTCGCCATAAACCACAGGAGCTCCATCAGGACCTCAACCGACACCCACACCACACTAGATACCGCTGAACTTCTGCACTTCCAGATATATGTTAATGCCAACACCACCTTGAGAAGGACCCTCATCTACAGAACCTTGGGCCCCCACCCACAACTCTGCGACGCCATCGCCGACACAATCAGCACCCACGCCCTCGCCTCCCCGGACTACATCCTCCTCGGCGGCCTGAATTTTCACCCGGAGAACACTGGCGACAGCAACTCCTCAGCCCTACTGGACAACCTCACCAACCTCGGCCTCAAGCAACTTTTCATCATGCCCCCCCACTCAACCAGCCGCACACTCAACGCCATCTTCTCCACCAGCAGCCACATCACCTTCACCCATACCACCGAACTCCACTGGACCGACCACGGCTGTGTCCATTTTTCCTTCCAGAAACCCACCTCCCACCACCAACAGCATCAAATCCCTCATCGCAAGTGGAACAAGATCTCCAAGGACCAACTGATCTCCAGCCTTGCCCACACCCCACCACCCAACACCAGCGACCCCAACACCACTGCCCTCAACCTCAAGCAATGGCTCGACGACTGCGCCAACACCCTCGCTCCTCTCAGGAAAACCAATAACACCCGCACCAACAAAAAAGCTCCCTGGTTTGCAAACCTACAGGCCTCAAAACGGGAATGCCAAAAAGCCGAGAAGATCTGATGTCAAGAACAAACAGAAAGCAACCACAACGCCCTCAAATCCACCATCCTCAAACATCACCAGCTCATCCGGACCACCAAAAGATCTTTCTACAAAGAACGAATTGACAATGCACACAACAGCAAGGAGCTCTTCAGCATCATCAAGGAACTCACCAACCCCAAGTCCTGCTCTGCTGACCCCCCTCTTTCGCAAAACCTCTGCAACTCCCTCTCCACCTTTTTTCAGTGCAAGATCACAGACATCCATGGCAGCTTTGCACTGCCGTCCCTCACCACCACCACTGCCAAGGCCGACCCCGACGCACCCATCCACACCAACATCCTGAGTGCCTGGACCCCCACCAACGACGTGGAAATCACCAAGACTATGAGCACCATCCACCCCGGTTCACCCGCCGACCCGTGCCCTCACCACGTCTTCAATAAAGCTGCCAAATCATTGCTCCCAGCTCCGAACCATCATCAACAGCTCCTTTGAGAACGCCATCTTCCCCGAGAGCTGGAAACACACCGAAGTCACCGCCCTGCGCAAAAAGCCCAAAGCCGACCCGAAGACCTAAAAAACTACCGGCCCATCTCCCTACTCCCCTTCCCTGCGAAGATCATCGAGAAGATAGTCAACAACCAATTATCTTGCTTCTTGGAGGACAACAGCCTACTCGACATCTCCCAGTCCGGCTTCCCCAAGAACCACAGCACCGAGACCACCCTTATCGCTTGCACCGACAATATCAGGAGCAGGCTCGACAAAGGTGAAACCGTTGCCCTCATCCTCCTTGACCTTTCCGCAGCCTTCGACACTGTCTGTCACCACACCCTTCGCACACGCCTCCACGATGCCGGAATCCACCACAGAGCACTGGATTGGCTCACATCCTTCCTCTCTGGCAGAACCCAAAGAGTCCGCCTCCCCCCGTTCCTGTCAAAAGCCACCAAGGCCATCTGCGGAGTCCCCCAGGGAGCCTCACTCAGCCCCACCCTCTTCAATGTCTACATGGCACTGCTCGCCAACATCGTCTGTTCCCACAGCCTTAACATCGTCTCCAACGCGGGCGACACTCAGCTCCTCCTCTCTCTCACAAAGGACCCCGCAACCGCCAAGACCAACCTCCACACCGGACTTCACGCCATCGCCAACTGGATGGAGACAAGCCACCTCAAACTGAACTCAGAGAAGACCAAGATCATCATCTTTGGTGCCAACAGATCAGCATGGGATGACTCCTGGTGGCCTGCCACTCTGGGATCTGCCCCAAGGCCCACCACCCACACATGCAAGCTCAACTTCATACTGGACTCATCGCTCTCTATGACTCAGCAACTCAACGCCATCACATCTTAATGCTTCAACACCCTGTGCATGCTTCGCCGTTGAAACCAGAAGAACGGTCACCCACGCTCTCGTTAGCAGCAGACTGGACTATGGCAACGCTCTCTACGCAGGAACAACGGCCAAGCTCCAGAGGAAACTTCAGCGCATCCAGAACGCCTCAGCACAACTCATCCTCAACCTCCCTCACTACGAACGCATCTCAGCCCACCTCAGTGACCTCCACTGGCTCCCTGTCAACAAAAGGATCATCTTCAAACTCCTGATCCACGCTCACAAGGCTCTTCACGATGCCTGACCTGCCTACCTCAATGAGCGTCTCAACTTCCACATCCCGACACGCCAGCTCCGCTCCGCCAACCTCGCCCTCGCATCCGTCCCCCGCATCCAGTGGACCACAACCGGCAGCAGATCCTTCTCCCACCTTGTCGCCAAAACCTGGAACTCCCTCCCCGTCAACCTACGTCTGACCCAGGACCTCCTGACCTTCAGGAAGCGCCTCAAGACCTGGCTCTTCGAGCAGCTGCCCCCCTCCCCAGCGCCTTGAGACCCTACTTGGTGAGTAGCACGCTTAACAAATTACTGATTGATTGACTGAATGATGTAATTAACCATAGATTAAATTCCATAAATGAATATATAAAAATTATTTATTTTCCCAGAAACAAATTACATGCTGTTTGAAGGTTTATTCATTTATGATATTTAATCTATGATTAATTACAACATTAATAGTATTTAATATCGCTGAAATATTTGTATGCAAAGGTTTCCTCCATGAACATTGTGTGCTTTGCAGGTGCATTAGTAGCATTTAATTTACAGGTGCTGAGTGCATGCAGTACCCTGTACTAGAGACTTACAAGTAAAATAAATGTGCCAATTGAGTGTAAACCAATAGTTAGAAATGGGGTCTCTAGTTGGCAGTCAGTTTACACCTTGTCCAATTAAGAACCCTCACTCTAGCCAGAGTAAGGGAGATACACTGCTCAGATAACCTCTGCTCACCCCCTTGGTAGCTTGGCACAGGCAGTGAGGCTTATCTCAGGCAATGTGTAAAGTATTTGTACCAACACGCACAGTAACACAGTGAAAGCACCACATTTATCTAAATCAAACAAGACTAAAACAACACAAATCCAACATACACAAGAAAATATATGAATTTTTAGAGTAAAAAGAGTCTTAATTCATAGAAATCAATGGATGTATTTTTTTAGCCCAAAGTACCTGGTATGCATCAAAAATAAAGCCGCACGGGCGAGCATGTGTCGGAAAAGAGAGCAATAAGTCTATTCCTTACTCGCAATTGAGGCCATGCATCAATTCTTTCTCTGTCGGGTAAGCGATGTGTCAATTCTTTCTCACAGGGAAGGGATGCATCGATTTCCGGACAGGCAGCCTCAGGTCTGTGAGGTGATGTTGAAGATTTTGACGCCCAGGATCGATGCTTGGAAAATTCTGACGCCATGCGAAGAGTCCGCGTTGAGAACAGGCGCTGCGTTGATTCTCCAGCCACAAGGCAGGCGCTGCGCAGAATTTTCAGCCGCGGGACAGGCGCTGTGTTTATTTTTCTGACACGCACACAGTGATGTGTGGATTTTCCCTTGCAAGTTATCAGCTTTCACTTCTAAGGGCCCAGGGACAGGATTTGGCACCACTTAGCAAGTCAGGACTCTCAGCAGAATAGCCCAGGCGCTGGCAGATGAAGTTGTTGATATCCCTGAGACTTCAGAACAGTGGGCAAGCTCAGTCAAAGCCATTAGATAGACTTCACAAGAAGGATTTCAGAAGGCAAAGTCCAGTCCTTTCCCTCTTAAGGCAGAAGCAGCAGCAGCAGCAGCAGCAGCAGACCAGCACAGCAAAGCAACAGGAGAGTGGCAGGTCCTCCACAAGCATCAAGCTCTTCTCCTTGGTAGAGGTTCCTCTTGACCCAGAAGTAATCTGAAGTTGTGGGGTCAGCAGTCCAATACATATACTCACTTCTGCCTTTGAAGTAGGCAAACTTCAAAGGGAAGTCCTTGTAGTGCACAAGACCCTGCCTTTTCTTGCCCTGCTCCAGAGACGCACTAAGGGGTTGGAGACTGTATTGTGTGAGGGCAGGCACATCCCTTTTAAGTGCAGGTGTCAGTTCCTCCCTCCCACTCTCGCTCAGGAAGACTCATCAGGATATGCAGGACACACCTCAGCTCCCTTTGCATTGAGGGGACAGATTTTGTATGTGCAGGAAGGTGTCCCTTCTGGTGGGGACTAGAATTAAGGGGTCAGGTTGTCCCAATCATTGCCCGTTTATTATTTTTTCATTTTCTTCTGAGTCCCATCTTGGCTGTCAAAACTTCCTTGTTGAAGTGTTGGTAGCCAATCAGATGTCAGCACGACATCGGGAGGGTTTGCAGAGCACCCGTGTCCCTATTTATACAAATTCGGATTTTCTTTAAAGTCTCAAAAACGACAGGACGGATTACCATCAAATAACAAAAAGGCCGCCTTATAGGCCAGGAGTGCCCTTTCTGCCAAATTTGCAGCCAATCATTTTAACCTTGTGGACCATTTACTATCAGATTTGAAGATTTCCCCTGCGGAACATGTTTAAAGGAAAAACTACTGGACATCAGAGAAAAATTCTGGATGTACCATTTAAAATCACTGCATCCAGATGGACTGAACATCACTGACAATACCACTTGATGTCTGCATATCTGAGCGATTCTCAGGACTGCATTGATTCCACATTCCAATTGGAATCTTCACTTGTGATGCTTTTTTTTTAGCTGTGCATCCACTTCACCCTTTGCATTGAGGGGACAGATTTTGTATGTTGAGGAAGGTGTCCCTTCTGGTGGGGACTAGAATTAAGGGGTCAGGTTGTCCCAATCATTGCCCGTTTATTATTTTTTCATTTTCTTCTGAATTCACTCTTGCTCTATGGTGCAAGGATGCCTGCATTGGCGCACGCAGCTCAATTCCGCAACGGGGGCAGAGGGTAACAAAGGAGTGCACTGTATTCCAGTAAATACAGTGCATCCCTGCGTTTCAAAAGTGGGGTGGTGCTGCTTTTTTTGGCGCAGCACCGTGCTGCACCACTTTGGAATAAATCTTCCTCACTACCTCTCTCCCTTTCAATCTGTTTCTCCAACTCACACACCCACTCAGACCCTTACGCACCCACTCAGAGTCCCACTCAGACACTCACACACCCACTCACAGACCCACTCAGACCCTCGTGCACCCACTCACAGCCCTACTAAAACCCTCATGCACCCACTCATACACTCACACACCCACTCGGACTCTCATGTAGCCAGTCACAGATGCTGAGGCACCCACTAAGACACTGATGCACCCACTCTCACACCCAGACACTCATGCACCTACTCACAGACCCACTGACACTCTTACACACCCACTCACAGACCCACTGAAACCCTCACACACCCACTCACAGACCCACACAGACACTGAGGCACCCACTCTCAAACCCAGACACTCTCACAGCCACTCTTGCCCCCAGATACACACTCTTCAATCTTTTCTCACACCCAGAGAGACAGGCCGCAACCAACTCCCACCATGCAAGGCCAAAGGGTCATATACAGCATGGGGTGGGGAGTTTGAGGAGTTGGCTGCAGGGTCTGGTCACAGGCCAGGCCCTGTGGCCAACCTCGACCATGCACGGCCGAAGGCTGTGCACGGCAGTGGCTGAATTGACATATAGTAATGAAAACTACTTTTGGTTAGAAAAACCATAGAAATTCACTGAAAAAAAAAAAGTTTACAGGGACGGTATAGTTGAGAAATAGGAATGAAAAAACATAGAAATGTACTTGAAAAAACAAAGGTTACAGGGACGTTATAGTTAGGCTCACATTTTAAATGTACAAACCCACAGAAATTTACAGTTATAGTTATCTCAAGTAACTATAGTTAGTGCCCTACGGTAACTATAATTTGCACCCTCGCCATGCACTGTGATAGCACCAAAAATTACGTCACTTATAACATCTTTGATAACATCACTGGTAATATCCAGGTAATATTTGCAGTACAATTTTTGACTAAAAAACTGTGCATGGTAGAGGTGTGAGTCCCTCCTTACTTAAAGGCTCCAGTGAGGCAGCCAATATACATTCTTCCTCTTCTGAGCTCTCACTCCTGGATTCTTCACTCATTTCATCATCACTAAAATCAATTAATGGGTATTGTGTGCTTAACTGATTTACATTTGCATTCGTACGTTGGTTAATGTTCTGCTGAGGAACCACCACCCGTTGCTGTGCGATCAGAGCTTGTGGTGTCTGAATTTGCTGTGGTGCTTGAATTTGCTTTGGGGAACCTGTACATGTTGTTGAGGAACTTGCATTTGGACGGATCCAGTAGGAACGTTAATGTTTTGATTTCGAGGCCTTTGAATTCTTTGATTTTGAAATTGACTGATGTCAACCATCTGCACAACACCACCACCTTTTGCCAAATTATTTACAATACTAAAGGGACACTCCCGGTTCCAATGTCCGACATTGACACACGCATGACAAGGAAGCATTTTCTTCATGTTTTGAACGTCAGCCACACTCGCATTCGGATCTACTCGAATTCCACACCCTCTACCTTTGCACTGAGGCACCACGTTTCCTTGCTGCTGTGTTCCCTGCATTTCTCCTCCGTTCACCATTCCTTGCAGAACTTGTATACCTGCTGCTTGGGCAGACTTAATTTGTATGGTATCGTCCCGCAACATTTTCTGCTTCAACTCAATTTCATCACTACAATATTTTATGTAATGGAATACTTTGTCAATCTGCTTTCCTTGCCAACAAGTCAAATGATTCCAAATCATATTGCTAATTTCAGGCTTCAATCCTTGTACAAATCTAAACACAAAATGAATCATGCCTCTCAGTTCAATAATCTCTGTGCCACTGTATTGCTTGAAGGCCTGCATCAATCTCTCATAATAAGCATGAACAGACTCCTTCATCTCCTGAGATGTTCTGTCAATATCTGTCAATTCTTTGCCAATCAATATCTTTAGGGAAAACCCTCATTTTCAGAAACTCAATCATCTTGTAATAGGTCTTCATCACCTCCTCAGACAGCGCACCTGTCACTACATCCCTTGCCAGCTCACGCATTGGCCAATCAACACTCTGCTTACACTCAACCCACAAATGTGCTGGAAAAACAATCTCAAAGTGTATAGATCTTCCAACTAACATTTTGCAAGCTTGACAAACTTCTTTGTTTTTTGGTACCATTCCACAGGCTTTTCCCTCAACCTTGGGTAATCATTTGTAAATAATAGTATGTCACTTCTGCCCCCCTGGGACATGAACAAAATTCCCTCACTGAATGTCTGTCAATGGCATCATCTTTACAGCTCCCTCAGCCTGCTGTACATAATTTGAAGATGTAGCCTGCTTTTTCTTCTTTTTTTTTTGCCCATCTGCCTTCCTATTTATCTAATGTTTCCCAAGTTTGAATGCTTTGAATCAACTCTTTAATGTGGATATTTATTCCAGGTGTTCTCATGTTGCCAATGTCTCTCAAATCAAATTCTAATCTGTAACTCTTTTTCAACTGTTTGGATTTATTCATCTTGATTTCATATTTCTCAGCCAAATTAGTTAATTACTCATAAACCTTTCCTGCTCAAAGAGTAACATCCTTGCACATAAAGCACAACTCATTTTCATTGTAAGAGTCTAAACTGTCTAATTCAAGTGTTCCCTCAATCATTTCATTTAATTCCAATTTTATCTGGCCATGTTCAACGTCTTTTCTCCCTCAGGCATGTATCCTGGAGCTGATACTCCACTCAAATTATCTAACCATTCAGTCAATTGTTGTGCTGATAACCCTTGCAAACTAATGTTATTTCCTCAGGTCATGGGCTGTGGATGGATACAGGATGTTCTCAAAGCCTGCTCCTGAGCTAACACAGATGAACCTGTAGAGCATGGGGACATGTCACATCAATCATTGGATCCACTCTATCATTTGTCTAATTAGAACCAAAATAATTCATAGGGGTCATGGCTGGAACAGTAGTGCTCAGTCTCTCCATTTCTGCATTAGTTCCAAAAGGTGAATTCATTGCTGATACTGGGTTTGGGATCTGTGGACCACTCTCATTATTATCCTATGGGCCTATAGTTACAGGAATAGTAAATGCTTCTGGTCCTGACACATTTGTTCGATTTGGCAGGAACATTAATCCTTTACTTTGGCCAGTTAATACTGTACCAAAAGCTTGATTTCACTGATTCAGGGCAACATTCTGTGGTGCCATTACTGGGGAATACATAGGCATTGTCTGTCTCTGGTTCACAAATTGCACAGGTGTCTGTACATTAGGTGTGGACTCAAATTGAGTCATTCCCACATTCTGAATCAGCTTTGCCATAACTAGAACTGGAGCATTCTGAACGGTATTAACATTTGGAATTGTCGGATAAACCGCTGGCACCTGTGCACCATTAACAGTAAGCACATTTAGAATTATCTGAACCTGGCCTTGCGAAACTGGAGCTGTGGCAACACTCAGGACTACATTCTGGCTTACTGATGCAACCTCATTTGATGGTGGGGGACGATTCTGCAACAACTGAGTTATAAATTCATCATCCGAATCAATCTCGACATCTGCTACCCTTTTATTCATTGCGTCTCCTTGGGTGTTATGTGCAAAGTGAAGTCTTAAGCCAACACCTTCAGGATCCCAGCCACATACCTTGTCTGAGGATTCTTTACAAGGGTGGATGTTAAAATCGCCGCCCCAGATCATGAAGATCTTGCGGTTATTATTTGCACTTATTTTTTTTAGATCATTTCCCATCTCCATTAGAATACTGGAAAGCTCTCCAGGGGCTGCATTATTATAAAAATTAATAATGACTAGATGGGTCTTATAATCCAAGTTACTCTCTATCATTTGATAGAACGAACTCGTAAATTTCATCTCTAGGTTCTGTAAACGTAACTTGTTCGAAATATATGTGCATAGTCCCCCTTTTGGTCTACCGTACCTGGACTGAGCGGCTGGTGAGTGAAATGTTTTATAGCCGTTAATGTGGAGAGGACTTAATAGCCACGTCTTTTAGAGGCAGATACATGAATATTCTTCTATAAAGTTCACCCAGGTCTCATTGCCTATCTTGTTGGTTAGACCTGCAATGTTCCAAAACAGTAAAGCTATCTCTGCTTTCTGTTTAGGAATACCATACTGGTCCTTTGATAAACAGGGAGATAAAACACCGCCGGATAGATGGGTTATATTTTTAAGGGCGCTGCTCTGGTTTAAGTAGGGTTGAATCCTATTTCTTATAGGGTCCATTGTGTGGGATGTGTGTTCTTTATTCAAAACCCGCCCTGATTTATATGTGTAGGAAAGTCCTCCTTTTTTGCCCTGATCACCCCCACACTTTGTGGACAGGTACTGGTGGTTACTGACTCTTGGCTGTGCCCTGGGTACTGCTTACCAGTCCCAGGGCCAGAGCTCTGTGTAAAATGGATATGCAAATTAGGCTAATTATAATTGGATAAGTTAACCTACCTATAAGTCCCTAGTATATGGTAGGGCATGTCGGTTTAGGGACCACAGCATAGGTGGTGCACACCTAGGTGCACTTCTGAGGTGCCCAGTGTCATTTTAAAGGCAGGCCTGCCTTGCTGGCTGCTTTTAAATTAAAGTTATATGCAAATTCGACTTTGGAATTAAAAGTAGTTCCAAAGTCTTAAACTACCTTATTTTTACATATAAGTCACCCCTAATGTGTGCCCTATGTGCCCCTAGGGCTGGGTGCCATGTAACTATAAGCAGGGACTTTATAAAAATAGATTTATAAACCCTGGTGAGGTAAAAACAGCCAAATTCGTTTTTCCCTCATTGAAGTAAATGGCCTTCATAGGCTAAAATGGGGAGACTTTATTTTAAATTTTAAAGTCTCCTTAAATGTTGCATACCAAGAATTTGGTATCAAATTAATTGTTGTAATAAATCCCACAACTTCCAGTTGTTGGATTTAATATAACTTGTTCAGGTAAAGAGTTTTAGACTTTACCTAAAAAGTTGCCAATTTCAGCCCTGCATTGTTTTTGCTGCTGTGCTCTGATTGGCCAGCCTGCAGCAGCTTAGTCAAGCTGCCTTGATGAGGTGTGAAGTGGCCTGGCTTCACACAAAGGAATGTGCTTGTGGGAGAGAATCTCCCCTCAGCAGATGGTGAGGCAGGAAGGGGAAGGGCTGCCAAACTGGTCTTCAAAGGCAGAGTAGGACATTTGGAGCAACCAGCAACACCCCCACATCCTGCAACCCCAGACAACTAGGTGCCCCCTTGATTAGATTAGGAGAGGGCAGGAGAGGGGTGTGTTTATGATTTTTAGCCACACCATTGGGTGGGCTCAGCCAGATGTAACCTCCAAAAATCAGATTCAGCCATGTTGGATTTTTAGAGAATGTTGCCTTTTGGGATGGATTTTTGCCACACTTCCCAGGAAGTAGTCATCACAGGGGGACGACCCTGTACCTGATTGGAGAACCAGGACCCCCCTGCTTTTCACCCAGGAGCAAGGATAAAACTGGCAGACCTGCCCCCACACCTCAGATCCCCGCCAGATTTCAAGAAGAAAAGAACTAAAGGAGAAGAAGGACTGCCCTGCTGGACCCCTGGCCTGCACCTGGAACCTGCACTCAGAAGGACTGCACCAGCTGCACACTTGGGCTTCACCACAAGAAGGACTTTGCCTGGCTTCAACTGGTTCAAGGAGGGACTCCCTGTTTGCTACAGGTGAAAAATTGCTATCCAGAGTCCCCCTGCACCAACTCCTGAAAAGTGACCAGGTGACCACTGTCCAGTGGCCAAAAAGGAGTTTGCGCCAGGTGCATTCTGGGAGTTGAAGTCCGCACCCCCAAGGACCATCTCAGAACTTCTGGACCCTTGGGATGAGCTGTGGACCCCAAAAGAACCTTAAAAGAACATCTGGGTGAAGCCCCAGAAGTTTGGAGAAGATTTGAGAATTTTTGTAAAAAAGCTCCAGAGAGGGACCGACCCGCCGCGGAAATTCTAGCCGGCTTGCCTCAACCGCGACCCGGCCTGACTTGGTGGTTCGTCCCGGTAAAGAAAAATCTCCGAAAAAGAGACTAAGTCCGAAGGTAAAAAGTTGACCGGGACCTCCCAGCCATCGTATCCGAGAAGGGCTCCACGGACGTCGGATCAAGATCCAGGTTTACCCCGGTCGAAGGATTTTCACCTCAAAAAAACGACTAAGTCCGAAGGTAAAAATCTCCACCGAGGAATCCAGCATCGCGTATCCGAACAAGGGCTTCAGGAGGTCGGATTCGACTGGCAGGTTCGTCCCGCTGAAGAAAATCTTCAAAATAAAGACTAAGTCAGAAGGTAACTTTTTAACCGAGGCCTCCCGCGACTTGTAGCCGAGCAGGGCTCCATCGCGGTCGGCCTGAAACTTTGACTTTGCCCCGGTCGTGGTGCAACCAGATGACCCGATTGGCGCTTTTTGTTTCTAAGCGCTAGAAAAATAATTATTCTTTAAAAATTCATATCTCCGGTTCCCTTTATCCGATTTTAATCGTTTTTGTGTCATTTTAAAGATAAAGATATAAAATATTTTTATAAATTGGTTTTGGATTTTTAAACTGTTTCCTGTGTTTTATTTAATTACTGTTTTGTGATATTTGAATGCTTTACACACTGTCTCCTAAGTTAAGCCTTGACGCTCGTTGCCAAGCTACCAAGGGTTGAGCTGGGATTAATTTACTGAGACCTAACTGTACCTAAGTGGAGGTTGGTGGCTTGTTTCTAGGTGTAGGTACCTACCTGCCCTTACCAATAAGCCATTTTCCAACAATATGCTACCTGAGCTAGTTCATCTGAGGAAACTGTCTGGTTCTTGTTGAGTCAATCTATATCTTCTAGAGTCGTGAGAGGGTGAAATCTGTTACGCCCTGTGAGAGGGTCTAGTGTGCTTAGAGGTGCTCTTACTGGTTGTGGGTTAATGGGATTATACCCCACTGGTCTTTGATAAAAGAAACCTAAGGGTAGTAGCGTGATTCCATGGGGAGTGACTTGTCTGGCTCCTAATTCATAGATAATTCTGTCCACTATGTTTGGTGAGCTGAATGAAAGGACCACACAATCTCCTTCCAGCGCTTTCTTACTTCTTCCTATCCACTTAATTCTTCTGACCATTTTTATGTCTTCAAAAAGGGGCCCAGCCATTCCCGAACCCAGACGAACTCCTATCCAATTGAGGGCCTTATTTCTCAGGGCCGTCCATGATTCTTGCTGCTGATCGTCTAGGGGTGGAACATTAGCCAAGACCACTACGTAAGGTGTAACCTCTGGAGGGAGATGTAGTAGGTCACTTGCCAGATGTAGTAAACTCGAGACGCAATGAATTTACTGGCTCAAACCCATAATCTATCCTTTGTAAACGAATTATATTCGGATGAAACACAGTTTAAACCTACTTACAATGAAAGGGGTGCGAATACTGTGATTGATTATGTTTTAATGTCAACTCACTCTGCACACTACCTTATGAATTATACTCTGCATGACATTGCAATTAGCGACCATTATCCCCAGAGCCTGAACCCCTCACTAACTCCCCTTATAGCAGACAGGGATGACAGGGCCACTCAGGTAGATGACATCGAATTAGTGCTGCGTAATGGATATACCCTGAAATGGTCCCAGACAGACCCCAAGTCCCTGTTGAAACAGTTATTATGTGACTGCAAGCACGCTTTTGCAGACTGTTTAAGTGAGAATCTAGATCCAGGGTGATGCTTAAGTGCTTTTACACTGATTATGCAAACCATAAAGGAAGCCCTTACTATCAGAGGTGGTAAGTCGGGGCAAAAAAGGGCCACTCAATGGTTTGACTATAACTGCTCACAAGCACATAGGAAACTGAAAAAGGCTCTAAGAGCCCCAAAAAGATCTTCAACTGATATACGCAAGTGTAGACAAGAATACAAGGCAGCAATGAAGGAAAGGAAATTGACCTTAAAAATAACTCTGTGGGAAACTCTACATTTAGCTAGCTGTACGAAAGATAACATCCTCTTCTGGAAAACAATCAATTCTCCTGTGTTTGGGGACAGAGACTCCCCCAGGATGGAAATAGCGATTTCCGAAGAGGATTGGATTGAACACTTTTCTAAAATATACTCGCTGGCTAGCGACTTGAAGCCTACAGTTCCTGTATACGATCAAGGTCTCCAGGAAGGTCCACGTCCGATCATAACCCCTCAATTTAGCCTTGAGGAGGTAGAGGAAGCCATAACTCTAAGTAAATCAGGGAAAGCTCCGGGCCCCGATGGCGTTACGATTGACTTATACAAGGCCAATATTCAGCTATGGGGCCTGTACTGACGCAGACATTGAGGGCCATTTGCATACGCGGTCCCTTACCATCCTGGTGAGACTCCAACATCATTCCAATATATAAAAAAGGTGATCGCCTTAACCCAGCCTGTTACAGGCCAATCTCCTTGCTGGATACAACGGCTAAACTAGCAGGGAGAATTATTTTGAATAGGTTGCAAATATGGGCGGAAGAAAAGAGTGCTTTATGTCCAGTACGGATTCCGGAAAGGAATCGGGACAGTGGAGCAAAGCCTGAATTTAAGTATTATTATTGGAAAGTATACAAAGATCAGAGAAGGTAACCTGCATCTGGCTTTTATTGACCTATCATCAGCATTTGACTGTGTACTACACGATAAGTTATGGGATATCCTAAGCAGCATGGGGGTAGAACCAGCCATAATTCAGTTTATACGAGAAATATACACAGGGTGCAGAGCAAGAGTGAGGTATGGGCTAAAAGGGGAATGTACTCGCCCTTTTGGTCTACATAGAGGTGTGCGCCAAGGTTGTGTTCTTGCCCCGTTCTTGTTCTCAATGTACATAAATAACTTAGAAAATGTATTGGCTAGTAACTGCAAAGATCTACCCCAAATAGGTAATCGCGCTGTCCCTGTATTACTCTACGCAGACAATGCAGTTTTAATGGCCAGGACCCCACTAGCTCTTCAAAAACTTTTAACTACTTGCATTACATTTATGTCACAATTGGGACTCACTGTCAATCGCTCAAAAACGTTTATTATGAACTGTGGCGGGAAATGCGGCAAGATCTATAATATTACTACCGCGGATGGGAGGGTAGAAACCGCGCGAACCTTCTCTTATCTGGGCATAAAGTTTGACAAACAGGGCTCCTGGGTTAATTGTAGGAAAACAAAAAAAGCCCAGCTTATTAAATCAACGGTGGCCTTAAGGCTTTTTTCCAAAACGATAGGGGGATCACCCTGCCGAACATGATAAAAATTTACAAAGCCAAGTGCACACCGGCTGTCATGTACGGATCTGGAATTTGGGGATATACTGACTGTAACCCGGTACAGACGGTGGAAAATGATTTTTTAAGACATCTATTGATGGTACCAAATGGTACATCATCATACATTATCCACTCTGAACTGAGGCTCCCCTTTATTACAGACTTGATAAAGATTCAACCATTATTGTTATGGCACAAAGTTTGGACCTCGGAATATACTGAATTAAACAAGGCCATCTTGACTGACTGCATGGAGTCTACATACGCAGCAAGGGTGCCCTGGTTAAGATACATTATGACCTTCTTTGAAAACATGGGTAACAAAGTTTATTACACAAACCCAGCTTCGCTGGGAAAAATCTCTAGGAAGGACCTGAGTGTTCTGGCATTAAAATATTTAGAAGATTCACTATGGGAGGCTGAATCAAAAAAGCCCACCGTCATTCAAAATCAAATAATTTTGTTGACGGAGGGCATACAGCCTTATTTGACGAACGTGGTAAACCCCCACCACCGCTTTGTTCTCACCAGACTGAGGCTAGATATATTTCATTGTTTAGTAACCTTTCCAACTATGAACGATTGGAGCACCATGCTGAAGGCCTGTCCCTGTGATGCAAAGGCACCCCAAACTACAATTCACGTGCTCTTATTCTGTAAATTCTATGCCAAACAGAGAAAGCGCTTAGTAGCCCCTCTTTTAAGGTTAATCAACTTGCCCCAGTGTCGTATCGTGTACGCCAGCCTCCAGGTGTTATCCTCTATTGAGATGTGTGGAACCTTGGCTAACTTTTTATGCTCCGTATTAAATACAAGAAAGCGTATGGGGGTAGCAATGTAATTTTATCTACTTCATTTAATGGTTCGAATCTAGGAAATTTTAAAGATATTTTAAATACTCTGTACGTATCCTTTTATTATTTTAATTTATTTTAATTTATTTGATCTTATTTATTGTATACTGAAATGTATAATATCTGATACTTTTATGACTTGTTGAAAGTCGAATAAAGTTTGTACTACTACTACTACTACCCTTTTATTCTCCCCCAATTTCTGTCTGTATCTTCCTCAGATTTCCTTTGGGATTTAGGTTTAACACTTCCATCACCTTCCTGTGTCATTACTGGGAACAGCTTCACTGCAAGTAATGTCTCTGCTCTTCACATTTTCTGCTCTTCATCCCATCTAGCTTCCGCTAGTGTCTTCTCTGCTTTCTTCATTCTCCTTTCACATTTCTGAGCCTCCTTTTGTCTCACAACCTATTCCCAAATAGCAAGTGCTTCAAATTGTGCAGGTCTAAGAAGGGGTTTTGACTCATACAACACCCTGCTCAAATTCTCCAATATTCTCAAACTAAGGGTTCTGTAACAGGGGAAAGCTAAGGTACCTTTCTTCTCACAAAATCTACAAAACCAGGAAATAATTTTCAACCCCACTATCCTTTTCACTAGCAGTTCTCAACCTTTGGCAGGACAGTCTTGTTTACCAATCCGTGTGTGGCTTTTCTCACCAACCGACCTATCCCAGCGTGGACCAAATGACATCACACTCAGTTCGCTCAGCAGCTGCGACTCACTTCAGAGCCGTCTCATACACCTCTCACACAGAACCTAAATGAAAATATTGCAAGCACAAAAACCAAAACCTGTCGACTCACTACGGGCAGGACTCAAAGACTTTGAAAGCTGTACAGAACTTTTGACTATCGCCTTTCGCACAAACAGCTACTCTTACGGCTATGGCTTTCTCACGAACACAGGTAAGTTTTGACCCACAAATCTCACTCTGGTTGATACGGATTCACCCTGTGCACTCAGGATTCACCTAATACCAACCAAAAACTCACCCATTCAAGGGAAATCTACTGGTATTGCCGACAGTGCTCAATCGAGTAACAGCTTACTGCAGACAATAAATTAACCAAGTGTCTCTGTACCCTTGTACAATACTCCAGAGTCTTAGGCCTCGCAGGACCCGATAACAACAACCACAAGGGCAATTTTTTAGCACAAAGCACAACGTTCACTTGGAGTACACCAGCTCCCCACTCTCTTACTTGGAGTACGCAAACTCCCTACTCAATTACCTACTCACTTAACACATCACAGTTCAGTGCAATTTAGCCAAAGTTTTGCAAGCGCAAACTCTACTCAAAACACATATTGTACACTTGTAATACAACGCTGGAATTTCATAAACTCTTACACTACACCAAGGACAACCCACAATGTGGGCACATTCTGACGCTCCTCCTCACAAGAGAAAACCATAACTCTGTTACCAAAACTGTCGGCGCCTTGAACGAGGAAAATTATCGCCCCTCTTAAGGTTCAGAAACCACAAACGTGCTGGTGAGACACCATCACTATTCTTACCAAATGAGGTCGACTAGATCTTTGGACTTGGCGAAGAGTGTAGTAGGCAGAATAATTTAATCACAAATCAATGACATTATACCATATAACAATCTAAACACCATGAGCAATTTACACTAAATCAGACTCTAAACTGAATAAAGTTTCACAACTTTATTACAATCCCAAAATCAATGTTACATATATGGAGCACAAAATTAAGTTATAAACATACATGAAAACCATAGGCTGACCAAAACGTCCGAAAAGATTTAACCTACTAAACATCAATACTGTTGAACATTCGAAAAGAATAATATAAACTGATAACAACACAATATGCACACTTTTGTTAGATTTCAAATGATTTCAGAGGATGGTGACAACAGTAAATCATCAAAATAAAATTTTTCACATTCAGATTTCAGGGCTGGGCCATCCCTATCACCAACACAAATTCAGACTTGTATGCATGGAAATGGGCTAACACATGCAGGCAAAAGCACAAATAAAAGAAAGACAAAAATAATTTTATAAAATCATCTAACTGGGTAACTCACTATAAAAATACGCTGGTGTAATTACCTAACTGAAAAGGATACAAGAAACCACATTTAGTTATACCTCTCCTCGTGGGACAGCAGACAGTAGTACTTCATCAGACAGAATGGTCACTTTTTCCCGGCGTCCGTTGACTGCAGCATCAGGACAGTGCAGAACACGGGCAGCACACAGGACAAATCAGAAGTTCAGAATTAAGTAGGCATATTAATATTGAACCACATAACAGAATAGAGCAATTAAGACTAAGAGAAGAAAACTCATCAGGGAACTTGAAGACAACAGGCAGTGCAAGAGACCTAATTAGAAACAGACAGACTCTGGCAGGGTTCTGGACAGCTTTGCGGCAGGAGTAAACTAACTCCAAGTTTCAGAGTCTTTCACTAATGAAACAAGCATTTGCAATGCAATAGGTCTCGCATTTTCAAGAGTTAGAGCTATTGGCGTTATAAATGGTAATGTCTTTTACCCATGTGTTTTCTTTTGGAGTGTTATGGATGTAGGTGGTCCGGAGTTGAATTATGTGAGTTGCATTAGAATTGTTAGTTGTGGAATTGTTTGGGGTGGTATTGTGTGGTGTGCAGCGTATTTGTGTATTGGAATTATGTGGCATGGTGAATAGATAAGGGTGAGAGCTGCAGAAGAAGAGAATCAAAACATCAGCCTGAGAAGGGCAAAGAAATGTAGATGACAAGAAGCTTTCACCAAGTACTGACTGTTGGAATGGTGGTGATGATCTCATCCAATTTCCGCTTATAGAGGATTGTGGTTTTGCCGGCCGCGTCCAGTCCAACTGAAAGAAAACAAAAGTGACAGTCAGTTAAATAGCCACTGCGAGTGAGATGGAACCATGTGAATGCTTTAACTGGCTTAGATAGATAAGGCATCCTGTGAAGTGCTGACACAAATAATTTTCACTATAATGAGGGAGGAAAGAAGTCCAGTCGGAAAGTTCATTATGTACTAACCTGGACTATAAAATTCAAATGCACTGAAGGATTGGGGCCTACTCTTGAGGAAGAAAAAGAAGAAACAGCAACTTTGTGGTTTGTACAGTATAGATAAAAAAAGACAAGCTAAAACAACGTGAACTTGTGTGCGACTGGCAGGATAATGTGATTGCTGCATAGATTATTAACACTGACATTAATGATCGGGACTACAGATATAATTAACCCATGCATATTTACAAGTACATTCGTGAAGGCATGTTTTTACAAAAATAGGTAAAAAGAAAGTTTGATAAAGTACGATGTTATGAACTAAGAATGATAGTGTAGGCATGCCAGGCCTTTGAGATACGGTTCAACCTCCCCGGCTGCATGCCCAGTTGCAACAGTAGTCTGACATTTATTACCGTGCAAACGTCTCATTGTTTCATTTAGAAGTTTCACCTCCGCTGCCAGGACTAGTAACAAGGATATGGTGGCCTACTGTGATGCACTGTCAATCTGTTAACTCAAAATGTGTAAGTCTGGCCAAGTGACTGAGATGAAAAGTAAACCACATACAACTCTCAACAATGGTAGTCTCTCAAACCCTTTCTGTGGCCACGATCCGAGGGACCAAGCTTTATCGAATATGAGGGAAAGATAGGTGAGAGTGAGGTGGGTGAAGGTCAGATCCTTTCCATGCACCTGGAATGCTACAAAAGACTAGAAGTGGGGAGGATGTTACTACACTATATGAACTAGAGTGTAGGACCCTGTATCTCAATAGGGCCTGCCTAAGTGAGCAGAGAACAAAAAGGCTTTTCCTCCTTCAGTAGCTTGCATGTGGTCTCCTTGTAACGGAAAGGTGGTGGCGATGAAATTCGTTTACTTGTACTCAGAGTCAGGCTTGGTCCCTCGTTATGGAGCTTGGGTGCAATGGCCCGGTTTTCACATAAATTAGTAGTAGTCCTTCAACTGGCCATTAAGCACTGTAATCTGCTATTTTGTCGTTTCAGTTGTCTGCTGAGTCGTGGTGTGATCAGCCTTCTGGATGGGCCAGGGACCTAAAATGTAACATATTTCCCTGGGAAGGGCATGTGGTTACACTTTCAATCAGTTTATATTTGGGGTGTTTCTATGCTCCTGGTTGAGGGTGGGGGAAGTTGACTTTGTGGAGGTCTGTACCTCTGGGAGGGGCTATGCAATTAAAAGAAAGAAATAAATATTGTTATATATGAGACCAACTATACAGAAGTACTAAATGGAGGCTGACTCTTGGTTGGAGTGGGTGGCTCTGAGTGGGATGTCTTCTCAATTGGCTGACTGGCTTTTAGGTAACCATCACTCTCACCCATGAGAATCCACATCTGCTTCTCGCTGAGCAGCGGGGAGAAGAGCACTGAGATGGTGAGACCCATGGCAACAGTGGAGTTTGGCACAGGTCTGCCAGTGTTGTGTTGGTGCCACAGTTTTTTTGCACACTTGGTGCTGCACCCACCGCTGCCACATCCAGGCCAAAGCAGAAAAATTAGGTTACCCTGAAACAGGCTGTGCAATCATAAATCTCCACTTCTGCGCCCTGTCTGCGTATGTACTCCTTCACCCGGAAGAACAAAGCGCAAGCAATAGACAGGAAAGAGGCCTGTTAGCATAATTTGTTACTCAATGTACATAATCAGTTATAGGGAAACACTGCACATACTATTCGTCTTTCTCAATCATTTACAATTGAGAAGTTTTGTTTTGAACATCTGGGACTTAAACAATGTGAAATCACAAGCCTGCCACTTACAACATAAATAATCTGATCTAATTTACTTAAAAATTACTCATGAAAGCCCAGTCTGTAACAAATAATTTCTGATACAATACTCATTGATGGGAAAGAAAATGAATTTCATTAAGACAACTTTTGACAGATTTGAGATCAATAGCCCTTGTTTGATTCTTGAAGTCCAGGTTTAAAAATGCATTACATTTTAACCCAAATACATTACGCTTAACAGTAAAGAGGGAATTAAATGGAAGCCGGTTGCAATAGAGAAGCATCTTCCGGTATGAAAATCATTGTAACATGTGTCTACCGTCGCCACCTGGGGGATCTGAATTTGAGATGTGTGTTAACGGAGGACTCAAGTTATCCTTAATGCAGATGCATTCAGTACCTCTCGGTCTAGATTACCCTGAAGATATGTCTTTTTCCAGCAAGCAGACATGCAGGACACCAAGCTTCCTAGAAAGAGATGCCACGGAAGTGGCAATGAAATGCCAACAAGCTATCTGGATACTCTCAGCGGATTACGAAATTCCTCAGCCTTGACAGACACTTATTGATAGCGGACATCTCCGTTTCAGTGAAAGCTATCCTCACGCGCTTCCCGCCTTCTATCAATCTGCCAATCCCAGGTCAGGATGAGCACATCGATTGACTGCCGCCATCGTTTATTTATGTCTACTGACAGAAAGGGAATTTGGCCATGCTGTGTGCCCCGGCCCTTGAGTAACAATCCTTCGTGTTTCGACGGAATGCCGGCCGCTCACCGCCATTACTTAGTCAGCCTGTCTTGTAGCATTATTTTTAAAGATCCGACGCTCTCGATCCGAGTGTGCCGTGACAAAAGGAGACGATTTACTGGAAAAGTACGAATCACGGGCACTTGACAACAACCTGGGCAGTCAGACAGATTACATTATGATGGTACGAGAAACTGCTTCAGCATTGGAAAGTAGGCTGTAAAAACCAAGCATTTGGAATGCAATAGTCTTGTGTTTGCTCGAGTTAGAGCTCAGAGCAGCACTGATCAGCGAAGGGTCGGAATGTGGTGCTCCCTCCATCCAGCCCTCCTCCCAGTGATTCTGCTGTGCCTCTTAAATGGTGACATGCTGCGAATGGGCAGCGGGAGAGACCAGCTATTTATGTTTCTCGGGTTCATTTGCGAGACGTGTATCCAGCCTAGGATTTGTTTTTGAAATCCGGGACAACTTTTAACTCCTAAAAGCAGGAAGACATTTGCCCAGATGCCAAACAAAAATAAAGCAAGCATTTGGAATGCAATAGTCACGTGTTTGCTCGAGTTAGAGCTCATAGCGTTGTAAATTACTGACTGGACTTTTATTGCCATACAGACTGAAAATAACAAAAGGAAGAGAGCGAGGAAGAGCTGGCCCTCGAAAAGCCCCACTCTGCTGTTGGTTTATGTTTACAGAGGAAGCTGGTGGGGAGGAGTAACTGAACAAGCACCCACACTGTTGAGGTGAAACAGGCAAATGCCAAAAAAAGACCCTTATAGAAGAGATAAACAGGACATAGCGTAATTACACAGTACTTTGTGCTGCTCCCAAAGTGGAAAAATGGCAGGACAAAGAGGCAGAACTGACCACTAGCAAGCAAGGATTTTTGAAGGACACTGCAACTAACAAATTAAAATGCTGGAACTCACTCTATAGTATACTTAAAAGTATACAGCAGGCCAAACGCTCGACCTAAAAGACCACAATCCTCTTGATTGGTCCTTCAGGTGGGCTCACTTTAGACATCAGATTCAATGTCCAATGGTCGAATATGGCACCTTCAAATTTGCAACTATTCCATATTTTCTCAACCAAAGTGCATTGTCATTTCAATGATTTCACACAATTCCGACAAAATATTACATTTTCTAATAAATTGCAACATCATGATCTTCTCTCACAGTACACTAAATGAATAATACAATTTTGCGTGAATCATAAATTTCCTGTCTTGTTCAATAGCTAGAACAAATAATACAACATTGTTATTAACAAACATATTGCTTGCCTTCAATACTCTAGGACATTCAACTTCACATTAGCACCCTAGAAAAGAATTCAAGTCAAAGGAGACAGAATTAACAAGTAATTTTCCATTACTGCTGCAAAATGAATATTTTATTCCGGATCAAGCTAAGAAGGCCTTAATACAGATTAATACATTAATAAAGCATGTTTCCTACCTTACAATTCAGATCAAATATGCAAAGCAAATTAGTTATTGCCAAGTTAAAACGTAGTGCTTTATAAGAGTGGCAGACACATGATCCACTATAATTCGAACGTGCACATTTTACAACTCATGTTTTCTCTGTTAGGCTTTTAAACATAGGGTAATTAGTCATCATATGCTAACTTCTATGCCACTAAAATAGTACTAAAATTTGATCTCTCTCAGTGTCAGTTCACGGAGTAATTGGTCCAGGGCTGTAAGAGCATGTTTGTACCCTCAGAGAGCAGAGTTTCAGAGCCTGAAATCCTAGCTTAGTAGCAGTGGGGGCCAGTAATTATAGGAGGGAGGGGGTGGGCAGCACACTCACACTCATTCATTCACACATGCACGCACATCCATTCACAAAACTCATCAACATTCCAACATACACGCACGCACCAAACATTCATTTAAAAAACACACACCTTCACACACCCCCCCACACACCCACACACACACACACACAGACACACACACACTTACCTTCAGCCTCGGAGGTCCCAGGAGGGTTAGGACAGCTGCCTTAGGTCAGCCAATGAGGGAAGACAGCAGTCCCAACTTCGTCACAGAGTGGGATGGAGTCAGTGAGACTGCTGACCCCTCCACACTCTGTGACAAGGTGTCACTGATTGACACTCGCCCTGGGCGCTTCAGGGTTTAAACGTGAAGTGCCCAGATCGAAGCCAATGGGTGACGCTTCCCCTCGTCACCGAGGGGAAAGGCCTCGAGGCACCTTTGCTGAGCTGTGGAGCTGTGACCTCTCCAGCCCAGCAAAATTCAGCTTAGACAGCCAGGAATCTGCACAAATCGCACATGTCTCACTCATGGCTGCCTGATCTGAACATGAAGAGTGTCTGTCAGGCTGACCTTTGCTCAGTCTAACAGGCAGTCTTCATGAGGGGCAAAAGGTGGGGGGCGGGGGCATGGCCCCTCCACCCTAAAGGATGGGCAGCGGCTGCTTAGTAGAATAATTTGACATGTCAAAGTGGGACTCAGTAGCACAAGAGAGCAAGGGACATTCTGGCTGCATTAGTGACTTTTGGGTTGGGCATAGGTCTGTTCTTATTCTTTTAGGCAGTTCCTGGTGACACTGAGAGTGAGACCTGATCCCAAAGAGCGTCTCAGGAATATCCTTGTTACTCAAAGCCCAATGATGGTGCCTGATGTCCTATCTGTAGTCACAGACGGGAGAGTGTGGGTGGCTTACTTAACAGACAGTAGAAGTACGGTGCTGTATAGCCTGTCCAGTATAAAAAGGGGACACCCCTGGTGGGAAAACATACAGGCTGTTAAATTCAAGCAGCCAAATTTGCCAGCAGCACTTTTTAGTGCCTGTTTCGGGCCTAGGAAAGATTAAGGAACTCTAGAGCTTGGTGGAAGGGTAGGAGAGAGGTGAAGCAAGGTGCTGCCTAGTGTGTACCTCGGGCTGCTTGGTCTGTGATACCGGTGGGTGTTTTCATTGACCTAGTTGCACATGGACAAAGAGCCAGATGAGTTACTGTAGGGCAGAGGTCTTCAAACTGTGGGGTGGGCCCCCCTAAGGGGGCCTCAACTGATCCCAGGGGGGGCACCAGGCTCTGGCTAAAAGAAGCATTATACAGATAACAGGGCTTTGTTTTTAGCAGAATCATGTTATTGCATTTTTAAAAAGGTAACAAAACTTAACTGCAATGCTTAAATAGGTCTAGACATATTTAAACATTGTCATCTTTATGAAAATAATTGTGAAAAATTCTAGCGGGGGCCCAATGACTTTTATTTTTCAACTGGGGGGGCGCAGCATTAAAGCGTTTGGGGACCACTGCTGTAGGATATGATGCAGTTCCACATGCAAAGACTTTTTAGAAGGACTGCATCCTTCCCTAAGTAGAGGAAAACATGTTGGATGAACTTCTTTGGGCTTGGGGGCGGGAGGCTGTACAGGGTGCCCCACGGAGAGGGCACCATGTACATTTCTGCTAGTAGTGGCATCTGACAGTAAGGAAAGAATCCTGCACAGAGACAAAAGGGCACAGCTAAATCGGTGATGGGGCACCATATCATATGCAATTTATTGCATGCACTACACAGACCTTCCACTTCATTGTAATCGCGGCTACTAAGCATTATCTTTTGGCCAGCACCCCACCAGATCAGTCGGACGAGATACACATCTTGCCCGTCTAATCATGCACACGTGTTTTCTTGGCCCAGCTGGTCTGCAATAAGGTGTACGTTTTGTTAGATAAGCGCCACGTCTGCTACCTCTTGGGGAAAAAAAATGGGGAAAAAAATCACCTGCGGGCCTCTTTCTCAACAGCCCCCGCTAAATCCAGTGGCTAACAAGCCTTGTTTGTCTGCCTGCGTCACACTGACCCTTTTGCAGCCCCGCGTGCAATGCAGTCGGCAGAAGTCTGCTCACAACGGATTGCCAGAAAATGAAGGGGAAATTTGTGCTGATTATGCAGTAGCTGTTCGCCACGTCTGTCAGGGGCTAACTTCAAGGCCAAGCGCCCCGGGATGCCCAAATTCTCTTCAAAGCTTTGCTTCAGGCAGCCAGTACATGTAAATTGAGATGCAAAACAGCTCAAACGAACCTCGCAGCTTCCCAAAGTTGAAAGCAAACCAAGGACGTCTGTCACTTTATCATTGTAAGCCTCTGGCATTTGGATGACGTATCAGAAGTTCATATGGTTCATGACAGAAGCAACAGAGGGACACTGTTTGAATGATCATGGCCCGAAATGCCAGTGTTTCAGTCTAGTTTATTTCTTCCATAACTAATTGTGTCCTTGATTCTACAAAACCAACCTGTTGCCTACAACTAAAACAAGCAATGTCTGTTCCTAGGAGTGAGATGCAATACGAGGCCAATTGCCTGACAGGTAGGTGGTAGTTTAAGGGGAATGAAAAACAAGCAATGCATAAACAATAGATCTCATTTGTCACTGTCTTCTAGCTATGCTGTTCAGGAGCTCGCTTGCTTTTAAGCATGGTTGAAAGTAAAAAGAAAAAAAAAGAAAAAGTGCTGTGACAGCTCATTGCACTTTTTAGGTTGAGTATAAGCATACGACATCTTGTATACTTTTAAGTATACTTCTTCTGTGGGCTTCCAGCTATTTCATTTGTTAGTTTCAGTGTCATTTAAAAATCCTTGCTTGCTAGTGGTCAGTCATGCCTCATTGTCCCTCCTTCTTATGTGTGGGAGCAGGGACCAACTACTGTATAATTACACTTGGTCCTGTTTATCTGGTCCGTAGGGGACTATTTTTTTACTTTGTTTCCTGCTCCTGTCCAGGGAAGCTTCCCTTTTCATTTGCAGACCATTCTTTCACTGAGCTTAGCTGTAAACAAGGCTATAAATTAGACTGTTATCGTGGTCACATTTGGTCTTTGTGGGCTCTCTGCACCCTTTCTCAGCTGCCTGGCTCCATCCCTTCCTTGGCTTGGATTTTCTTTAGCAAGTGTGCCTGACTGTGCTGAGAGCAGGGGTCGAGGATCACTTGTAACTGCTTATAGCCTAGGCACCCAGCTCTACCAGGCTCTGCAATCCCTAGAGACAGTGCCCACATCTGCCCCATACTGGGATACCACTTGCAGCTCCATCAGTGCACCTCAGTTCATACACTCCAAGCCCTCAGCCGTGCCAATGTTACGAACCCCACACACGCTATCTGCCAGAGCACTGCAGTTCCTGCAGTCAATACACTCTGCTGCCCCAGTACTGTGGCATTTGGTGCAGCGCCATCAGTGCACTGCAGTTCACACACTCCAAGCCCTCAGCCGTGCCAGTGCCAGGGACCCCCACACATGCTGTCTGCCAGAGCACTGCAGTTCTTGCAATCAGTACACTCTGCTGCGGGCATAGCTCCATCAGTGCACCGCAGTTCACACACTCCAAGCCCTCAGCCTTGCCAGTGCCAGGAACCCACACACGGTGCCTGCCAGAGCACCTCAGTTCTTTCAGTCAGTACACTCTTCTGCTCCAGTACTGGGACTTTGGGCACAGCTCCATCAGTGCACCGCAGCTCACACACTCCAGGCTCTCAGCTGTGCCAGTGCCAGAAACACCACACACGCTGTCTGCCAGAGCACCTCAGTTCTTGCAGTCATTACACTCTGCTGCTCCAGTACTGGGACCTCGGGTGCTGCTCCACAATCCAAGCCCTCAGCAATGTCAGTGCCAGGAACCCCACACAGGCTGTCTGCCACAACATCTCAGTTCTTGCAGTCAGTACACGCTGCTGTTCCAGTGCTGGGACCTTGTTCGCAGCTCTATCAGTGCACCTCAGTTCACACACTGCAAGCCCCTCAGTCGTGCCATAACCCCACACACGCTGTCTGCCAGAGCACCTCAGTTCTTACAGTGAGTACACTCTGCTGTTCCAATACTAAGACATCGGGCGCAGCACCATCAGTGCACCTCAGTTCACACACTCCAAGCCCCTCAGCCTGCACGTGCCACAACCTCACATATGCTTTCTGCCAGAGCACCTCAGTTCTTACAGTCAGTACACTCTATTTTTCCAGTACTGGGACCTCGGGTGCAGCTCCATCAGTGCACCTCAGTTCACATACTCCAAGCCCCTCAGCTGTGCCCGTGACAGCACCCCACACACGCCATCTGCCAGAGCACCTCAGTACTTACAGTCAGTACACTCTGCTTTTCCACTACTCGCATCTCAGGCGCACCTCCGTAAGTGCACCCCAGTTCACACACTCCAAGCCCTCAGCCGTGCCCATGTCAGAACCCCACACATGATGTAGGCCAGAGCAACTTAATTCTTACAGTCAGTACACTCTGCTGTTCCAGTACTAGGACCTCGGGCGCAGCTCCATCATTGCACCTCAATTCTACCACGGCAAGGTCACTTCCTTTCCTTTACTGGGGCCCCGCACACATACAGTTCCATTACAGCAGCTCAATTCTAATATTCAGTCCCACTGACAAGCCAATACTGGACCCAAAAAAGCTAAACCCAGCTCAGCCAGTGCACCTCAAGTCTAACATCCAACACCACTGTTGATGGGAACCACCACAGTTCCGCCAGAATCCATCAATTCTAACATTCAGTGCACATTTCATCTAAGTACTAAGGCTCACACACATGCATCCTTCAGAACTCCTCGCTTCTGTGGTTCGGAGGCAATGGCACTCCCATACCGGTGCCCAGTCACAGCTTCTCTAGGGCACCTCCAGTCTAACACTCGGCAATACTGGCATGCCAATACTAAGTTCCACACATGGTTCCATTAACATACCTCACTTCTGACCATGTTTGCCTTTTACTATTCCAGTACTGCAGCCCACATCCAACTCTGTCAGTACACCTCAAACCTAACCTGCAGCACCCCATTATTCCAACACCAGGAATTACACGGGCTCCGTTTCTAATTCCTCACCAACACCCTTTCAGTTATTCCAGCGCTGGGTGGGGACACAGCTCTGTCGATATCCCTCAATCCTGATCTGAAGCTCCCCAATATTACTGTATTGGGGTTCACATCCAACTCTGCTAATGCACCTCCTGCTGTTCAGTACTGCCCCCTGCTGTTCCACACTATGACTTCTATTTGAGGACATGGGGGAGCCAATTAAATGTTTTCTTAGATGCCATCTTTATTTGGGAGGGTCTGTTTCACCTATCTCACTCAGTTCTTTCCTTTACTCTGTTTACTCTCAATGTTTTCTTTCTCCCCCACTTTTCTCTTTCCAGCTGTTAAAATCCATGCGTTAACAGTTTTGCTCTTTCTTTCAACTGTTTATTTCTAATCCTTTACCTTTTTTTAATTTTCCTGTTCCTCTTGCTACCTACTCTTTCAAACTTGCAAAATCTTGATTATTTCTTTCCTTGTTTCACTCCTCTCTTTTTCTTCATCACGCGTTCATTCTTTCACTATTTTTTTCTCTTCCCTTCATTCTTTCTTTCTTTTTATTTTCTTTTTCCTTTGACTTGATATGCGTCCTTTCACCCTTTTTTTTAGATCTTTCTTCCTTCCTTTCTGTGGTGTTCTTCTTATCTTTATCTGTCAAGTCACGTTTTATGATAAATCCTTCTTTTTCCCATCTGTGTGTGGAAGCCACAGGATACTTGTCGGGACCCGAAGTGTCAAAGTGGTTTTCCCATTATGTGTCTGTGGGAAATGTGTCAGTGCATACATGCCCTGGTTCTTTCGCTGCTTGTTTCTTTCACCATCTCTCTTTCTTCTCTTATGTTCATTTTTTTCTTTCTTTTTACGTCTTTCATAATTTTTTTCCTCTTTATCTTTCGTTTGCTAGCTTCCTTTCCTTTTTTGTTTTGTCTCACATGTTTGCTCTAGTTCTTCTCTTAGTTGTGTTTTCATTTTCTCATTCTTTCTTTCCCATCTTTCTTTTATTTCTTTGTGATCCCTTCTCTTTCTTCCTTTTGTCTGTTGTCTTCCTTTCGCTTCTCTTTTTATGCCCCATCAGCTTTCTCTCCTGAGGCCTGGTTATCAATGGAG
This sequence comes from Pleurodeles waltl, assembly GCF_031143425.1. Taxonomy (NCBI): domain Eukaryota; kingdom Metazoa; phylum Chordata; class Amphibia; order Caudata; family Salamandridae; genus Pleurodeles; species Pleurodeles waltl. The sequence goes on along the minus strand of NC_090448.1, from coordinate 1,115,514,653 downwards.
CAACAGGTGCAGTGGCATAAGGACCCAGAGATCTATGGACCTCAATCACCTCTAATTACTGCTGTATTCTCCAACCGAAATTGCAGTCAACCATTTTCCTTTCTGAATCTAGGGTCCATGAAATCGTTACTACGCCAACTGTCCTCTCCATCTTTACTCCTACTCCCTCTTTTCTTTCACCCTCCAATCAGTCCCAAATTATATTTTTGTTACGGTTTTTTGAGCATTACACTCTAATGCCAAAAGTTTATTTCTGATAAAAGTTTACATGATAATTGTATATGTTTTAAGATAGGGGAAGAAGGTTAATGGAAGTTTTTTAGTTAAATGCTGGGCCACTAGAATTATATGGCAGGAAAGGATAAAATTATGAGGCAGGGTTGACCAATTTATGTGGCAAGAAAAGTCCAATTATGAATCTACAATGCCAATAGCGCTAACTCAAGAAAATGCGAGACCTATTGCATTGCAAATGTGTGTTTTTTTATTGCTGATGGGATGGGAGGCAGCATGGTGGGAGGATGTGTGGGAAAAAGATCTATGACACAACCAGAGCTGGCCACATCATAAAACATTTTTGGGTGTGGAAGAGAGAGAATGGGAGCAAGCACATAGGTAGCAGAGGGTGGAAGGGCAAAAGCAACAACAATGGAATAGTGAAGGTGGGTGGTGGATAGCAAAATCAACGGGTTGTAGGATGGGGGCCAGCAACAACGACAGAAGGTAGGAAGGCATGTGAAGGAAACAAAAAGCATGAGAAAGCCAGCAGGAAAAGATGTTGGTAAAGTGCTTAAACACAAAGAAAAAAATAGCCCCGAAAAAATGAGCAGTGGAAGGACACAAGTAATCTGTCCATTTTCCAGGGGAGGGACAAACACACTTGCTTGCCCCCACCTTATTTCTTCTTTTCATCAATGCATGTATTCCTTATCTTACGAAGTGCTCCAATGATGCCCCCAAACTAGGGGGGCAGAAGATCCCCTGCCTCCTATTTGCTGATGACACCTTGTTGATATCCCAAACAGCTACAGGTCTTTCAACCCTGCTTTCGAGGTTCATGGACTTCTGTAATGACCATGGCCTAGAAATTAATCGACTAAAAACCAAGTGTATGGTGTTTGGGGATAAAAAAGGCAGGATGCGACGACCCATTTATTTAGAGGGCGCCGCGCTGGAAAGAGTCAGCGATTTTGATTACCTAGGCCTGAAATTAGAAGACTCGCACAAGTGGCATTGTCATATTCAGAAGGCTAATTTCCGACTGAAACAACGGGCGAGTGGTATTGTAAGATTCGCAGCTAGATCTCCTAGCTTTGCCATGACGCCCGCTGTCGAAATTTACAAATCACAAGCAAGAGGGGGGGCCCTCTATGGAGCCGAATTGTGGGGCCACTGTAATTTAGACGATCTGACAAAGGTGGAAAACTCTTTCGTAAGGTCGTTGCTAAGAGTTCCTTCCAGCACTCCAATGCTCCCTATTCGAATGGATTTAAACCTGCCCCCCATTAGCCAGATCGCTGCACTCAGGCCTTTGTTGTTTTGGATTCACCTATGGTCACTAGACTCTCTTGCTCCCTATAGATGTGGGCTAGTCAATCTGATGGCCAATAACACCAGTTCAAAAATCAAGTGGCGCGTATACGTAGGACAGACCTTCTCACTACTTGGCTTGGGGTCTTACTGGAAGGACCCACCATCTATCCCAAAAAATGCAATACAGACATTGAAGGATGCATTTTGGCTCTATGTCCAACTTTCACAATTGTCTGTTGTTTCGCCATCTTCCATGACGGGCAACTTTCTACAATTCAAATGCCACTACGAATCTGTGCAATAGATGGACATAGTACTTTCTCCACGCGCACGTGCATTGTATATTAGATTCAGGATAGGCTCCCTTCCTCTGCGCACCCTAACTGTGAGAAAACAGGGCTGATTGCAGAGGCCCCCTAACTTTTTGCCCCCATTTTCCACTTTTTGCTGGTGTTTTCCTGACTCTGATGGTGCCCCGGGTACTGCTAACCAGTCCCAGGGCCTGTGCTCTGTGTAAAATGGATATGCAAATTAGGCTAATTATAATTGGCTAAGTTAACCTACCTATAAGTCCCTAGTATATGGTAGGGCATGTAGGTTTAGGGACCACAGCATAGGTGGTGCACACATAGGTGCACTGCTGAGCTGCCCAGTGTCATTTTAAAGGCAGGCCTGCCTTGCTGGCTGCTTTTAAATTAAAGTTATATGCAGATTCGACTTTGGAATTAAAAGTAGTTCCAAAGTCTCAAACTGCCTTATTGTTACATATACGTCACCCCTAAGATGTGCCCTATGTGCCCCTAGGGCTGGGTGCCATGTAACTATAAGCAGGGACTTTATAAAAATAGTTTTATAAGCCCTGGTGAGGTAAAAACAGCAAAATTCGTTTTTCCCTCATTGTAGTAAATGGCCTTCATAGGCTAGAATGGGGAGACTTTATTTACATTTTTAAAGTCTCCTTAAATGATGCA